>NW_026728834.1:1874839-2499785 GCF_030272615.1 Cryptomeria japonica | reverse complement strand
GGGTAAAGATGGAATGTACACCAACAATGTAGTTATAGGGTTGGTTGACATTAATGGAAGGTCCCACAAATCACGGGACATGTTGCAGAAATTTTGAAGGGGTTTGTGGCTCAAGGTCTGGAGGACAACTACGAGCCTGCTAAGAGTCATTGATGAGATCGAGGTGGATGAAGGAAACAATAGAACCAAATCTTGGTGTTTGACCAAGAGATCAGCCAATAGGGTAAAAGGAAGATCGTTAGATATGGAAGGCATGATCTAGGAGGCACGTAAATGGCAGAGTTGTGTAGGTTGACAATCTAGAAGATTAGATCAGACATGATCTTATTCAATTTTTGTTTGCCTCAAGGATGGTGAAGAAACCCTAACCACCTAGAATTTGAATTGGCTCTTGGTGGGAAAACCAGTCTATAAATGTGAAGGAAAAAGATAAAGTTGTATGCAGGAAAAGTGGGTCGATAGAACTCAATATGTGAAAAACTGAGCTCTATGGAGCCTTTCTCACACACCCACAGGACTTCTTGGTGCAAGCTATGGAGTCATGAAGCATGGCTCAGCTTCCCAAAGATGGTTCCATGGTTCTCTATCTTGCACGATCCCTTAAACCAATGTTTTTGCTCTTAGATCATTGAGAAAAATGGTTTAGGGATGGTAAATGCAAGAACGAGGGTGTCTTTTGTTGATTTTTAATATGAGATGAATCCTAAGCTATGCATGATGCTACAAATGCAATAAACTAGCTATAAGATGACAAGGTTAGTAAACAAAACTATCCTAGCATGCTATATTAGTTCATGATTTAAGCTATATGATAAGGAACATACTCTAAATCAGCATATTTAGATTAATTCCTAATTTAAAAGAGAAGCTAAATGATGAGCATATAAAATATGAAAGATTGAATGGATTTGAGTATAAGTGAGATGCTAAAGTCTTGGATATCTCAAAAATGGAGGAATGAGAGCTCTATTTATAGCAGAAACAAGGCAATGGATGGCCAAGATTGAAAGAGTTAATCAAGGGCCAAGTTTAAAAGTTGGGAATCCATGTTTGTAATTGGCACCAATGAAATGGTGACAATTGTCAACATAAGGTTGGTTGAGAGGAGGTGTCAGAAGCATTAAATGCTTGAGAAGACCTCATGGTTACCCTAGGGGTTAAGGGTTAAGATTAGGTTAAGGTTATCCATTGGATAAAGCTTTTACCCAAAGGATAAACTCTTGTGCAAAGGTTTAAGGATAACCATGGTCAAAGAAATAAATGCTTGATGAGACCCTTGGGTTAGATGGAGGTTGAGTTTATGGAAATTATTTAACTATGTAAGAGGGTTTGAGTTAACCATTAATGGTTATGAAGACTTTGGGGATAACTTTGTAAGAGTCCTTCCAAATTGGGGGCATTCAACAAGTTAGCTTGTTGAATGGATAAAGGCTTTAATGCATTTTGAAGACTTTACTCCAAATTTGAGAAGTGACCTCCTCAAATTTAGGGGAAAGGGATAATGGATGGGTTTGAGTTAATTAATTAGGATTAGAAGAATCTAGAAGAGGTTAGAAAGAGGGTTATGTATGCAAGTGGGAGGTGTAGGATTTTGCAAGTGGGTGAGGGAAAATAGGTTTTAATTGAATTTAATTAAATTTGGTTGCAATTAAATAAATTAGATTTATTTAATTTAGGATAACTATTTTAATTAAATTTGAATTTAATTAAAAAGTGGATAGGGGCTTTAATTGAATAAAATGGATTTATCCTATTAAATGGTATAGTGAATTTAATTGAGTAATTTACTTAATTAAATAGAGGAATGTGGATATTTTAATTAAATTGGATTTAATTAAATAGAGAAATGAACATAAAATATTCATTTAGGAATATGGTCATTTTTATACGTCTACAATAGTTAGTTGTTGCTACTGAAGAGAAGAAATATATTGTGCTATTGTGAAGTGATTAAGTGTTACTTATGTATGTGAGAGAAAATCAACCAAGTGCTCAGAGAGTATCTAAGACAAGAGGGAGAGTGAAGGGTACAACTAGTAGTGGTCATACCGACAGAGCAAAAGTGAAGGAGGTTGCAGAGAAGATAGACAAAAAACTGGCAAAGTGTTGTACTGGTAAAGAGAAAAGATTAAAGTGGAGATCCAATAGATCTAAGAGGTGTACCGATAGGGATTACCGACAGAGAAGCAACAAGTGAAGAGCAACAAGAGAAGTGAGTTGGGGTTGCAGACAAGGTATCTCATCGACTGAGTAAGGTATATGAAATGGTTGCAAGATTCGTGCTTGTAACAAGATATATACTTTTGTATTTGAATTTTACTTTAAGAACACTGAGTTGTAGCTTGGTGCAGGGGTTGGTGCTCCTTTTGGTTGTAGCCCATAAAGTTAGGGGTTGGTGCCCTAAACTTTGTAACAATGTTTTCATTGTGAGGCTGGATTGGATCAGTAGACTCTAGTAGCATTGCTCACCAAGGTTTTTCCCATCTTAGGCTTTCCTCATATATATTGTTGTTATGAGATGTCCCTTGTGTAATTTCTCTTGTGTAGGCCTCTCTATTAATTGATTAGAAGAAAAGCTAAATGAATTAATTAATAAAATGTTTCAATTAAATTAATTAATAGAAGAATTTGAAATGAATTAAATAAATTAATCTTTTTAAAATAACTATTTAATAGAAGAGTAATTATTAAATAAATATAAAATATTTATTTAATTGCTCATAGACAAATTTATTTGCATACATTTTTCCCCTCTTTGAGATGATGTTGAGACAACATTGTTTCAAAGATTAAATCAAGTCTCAATAATGCGCCTAACGAAGATAAAAATCTTGATTGTGTGTCGAGAGATTGATCGTGAAATTGTTGAAAATTTTTGAGTGAGCGATTGATCTCACAATATTTGATTTAAAAGATTTGATTGACCATAGGCCTCTCAATTAAATTCATTTTTGAAAAACAAATAAAATTGCCCCCACTTCCAAAATAAAAAAAAGGTAATAATAAAATTAACCTAAGTCAGTTTTATCCTCATTTGCAAATTTGTCAGCTTTTGGAGACAAAATAAATTGGAGTGCTGAGCTGGCATGATGGTGATCCCATTCAGAGCCATCGATTGGAGCGCGTTCATTGATATCAAAGACCTATTGAGTATAGCCCACTGGTGAGTGACCTATCCTGATCTTGGTTTTTTTTATTTTTGTATGATTTTCTGTGATTGACACATGATTTAGGATAAATATAAAAATTTCTGATTTTCGCACTTAGGTGTAGTGCTTTTTCATTGTAGATTAGCGCATTTATAGTTTTGGTTACCACATTTGTTAGTTTAATGCATGCACATTGAGTGTTCAAGCAATCACTTAGGATGTTAGCGCAAATGTTAGGTTAGCACAAATGCTTGATGAGTTCACACAATCATGTGATAGGGTAGTGCTTCTGAGTTGGTTCACGCATGCACATATTTGTTTAGCGCATTCGATGATTAGGTTACCATTGTCGGTATTTGCATGAATATTGCATTGATGAAGCTTAGTGTTGTCATTGATGTCAATAGCAACCGGTAATGAAGATGTATTGCAACTGGTAATGATGCAATAATGCAACCAATAGCAAAGCAGTGAAGAAAATCGATATCGGTATTATTATTGAAGTAGAGTGATCAACCGGTAACCCTAACCATTTGATAAGTAGAACCCTAACTGATGGAGCTTGGGGAATTGGTTGTGATGATCTATGACCGAATGGTGATCATAGATGAAGATGCCACATATGCATGATGTGTGTGATGAGTTTCAAAGTAGATTTGGTGCATGAAGATTGATGTTTATCTTGGGAATGATCAAATGCATAGCATTAAGTGAAACCATGTGATGAGTTATAGGATCCGATGTGTAGTGGTTTAGGAGTGGTTGAAGTTTTCTAGAACAATGTTTAGTTGATTGATATATAATCCAATGATCATGGTTGAACCGATATGTTTGTAATCTCTATGAGATTTGTAGGTTTTGTGATGTGTTACTGACCTATTGTATTTTCTTATAAGGGCGATGAGTTGTTTGTTATTGTGTTGGAAAATTTGGTTAAGTGTGGTAGTGTGCTTGTTGCCAAACCAGAAAAAGTGTTTGCAGAATGTTGTGAAGGCAGATAGGAGCATAAAAGGATCTGATTAAGCAGGGCATTTCTATTACCAGATCAGCAAAGACCCTATTGTTCTCTAACCATTACAACAATTAAATCCCTTAGTCAAGTAAGCTTTAAATGGCTTGGTGTTGTTTAAATCCTCTAACCAGGTGATCCATTAGCTTGGATTTGAAATCCTCTACTACAGTTACCTCTAAAACGGTATTGACTTTAATAGGGTATTGTAGTTAGTCCCTTAATCAGGTGGTCCCTAAGGAGATCTATTGTTAACAGGACACTATTTTATAAGCTTCTAACAAGGCTTGGCTCCTAACAGGGCAAACTTTAGAAGAGTTAAAAATAGTTGTGGGTATTCATCCCCATCATGGTTTTTCCCATTTGGGTTTCCACATGAAAAATAATTATGTCAAGTGGTGAATAATTTTGTGGATGTGTTTTGATATGGTTGATATGATTAACTGGTAAATCAACTTAGATATGCTTAGATGGCTAGATATGATCTGAAATGAGCTATTACTAATATTAGTGAAGTGGATTAATGTTTTGGTTAAATGGAATGTGAGTTCTAGATCTGTTACATTGTATCACTATTTTTTTGGTCAACTGGTGAATTTTGACAGTGAAGTTGTAGTTTTTTATATAGTGACTAAACCAGTTAAGTTTAGTGATTGGATTCTGAGTTGAAATTTTGTTTGGAGAAAGTTTAGGTTGTTTTCTATCTACTGATTCACCCCTCCCTCTTAGTAGTTGATCGGATCCTTATAGTTTCATCATATTATCAACAACTTCTATTTGAAATGAACTTTTTGAATTGATTCAAAATTTTAAGTCTAGTTTGTTTGATTGGTTTGATGTTTGATACTTGAATTTGATAGATTGATAGATAATTGATGTCTGATTAATAGAGGATTTGATAAATTTGATGCATAGGATAGATGATTTATTGATAAGATAGTTGATTAATTGATTGATAGCTTGATTGATTGATTGATAGCCTGATTGATTGAATGATAGCCTAATTTGCTTGATAGAAAAGATTTGATTGAATGTTAATTTGATTGATAGAAAATATTTGATTGAATGTTGATTTCACTAATAGAAATTATTTGATTGAATGTTGATTTGACTGATAGAAAAGATTTGATTGAATGTTGATTTTGATTGAACGAGAGAAACTAGATGTTCTCCAGTGTCAGGAAAATTTTTGGGCAATGTGCCATTTAGTCCTAGAGTTGGCTTGGGATGATATTAGACATATTGATGCTTGTGGATTCCATCACCTCTTATACATAGTATTATACATAATAGGGGTTTATTGATTGCATTAGTTGAGAGATGGCATAGTGAGCATAACATGTTTCACCTACCCATTGTTGAGATTAGTATGATAGTCAAGGATGTCTATAGGATTCAACACATCCCTATGACTATAAAGCTCATCTAATATGACCACCAAGATCTTGGTGGGATTGAGGCATGCAGGACAATGTTCGATGATGAGAGCATCATGGGGGAGAGATTATATGGGAGGACATGATGATGCATTTTGAGAGTCTCCCAGTGGTTCTTGTAGGGTTGATTGGTGGGTTTATTTGTCCTGATAGAAGATCTTGAGCTTTTGTCATTGGATGGGGAGGGATCTTGCAGAGCATGATGCAACATCATACTTGATATGCATGGGGTGTGTGTATGCTTGTACATTTATATCATGATCTACATCAGGTTGTTTATGATGGCAGAGCTAGTCTCTCGTCTGGATGCACACTACTTCAGGTCTAGTATTGGGAGCACATTTCTATTACCTAGGCTATTCATTATAGATTTTGCAGTGATGACCAGCCATTTGTATATTTGTATGGAGGTATCTTTAATCAGCCTAAGATGGGTAAGCTTGAGTATTGGTGATGGGTTTTAGACTCTATGGACATTGTGATTTGGAGGCCATATATTGATTGTGAGCCTTGGTTGGAGGACACTTAGATGTTGCCATTGATTTTGTAGAGTAGGCATTTGATCAACCACACTCCTTATATCATTGAGAGGTAGTTATTTGGTCACATTTTGAGATAGTTTGGTATTATTCAACACATTCCTTTTGGTGTCGCCATATATGCATGGTGATATAGGGATAGGCAAGATTGGGGGCCTTCGTTATCTTTTGAGATAGCATATGCAAATTTTTTGGTTGTTCCTATTGTAGCATATGATTTGAGATCACACATTTTGGATGCGAGGATTACATCAAATTATGCTCAGTACCTTATTTCACACCCCTTTTTGTGCATTACTAATCTTGCAGACCCTCCTCCTAGCTCAAGAGAAGAGGAGGATGATTCAAATGATCCTATTATTTGACGATGGAGATGGAGGTAAGAGCTTATAGCTGCACGAGAGGCCATGTGAGATGGGGGGGATGAGGGTGGAGATGAGACAGGAGGGAGATAAGGATGGAGGGGAGGTTGGGTTAGAGTCCAAGGAGGACCTTTTGGATAGGTTGGGAGAGTTGGGAGGCCTCTTCCTATGGCAGGGAGAGATGTCGGCCGGATTGGGAGAGACACAGGAAGAGGAAGATTTGGAGAAACGAGAGGATTACCCTCTCCATAACTAGGAAGAGGTGGTGGATTGGACAAAGGTTGAGGGAGAGGGATTTATTTTGGTTAGATGCATCCAGATCCAGGGGTGATTACAGCTCATGGTGGTTGGGATGAGGGGGAGGAGGATTTAGAGGATCACGTGCCCCTCATTCGACAGCAGATTATGTGAGCTACATGGGTGGAGACTCAAGTAGGTGGAGAGGGAGGTTGTGATGATGCCATGCAAGATATACCTCAGTAGGATGTGCCACAATAAGAGAGCATAGATGACCTTAGATCATAGATTGATTAGCTTAGGGCATAGGTTTAGACACTCACTGTTGAGAGAGACAAAGTTGTTAGGAGATATTAGGATACATAGGCTACTCTAGATCATATTCTGGCACTCTCTCAGCTGTTAATGTTAGAGCACTGTACCGGTCTGGGAAGGAGACAACATTTTAATGACAATGATATGAGGATCTAGCCTCTATAGGCCAAAGAGTAGGGAGCTATGCGACTAATCCTACATCCGACAAGATGGATACTAGAAGTGGTGAGGTTATAGGGCCTCCTTAGAGGAGTAGGGGTCATGGAGAAGGTCCATCTGGAGGATCATCTCCCCACAACCACAGAGATGGAAAAAGTTAGGTGGGAGTAGTACAAGGCAGCCATGAGACTTGATTTGATATTATGAGACAGTTGTATGTTATTGATTATTTCTTTGATATCATTGTATACTTGGACTTTTTATTGTTTTATGATGATATGTAGATATGGACACTATATGATATTGATGGTTCATGATTTATTATGCATACTACTATGATGGTGATGACCTATATGCATTGATTACATGGATGATGCTTTACTAATCTATATATGTAGTGATTTCATGGATGATGTAATGATGATCTTTCCTTTCCTTTATATTCCTTGATGTTATCTTGATGATATGATAATGATCAATGTGATGTGATCATGATATTTATATATGCTTGACATGATCTATATGAAAATGATGAAAATATAAAATGATTTAGTTGACCTATATGAAAATGATTATATATGCAAATGGATGTTTATTTCTATTCCTTGATGTATATGCGTGTGATGATAAGATGATGAAATGATTTACTTGAAATGTATTTGATTTTTGATTTGATGATTATGGATGCAAATATAAATGCTTATAATGATTAAATGATGAGATATAAATAATGATGGAATAATAATAGGATTAAAGATTTTAAATGAAACTAATGATAATTGGATGCAAAAGATGATCATGATGAATCTAACTAATAATGATGTGATCAATGCAAATGACTATGAATGCAAACCTAATGCAATTAAAATGAATGCAACTGATAAATGATGAATAGTGAATGACATGATGATTATGATAACATGAAAACCTAATGTTTTAAAAGATGAAATGAACCTAATTAATTAAATGCAATCTAATGCAATTTATCATGATCAATGCAATTGTTTTTTTGTTTTTTTGTCCAAATATACTCAATCTTTATTTTAACCGTTGATCTCAAATGAAATGCTTATAATGCAACTAAAAATGACTGCTTATAATGCAAATGATAATGAACTAATCTAAAATGATCTAACCTAAATGATACTACCATTCCTCACATTCTTTCTTGTAACAGTGCTTGATTTCATCATTGAGCTTTTAAATGTTGTAAGAAAATACAAGCAACTTGACATAATGATTCAAGCTGACCTTAGTGCTTCTTACATCAATTTTGATATAGAAAGTTTATACAAGCAACTTGATATAATGAATCAAGTTGACTTGAGTGTTTCTTGCAGAACAGACAAGAATTATCCTTTTTCATGCATGACTCAGAACGTCCTCCTTGATCTTTTGCCAATCATATCCTTAGAAAAGTACATACCTTACTAAGAGATAAACCACAGACAACAAACAAAGAAAATAATGATGCCCCTATTGGAATTGCATGAAGATTGGAAGTGTTGTCATTGATGTCAATTGCAACTGGTAATGAAGTAGTAAAGCAACTAGTAATGATGAAATAAAGCAACCGGTAATGAAGCAGTAAAGCAACTGGTAATAAAGTAGTGAAGATCAATCAGTAACCCTAACCAGTTGAGAAGACAAACCCTAATCAATAGAGATTGGAGACGGCTGCGATGATTTATGACCGAATGATGATCGGTGATGAAGACTACGCATAAGCATGTTGCACGTGATGAGTTTCAAAATGGTTTTTGTGTGTAAAGATAACTGTTTGTCTTGGGAATGGTCACATTCATAGTATGAAGTGACAAGCACATGATGTGTTACAAGATTCAAAATGCGATGATCCAGGAGAGGTTGTAGATGCCTAGAAGAATATAAAGTTGATTGCATGTAATCTAATGGTGAAAATTGAACTGATGTGTTTGTAATCCCTATGAGAATTTTAGGGTTTGTGTTGTGTTACCGATCTAATGTATTTGTTTATAAGGTTGATGGATTGATTCAATGAGATATCATAAAATTTGGCTAAGTGTGAAATTGATTGTTGATGAACCAGGAGGTGTGTCTGCAGAAAGATGTGAAGGCAGATTGGAGTGGTAAAGGATTTGATTTAGCAAGGAAGTGTTATTTCTAGATTGATCAAGAACTTGTTGTTCTCTAACCATTACAACAGTAAAATCCCTTAATCGGGTAAGCTTTAATAGGCTTGTTGTTGAAATCCTCTAACCAGGTAATCCATTAGCTTGGATTTGAAATCCTCCACTAAGGTTTCCTTTAACAAGGTATTTGTAGTCAATCCTTTAATTGTGTGGTCCTTAACTAGATCTGTTCCTAACATAATATTATTGTATAAGCTTCTAACTAGGCTTGGCTCCTAACAAGGTAAACTTCAGAAGAGTTCAAAATACTTGTGGGTATTCATCCCCACCATTGTTTTTCCTATTTGGGTTTCCACATGAAAAATCATTGTATCAAGTGGTGAATGATTTTGTGGATGTGTTTTTGGTATGGTTGATATGAATGACTGGTAAATATTCATAGATATACTTAAATGAATCGAAATGATCTGAAATATGTTATTATTGGTATTAGTGAAGTGGTTTAAGGTGTTTGTCAAATGGTATTTAAGTTTCAAATCTATTGCATTATATCACTGAAGTATTTGGTCAACTGATAAGGTATGTACTTTTCTAACTATTGATTCACCCCCCCTCTCAGTAGATGATCGTATCTTTATAGTTTCATCATATTATCAGTCCCATTCTATCTCCTCTAGTCTTGGACATTATCTAGTTTCATAAGACACATGATTAATGAGAATCAAGATATTAACACTGAATCTTGTGAGTCATACATATGTTCTCATGGTCATTATCTGATATAATCATCTTGATGAATGATCATTGATAATCCTTCGTTACTTGCTGGTTGAATCTTTGTATTCTAAATTTCACCATGTAGTTGTTACAAATGCCTTGATCTTCGTTGCCTTGTTATTTATCGTTTGTTTTGAAACCCTAGGTGTTTTTGGTTTTTCTAAGTTTTCTAAATGTTTTTGGATTTTCAAAGATCTCCTTAGCAAAAGGAGTTTAGGATTTTGCCCCCAGCAGATTTTTTATTTATTATGGATGTAAAAAGAATGATCCAAACCATGGTGAGATACAATTGCAGATTGATTGATTATGAGAAATCTAAGATAATGACTATGATAAGTATATCAAAGATTGATAATTGTTTGATAAGTTGCATATTTTCTGCTAATGGTTTAGAGCTATGAATGTGAAAGATAAGATGGATACACAAGGATGGATGGATATGATAGGATGGATAGATACGCAAAGCGATCTCATAGATGGAAGAACCCACTTTTAGATAGCGCCTGTTTACCAGGTTTTCACCATCTAAATCAATTGAATTTTTTCCATCTTTTATTTTTTTGTAATAGTTTTTGTTGTTTTTCATTGTTTTTGTATTTTCTCTTTTTATGCTTTTTAGGGATTTTTAGGTTTTTTCTACTTTTTCACTATTTTGGGTATTTTTGAGTGATACTTTTAAGCATAGAATTTCTTCAGACGCATAGTATTGATAGGCTCATCGAACCAATCTCCTTCTAGTGTAGATAATATGTATGCTCCTAAACCATATGTTGCTACCTCGACAAAGGAACCTAACCAGTTTGGCTCAAATTTACCTTTCTTTTCTCAATCTTGTTGATTTCATGGATTTTCTCTTAGAAATAGATCTCTAATATGAAAAATTCTTGGCTTAACTCTGTGATTGTAACTTCTCTCCATTCTCTATTGATATGCTTTCAAATGATCTAAAGCATTTTGTGATGCTCCTGAATCAGCTCAAGTTCTTGAAGTCTAGAGACTCACTATTCTTCTTCTAGGATAAGACCTTTCAAGGATACTTGTAGAGAAGATATCTCTAATTCTACTAGTAATATGTGGTGCAGGAGCACCTGAGCACCTGAATGCTCAAATCACAGCAGGTATAGCATTTTGTTGCAAATTAAGTATGTGTGTTTATTTTATGCTTCTATTAGGTTTAATAGGTTTTTTTTGTGGTGTAATGAGGTTTGGAACTCATTTTGTGTAAGAGTTTCCAAGATTTTTGGTTTTTCCTTAGTGGGCCAAAAATTGTCAATTTTGGGTCCAAATGAGCATTTTTGAATTTTTTATGTTGTAAATCCTTGAAAGGAATTGGAGCATGTTTATTTAGTGTTTCTAAATGATGTTGAGTCATTGGTTTGAGTGCCAAGTCATTGGAAGTCAAAATGCAATTTTTGAGCAACAAAAAGTTGTCAAAAAGTTGTCAAAAGTTGTCAAAAAAGTGGTTTTTGGTGGTTTTGGTTAGTTCCAGCCTATACCTGTCCATAAAAGGGCTTCAATAAGTTTTCACATGTATAAAAACCATGTTCCCATCATTGTATGGGTTGGTCATGTTGGAAAAGTAATAGAAATACTTATTTTGCTCTCATTTTTTGTGAGTTTTTAACTAGTTTTCTGTACTTTTGAGAGTACAGTCCGTACCATGGCTCCATGAGTCCGTACTACTCCTTTTTTTCATTGGTGTGACCTATCTTGATTTTTGAGTAGTGATCTCTTATCTTTTCTTGGGGTTTGGAACAATTTTTGTTTGGAGTGCTCTTGTGAAAGGCATTGTTTTGTGGTTCCAATGGAAGATCATTCATGGTCCAACTAATTTCTCCAAAGTCTCTTCATCCATGGCTTTGAGGGAATTTTTTGGATCTGTACAGACTATACCATACATCTATTTTCCTTTTCTAGCAATGTACAAGTGTTTGTAAACCCATGGCAAGTATATGAAGTGATCAACTTGGCTTGGGTATTCTTAATGTTGTGTGAATGGTACTTTATTGTTCATAGCACTGTACTTTGAAATTTTGAAGTAGAATTAAGTTGGCAAGAGTTATTATTGCACTTTACCATCCTTTTCTCTCTCATGACTTGGTTGGATGCAAGAAGAAAAGGTGTAAATAGACTGAAAGACAGTGTGTCACTGTTTCATTGTTAAAACCTCAGTGCCAACCTCCCTCAAGGACAGTATGGAATGATGGATTCTTTCTTTTATGTATCAAGGAATGTATTTACAAATGCTTTTAATACTAATAAGACAAGATGCACAAGTTGGTTGTAAAGGACCTAAATAAGGATCCTAGAGAAATGTATTTTCTATCACAATCTTATATGGTTGCCATGTTTTGTGACATCTTTTGAGTGTTCAAACTCATAAGATCCTTGAAGAAGATATATGTATTATTTTACCTTGTTATTAACACCTTCTTGCAGACCAAGGATAGAGTGAAGAAGCAAATCAAATAAAGAAAGAAAGTTGTAATCAGTTGTAAGACTGTTAAAGTGCAATGATGGCGGTTTATGAGCAACAGTCATAAGAAATCCCTTCTTATTTGCTTTGCAGGGTGTTCAAAATCATGTTAAGTCATTGTTGCATCTGAATTTGATATAACTTCATTGTATTTGGTTTACAAATATTGAAAATGTATGCAAAACACTAAAAACATTGCTGTCCCAGTCCTCTAGACTGTTTTTTCTGTGTAAGGGCAGCAGTATGGCACTTGTTTGACATAATGATAATATCCTAAGTTGGCTTTTGGATCCTTGTAAGTTTTTTTTAGATTTCATAGAAATGTTTAAACATTCAATTTGGGTCTAGTATCATGGAGAAGACTTTTAAATTGCAAATCCTCACTAGAACCTTCAAAAACCCTTGAAAAATGCCTCTTTTGTGGGATAGTCCTCAAGCAGTCCGTACAGTACTTGCCATAGCAAAAATCCTTGATTATTCATCATAAATAGACCACATCTCCAAGGGTTTGTCATGAAGTTTAACAGATTGAGTAGGGTGAACAATTTTCACTAGAAACTAGGGCTAATTCTAGTAGCCTTTTTTGGAGCAAATTTGACAATTTCATGAAATCGGTAAGGAAGGAGAAGCAAATGATTGTTTCAAATCATAAAAATTGATGAGTTAAGCCCTGAGACACCCTACTACAAGATCCATAGCATTTCATTAAGTCATTTGATCAAAATTACCATTTGAACCTAGAAGTTGCCTTGAGTAAACCAACGTTCTTTGCACCCAACTTGGAAATTCTCATTCTTGAAAGGTGAAGGACAGTCAATAGACTTTGCAGACCTGTTTAGATGTTCAGTCAACACATTAATATGATTGAAATCCTTAAAGGTACAAACAAGGTTAGGTAAACCATGGTTCTCCAACAGTTGCCCATTCCTGGAAGAGAGGAGATTCAGCCAGTTGGACAACCAAACTTGTTCATTTTTGGTGACACTCAAGAGGAACTCATTTCAGACTTGAATGCCTTAGCATGGAAGGTAAGGAGGAGTGATGTCCAATACAATAGGGTGCAAGTAGTGTTGAATAGAGAGGAGGAGATAGGAGAAAGGTTTAGAATAATCCCATTTGTGCCTAGGGATTGATTTGGGAAGCACATTGAGAACAAAAGCCCACCAACCTCAAAGAAGACCAACTTCTACTCTACCTCCTCATCAATATGGCTTTTGATCCATAGACTAAGCAATATGGAGTTTCCCTTATTGGTGTGTGGATGTTGGTTCGATATGCCCAAAGAGCAGGATTTAGCTGAATATGCTAGTCTTTACCAATTTCATTAACTATTTTCTTCAAGATCTTTAGGATTGTCTTATTTGATGCCTCAACTTTACCATTTCCCCATGGATAATATGTTGTAGAAAACCTATGTTGGATATGAAATTTCTCACATAGTTCCTTCATGTCTTGATTTTTAAATGGCCTCCCATTATCAATAATGATGGTCATAGGGACTCCATAGTGACAGATTATGTAATTCAGGATGAATGATGATATTTGCTTTCCTGTCACCTTTATCAAAGGCAATGCCTCAATCCATTTAGTGAAATACTCAGTAGTAGTCAAAATGAACTTATGTCCATTAGAAGATGAAGGATTTATCTTACCCACTAAGTCAAGACCCCATTGAGAGAATGAGTTAGAAATTGCCATAAGAAGTAGTTCTTGTGATGGTGCGTGAACGAGATTCCCATGGATTTGACATTATTTGCATTTCTTAGTGTATGTAAATGAATCTCTCTCCATAGTAGGCCAATAGTAACCCAATCAAATAAGTTTATTAGCTAGTGTTAAACCACTTGAGTGCATGCCACAAATACCTACATGGACTTCGTTAAGAACTTTCTCAGATTCCTCTTGTTTGAGACATCTCAGTAGAGTACTATCTAACCTCTTCTATATAAGGTATCAACAATGATAGTACATCAAGATGACTAACAGATAAAATTTCTCTTTTGATTGTGGGATAGGTCAGGGGGAAGGATATTCTCTTTTAAGTATTGATAAGTTTGGCTATATAAGGATTGATCAGTTCCAGATATATGGCAAATCATGTGGGTATTCTGGGATTCAACAGTAGGATTCAAGATATCTTCCACCAATAATTCATAACATTGTTGATTTTCTTGATTCTACAAAAGAGATGCTGTTGTAGCCATTACATCTACTACTTTGTTGTCATTTCCTGGGATCTGAGTAAAAGATATTTCTTCAAAGTGTTCTTTCAAATATTCAACTAGTAGTTTATAGGGCATCAACTTGTCATTTTTAGTTTGATAATAATTATTTATCTAGTTGATTATGAGCTATGAATCACCATAAACATTCAATTCCTTGATGTTCCATTTAATGGCCATTTTGATCCCAATGACCAATGCCTCATATTGTGCAGCGTTGTTTGTGCATGGGAATCACAATTTGTATGATTTTGGCAATGTGTGACCTTGAGGTGTGATGAACAAGATTCCAGAACCTAATCCATATTGTGTATAGGAGCCATCAAAGTACAACTCCCAACAATTTATGCTAACTATCAGAATGTCTACATCAGGAAATTCAATATGCAATGGTGTGTCATCTTGCAAGGGTACTTCAACCAATTAATTAGTAATGACCCGTCATTTGATAACTTTTTGATCAGCATACTCTATATCAAACTCACTTAGTATCATAACCCATTTAGCCAATCTTCTTGTCAAAGTTGACTTTCTTAACAAGTGGATATATTTTTGCTATCAATTTTATAGAATGAGTTAGCATATAGTGTTGTAATTTCTAAGTTACAAATACAACTGCTAGACATGTCTTCTCAATTGATGTATAATTCAATTCATAGCCTACAAGTGGTATACTGATGTAATACACCACTCTTTATTTTCCTTCTTCATCATGTCATGCTAAAAGATCTCCTACTGTTGTTGTTGAAATGTAAAGCAACAATCATTTCCCTTTGATTGGTGATACCAGTATTGGAGGATTTGCAAGATATTCCTTGATTTGCAAAAAAGATTCCTCACACTTATGATCCCATTTGGATGGAAAATTCTTGTATAATAGGTGAGTGAAGGGATGACATCTATCTGTTGGCTGTGCAACAAATCTTCTAATCAATTGCAATCTCCCTTGTAGAGAACGCAATTGGCTTATGTTCTTAGGTGACTCCATCTTCATGATAGCTTTAACTTTTTCAGGATCTACTTCAATTCCACGAGATGATATAATGTACCCAAGAATTTTTCCAGAGGTAACTCCAAATGCACATTTCTTTGGACTCAATCTTAACTAATATTGTTCAATCCTATCAAATATCTTGTCCAAGATGTTCAAATGTTCTTTTCTTGTATGAGATTTTGCAAGTATGTCATCTACATAATCTTCCATAAATGTATGCATCATGTCACGGAAAATTGTTATCATGGCCCTCTGATAAGTTGCTTATGCATTTTTAAGCCCAAATGGCATGCCATTCCAGCAATAGGTACCCCATGCACAAGTGAATCCTATCTTTTCTTGATCTTCAGGGCCGATTCTTATTTGATTGTACCCCAAGAATCCCTCCATTAGGGAAAACATCTCATGTCCTATTGATAAGTCTACAATTATATCAATGTTGGGGAGTGGGAAATCATCTTTGGGACATGCTTTATTCAAATCTTTGAAGTCGGTGCAGACTCTTATGATTTTATCTGGTTTGGATACTAGTATAATGCTTGAAACCCATTCTAGATAGGCAACAAGACTTATGAAACCCACAACTAATAGTTTATTTAGCTCCATTTTGATGAGAGCGATATGTGGATGCATCTTCCTTAGCTTTTGTTTAATAGGTTTTTCTTTTGGATCCACATTGAGATTGCACATGATAAGATCTAGATCAAGTCTTGGCATGTCTACATAGGACAAAGCAAAAATTATCTGCCTTTGTTTGAATAATTCTATGTAGTATTTCTTTTCTTCATCTGATAATGATGCAGTAGGATGAAGGACCTTAGGATCCTTTGATGTGCCAATGTTTATTGCTTATGTTGGCTCTATCAATATAGCAGATCTCTCCTGAAAAATATACAAGGAGGATGTCAAAATTTCTATCTTCTCGTGCCTCAAGGAGGTTTTCACCATCAAATACATCCTTTATTTTTCCTCTTGATTGATCTAGTGTTTCCATGAAATGGTTTTCAGTACTAGGTGTTTTGCCTTGTTTTATTTCAATTTTGCGACTAGAAAGTTTGGCACTCTCCTGACTGCAAGAAGTGTTATTCAATTCATCGATGGAAGATATCTTAGGTTTGATTGGTTCAACGACATTAATATATATGGCTAAGTCATGATCATTGGAAAAGACATCCAATTCAGGGTTTTCTAGGTTATCACAATCAATTAGTTTTGGATGAAGCAGGGGTAGGTCATAGTCATTGTCATTGCTGGGTATTTCAAGGTTCATGATGTAATAGTCATAGTTTGGTGTAGAATAGGTTATGTCATAGATAAAACTCTCTTGAGGATAATCTCTCCCAAGTGCTCTCCAATTAGCTCTAACAAAATCAAGATTGGTATTTTACAATTCACTCTCAAGTGACTCATCATCTGACATTTGTCCCTCAAACAAATGGATTCTATCAACACATACATCTTTGATACTACATATTTGATACTACAGGTTCCTTCTTGGTCACTTTCAATAGATTCATTTGTGGATTGAAGTTGACATACTTGTGCACATGATATAGATGATTTTGTCACTATTTTCTTTGCTAGCTTTTGCCTTCTCTCAAACTTAGCTTCTTCTGGACTAATAGTCATTCTTGCTTGAATTTATACTAGTTCTTATGTAGTTATTCCATACCTTGGTATCTCTTTCTCAATGTTTTATATAGATTTGATATTTTATGTTTCCTTTTTTATCATTTCTTGTTCCTTCTCATTCTCTTTTCTTTGTTGTCTTGCACATGCTTCTTTCCTCTAAATTATGATTTCTTCTTGTCTTCTTTCCATCTCTATTATTTGTTTTGTGAAAAGTGTGTCCTCACCTATAACAACAACTTGTTCCTCATCATTTTCTTCACTTGATACATCATATGATGGATCTGGACCCCATTCATATTCATTTGAATCTGTTTCTGAATCATTGGCTAGAACCACACCACTATACCTAATAGGAATATTATATGGTGAGAAGAGTTCTTTGATTTTTTTCATTTGTTCTTTCACTTCTTCTAGAATATCTTGATCAGGTTCCATATTTTCTTGTACTCTTTGGATGTGTTTGCAACATTCTTCTTCTCTTTTGATAGCAAGTTCTTCCTGTTGTTTCTCATATTCTTCTTGTTTCTGATTGTTAGCTATTATTTCTGTTGCTTGATGTAGCTTTCCTTTCCATGGTTCTTCTTTAGGGATTTCTTTCTTTCATCACTTTGGATGTTGATAATCATGGTGCCTTTGCTTTGATTTAGAAAACCCAAGTCTTGATTTATCTTCCTTAGATTTTGTATGATGACAAATGGGTTTTGAAATACCTTCCTATTGCTTGCCAATTAGTCCTTTTCCTTCATATCCCATCTTTTGTATGCTCTTGTAACCATTTCCATATTGTATTGTGGGAAGATTAACTTCTGCAGCTATTACTATACTTTTGTTTTCATCTTTGTACAACCAACTAAGAATGTCCTTCTCTTTAGTTTCCTTTGCAAGTGTTCTAACTCTAACAAGTGCTCCATCAAACATTTCAACTGATTTCTGTGGGATCCATGGTTGAGCATTTGTAGGTTTTCAATATGATTTAGGTGAAAGTGGTAAGTTATGCAAAGAATACTTTCCCATTCCTTCATCATTTAATTTAACCTTTTTCTCAAAGTTTTCCCATAATTTTTCTTGAGTTTCTTTAGTGGGATAGACTGCTTCTTTGTTATGTGGAACTCTTGTATCTTGCATTGGTTTCAGATTATTGCAATATTGACTAGAGTCTATTGCTATAGTGATTTCTTGTCCATTATGAGGAAATTTTACACACTGATGATAGGTAGAAGGAATGCCTTGCATGCCATGAATCCATTGTTTTCCCAGAATAATGTTATAAGATAAATTCAAGTTTAGAACTTGGCACAATGTATCTTTTCCCACAAGTCCTATTTTGATCAGTAACACTACAATCCCTTTATAAGAATGCTCTTCCTCATCATAAGCCTTGATAGTTATTTTCTTCTTTGGATCCACTACATTTTCTGAATATCCCAAATCTTTTATTAAACTTAATGCACAAATGTTAAAGCCAGATCCACCATCTATGAGTACACATTTGATATGGGTTTTATGAATGGTGACTTCAATATGTAGGAGAGCATTATGAGGGTGTTGCAAGGATGCATCATCATTTTTAGAAAAGGATAATCAAATGTGGGGTTATGAGATGTCCCACCATGTTTTGGAATTGATCCATATCCAGGTCTTTTGAGAATGTTGTTTCTACTAGAGCTTTCTTAAATATTTTCTTATGTATAGGTGAAACTTTTAGGAGCTCCAAAATTGAAACTTGAGCAGGTATCTTTTGCTGTTATTCCACTAATTTTTATTGTCTTGAAGTGGATGTTGATTCATTTGTTATACCCAAAAATGTAACCTTTTCTTTGCTTCTTGTAATGACGTTGATTGGTTCTGAAGGTATTTTGTCTTTGACAATGATGACATTTACCTCATCATAATATGTGTAAGTATAATTTACCTTAGCTTTGCCCTTGTCATCATTTGGGTTGGATTGTTCACCTTTTTCATAATTTGGGAGTGGAGTTTTGAATGCTAGATGTGATTCATTCATTTTATGACCATCCACTATGATAGTTCCATTATTGATTAAATATTGAATACGGTGCTTCAATCTTTGACAATCATTGGTTTGGTGTCCTTTGTTTTGATGATAATTGCAAAAATGATTGTCATTCCACCAATTAGGTTTAACTTGAGGCTCATAATTTATTGCTTCTAGTAAGGTAATCAATTTGTTTGCAAGAAGAGTCTTCAAAGTTGATTCCAATGGTTCCCTAATGTTTGTGAATTACCTGTGAGGATTGGAGAAGAAAGACTTGGATTTACTGTTCTCTTGATTATTGTTATTTGGTACTTGACTTGATAATTTGAAGATTGGTTGTTTTTTGGTAGCATTGTTATTGTCATTTCCTCCATTGGTAACATTCCTATTCTTTGACCAAAATTGGGTTTGTCATTGTTATTGTTACCATTGTTGTTGTTGTTGTGATTGTTGTTATTGTTGTAATTTTTGTTGTAGGAACTGTTGTAGAGTTTTAAATCTCCTTTCTTTAGAACTGCATTCTCTATCTTTAGAAAATTTTCAATCATTTTAACAAAAGAAGGAGGACATTACATTTTAAGATGGTAACTCATTTCCCTGGTAAGGTTATCAATGAATATATCCATTTTCTCTTGATCTGGTACAACTCTTGCATATCTATTGAACATTCATCTTCATCACTGTAAAAGGACCATGAAAGGTTCACCATTTTTTTGCTTAGTGTTGCATAGATCTAGCATTGTTATCTCATGCCTTATGTTGTAGGAATATTGTGAGATAAATCTATTCACAAGTTCTTCAAAAGATTTAATCCCAAATTGTAGTCTTGAAAACCATTTCATTGATTGTCCACTTAAGCTTCTAGCAAATGGATGCATTAAGTAAGTTTCATTGTGTGCAAACTCCACACTCATCATTCAAAATTCCCTAATGTGATCTTGAGGATCATATTTTCCATCATATCTATCATATTTAGGAATTTCACAATGTTGTGGGAATGGTATCATGTTTAAATTCTTATCAAAAGGATATGGACAGATGTCCTCCAATGAATATTTCTTAGAACTTGTTCCATTTTGCATATCCTATATTTGTTGTTGCAAGGTTTGCATCTGTTGAGTGAGAGTTAACAAAGGATTACCAACACGGGTTCTTCTTGTATCTTCATAAGTTCTTCTATCACTACACTCTCTTCTTATTTAATCTTGGTTCTTTGCATCCTCATGGTCTTTTCTTTTTGTATCTCCTCTTGTTTCCTCAAGGTTTACTTGATTTACATCCTCATTATTGTGATCATCAGTGTTTTGATTGTTACTTGTTCCTACATCTTGTTTCAAACCTTCTATATTAAAAGCTTGTGGCAATTTAGCTCCTGAATTTGCCAACATTAGGATTTACTTTACCTTTTGTTTTTCCAAAAAAAATTCCATTAGTTTTTCAAATTTATAATCTTGTTCAAGGTCTCTAATGGTGTTATTTACTGCTTCTTCATCAACATCTGCATATCCAAATTGATGAAACATTGGATTTTCCTCTTCCATTTGTTTTTTTTGTCTTCTAAATTTCTTGTGTTGAGCTCTAGTCCAAACTAGCATGTGATTGATTTGAACTTCACAAGTTTTTTATTTTCTAAATGCAACTCAAAAGGTAATCACTGATTTAGGAAGATAAGATTTGTTGATTTTACCACCGTTATTAGTGCATTGTGATAAGGCATCTTTTTGTTGAAAGGCATGTGCTTACAAAAGTTCTCTATCAAACTCCATTCTGTAACCACATAAATAGTGATGAAAATGATGTAGGAATGTTCTATGTTTTAGCAAGATTTTGTGATTGATGTATAAGAATTTCCTCTTCTTCAAGTTAGTCTTCCAACTTGGTTTTCCCTTTTTGAGGCAATATCTAAAAGTCATATAAGCATGTAATGATTTTCAAGTTTTTTGATTCCAATGTGAGTGCAATCTTGATTTTTATAAAACCTAGGTTCAAAGAGGAACTATATATCCAAGATAATGAACAAAGGATGATATGATCAAGTTTTGTGATAAAGGATTTGATATATCCTGATATGAAACTAATAATGATGTTGATTTGCACTTGAGATGGTTGAATCACTAACTTGTTGGTTGTTTTATGCTTATGGTATTTTTGGAAAAAAGCCTATTTGATTGATAAGTTAATTGTTTGACTAGCTTGAAGACTTGTGATTGTTGAAGACAAATCTATTCGAAAAAGGGTATCTAAAGCTGATGTTGAAATTTTGGTCTGATATGTGGAAGTGCTCACTGTTTCAAATGTGGGAAAACAAATGCTCTAACTTGCACAACAAATGCGTTGCTTTGTTGAATGGAAATGCTGCTCTGCACCATAAAAGTGTTAAATTAAGGCACAAAAGGGTTGTTTTAGTTGTAAAAGCATTGTTTTGTTGAGAAAATGCATGATTTTAAAGGTCAAAAGCATTGTACTATTGATAAAAAGTGTTTTTTTAACATGCAAAAGCATTGTTCTGAGTTGCAAAAGCACTCTTCTGCATTACAAAAGTATGATTCTTACTGTGTTTAAAGAATTTCTCAGTTTTCCAACAAGTGTTGGATCTTTACTCATTTCAGGATGATGATTTTTTTAAAAAGTTTTTGACCATTTTGAGAACATTTTGCAAACACAAAAGACACAATGTTTAGAAATGAAAGTACACAAGCAATCACTAGTCCTATGGTAGGCCAAGACAATAATTGTTGAATCTCACATAGGGTTTCCCCCAAGGCTACGCTTATTCAGAGCATATATTTAGGTGCTTTACTCCATTGGCTCCACCCTCAACACTCTCTTCTCTGGGGCAGCCAAGCACTAGTTTCCATGAAAACTCCCCATGACAAACTTCATATCTCTACTAAGAATCATATGTGTGTGAGCCGCTTTAGAGGTTCAACCTCGTACGCTAATAATTAGAAGGATTTTGGCTGCTAATACAAATGGTTTTTAGTAAGGGCTTTTGGTCATGTGGCCATACATGTGATGCTCTCCACTCTGTAAATACATAAGGTTCACAGCCTATAGAGGTTACACTCCATAGGGTTTATGGGGAAACATAGTGTCGATATGAACTAATCAACACATGTTGTCAATGAATTTCTTCATAGACATGATTTATTTAAGAGTGGATTGGAAGGACTTGATATTAGCCCATTTCCACTTGGGCCATTTCCCTCTCACTAGCCCCCTTAAGGAAGCTCAAGAAGGCAGGCCCTCTAAAGGTAAAACATGAAAAATAAAAGGTCTAGATTTTTTATCACAGTATTAGGGTGAGAGAATACTTGCTTAATAATTTCAAACTAGCACACTAGACAATGGTTCTTTTACCCTTTAGATTACCTATTGCAACCACCTTACTGAAAACACACGATGAAAGTTGCATGTTATTCATTTACCTCTTATTTAAGCTAGGTGAAACATGTATGATTTTTTACTTCCCAGAGTACTCTTAGTTAAACTAAGTGAGGAAATGCATGAAAATTGCTCAAAATAAACCTTGCATGCACATAAGTCAGTAGTCACAAATGCACTATTCTACTACTTAATTGCATGATTTCAACAATAAAAGCGCTAACCTATTTAGCATATGTATTAACCAAAGCAGTAAAAGCGCTATCCTATTAAGTAAATGCATTTCTAGATTGCACATAAGCATGAATCTAACTTACAAATGTGTTAAATTGATTTCTACGAGAATAAGATAGGATATTAGAAGGATATGTGTGAGGCCTGGTCCCCACGGTGGGAGCCAAAAAAGTATCCACTTAAGTTTCACCTTAGAGATTAAACTTGCAAACTCATTAGTCTATCATGAAAATATAACTCAAGCTTCAACTAATGAAACAACATGAAATGAAAAAGAAAAAGAAATTGTTATACCTTCATGGATTATGTCTCATTGTGTTCTAACCCCATTGTTCTTGGTTGCAGATGATTTTTCTCTTAGATAAGCATTGGTAGCTTCCAAGATGGCAACTGTGGAATGGACTGATAATTGATATGATATGCAAATCTAAACTATGAAAATGATTTATGCTAAATTTCTCAAAACATCTAAAAATGCTAAGCACATGAACTCATGGATGCAAAGATAAAGACTCCTAGAATGACTGTAAGATTAGCTATTAGTTTCAAAAATGGCTTAGGAGACCTCTATTTAAATATTTTTGAGTGCACAAGCTTAGGTGGCAGAGATCAACGGTCAACTTCCTCCAAAGACATAGGAAGGTTGGAGAAAATATAGGAAGGTTGAGGAATGTGTGTACGTACACATTATTTGAAAAATAAAATGAATGTTGAAGATAAGGGTGCGGATGAGTTGGCAAAGAAGAAGTGATGTGTATATGAGGGGAGTTAGAAAAGGGAGATTAAATAATTAAGAAATTATTTAATTGAAAATACTATAAGATAGTCCATAGAAGAATAATTAAACATTAGATATTTAATTAATTGATTAGAATAAAAGCTAAATGAATTAATTAATAAAATGTCTCAATTAAATTAATTAATATTTTCAAATTAACTATTTAATAGAAGAATAATTATTTAATAAATAGTAAATATTTATTTAATTGTTCATATCCAATTTTATGTGTATACAAAAGTATTGAAATTAGAGATGTTAGATTGAGAGGGAGGAATAACATTGTTAAATGAAGGAAGACATTGAGAATAAGGAGGTGGGACATTTGGTAGGTAGATATTAGAGAAGATTGGGTAACAAATGGAAGACTCATAGGAGGAATGAAGGAATTGTGATTGAAGGATTTTCCCCCTTGAATAACATTTATAGGTGGTGTAGGTGATTGGCTAACAAGGGGAACACTCATGGTAGGAGGAATGAAAGAAGAGGGATTTCCCCCATGACTAACACTTGTGGGTATGATATTTTGTGTAGAGGTAGCCATGATGTTTGATGTGCAGGTCGCAATACTAGTCATAGGAGTTATCAAATTAATGGAATTATTAACTTGACTAGCAGGTTGTGTAAAATGTGATAGTATGATAAAATAATAAGTATCCAGTAAAATATTGAGAGGGGGGTGAATCTGTATATTGAAAAACTGATACAAAGTTCCCAAACTCAAACTTAGTCAAACAAAGTAAACATGTCTCAGTCAAGATCAATATTCATAAGAATGCTTGACATCAACCGGTTTAATTGTTATGACAACTTTAACAGTAAACAACTTCAATCTTGTGAACATCAACAAAGCTTAATAATAACTCAACATTTCAATCTCTCAATGCTTCTACTTAACATGTCTTATCAGAAATTAACCAAATCAACAAATAAGATCACAACCATAAAAGCATTCACCACTTGACACAAATGTTTATACGTGGAAAACCCAAATATGTAAAAACCACGGTGAGATGAGACTCACAAGGATAGCTATTTGAACTCTTTTGAAGTTTGCCTTGTTAGGAGTCAAGCCTATTAAAGCTTTACAATAAGTCATGTTAAGAACTAATTCCGGTTAGGAATCACCCGATTAAGGGATTTACAAATATGCCTTGATTAAAAGCACAATACCCTGTTAGGAGTAACCTCCCTGTAGGATTTAAGAATCCAAGCTAATGGACCACCTTGTTAGAGGATTTAATGAGTAACCAAGCTTGTTAGAGCTTACCTTGTTAAGGGATTTTACTTCTACTATAATTGTTAGAAAACAATAGGTTTTCTTGATTTGTCAGAGTAGTACTATATTTGCTTGATCAAATCCTTCTAAGCTTCAATCTACCTTCACTCAAAGTGAAGATCCATTCACTAGTTGAGCAACTGCACACTCAACAGGTTTTCTACCAATCTTGCCAACAACCTTTACAACAACTTCGTCGACCTTAAATAGAAATCAATCAGGTTGGTAACACAACAAAAACCTAATTCTCATCATCGAGATTACAAACAAGTCATTATAATCTTGACCATTAGAAATCATGACAATCTCTTCACATTCTTCAAGAAAATTCTAATTGCTCCATGATCACCATTTCATAGGACTTTGTAACTCATTACACACTATGCATTAAATGCCATCCACTTTGCTCCTTTCCTATACAATAACAAATGTGCCAAAACAATTTGAACATATCCTCATTCAATGATCACATATGTCTCCATCATTACTGCTTATCAGATAATAAACCATCAAACTTGATCAGTTAGGGTTTAATAACTGATAGGGTTTATAGGTTACAATGCATAGAAAGGTTTAACCCTTTACACCGGTTCACTGGTTTATCTCACAAACGTAACATACAGGTTTACAACATTTTCCACTAAGCTCTCTTTACCGGTTACTAGCCAATATCAAAAACAACAATATCAGCAATAACATGAATACCATTACCGGTCCAATTAAGATCAATGACAACATATCATTAATGCAATCTCTATCCAAAATATCAACAAAATAGAGGGCTTCAACGCAACTCTTCATGGGCATAATATTAGAATCAACAATATGAGAAATACCATGCAAGATATCGACACCATGTTTATCACTTTGAATAATTCTTTTTAATCCTTCAATCACTAGGAGAGATTCATTTTCCGCATATTCTTGACTCATCCATTGTTGAAGATTGCCAAATTGTTTATCCATCTTCGCTAATTGGTCAATGGATACCCTAGTTAGTGATTCCTCCTCATCATAAGAATTATCAAGAGGATAAATAGGGACATCTGTAAAATTATCTAAGAACCACCAATATCCTCATTGAAAAAGCTAGCCAAATTAAGCTCCATCTCCTAAATAATTAAACCTTGGGAAGCCTTTGTTGGATTTGTTTATTGTCATTTCTACTACAAGGATATGTTCTTGTTAATGATGTCAACATATTCTGGTTAGTTTGGAAAGAGTTTCTAATCCGGTTTTGAAGTTTGGTTTTGCTAATCAATGTTTTGTGGAATCTGCTATTTCCTCTGGTATATTTCAGTGTGATCAGATCTTGTGCTGAGACTTTGGGATATTGATTGGGATGATATTGTGTATCTTCATTTCAGATGGTTCATGTTTTTGTTCTCTTCATGATATCTTTCTTCATGACAGTTGCTAATTGGTTGTGTTCTTGAGCTTTGAGATGTTGATCGATGAAGATTTGAAAAATGGTGTTGTTGCAACTATTTTGGAGGGTTATAATGTGTTTATTGGTGTTTCCTAGTCGTGTCCTATTTGTTTTGGTGATCCGCATTGATCTTTGTGTGAGTTTTTGGTGATTTCTATGAACCAGTGATGATTTTTCATGTTATGTGGTATTTTCGGTGGATGTGATCATTTGGAAATTTTAATTAGGTCCATGTTATGTAATATAAATCATTATATTGGTCTAGTGATTGATATTTGTATCGTGTAATGTAATTTTTATAATTATGAGTTGAGGGTTAGGGTTTAGCCGATCTTGTTATCAAGGTTGATGATTTGTATTTATAGGTGAGATACTTATGTAATTTAGGTGTCGATATTATGTCTGCATTATTAGAGAGAGGTGATTGTGAGAACAAGAGACTTATCATTTAGTGTAGTGTTGAGGTGAGGTTGGTGTTACAGAGCAGACATTTGTGTTGAACTAGAGCTATCATCAAGAATTTGTAGATGCTATCATTGCATTTCATTTCTTCTGGATTGTAGTCTCAATCATATTATAAGTTAGTGAGACTTCCCTGAGGGTTATAGCCTTTCGGGAAAATATGTTTTGAGAAGTGAGCTCTAGGCAGTGTACCTAAATGCATGTGCATTCCTCATTGTAATATTTTCACATACTACTATAGAGTATTTATTAGCCATTTGGAGGAATTGATTATGTGTTGCATTGATGTTTTGTCATTGATGTCAACACTAGTTATTTTAGATGCTTTATCGACACCCTTCTGGTCGTGGTAGGTTATTTGGTTTCTGGTTGGATTAGATCTGGTATGCTCCGATATGTTTGAGTTATGGAATTGGCTTATTCATGCTACTCAGATTCACATTCAGTTAGTTGGTTTTGATTTGGTGATCGGATGCTATCATGTTTTACTAGTAAGCTTGGTTTGTTGTTCTAGCGAGGGTTTCACTGACAGATCTTTGTTGAAGATCTTTGATGATATGCATAAGTGGTATCGGTGTGGCATCTAGTGGAGATTCAGGATGTTGATGGTGATCATGTTTGAGACTTGGTTGATTGGGATCATTTCTTTAGTGTGTGTGGACCTAAATTGGGTCCCAGTTTATCTAGGTTATGGACCGACTTAATGTAACATGTGGATTGGACCTCTTGATGTGTTTTCAAGATGTCTTATGGGTTGGATATTATTTGTTTGGTCTTTGACTGACATGTTTTGTAATTTATGTAATTGTTTTATTGTCTAATGGTCAACCTGATTGTTCATGGTCGAGGATTTGTATATATATGATGTAAGATTTCATTGTAGATCATATGGGAATGGGATATGTGAGGATGCAGTGAGCTAATAATGTAATAATCATTTAGGTAGAGGATTTGGTTGATCATTGGTGATCGAGTTGGGTTTATGTAAGAGAATTTAGTACTCTAGTATTGAGATTAATCGAAACTATATCCAGGCATAGGAGATGTTATCTTTGCAATTCATTTTTTCTTTCAGATTGTAGTCTAGATTTCTATGTAACCAGTGAGACTCCTTTTATGATGAGCAGTGCGCTCTAGGTTGTTGGCCTTCCTACAAGTGCAGGCCCCTCAATTGTAATTAACATACTTACTAAAAAAGTATTATCTTACTATGGGTAGGCTTCCCACCATGGTTTTTCCCTTTACTAGGTTTTCCATGTACAAATCTTGGTGTCATGTGGATGGTATTTATTCTCTGATTGTTGTTAATTTTATCTTTTATTTTGGTATTTGGTTTATGCATTTCGGTATTGATCTTTTGGGTTATGGTATTAAATTTTTAATTACTTAAGGCTCCAGTAATCTGAGACAACTGATTGACCCCGCCCCCCCCCCCTCTCAGTTGTCTTCTGGTTATTTGAACTATCTAACAATTGGTTGAAAGCTATGGAAGAAGAATTAGATCAGATAGAGAAGAATAACACATGGACTTTAGTTCTCTGGCCTAAAAATAAGAATATTATTGGAACTAAATGGGTTTTTAGGAATAAACTGAATGAAGATGGTCAAGTTGTAAGGAATAAAGATAGATTGGTTTGCAAAGGATATTCTCAGAAGGAAGGAACTGATTATGGTGAAACTTTTGCACCTATAGCTAGGATTGAAGTTGTAAGATTAATTCTTGCCTATGCTGCACATAAGAGCTACAAGGTTTGTTAGATGGATGTTAAGTGTGCCTTTTTGAATGGGGACCTTGATGAGGAAGTTTATATTGAGCAACTTGATGGTTTTTCACTTTTAGATGATAAAACCATGGTTTGCAGGTTAAGAAAAGATTTATATGGATTGAAACAAGAACCTAGATCTTGCCATGCAAGCTTAGATAAATATCTTTTGAAGCTTGGTTTCACTAAAGGTAATGCTAATAGTAATCTATATTATAAGGTCATTAATGATGATATACTGATTATGGAGGTTTTTGTTGATGACATCATTTTTGGAGGTGAAGATAAGTTGTGCATGGAATTTACTAAAAATATGGAGAAAGAATTTGAAATGTCTATGATTGGGGAAATGCAATTTTTCTTAGGTTTGCAGATAACTCAAGCTGATAAAGGTATTTTCATCTGTCAAACTAAGTATGCTAGGGAATTGATGAAGAAATTTGGCATCGAAGATTCTAAACCAAGAAGTAATCCTATGGTTACAAGTGAGAAAATGACAACAAAAGATGTTTCTAAACTGGTAAATCCTACAAGATACAAGTCTATGATTGGAGGTATGCTATATTTGACTCAGACTAGGCTTGACACAATGAATGTTGTTTGTATTGCATCAAGATATCAGAGTGATCCTAGAGAAAATCATGAGAGTGCGATGAAAAGAATTTTTAGATACTTGCAAGGTACATCTGAATATCATTTATGGTACCCTAAGGATGATGAATTTACTTTATACCCATTTGGAACCTCCAAGATATATTGAAAAATGGGACTTAGGTTTTGAGTTTGACTGGGTTAACCCACCTAGGGCCAATTAAGCCTATTAGGCCTACCAATTAGAGAATTGGACATAAAAATTCACTAGTCAAAATGGAACTTGAAGGAGGCTTGGTCTAGGGTCTGTACATCATCAAGGATACACAAGGTGCCAACCTTTTACTCCCACACATCTTCTAGTCACCGCTATCTTCAGTTTCTCCCTCAACAGGCTTGCCACATCCCTTATGCCAAGCCTAGGGAATCATGCTAAAGAATAGAGATTCTGCTCCAAACTTCACAAGAACTACCAAATAATCTATGTAATAACCCATTCTAACATTACACAAAGGCTCAACAAGTTCCCATGGTGGAATGTTAGAATTTGAACCTATTTGCATCCAAACCCTGATTTTAAGGGTTTCTCAGACCTGTTAGACTTCCAAGTGATGGGTCTCCCATATTATTACACTTCAATCCTTCTAAACAAAATCCAAAGTGAAGGTAAGTCACTAGCCTATCCAACCATGAACTCTGATTAGTGATGCCAATCCATACCTGACCGTACAAGTGTAGAAAATAGTCAATTTGTAGGAAAGACACAAGAATGCAATAAAAGAAAAATCTCCAAATTATTTCAGAATCTCCAAAATTACATTCTCTATCAGTTTTAGAGGTTTAAAAAATTCCTTGGAACCTCTTCAACTAATTACAATGACCATGCATAACCAACTAGTCGGTGGAAGCAACAATTTGCAAAAATTGTCAAAGTTGCACTTAGCAACTTTTTAGCAACAATTACAAAGTTGACACATTTGTGACTCCATGTAACTTCAATATTCACAACACAACCTAAGAGACCCTAAAATAGAAATATTGCACCCTTGGAAGGCCTTTGATCAGTTTTGACCACCCTGGAGCCTAAAGGGCTTATTACAACAAAGATGACCTCATAGAAATTGTAACTCAACATAAGTAAAGGGCCTTCAAGGACTTATTACAAACACATTCAAAACATCCCAAAAAACAAGAAAAGATAAAGAGATTGATCCTTGGGAACTGGACCATTTCTTTAGCATGTGTGGTTCTAAATTGGGTCTCAGTTTATCTAGGTTATGGACCAGCTTAATGTAACATGTGGATTAAAACTCTCGATGTGTTTCTAGGATGTCTTATGGGTTGGATATTATTTGTTTGGTCTTTGTCTGACTTCTTTTGTAATTATGTAATTTTTTTATTGTCTGGTGGTCAACCTGATTGTTTATAGTTGAGGGTTTGTATATATATGATGTAAGATCTCATTGTAGATCATATGTGAATGGGATATGTGAGGATGTAATGCATGAATAATGTAATAATTATTTAGGCAGAGGATTTGGTCAATCATTGGTGATCGAGTTGGATTTATGTAAGAGGATTTAGTCCTTTGGTATTCAGCTTAACCGGAACTGTACTCTGGCATAGGAGATGCTATCTTTACAGTTCATTCTTTCTTTCAGATTATAGTCTGGATTTCTATATAGTCAATGAGACTCCTTTTGTGATGAGAATTATGCTCTAAGCTATTGGCCTTCTTGCAAGTCGAGGCCCCTCAATTGTAATTCACATACTTACTGTAGAAGTATTATCTAACTATGGGTAGGCTTCCCACCATGGTTTTTCCCTTAACTGGGTTTTTCACATTCAAATCTTGGTGTCATGTGGATGGTATTTATTCTTTGATTGTTGTTTATGCTTAATTGGTTTATTTGCTATTTTGATATTTGGTTTATGCATTTTGGTATTGATCTTTTGGGTTCTGGTATTAAAGTTTTAATTGCTTAAGGTTTTGGTAATCTGAGACAATTTATTCACCACCCCTATCTTAGTTGTCTTTTGGTTATTTGAACTGACTAACAATATCATCTTATTGTGGGTAAGTTCCCACTATGTTTTTTCCCTTAACTGGGTTTTTCACGTCAAAATCTTAGTGTTGTGTGTTGTGTTGTTAATTTTCTTATTTGATTCATTGCTACAGTTTATCAGTTTATGGTTTGAATTTTAATCTACTTTGATCTGGGAAGATTGATTCACCCTCCCCCCTCTTAGTCTTCCTTCTTGATTTCTGCTAACAATTGGTATCGGAGCTAGATCCTCTGGTAGAAGCTTAATCGTTTGAGGAGATCTGAGATGGTAGCTCAAGGTATTCTTTTCAAGAAGGATAGTTTGAGGTTTGATGGAAGTAACTATACTATATGGAAGAGCCAGATGGAGGTGCATTTGAAATGTCTTGGAGAAGATTATTGGAAGATTAATAAGAATGTCTGTTGTTCCTTAGAATGGACCATCCACTCCTAATGAGGTTAAGGAAGCAGAATATAACATCAGAGTGAAGGAAGCATTGCTTAATGCCCTGACTGATTTTGGAATGACAAATGTTATGGGACCTTAGACCACACATGAGATCTAGGAGAAGCTTGAGATCCTATATGAAGGTCATAGCCAAGTGAAATTTTATAATTTGTAGAGCTTGAAGGGAAAATATGAGATATTGAAGATGGGAGATGATGAGAACATACATTCATACATGACTAAAGTGAATGAACTTGTCCTTGATATTAGGAATGTCGGTGGAAAGATGGAGGAAGATGACATTTTTGCTAAAGTGCTGAGATCTTTGCTACTTGCTTATAAACATAAGGTTGCTACTATTGATGAGATCAAGAGTGTGACTACAGTGACAATAGATTTGTTGGTTGGAAAACTTGCTGCATTTGAGCTAAGTAAATTTGGAGAATCACATGGAAAGTCTAAGACTGCATTTAAAGCATCAACATCAGTATTCGGTAAGTAGAAGTATGATCTTGATGAGTGCAGGATATCCAGATATGAAATAGAAAGAAGATAGATAGAAGAGAAATAAAAAGAGCTTGATGAGATTGAAGCACTAATTGCTCAGATATTTCCTAAAGGTGTCGGTAAGTATGATGGAAATTTACCCTTGAAATGTTTTTCTTGTAATAAGATAGGACATTTTGCTTCTAGACATCCAGAGAGAATGGCTAAGTTTGATAAGTATGATATGAATGATAGATATGATAAGCATGAAAAGTATGATAAGCCTTACAAGTCTAACTCGAAGTTTAGGAACTAGAAGAACTATTATTATACTGCAGATGAAGGTGTTATAGATGATGAATCAGAAGGAGATGAAGTTGTGTTTATTTCCATTAAAGAAGATAGACCTATGCCTAGTAATTCCACAAGCTGTCCTATTGAGGAGAAAGCTTTGGCTGCTAAGGTAGAAGAAAAGGGTGTATGGGGGATTAAAATTGGTTGTTCACATCATATGATTGGTGACAAAAGAAAATTTATAAGCCCATGGGAGAGGTTCTATTTCTTTCGATGGTAAGCATAACATTGATGATGTCTTGTATGTTGAAGGTTTGAAGCATAATCTTTTGAGTTTTGGACAAAGGGTTGATAAGGGTTATGATCTACAATTCAAGGATGGTAAATGCAAGATCTTGAATACCTCTGGTATAGAGATTTCATCTAGGATTAAGACTAAAGGTAACATTTTTCATTTGAATGCTGGTGAGAAAATTTGTTTGATTGCTAAGATAGATGAGCGTTGGTTGTAGCATAGAAGGATGCATCATGTAAACTTTGATTCATTGATTAAGATCAGTTCTACAAAAGTTTTTAGAGATCTACCTCATATTGTTAAACTTATTAATCCGATATGTAAGGACTATCAGTTCGGTAAGAAAACAATGATTTATTTCAAGAGAAAACCTTATACATCTGATGGATTGCTAGATCCTATGCATATTGACCTATGTGGACCTACAAATGTTAGAAGTGTGTAGGGTGATAGATACTTTATGCTACTAATTGATTATTATTCTAGAATGATGTGGGTTGTCTTTTTGAAGGAAAATCAAAAGAATTTGATAAATTTAAGATATTCAAAGATAAAGTGGAAAATGAGTCTAGATTGAAATTGAAGTGCCCGAGATCTGATAGAGGTGGAGAATTCTATTTCGGTGAATTCAATTAATTCTGTGAAATGCATGGAATTGAAAGATAGATATCTTCTCCTAGGACTCCATAGTAGAATGGGATTGTTGAGAGGAAGAATCATACTACTTTGGATGCTGCAAGAACCATGTTGATTAAAGGAAATGTTCTAAACATATACTCGAGAGAATATATTAGCACTGCGGTTTATATACTCAACAATGTTCATATCAAAGGTGATACTGGTAAGACCCCTTATGAGCTTTGGTTTGTCATATTCCTACTATGAAATATTTCAAAGTTTTTGGTAGAAAATGTTATATTAAGAAAGATGAGGATCTTGGAAAGTTTGATGCTAGAAATGAAGGTATCTTTTTGGGATATTCCACAAAGAGTAAAGCTTACCGGTGCTATAACAAGAGTTCGAGAAAGATAGTTGAGAGTGCAAATGTGATGGTGGATGGGAACCTTTGGAAGGAGATCAAAGCTTATGATAATGGTCAAAATGTTGTTTAACTCCTATTCAGCCTGAAGATCCTAATAAGAATGATCTAGTAGAAACTGTTAATCTAGATGTTGTTGCTATTGGTGATGATGTGTAGGAACCTGAGGATCATAACAAATAGAAGAATTTGAGGTATATTAGACTAAATCAATTTGAGAATTAGATTATTGGTGATAAGAATAAAGGTGTGATGACTAGAAGAAGGTTAGCTGCAGAAGAAGTATGCCTGATTTCTAAAGTTGAACCTAAAGATGTTGTTTAGCCTGTAAAGATGAAAAATGGATAAGATCCATGGAAGAAGAGTTGGATCAATTTGAAAAGAACAATGCTTGGCAACGTGTTCTTAGACTTAAGGATTGTTGGTATTATGGATGTGTTGCATTAGTTTTGTCATTGATGTCAACATTTATCCTTTCGGAGATCTTTGGTTATGTTGAACCAGCACATTTTGTTTACCAGCATGTTCAGTGACTTATGCATAGTCACTGGTATATTGTTCACCGACAGGTTATATGGTTCACCGACATGGTTGATGACATGTTATCATCTAGAGATCACTTGATTATGTCAAAGGCATGGTTTGGATACTTGGTTTTGGTATTTTGGTTATTGGTCTAATCGGGTTGACATATTTACTGTTACCAACAAATTGGTCTAGGTTATGGACCGGTATGCATTATCTATTCCAGATCAACATAACACATTATGGAGATGATTTTTTGATTGGATATTATTGTAAATATATTAAGTTGACATTATGTATTGCATCTTGACTTATTTGTAATTGATTTTATTGTAATATTATTAATGAGATGACCTACACATTTGGTCTTAGGTTTTGTATATATGTAAGATCTCAATTGATGAGATAAAGGATATATGGTATGTAAGGTTATGGTATTGTAACATGGTATGTGCGAATATTGAAGATCATATGAGCAGACCATAGAGAAGATTCAAGGAATGTTTGAAGGTGATTATCAAGGCTTAATCGGTACTGAATCTAGCATTGTAGATGCTATTTTGAGTAGTACATTATTCTAGGATTTAACCATCCTACTGTAGTCATTGCGACTCCCATTTGAGCAATGTTCTCTAGGCGGTTGGCCTTTCTACATGTGCAAACCCCATTTGTATACGGATTCTTTTAGGAGTAGTATCATATGATTCTAGGTAAGGTTCCCACTATGGGTTTTCCCCTTACAGGGTTTCCACATTAAAATATCTATGTTATGTGTTGTGGATGTTGTTTCTCTCTTTGTTTCATGCATTGTCACCGATATTGATATTAAATTTTAATCTATTAACCCACATTAAGTTTGGTTTACCAGTATTAAGTATCAAGTTTGATTAAGTTATATTTGGGTTGAAATTAATAGACAACTGATTCACCGCCCCTCTCAATTTCCTTCTGGGTCCTAACAATTGGTATCAGAGCTAAATCCTCTTTTTGTGGAAGCCTAATAGCTTGAGGAGATCCTATGGCAACAAACATTTTTAGGAAGGAAAGTCTGAAACTTGATGGAACTAACTATATTATATGGAAGATCAGAATGGAGACACATCTGAATTGCATTGGAAGAGACATACAGGAAGTTACAAAGAATGGTTATGTTGGTCCTACACTGAATCAACCTAATCCACCAACATTGGGTAAAGATCAAGAAAATGATTGCAAAGCAAGAGAAGCACTTTTGAGGGCATTATCAGATCAATAAATCATGGGATTATCAAACTGATCCACTGCTAAATCTATTTGGGATAAATTGGAGAGACTGAATGAAGGAGATATCACTGTCAAAATTGTAAAACTAAAATGTTTCCAGGCCAGGTATGAAAATTTGAAAATGGAAGAAGATGAAAGAATTTATGCTTTTATGGAAAGAGATAATGAAATAGTTTTAGGAATATAATATTGTGGAGCATCCTTAAGTGAAGATGAAATTGTTTCTAAAGTTTTAAGAGTATTGCCATTGACATACAAAATGAAAGTAACTGCTATTAATGAGTTGAGAATAATGCCTAATACATCAATATCTAGAGATACCTTGGTTGGAAAACTTTTAGCATTTGAGCTTGAGGAATTTGGTCTTGTTGCTACAATTAAGATAGATTTAGCCTTCAAAGCATCATCATCTACAACATCATCATCATCATCAAAAAAATATGATTGGAAAGCACTTTATGCAAGAGATCTTGATGATATCAGAAGGGAAAATGAAGAACTGGAAGAACTTGAAGCACTATTTGCAAGGAAAATGCCTAAAGGTCCAGTTGGAAGTAAGTATGAAGGTAAAACACCATTTTAATGTTTCAATTGCAATAAAGTTGGTCATATGGCATCTAGATGTCCTGACAGACATGCAAGATTGAGGGAGGAAGCAAAAAGAACATATAATCCTAACCCTGAATATCATAGATATAGATTTAAGAAGAATAGAGATAAATCTTGTTACTATGCTGATGAAGGAGTTATTGTTGATTCTGATGAAGAACTGATAGATAATGGATGGGATTTTGTTGCAATAAAAGAAGATCAACTAGCACCTACTATTCCACCAGTAGGGTAGGCCCTAACAGCTAAAATTCAAGAAAAGGATGAATGGATCATAGATTCTCAATGTTCACATCATATGACTAGTGATAAAAGTAAATTCTTATCTTTTTAGGAATATAGTGGAGGTCTAGTAAGATTTGGCAATGATAAATTTTGTTTGATCAAAGGAAAAGGCACTATATCTTTGGATGGTAAGCACAATACTGACAATGTTTATTATGTTGAAGTTTTGAAGCATAATCTTTTGAGTGTTGGTCAATTAGTTAAAAAAGGATTTCAGTTACAGTTCAAGAATGGTAAATGCAAAATCATGAACAAAACTAGATTGGTTAAGTAGTATCTTTCATTTGAACAACAATGATAAGACATGCTTGATTGCACATATTGATGAAATTTGGTTATGGCATAAGAGACTTTGTCATGTAAATTTTGATTGCATTGTAAAGATCAGTTCAACTAAGGCAGTAAGGGATTTACCTAAGATTGTGAAACCTCATAATCCGGTATGTAAAGAATGTCAAATGAGAAAGCAAGTTAGAATAACTTTTAAGAGTATTTCTAAGAAATCCAATTATGTTCTTGATTTAATCCATACTAACTTGTGTGGTCCGAAAAGAACAAGAAGTCTATAGGGAGATAGATACTTTATGCTAATTATTGATGATTATTCTAGAATGTGTTGGGTTACTTTTCTCAAGGAGAAATCAAAAGCTTTTGGAAAATTCAAACTATTCAAGGCAATGGTAGAGAATGAAACCGGTAAGAAAATCAAATGTTTGAGATCAGATCAAGGAGGTGAATTTATATCTAAGGAATTTAATACATTTTGTGAAGTGAATGGAATCAAAAGACAACTATCAATGCCCTGGACACCTCAATAGAATGGAATTGTGGAAAGGAAAAACATAACTATTCTAGAAGCAGCTAGATGCATGATATTGGAAGCAAATCTACCTCATGTGTATTGGAGAGAAGCAGTGAATACAACAGTTTACACTTTTAACAGAGTTCACATCAACGGTGAAACCGATAAGATCCCTTATGAACTATGCTTTGGAAATAATCCTACTCTTAAATACTTCAAATTTTTTTGAAGCAAATGCTATAGTAGGAGAGATGAGTATATTGGTAAATTTTAACCTAGAAGTGATGAAGGATTATTTCTTGGTTATTCATCTAAGAGAAAAGCATATAGATGTTTTAACAAAAGATTGCAAAAAATCATTGAGAGTGCAAATGTGAAGATAGATGAACAATTTAGAAGAAATTCAAGGTCTATAGATTCTTAACCGACAGTTGAGCTGATCATAAATGAACCTATACATAGTGCACCAGTATAGAGTGTGGATCTAGTCACACCAGCATCATCAGAGAATTCCACAATGACTGAAGAACAACAACATGTGAATAGACAACTGATTCAAACTGCCCAAAGGTATGCTAGATTAGTTGAGGAAGAGCAACCCAAATCCACAATCCCTTGCTTCTCTACACTTAGCCCAAATTCCTAAAACCAAATCTATCTTTTTTAAAAAAAATTCTTGTCTCCAAAAATGGAGAGTGGGTGATTTCCTATAAAATCTCCCATTCTTGCCTAAAAAAACCTCAGTGAGAGTTCTCACAGGTTTCTAAAACTAAAAAAGGAAAAGTCAAAAAAAAGATCAAAAGGGATCTCTCATCAAAAAGGAAAGTTAACAACTTAGATGATGCTTCTAATTTTTTTTCAATTTTCGCTCAACTTAGGAAACCCACTTTTTAGGGTGTCTAAATGGTCACATGGGAGTTGAAACATGCCTAAAATTACTCCTAACCCTTAGGTATACCTTATGGGCTTTAGGAAACACTCTTAAATTACCCCTAGGTGTCCATTAAACCCCTTTTAAACCCCTCTGAAGTTAATTTTCGGGTCAAACTTAAGTTGACCACCCCAAATATTCTCTTCCCAAGGCAATTATGGAATCACATTAAATTAATTGAAAAAGCTATGGTTAAACAACTCCCTCCAAGAAACAATTAAAAAAAAAAAACCAAAACATAAATCAACGCATGTGTCAAGTGACACAATAAAAATACTTTTACAAAATTATGCATGAAATCTTGTCTCTTGTTGGATTTACACAAATAAATAAATTCAATCTAACACACATGCAACATCCACTTTTACAAATAAAATACTATACAAACGGGGTGTTGTCTCTCCAAATAGACAAACCTTGGTTTTACGTATGTACATAGGTCTAGGTTTGGTTCTCCATAATATTTCCATGGTCACATGGATAATTTTCCCTGCGCATGTCAATTACACATTAGTACTTCCAAATAACTTCATATAACATTTAAACACATGAATAAGAATACACGTCAAACACTCTGCATACCATATACATTTAAACAAAACAATACATCTTACATCCAAATAAATCTACATATGCAGTTATCATAATCCTCGTAATTTTAAATCCATACATAAAACATACATCCTATTTCTATCATCATAGTGAAGTCCTGCAAATCCAATAATGACATATATCACCTCAAAGTAATCCTATTATGGAATCATATACAGTTCTATATCATAATGCATATAAATGAAGCATCAACATACATCAATGTTATCCAAATCCTGGAATCTTATAAGTTCTAAATGCGTAATGCATAAAAATGTACACCTCAAGGTGAAATGATTCTGTAACTTGTTTCAATTACTTTTCTCACCAATCTATCTATCTAACATAGCCCATCCTATTGAATTATAGCATTTATTAGTAGGGTCAAACATGGTCAACTAAGTTAGTCAAAGCTTGGTTAGGGAGGGCCTTACAAAATAATACTAAAACTCATGCACTAAAGGGGGGAAATTAATTTTTGAATTTTGAAATCTAAGTTGAATAATGCAAAGTTCTAGAAAGAAATGATGCAATCTCCTAAGAGATTGAAAATGAAAATTATCCACAACAAATTGAATTTTAAAATTAGTGCCTAATGAATATAACCTCTTAATTTGAAAAGTGAAATTTGAAAGGAGGGAAAATTTAAATTTAAAAATAAGGGTTGTCAAAAACTAACCTCTTAATTTTGAAATTTTGGAATTAATTTTAAAATTAGGGTGTATGTAATTAACCACTTAATTTTAAAATTTAAATTGAAAATTGAAATGTTAAATTTAGATTTGATTTCGACCTTAGGGTGACCTAAAATCAATAAAATTTCACAAATATCTGGATTTGAACAATAAAATATAGTCAAAATAGGCTCCTGAAATTTTGAGAAAAAGTTCGGGACCAGGTAGCCCCCTCTTGATTTGACCAAATTTTTGCCAAATTTTCGGGGAAGCTAGATATTGTGATTTTAATGCGAATTCTAGAAGGATATGGAAATTGGAGTTGTCTAGATATGCGAAATCAAGCCTTGAAGGTCCAAATAGGACATACTTAGGATATGTAATGAGATGATTTGTTGAAGGAAGGAAGCAGAAAAGGGCACGCTTAAGGTTAAGGGCCAACTTTTATGAGCTTTATATTTAATAAAATTGATTAAATGCTTAAATTAAAATTGAAAATTGCACAAGATTAATTTAAATTAAAAAATGAGGGTTTGTTGCATAAACCGCTTAATTTTAAAAATTTAAATTTTGATAATTTGAATATTGTAAGGTGGGAATGTGAATTTTGAATTTGAAGAAATAACCCAAATCTGAAAATTAATTCAACATCAACACAATCCACAAGTTCAATTTTAAAATTAAAAACTAGGGTTTTTTTATTTAACCACTTAATTTTTGAAATTTTGTTGAAAATTGAACATTTAAATAAAAAATTGAATTGTAAAAATTAGAGTTCTTAGATCTGAAACAATTAATCCAATTTAGACAAATCACAAGATCAAATTTGAATCTAAAAATTAGGGTTTTTTTTTGTGAATTTAACCTTTAAATTTTTTAAAATCGCAAGAAAATTAAACTTGTAATTGAAAATTTGAATTGTAAAATGCATAACACTCAGATTTTAATATGAAAATCAAAAGTAAGGATAATTCACGTCATGTTCACCAAAATGTAAAGTGGAAAATTTTGAGCTTAGCAAATTCACCACATGGAATGGAGAAATTGCTAAGTCAATTTTCACTTGGAGGACATTACATTAAAAAGAGGGGAAAATCCACTAGATTCGATCACTAATTTGAGAAGGACTAAATACTAAGTAGCTTGGTTGAATGTGGAATGTGTTTGATGCTCTTTTGTAAGTTGACTAGTTGAATTAAGATTGAATGCAAGGAATGAAGCCAAATATGAGGAAACAATGAGTTGTAAAGTCAAGATTTTTTTGTGCACCTAAATCTGAGAAGTATGAGATGATTCAAAGCTACTCTATGAAAACTGTAAAAAGTAGCAAGGATTGTGTGCAGGGACCAGGGTGCCCCCTCTTGGTCCTCCAAGATTTTTGATCGCTGAAAAGGGTTTTTCCATCTCTATGTCTAAAGTTTATCTCAAGAGTTACAACTGTGTACCTATTTTTTTACACACAAAAGAAAAGGGAAATGCGTTGGGAATAGGGGCTTGCCTTTAGGTCAAACCCTAGTTTTGGAATTAACTAGGTGGTTGAAATAATGAAGTTGAAATGACTAAAAGTAGAAATCCTCCTCTTTGAAGGGATGTTGAATTGACTAAACATGAAATGATTATAGCTCCTTGTGAAGTTTTTCTTGTCTCCACATGAAATTAGGACTTCATGAATTATAATGATGATCTCCTCTTCAATGCTTGAAATATTGACTCTATTATTGCTCCAAAGATTGAAGGAAGACTGAAAATGCTTAATTGCTCTTGAATGCTTGAATGCTTGATCTCTTTGATGCTTCAAGACCTCTTGTGGATGCATGATATCTTGTTAGGATTCCCACAAATACTGAGAGGGGAGGGGGGGTGAATCAGTATCTAACCGGTAATAAGATTTTCTTAACTTAAAACATGTAGAGCATATTAATATTGTGTACCAGTAAACAGAAAGTAATGCAATAAATAGAAATAAAAACAACCACATGAAAAACAAACCATAACACAATATTTTAACAAGGAAACCCGGTGTGGGAAAAACCTCGGTGGGATTTGTGACCCACAATATTCACTTATTGGCCAATAAGAGAATATTACTGCTACAAGAGGGACCTGCACATGCAGGAAGGCCAAGTGCCTAGAGCTCATTGCTCAATTACAAAATGGGAAGTCTCGCTGACTTACAAAATGGATTATATAAATCCAGTGTCTTGTACTGCTTCAAAATAGCATCTATAATGTCAGATCTAGTACCGGTTTCTGCTCTGCTTCTTACATAAACCCTTAACCTATAATTCGCATAATAGGTTAGCCTTATTTCGCCTAATTACATTCCTCTATCTATTACCAAACGTTCTACAATGATCTCTTATATATATGAGTCATTTTACAATGTTGCCAAGTTAGCTTAAAATGATTTTACAATAATAAACAAAATATATTACAACAAAAATCCTGTCAGCTTCTGTGGCGGTATGCTTGCTTTTACTGTTGGTGCCGATGGTCTGTGTGTCGGTGTAGATTCTAACTTTGTTGGTGCCGATGGATTGCCTTGCTGATGACATAGTATTGTAAGGTTTCCATCAATGACAAAACCTTTAATCATCTACAATGTCTCATTGGAGTGTACATTTTCCAACAATCTCTCCCTTTGGCATTGATAGCAACACTCATGAGAAAATTCAAAAAAGTGTAGTCCAAAGATATGTTACCAAAAATGTGTGAACCAAAAAAGTGTGAACCCCCCTGAGCAGATGAGTCTTTAGCTGATTATTTTCTCATACCACTACTCCCCCTTTGGCATCAATGACAAAGGTTGTCAAAGTGTCAATAGAGTATGGTTTCTTGTCTCAAACTTGTAACCAGGTGGTTACAATTTGAAAAAGATCCGCCAAAACCAAATTTAGGCTTTCAAGAAACTTTTTACTGTCCTTTATTGTTGCCTTTGTTCTTTGAACTGTACCGGTGAGGTGTTGCATTTTCTCTGCCAGTGTTTTCTGTACTTGAACTAATGCATCAGATATTTCTTTCCTTAAACATGTGAGGTAGTCCAACTTTGGACTTAATCTCCATTTCAGATCCTTAGCCTTACTTTTTAATTTCTCTTTTTCTCTTTCTAGATTTAGTAACTCTTCCTCAAAACCTGTTATCTTTTGCTCAAAAATTGATAATGAATCAGATGAATTAATAAAATTGTCACCTAGCTTATTAGTTTCCTCCTATATCTTAATCATTTTCTTGTCTATATCAACTATCAAAAAGTTTGTCTTACAAATGTCTCTGTACAAAGTTTTGAACTCCTTAAGTTTGCTACACAGTTCCGGTACAAGTGTGTCAAAATGCCTTGTACACTTCTTTATTTGTTCCTCAAGGAATTTTTGTTTTTGTTTTTCTAACCTCTCTTTGAATGCTTCTTCCTTTATTTGCTCAACTGTCACTGAGTTGTCAATAATATATTTAGACAAAGTGTTGAGTTGACTCAAATAATCCTTATTATCTACATTGCATTTTGGAGATATCATCTTCAAAATTAGAATTGTGTCATCTATAGCTTTATATGCCTATGAACTACAATCTGTTATTTTCTTTATAGAATCTAAAAGAACTTCAGTTACATTTGTTGATTTAAATCCTATAGTTGAAGGGTCAACATTCTAAATTCCGCCAGTGAGAGTAATATCCTTGCTTGTAGTGACCTCTAGTAGGTTAGTCTATGTTTCCATTTCTTTAAGAAAAGGTTTTTGTTGTTCTCCTATTGTTGGTGGCACTATTTCCACATGAACCTGTTGCTCTATGTTACCATCTGTTTGTTTTCCTTGTGTGTTATCTATTTCATTATTTACCAGTGGCTCACTAGCCATATCTGTCTTACTGGTTGTGTCCTTGTCCATCATAATGTTGACTTTCTAAGTATCAACATCAATTGTGTATAGTACCTTAGAATTAGGATTTGTATCCTCTTGTGATACATCCATACTCTCATTAGCCGGTTGATTTTCAGTTGTTGTTATCGGTGGAGTAACCAGAGGCGGTGGGGATAAGTTATCTCTTATTTTGATGATTGGAGGTCCACCAACCTTTCCTTTTCCCTTATCCTTGTCTTTCTGATATACCTTGATTGGTTTAGGGTTTCTATACTCTTCTTGTTTTTCCTTCTCAACAAGGAATATATCCCATGCATTTTCAGTTTCTTCTGCAATGTCATTTACTCTTCCAACCATTAGTGCAATATTCCTGTGTGTAGTAGAGAATACTAACCGGTTAGCCTCTGTAATTAGATCATCTATTTCTTTCAGAGAGTTAACTGGGTAGACAACAAGTAGTTTCTCAATCTTTATTTTCTTGTCAAGCTCTATAACAGCTTGCCTTCTAGCTTCAAGTCTCTTAAATAGTTCTACTGGTACTTCATCTATAATTTGCACCAAAAATTTCTTGTAGATATCCAAGTGTAGAATTACACTATTTTCAACTTTCTCCTTTTCATAAACTGATAATGTATCATATAGTTTGTTAATTTTCATAAGTTGTCCTTCCTCTATTATTTCATCCAAAAGTTTGTCAATTGGAACAATATTTTGTTGAGTCCTTTTCTTTGGTGTCAACTTTTTCTTCTTAGGAGTAGACTTCTTGACCGAGGGCCTCACTGCCTATTGTTTTTGCTTGGTTCTTCTAGGTGAAGGTTCCTTTTTCCTTACAACTCTTTTAAATGCTACAGGCATATCACTCTCTGAAGAAATAGCTACCGGTGAAAGGTGAGTTTCAGGCTGCGGTGCTTCTAACTCATCTTCAGTGATGTTGGTTTGTTTCAGTACATCTTCTTTTATAGCCTTAGCCTACCTTGAACCTCTCCTCACTATTGCTTCTACTTTCTTCACTCTCTTCTTGGATTGAATTTGTTTTTCAATTGTTTCAGCACTACTAAATACCTCTTCCTTAGGTTCATTGGGTGCTTCCAGAAGGGCTTTAGCATATGTTTCCATTAGGTGATCATCTGTCTCATAACCCATTTCAGTAACCCAAATTGTTCTTGGGGTAACTGCTTCCATCCACATCTCATCCTTCTTGATGACAAAACATATCTTATCCTTGTATTTATTTACAATTTCCTGTGACAGTCTGACTCTGTTTTTCATATGGGCCTTCAATGCTAGAAAATACTCATTGATATTCTTCTCTTTGTGTTCACCCATATTGTTCAATAAGTCAGATAACTATTTCCCTACCAGTATGTCAAATCCAAGGTTCTTATTACCTATACCGGGCACCTGTTTTGTTATATGTAGTATTAAACATACAAGTAAATTACCAAATCTGAATGTGCCTTTCTTATCCTTCTTGATCTTTACCAGATTGTCAATAATTTCATCCTTTAACCATTCACATACATCAATTTTCACATTATCTTTAACCATATCATGAGCACTTTTTATGCATAAGCTAGAAACTGAGTTAAGTTTGTTTGCATGAGTTGTTTTGTAACCTAGAATCATGCTAATGAATCTCACATTTGTGTCAGTTACATCATTCACCCTTAAAGACCTTTTGTCAGATGTTGCACCTATTAGGTTCATTACTAGGTCATTTGAGACCTTTTTTGTCTTGTCTAGTCTGTTACCAATGGAAGGTAACCCTGTTACAACTTTCACAGCTTCCTTGGTAATTTTATGAACCAAATCTAGCCAAAAGAATGCGTCATGTACCCTGCTCAATACTATCCTAATAACTACCTTAGGGAAATCCAGAATGCTGAGGATTTCAGTGAATCCTAGGGTTTCAATAATTTTGTGTTCAGGTTTCACATTACCAGAATCATCACATATGATAGTCTTGTACATGTTCTTGATTTCCTCATCACCTAACTCTTCTATGTGGCAATGGATGTACATTCTAGGATCTTCTGCAAAAACAATTCCTTTGGGGATTTGGGAAAATGCACCAACATTATCATCCTTTTTAGCTATCTTGAGAACTAGCTGAAATATGGGCCTAGGGCATTTGATTACCTCGACTACAGTAGGGTTTACTATGAATTTAGGTATAGAAGAGGATGCCATGATTATAAATACCTTTTTCTATCTTTGGAAAGATTGATTGCTGAAATGCTTTGCCTCTTTGCTCGAAATGCCTTAGCTCTGGAAATTTTGCACTCTTCGAATGTTTGAATGCTCAGTGAAGTGAAATGGAGCCAAAAACACTAATTTATAATGTCAATCTGCCAACTACCACATTTAATGCTTGTCAGTTAAGTAATCACTTAACATATCTACTGGTATAGAAGTAATTTCAACTTCTTACCATCAACCAAGGGAATAATAGCATATTTCTCATTTGATTGCTAAACCCTCAAAAGAATTTTCTTCAATTAGATGAAGAGACTCCTGCCGGTGGAGTGCTACTCTGCTTTGCCGGTGGAGTGTTGCTTGGTTCTACCGGTGGAGGAGTATTCCCAACACCATTTAGGTCTGACTTTCTAATCCATTGTTTTGAGAATTCTTGCTTAACTTCTTCAACTTTTTCTTTTCCTTTCAAACTAGAACCTTTGTTGTCTGTCGATGGTGCCTTACTTCTGTAGAATTTTGTAATATGTCCAATCTTGTTAAAAGCATAACAAGTCACATTATTTTTTTGAATAGACTTCCCATAACCTATGTTGGTTTGTGTTCTACATTGATTAGATAAGTGTCCAAATCTTCCACAAACATAACATCTTACATTCATTTCAAAATTTTTAGAGTTATGACCAATTTTGTTGCATTTTGAACATTGATCGGTGGGTGCATTGGTATTCTGATTTGCTCTAGATCTACATTGATTTTGTCTATGACCATACTTGTTATAGTTAAAGTATTTGCCATTGAATTTATAAGCAGTAGGTTGTCTTACCGATTTGCCATGATCCTGTGTGTTTGCAGTACCGAAGCTTTCTCCAACTTCAAAGCCAATTCCACAAGTGTCACCTTTAGGTTTTTGATTCTTCAGCAAGTTACCAAGTTCTTCTGAGCTTTTCTTGAATTTCTCTTTATGTAGATTTGTAGTATCTAGTTCTCTTTCTAAGACTTCTTTTTGCCTAATCAGATCATTTGAGTCATTCTATGTGTGCATCAGATCTATCTTCAACATATCATTTTCATTTGTAGCATCATTTAGTCTTCTAGTCAAGTCTTCTTCATTCTTCTTTCTATCTTCAATTTCTTTACAAAATCTCATAGTCATATCCTACATCTCATTCTTTGTTGTCATGTTTTCTTGTTTCAACTTATTCATCAGATCACTAAGAGTTTCTTTTTCATCATTCTCATTTTGCATCTTTTCACAAAGTTCTCTTCTCTTGTTTCTTTAAATAGTAAGATTTTCTTGAAGTGCTTAAATAATATCCTGAGCTGCTTTTAGGTCATCTTCAAGTTTGATATTTTTCAATTTTTCTCCATCATAGTCTGAGAGAGCTGCTTCAAGTTGCTTCATCAAGTTTTCCATCTCTACCGGTGTCAAGATCTTCCTCAAGCTGTTAGTCTTCTAAAAATAGAGGACCAAGCTCTGATACCAATTGTTAGGATTCCCACAGATACTGAGAAGGGGGCTGAATCAGTATCTAACCAGTAATAAGATTTTCTTAACTTAAAACTGTCATGCTCTGTGTGGTGTACTTGTACCTGCAAACATAATGCACTCAATAAATCATTACAAGCAATGGTTAGTAAATTGAAACAATGAAAGACAAAACCATAGCTAATCGACTTATTGCCTCCTAGTAAATGCGAGTATGAAAAATGCTCTCAAATTTTGCTATGCAAATTCCAGTGACTTGACTACACTTAGATGGAGGATTTGAATGCTGAAAATGCATGATCTAGCAAGAATAGCATGATTAAGCTATATGAGTTCATGATTGATCTAGAAAATGAACTAGAATGAAGATGCAATTAAGCTAAAATGAGCATGATAACATTGCTAAAACTGATAAACTAGAAGCTAGATGCCTATAATAACAGTGCTTAAGCTACGAATGAGATGGGATCCATATTGCTCAAAATGAGGTCTATTTATAGGATTTTCCAAGGCTAGGGGTGAGTTGGCATGAATCAACGGTTGAGATTGATCTAAAGATATCAATGGTTAAATTGGAGGAGGTTGGCAAAGGGAGTTGGATTAAAGGGAACACTTAGTGACAAGTGTCACAAAGGTTCTAGAAGATGTTAGGATGAAAGGGGACATGGGGGTAGGTAGAATGGGTTAGGTTTAGGAATGGTTAGGTTTAGGAGTGGTAGAAGTTAGGAGAATTTGAATTAAAAAAATTCAAATAATATTAAAAAGGCTAATTAATCTCAACAACTCATGGATTTGATTTGTTTTAATTAATTAGGGGATTTAGAAGAAATGATTTTGGATGAGGGAATTAATTAATTAAAGAGGTGAAATGAACCTATTTAATAAATCCTTAGATTTATTAATAAGTAGATGAATGAGAGATTTAATCAAATTGCGTAGTGAATTCAATTAAATTGGTAAGGAGATATTAATTAAATAATTGCTTATTTAATTAATTATCTTCAGACCATTTTTAGGTGTATACATTTTTCCCCTCTTTGAAGCGAGGTGTGATGACATGTTGATTCAAAGAATAATCTCATTTTGATGATGATATTGATTTGATAAGATTCCTCAGCTCTTGATTACTAAATTCTGGTATGATGATGCCCCCTCGGGAGATCAATTGAGATAATTGATCTTTGGATTTTTTGAAAGATTGATATCCCAATAGATTTGATTTGATTTCTACAATTGTGTTTGATGAAAATGCGAGTTCTTCGATTAGCTTGATTGCTTAGATTGGTAAGATTGAAAAATCTTGATTGATTAGATTCAGTCTGGTTTCAGGAAGGATTCATCCTATATAAGACAACAATGATCAAAGCGTCTGGTTTCAGGAAGGATTCATCCTGTATAAGACATGATCAAAATGTCTGGTTTCAGGAAGGATACATCCTTTATAAGACATGAATTAGAATCAGATCGTCTGGTTTCAGGAAGGATACATCCTATATAAGTCGTGATAGAATCAATTAGGTTTGATTGATTGATTTGATTTGATAAGGTTGATAGATAAGGAACTAACAGTTTGTTGATAGCAAGTTGCTGAAATATTTGGATATGTTGATTGTTGATTCTGTTGAGAGAGATAGCATAAGATTTGAGTTGGGTCGATAATATCTGAGAGAAATATGAGTCATTATTCTGATTGCGTATACACTTGTGATGATACTTTGATGATTCTTGCAATAGATTTAACCTTGGATAAAAGGAGCTTGTAAGATCCCATGTAAGAATGAAATGCAAGCTAAAATGAAAATGAAAATGTAACAGAATGCAAACTATGACCGGACCAGTCACTGGATTATTTTGTGTTTTTTTATTCATCATTGAGCTTTTGAAATGTGGGAAGTGAGTGCAAACATCGATGGTATAATTAAACCATGATGACCTGAGCACTTCTTTCCTGGATTTTGATATAGCAAGTTAACACAAGCATCTAGGTATAATTGAATCTGAGATGACCTGAGTGTTGTTTGCGTAAAGCAGGCAGTATTAATCATTTCAATACGCAAATCAAAAATGTCTTCAATGATACTCCGATGATCATGTCTCAAGACAAATTTGCACATATTAATGATTAATTTTCAGACAACAGACAAGAAAAATATCATGTTCCTTCCTTGTTCCTCTAGTCAATGACATCCTAGAGTCACTCAAAAATCATGATAGCGAAAAGCAATATAGAAAAGTTGAACAATCATGTTACAATCATTATTCAAAAAGATATTATCCACTGAAAAGTGTGTGATGTGCTTAGATTGATTTCGTGATAGCATGATAGTTGATAGTTTGATCTTGTGTTCAATGTTGGATGTGTCTTAGTTTTCGCTTGATAAGATTTGTCTAACTGTTTGTTCTACTTGTTTGATTTAGCTCAAAATTAATCAAGAGTTTGCCCCCAACTAGGTGTAGGATTTTGTCCCAAGCCTAGAAACAAAGTTGTTATGATATATTCAGTGATCCAAACCATGGTAAGAAGCCACCTGGGATGTCTACGTATGTATAAAGGCTTTATAATGGTCATGTATAGCACTAATGGAAGAATGAATGCATGAAATAATAGATGGAAGAGCTACTGGACAAATAGCACCTGTTTGCCAAGTTTTCACCATCTGTTTTTATTGCACTTTTTCTAATATTTGATTTTTTTTCAATTTTTAGGATTTTTTTTCTTTTTTAGTGTTTTTGATTTTTTTGATTTTTCACTGTTTTTGATTTTTCTGATTTTTCACTGTTTTTTATTTTTTCTGATTTTTCACTGTTTTTGATTTTTCTGATTTTTCATTGTTTTCGATTTTTTTCTGCTTTTTCACTATTTTTGATTTTTTTCTTATTTTTCACTGTTTTTTATTTTTTTGATTTTTTAGACATAGAACTTCTTCAGGTGCATGCTATTGATAGGTTCTTCAAGCTGATCTTCATCTTGTGTTGATAACTAATATGCTCCTGACCCAAATACTGTTGTGACCACAAATGGACCTAACCAGTTTGGTTCAAATTTTTCTTTCTTTTCTTGATCTTCTTGGTTGCATGGATTTTTCTTTAGCACTAGTTCTCCAACTTGAAAGGTTCTTGGTTTAACCTTATGATTATAGCTCTGACACATTCTTTGCTGATATACCTTTAGATGATCAAACGCATTATGTCTACATTCATAGATCAGTTCTAACTCTTGTAGTCTAGATACTCTTTGTTCTTCATCTGGGATGAGACCTTCTAGTGATACATGTAGAGAAGGTATCTCTACTTCAATTGGCAATATGGCTTCTGATCCATATACAAGATAGAAAGGTGTGGCACCTGTCGGTGTGCAGATACTAGTGCGGTAGGCCCATAGAGCAGGGTTTAGCTCGGTATGCCAATCTTTCCTAGCATCGTTCACTATCTTTTTAAGAATTTTAAGGATAGTTTTGTTAGATGCTTCTGCGTCCCCATTTCCCTATGGATAATATGGTGTAGAGAATCTATGCTAGATTTTGAACTTCTCACATAGCTCTTGTACATCTTGATTCTTGAATGGTCTCCCATTATCAGTGATAATGGTCATTGGTATTCCATAGCGACAGATGATATAGTTCAAGATAAATGCAGTAATTTGTTTTCCTGTGATATTGATGAGAGGTACCACTTCAATCCATTTTGTGAAATATTCAGTAGCTACCAAGATGAATTTGTGTCTGTTAGATGAAGAAGGATTTATCTCTCCTACTAGATCAAGACCCCATTGGCAGAAAGGCCAAGATGTTGCTAAAGCATGAAGTTCTTATGCTGGTACATGAATCAAATTTTCATGGATCTGAGAGTTTTTGCATGTTCTAGCTATCTGAAAAGATTCGTGTTCCATAGTCGGCCAATAATAGCCCAAGCGTATGAGTTTTTTTGAAAGGGTAAGACCACTTGAATGAGTGCCACAAATGTTGTTATGGACTTCATGTAAGGCCTTCTTAGATTCTTCTTGTTCGAGACATCTTAAGAGAGTACTGTCCAGACCTCGTTTATACAGGGTATCTATGATGAGAGTATAATGGGAAGATTGGTGAATAAAGTTTCTCTTTTGGTTCTTTGATAAGTCAGGAGGTAAGATGTTGTCTTTCAGGTATGTGTAGGTTTGGCCATAGCGGGAGGAATCATGTCCAATAAGTTGATAGATGGTTTGGGAATCAGGACAATTAAAGGTGGGATGAAACAACTCTTCAACCAGGAATTCATAATGTTGTTGATTTTCCTATGTCTGCAATAGAGAAGCAAGTGTAGCCATGGCGTCTGCTTCTTTGTTATCATTTATTGGAATCTGTTCAAAAGTTATTTCTACAAAGTATTTCTTGATATCATCCACTATCTTTTTGTAAGGCATTAGTTTGTCATCTTTTGTTTGATAGTCATCATTGATTTGATTAATGACACGCTGAGAGTCTCCAGAGACTTGAAGTTGTTTAATATTCCATTCTACAGTAATTTTGATACCTATTACCAATGCTTCATACTCTGCTATATTGTTTGTACATGGAAAGCTTAATTTGTATGCTTTCAGGATTATATGCCCTTGTGGTGTGATGAAAAGAATGCCTGCTCCTGATCCGTGTTGTGTATATGAAGCATCGAAGTATAGTTGCCATGCTTTTGTTATAGTTGTTAAGATATCAGCATTAGGAAATTCAATCTGTAGAGGATGATTATCTTGAAGTGGTGTCTCTGCTAGTTGATCTGCGATGACTTGTCCCTTGATAGATTTTTTGTCAACATATTTGATATCAAACTCGCTTAGAATCATGATCCATTTTGCTAGTCGTCCTGTCAATGTGGCTTTGCTGAGTAAATACTTTAGAGGATCAATTTTAGCTATCAACTTGATGGAGTGAGATATTAGATAGTGTCATAGTTTTTGAGAAGCAAAAACTACTGCCAAGCATGCTTTTTCTATTGATGAATAGTTAACCTCATATCCCACTAGTGTTCTACTGATGTAGTACATGGCTCGTTCTTTTCCTTCATTATCCTCTTGTGTGAGCAAAACTCCCAATGATGCTTCAGTAGTTGATACATAGAGTAATAATGGTTTTCCTGGAATTGGTGACATTAGAATAGGTGGTTGCATGAGATATGCCTTGATCTTGTTGAATGCTTCTTCGCAATGATGGTCCCATTTGAAATTAACATGTTTGTGTAATAGGTAAGTGAATGGTTGACATTTATTTGCTAATTGAGCCACAAATCTTCTGATTGACTGGAGTCTTCCTTGTAGTGATCTTAGTTGACTGATATTCTTGGGAGATGTCATTTCCATGATTGCTTTTACCTTAGCTGGATCTACTTCAATTCCTCTTGCTGAAACAATGTATCCCAATAGCTTTCTTGAAGTAACACCAAAGGCACATTTCTTAGGGTTTAGCTTTAGCTTGTATTGTTCTAACCTGTCAAAGATCTTTTCCAGTATGTCTATATGTTCTTCTCTATTGTATGATTTAGCTAATATCTCATCCACATAGTCTTCCATGAATGTATGCATCATGTCATGAAATATAGTTGTCATGGCTCTTTGATATGTAGCACCTGCGTTCTTTAATCCAAAAGGCATGACGTTCCAGTAGAAAGTACCCCATGGGGCATGTAAAAGTTGTCTTTTCTTGATCTTTGGGTGCTATTTTGATCTGATTGTATCCAGAGAAACCATCCATTAGAGAAAACATGGAGTGTCCAGCAGTTAAATCTACAATGATGTCAATGTTAGGCTAAGGAAAGTCATCCTTTGGACATGCATTATTAAGATCTCTAAAGTCTGTACATATTCTGATGCTTTTATCTAGTTTTGAAATAGGAACAATGTTAGATACCCATTGAGGATATGCTATAGGTCTAATGAATCCTACATCCAATAATTTCTTTAGTTCTGCTTTGACTAGAAGAGCGATATGCGGATGCATTTTCCTTAACTTTTGTTTGACTGGTTTGGCTCTTGGACTAAAATTTAAGTGATGCATAATAAGTTTTGGATCTAACCTTGGCATGTCTACATATGACTAGGCAAAATTTATTTGCCATCGTTTGAAGAGTTCCACATATTGTTACATTTCTTGCTCAGACAAAGAAGTTGTTGGATGAAGAATCTTTGGTTGCTCTTTTGTGCCAATGTTAACTGCGTTTGTTGGTTTGCTCAAAATGGATGATCTTTCTTGATAGTGCTCAAGTAAAGTGTTAAATCTCCCATCTTTTGGTGCCTTGAGGAGGTTTTCACCATTAGATGCGTCCTTTATTTTTACTTTTTCCTGGTCTAATGTTGCCAATAAATGGTTTTTCAGCATTAGACCTGATATTTTTTTCTTTATTTTCACTTTTGCAACTAGGAGATTTGGCACCCACTTGACTGGAAAATGCATTGTTGAAATTCCTGGTGAGAGTTGTTACAGGTTCGATTGCATTAATACTATGTACCGATAAACAGAGATAAAAACAACCACATGGAAAACACACCATAACACAATATTTTAACGAGGAAACCCGGTGTAGGAAAAACCTTGGTGGGATTTGTGACCCACAATATTCACTTACTAGCCAATAAGAGAATATTACTGCTACAAGAGGGGCCTGCACATGCAGGAAGGCCAAGTGCCTAGAGCTCACTACTCAATTACAAAATGGGAAGTCTCACTGACTTACAAAATGGATTATATAAATCCAGTGTCTTGTACTACTTCAAAATAGCATCTATAATGCCCGATCCAGTACCGGTTTCTGCTCTGCTTCTTACATAAACCCTTAACCTATAATTCGCATAATAGGTCTACCTTATTTCACCTAATTACATTCCTCTATCTATTACCAAATGTTCTACAATGATCTCTTATATATATGAGTCATTTTACAATGTTGCCAAGTCAGCTTAAAATGATTTTACAATAATAAAAAAAATATATTACAACAAAAATCTTGTTGGCTTCTATGGCGGTATGCTTGCTTTTACTGCCGGTGTCGGTGGTCTATGTGCCAGTGTAGATTCTAACTTTGCTAGTGCAGGTGGATTGCCTTACCAGTGACATAGGATTGTAAGGTTGCCATCAATGACAAAACCTTCAATCATCTACAGTGTCTCATTGGAGTGTGCATTTGCCAACAAATTGCTCTTGAATGCTTGAATGCTTGATCTCTTTGATGCTTCAAGACCTCTTGTGGATGCATGATATCTATCAAATGAGAGTAGAAATCCTCTTATATACCTTCCTATCGAATTAATTAACTAATTTTCTAGCATGATGAGCTGACATTGAGGAATTTTTCCCACTCAAATTTGAGATGGGTGAGGGGGTCCAAAATGGGTCCCCGTTAAGGAGGACTAGGGCGCCATGAATTAGTCCTAGTGAGGACCAGGGCATCACACCCTAGTCCTTCCCTATTTTGGGACAAGATGAAGGTGTCATGTGAAGTGCACTTTGAGTTATATGATGTTTTTGACTTGTATGAGCATAATCAAGTCTCCGATTAGACCAAGGGGAACAACCACTAAGATGAAGACCCAAATGTAATAAAAAATTATAAGGGGTGCAATTTTAGTATTTTTCACTATCTTTCTCGTTGCCTTCAAAATCAAAATACTTTTCCATCTTCATGATTTAATCCAACAACTCATCTGAATCCAACTTGCCATCATAATCCGATGGGGTAAAATGTGGTCTAGTATTCACTCTTGAAAAATCTCTTATAAACCCTTCCTCATTCGGATCATTCACCAATGGATTGTCTCCTTGTTCTCCAGCCACTTCTTCTTCTTCATCGATCATCACTCACATCTTCAAAATGTCAACCTCTTCTCTGGGCCGTTTCAACAACTTCTAATTGGGCTGCAATTCCTCTCAACATTTCCATCATATCAGGGTCTTTGTTTCCATGCGCTCCACCACCTTTAGCATCCCTTTAGGCCATCTTTATGCTAGTCCTTTGAAGTTGTAGATCGGATCCTCAATCCGCCACCCTTTAATAAAAAACCTGTAGGAAAACACAATCTCTGAAATGAAACTTGCTCTGATACTACTTGGTGTAGCCACGATAGGAGATTCCTCAAAGAGATCAATTCAGACTATGCAACAAGAGTTACATAGAAAAAACAACACAATTGTGATAGAGGAAATGCAGAATAGACTTTATTATAACTTGAAAATCAATTATAATCTGTCGGAAACATACGGGCTCACAAGATTTGACACACTGGCTTGATTACATACATTCTCAAATACAATATCTGGGCTCAAGCAAGAATGCGAGCCAACTCCAAACCTCCTAACCTTCAGATTTATCTTCTATGTTCTGACGATTCATTCTTAATGCTCAATGATTTATATGATCAAGAATGATCTGTGTCAGCTCAAGATGGAACAATAACCATAGAACAAGATAAAACGTGTAAAACAACAAGGTCATCCTCCGCTAAAGATATCCTTCCATAAAATTCATAGAATGAAGTGCAGACCCAAAGGAAGGTCGGCCACAAGCCAAGAAACATTGGAAACAATGAATGGAAGATCCACAAGCTACAAAATCCAGCTCCACAAGATCCGATGAGAAATGCCAACACTACAAAATAGGAACAAACTAAAAAGAAAATATTTTGTTTTTGGTTGATGTAAGATTGTAAAGAAACAGGGATGCTCTTACATCAAATTCAGAATGATCTACACTAGTTTCCTTATGTTTTTCATTAGGAGTTATAATAGCCATGAACAATGTTTCTTCCCCTTATTCAATAGATTCATCAGAAAGATTGTTTGTAACATCTACATACAAAATCTTCTTTTTGAAGACATTCTTCTTCTTGAAATTAGTGAACTTTTTCTTTCCTGATTTTCTAGTGTTCTCATCATCACTATCAAGATCCTTATTTGGACATTGAGAAGCATAATGTCCAATCTTACCATAATTGAAATACTTAAAGGGTAATTTCCCTTTATATTTACCAGACCCTCTTCTTAGTTTGTTGACAAAATTCATGTCATGTTCATCTAGATTTTTAGATTCACACATACTATCACTATCCTTTTTGATAGACTTAAAAGAAAGTTCTCTACTAGTAGAACAATTATCATTGATCCTCATTTCATAAGTAGTAAAGACACCATGCAAAGCATCTAATGTGACTTTTCTGATATCCCTTTCCTCTAAGGTAGAGATTTTAGAATAAAATATACGTGTTAATGACCTTAACACGTTCTTGACAACAACTGGTTCTTTCAAATCTTCACCAAGACGTCGTATAGAGTTCACAACTTCTTGAATTCTCAAGAAATAATCTGCATTTTTTTCATTTTTAGTCATTTTAATTCTTTCAAACCTAGCTCTAAAGGTTTGTAATTTTTCTTCTTTAACATGTTCATCACTGTCATAGATATATGAGAGTTTATCCCAAACAACTTTAACATTTTTTTAATCCATGAATTTAACAAGAACATCATTAGTTAAGACACAACAAATAGCATCAAATGCTTTAGCATCACACTCATATTCCTTCTCCTCATCAGGAGTAGAAGGTGTTGTAGTGGCATTGTATGCTTTTTAAATAACAGACCAAACTTTATAGCCTAGAGAGGTTAAATGCCTTTTCATTCTAAAATTCCAAAAGGAATAATTGAAATCATCAAATAGAGGTTCTCTAACAGAGGATTGACCCTCTTGACTAGCCATAAGTACTCCTACTAGGAAACCCCTAGTTTTCTTTTGAATAGGGGTTTGGCTCTGATACCACTTGTTGGAGTATAGTCAACACTGAGAGGGGGGATGAATTATTGTTAATTAATATTTTCTACCTTTTAAAAAACTTTTTCAATTTTGATAGATATAATCAACATGAAATGACAAGTATATGCATCATCATGAACAAATAATACAACACAAATTGATACAGTGATATGTCCTGAGTGGAAACCCTCCTAGGGAATAAAACAACTCCAATTGCCTCATTGAATTATTTGAAAAATAATCACTTTTACAATGTCTCACTAACTAATTTATGTATCTCACTAATAGAATTTTCAATGCCACATCATCTTATCAAAATTTTCCACATAAATAGTTTGAATTACATATAGAGTTTATGCTCTATTTCACTTCTTATCATCTTCTAATCTCATATGAGCATTAGAAGCAATTGTACAACATTTCTCAATGTTCAAATACAAGATACCATTGTACATTTACATATACAAACATAATAGTATCATGCAAAGAATAATTTATTCACATACACAACACTAATGTGCATATAGAAGAAATGCATAGTAGTATACTATATAGAACTATTCAAGAGATTAATTTGATGTTCAATAATTTTTCACAAATCTGATTCAATCTAAGTAATTCATCACAATGATATCTCTGTGAAAACAAAAGTCAATGTACAAAACAACAAGATGATAGATCTGGTTAAGACAACTTCATACACTATCTCTTGGAAACCCTTCCACAAAATGCATATATAATATCTTTTGTTGACACACAAAAAATCAGCCATTGTTCAAAAATTGCCTTTCAAATCAAAAGTTGCATCTGTAAAACTATCAACCAACCTAGAATTAGGTTAAACCAAAGTTGTCTCATAAATAGAAGGACCCATATTTTAATGTGCAAAGCAATGACAAGCCCTTGAATAGGGTTAGAACCCCCAAAAAACTTATACAAGTAGGCATAACCCTTATCCCAAAATACTTTGACTAGGGTTTGATAAATATTATAGTTACAGAAAAATAATCATAAGCCCTTTTCAAGAACTGAGATACACTCTAAACAGAAATATGGGTTTAACAAAATAAAATTCTTTACACCCTTTTACAAATGCATGACTCATAACCATTTGTAAACAAAATGATTAACCCATTTCACTGTCTCAAAACCTAAATTCTAACTGACAAGAATGCATATATATAAAGAAAAAATAATTTTCACAAAACTCACTAAACCCACATTTGTTTTGAAAAAAAATGAATATGCATATAACTTAGCCTATTCAAACAAGAACATGCAAACCTCAAAATGACAAGTAGCCTGGTATGATGATGATTGGTTGGAGATGTTTTTGCTCATTAATCCAGCAGCATGACGACGTGATGTAGATGATTGAATGATAAAACTTGACAGCATAAGGATAGAATATGAAGAGATGGTTAAAATGAGAGAAGTGGCCTCCATTTATAAATTTTCAAATTTGAAATGGAGGGTGGAGATCAAAAGATGATGAAGGGCTAGGATTGGTTTGAGGTAGTGGGCATTGATCAAGGATACCTTGAAGGAATAAAAAGGAATATAAAATTCCATGGAGAAGGTGGGGGAAAGGAGTTTGAAATTTCAAAATGAGGATACATAGGGGGATTCAAATAAATTTGAATTTCTTTGAGAGGCTCAATGTTGATGTGAGCCAAGTGGGGAATTTAAAATTGAAGAATAATAATAAGGGGGGGAATTAATTTGAAATTTCAAAATGAGGATGCATAGAGGGATTCAAAGAAATTTGAATTTCTTTGAGAGGCTCAATGTTGATATGACACAAGTGGGGAATTTAAAATTGAAGAATAATAATAAGTGGAATTATGAGAGATTCAAGAAGAATTAATTAGGCTGAGTGGGAATAGGAAAAAGTGATTTGTAAGAATCAGATGACTAGGTTAATTAATGAAAATTAATTAACAGAGTGGGTTTAGAGGAAATAATTATTGGAGGGAATTTAGAAGAATAGGGAAATAATTAATTTATTTGATAAATTAATTATTGGACTATAGTGATAATATTAATTAAATTAATTAAATTTAATTTAATTAATACCAAGAAAGAATAAGGATTGACACAATTAAATAAATTAATCATGTGGGAGAGAATTAAATTAATTAATTAAAATAATTAATTTAAGTGTCTACATTTTGCCCCTCTTTGATATAGCATCATGAAGTGATGTTATATCAAAGAAGAATAAAACATAGTGGATAGAAAAGGATAAGGACTAGTAGCATGATGCCCTAGTCATAGGTGGGTTAGGAAGGATGTCTAGGAGGTAGTGGTATGGTATGCCCCCTTGAGAGGACATGCGGGTTTCAAGAACATAGGTGTGCTCTCGAAATGGATAAGACTTTAGGATGAAAGGTGAAAGGGAATATGATGAGGATGATGAAGGAAATAATAAGAAGAAAAATGGAGGAGAATAATGCTACAGTAGTATGAGAAACCTAGATTTGATATTGCTCTAGGTAACCCACACCACTTATTATAGGAACCAGGATGCCATGAGAAACCCAAGGCACAGACTGACTCATAGTCAAGTGGAAATTCCTTACAAACAGCTATGCAAGTGTTGAGAAATAATGATACAAAGTTGTGGGTATGTGCAAGGAAACCCTCAAACACAATGATATCCCTTGTACATGACAAGGTAAGTGTTGATGAAAACTAGTACCAGGTTGCCAGTTCATACAAGAGAGATCCAAAATATGTCATGCCATGAAAATATGCCCCAATATGCACCTATCATAGACATACCAAGATATGGAAGATCCAAGAAGTCGTATATTGATGCAGTCATAGGACACAAGATATAAGTCAAAAAATGAAAATCCAAGAAATCAAACAACTCACCCATACATGACCAACTGATACCTCTTGCGAAGAGTAGTATTAGGATGGAAGATTAAACTGTCAGGCAAGGGAATGATTCATCCCAAGGGAAAAAAATGGGGTGACTGCGATCGACTAGGGAATTGATCAAATGATCATGAGGACCAACCTACAAACGTAGGACTAACATCCAGACTTGACAAAGCTCACATACATGCACAAGCTCAGTATATAGGGTACACAAGCTTAGCTTTATGGGATAAAGTTTAGTTTAGTGGGGAAATCCTTATTCATGATTTTGGCATAGACTCATCATCATAGGAGTGATTATTTTGTGAGGAGTGTGATTGGAAGATTAGATATCGATGATTATGGATATGAAATGGGCTAGCAGTGAGCAAGTTTGACTTGATAGACAATGGATCCAAATTATTAACCTTGGTTCCTGCATGCAAGTTTTCACCAAGGTACTTGCCCATAGCACCACGAAGTGGTTTTCACTATTGGACAAATTGATTTTTCTTTACTTTTTCCTTTTTCTTTTTCTTTTTTTTTTGATTTTTAAGACAATTGGTGACCTTTTGAGGACTAGGCATAGAATTTATTCAGATGCATGATGTTCATCGGCTCATCTGAGGGATTTCCTTTAGGAGTAGCCAACTGATATGCCCCTAATCCATACTTTGTTGTGATCACATATGGTCCAATCCAATTAGGCTCAAACTTTCCTTTCTTCTCTTTTTCTTGGAGGTTTTTGGGATTTTCCATGAGGAAAAGATCACCAAATTCAAATTCCCAGGTTTTGACTTTCTTGTGGTAAATCAAGCATAGGCAATTTTGATATACTCAGAGATGATTTAAGGCCTTGAGGCGCCTTTCATCCAGCAGTTCTAGCTCTTGTAGTTTGGAAACTTTATACTCCTCATTTGGGAGGATATTCTACAGGGACACCCTTAGGGAGGGGATCTCAATCTCAAGAGGGAGGATTGCTCCAGAGCCAAAGACAAGGGAATATGGGGTGGCGCTTGTGGGTGTGCGGATGGAAGTGCGGTAAGCCCACATAGAATGATGTATTTGGAGGTGCCAATCATGACCAACTTCATTGACTGTCTTTTTGAATTAAGGTTTTATTAGAAGCCTCATCTTGATAGTTACCTTGTGGGTAATAGGGAGTGGAGAAGCGGGATTGGATATCAAACTTCTGACAGAGCTCTTTAACATCCTATTTTTTGAAGGGTCTACCATTATCTATAATGATGACCTTGGGGATTCCATATCACAGATTAAGTAGTTCAAAATAAATTTAGAGATTTTTTTACTAGTGGTAAAGGTAAGAGGGATGGCCTCTACCCACTTAGTGAAGTATTATGTGGTGGTAATGATAAATTTATGACCATTAGAGGATGCGGGGTGGGTTTTCCCAATGAGATCAAGCCCCATTGTGAGAAGGGCCATGGTGTAATGAAAGGCTACAGATCTTATGATGGAGTGTGAATTTTGTTGCCATGTTTCTAGCAGGGGATACATTTCTTCACATAATTGTATGCATCTACTCCCATTATAGGCCAATAGTATCCCATTCAAAATATTTTCTTAGCCAAAGTGAGACCACTTGATGTTCCCCATAGATACCTTTGTGCACTTCACGTAGTGCCCATTCAGTGTCTTGTTTGTCTAAACACATTAGGAGGTAACCATCAAAATGCCTTTTGAATAGGTGGTCTCCAAGGATAGTATAGTGGGCACATCAATGGATAAAGGTTTGTTGTTGAGTTTTGGTAAGGTGTGGGGGAAAGGTGTTGTCTCTTAGATAAGTGAAAGTCTCTTAATACTAAGGGATTGAGAATCAACAAGTACACACACTATTTTAGACTCTACAAGGTCATATGCCAGTATGAAGAGTTTCTTGACCAAAAAATCACACTTGTGACTATGTGTCGACATCTGAAGAAGAGAACCAATAGTGGCCATTGCATCTGCAACTCTGTTGTTTGTACATAGAATCTGATCAAACTTGATTAATGTAAAATGCTACTTGAGGTATTCAACCATACTACGGTAAGGAAGAAGCTTGTCATCTTTTGTTTGGTACTCATCATTGACTTATTTAATGACAAGTTAGAAATCACCATAGACATGTAATTCCAATATCTTTCATTGGATAGCTAGGCGTAGTCCAATAATTAGTGCTTCATATTCTGCAATGTTATTGGTGCATGCAAAGGCTATCTTGTATGATTTAGGGATGCAATCTCCTTGAGGTGTGATCAACAGTATTCCTACCCCCGATCCATTTTGGGTACAAGAACCATCAAAGTATAACTACCATGTGGAGGATGTGGTCATGGTCATTATAAACTCATCTAGAAATTCTGTGAGGATAGGATGGTCACCTGGAAGTGGAGCATCGACCAATTGATCTACTATTACTTGTCCTTTGATTGATTTTCTATCCACATATTCAATGTCAAATTCACTTAACAAAATGACCTATTTAGGAGTTCTACCAGTAAGAGCAACCTTTGATAAGAGGTATTTGAGGAGGTTGATCTTAACAATCAATTTTGTTTTTTGCTAAACATGTAGTGCTAAAGATTTTGTGTACTAAAGACAAGTGCTAAGCATGCTCTCTAAATAGGGGTATAATTGAGCTCATACCCTATCAATGTGCGACTGAGGTAGTATATAGCATGTTCTTTTCCCTAATCATCTATTTGTGCCAATAATGCCCCCAATGCCACGAGAGTAGCAAATATGTACAAAAGAAGTGGCTTTCATGGAATAGGAGGCATAAGAATCAGAGGCGATGCAAGATATTCTTTGAGTTTATCAAAAGCCTTTTGACATAGGCATTTCCATTTGAATCTGGTATCCTTGTGTAATAGGTGAGCAAATGGGTTGCATTTGTCGGCAAGCTATGAGATGAAGCATTTGATAGATTGGAGTTTTTTTAAAAGGTTGTGTAGCTATTTAAGGGTCTTTAGGGGAGGCATTTCCTTGATATATTTGACCTTTTTTGGATCAATCTCGATGCCTCTATGGGAAACAATGAATCCTACCAGTTTTCTTGATGTGACAAGACACATTTCTTAGGATTGAGCCATAGTTTGTATTTTTCCAACCTTTCAAAAAATTTCCTTAAGATAGGGATGTGCTCATGTCTTGTCTTGGATTTTCCTAGAAGATCATCCATATAATCCTCCATGATTTTGTGCAAGAGGTTATGGAAAATTCTTGTCATTGTATGTTGATATGTAGCTCCACCATTCTTGAGACCAAAAGACATGACTCATCAATAGAAGGTGCCCCATGGTGTTGTGAATATTGTTTTGTGTTGATCTTCTTCTACGATTTTGATCTAATTGTAGCTAGAAAATCCATCCATAAGTGATAGAATTTCATGTCCCACTATGAGGTCTAAAATAATGTCTATGTTGGGGAGTGGGAAATCATCCTTAGGGAAGGATTTTTTCAAATCTCAAAGATCAGTACAAATGCAGATTCTCCTAGTAGCTTTTCCAATAGGTACAATGTTGGATTTCCACTCAAGATAGTCTATTGGTTTTATGAATCCATCTAATAACTTTTGTGGTTCTGCTTTGATGAGGAGTGCAATGTGTGTATGCATTTTGCATAACTGCTTCTTTATTGGTTTTGTATTTAGACAGACAACAAGATTATGAACTACCAAGTCAGGATCTAGGCCTGGCATGTTAGCATATGACGAAGAAAAATTGATCTTCATTTGTGTAAGAAAATTGATAAAATTCAGTCTCTCTTGATCTTTCTAGGACTTGGCAATGAATACATTCTTTTGAGTGTCTTTAGTACCCACTTTAATAGTGTATGTTTCCTCTATTAGGAAAGTTTACCTATCCTATTAAGGAGGAACAATGGTAGGGAGGTCAAGTCCCTCATCCTCAAGTGCCTGATCCAAGTTTTCACTTTCGGATATGCCCTTTGTTTTTAACTTTTTCTTCATCCAAAGGTGCCTCAGGGAGGTTTTCACCTAGGGAATTATGATTTTTCTTGTTATTATCTTTTTTACAACTAAGGGCATTGACCTGACTACCAAAGTATCCTTTTTCATGTAATTGAATGCCATGAACTCTATTGCAGTCTTCAAAATTGCATATAGTTAGGAGAGTCATGAGAGCATTATCATCGGCATAGATGTCTAAAGTCGATCTGTCTCATTGGTCCCAATCTATGAGCTTGGGGTGAACAAGCTATAGTTTATGTGGAGTGGGGGGATTATGGGGGTGATGGTGTTGAGGTGGGTATCAAATAAAACATCATCTTTGTATGCAAAATGCATTTCATGGAACTCCTCTTCATTAGAGTCTTTGACATCCAAGGAAGGGCATAAAGGGGCACCAATGATAGTGATATTAGGCATTGGAGTATAACCCAAGCCCTTTATGTATTTGTATGAGATGGGATTTATTGGTGCTTTGATTCCTTTCTCTTCTCACCCTAGGTTGTGTCCTTTATAACCCATCTTCTCCAATATGGCTGATGCTTTTGGATGCATGTTCTTGGGTATGTTTGTTGGTTCTTCATCCTCTTCACGATATATCCAAGAGGAAAAATTTGTCTCTAAATTTTCTTCATCAAGTGGGCCCCACTACTTGAAGGTGGTGTCTTTACATTGTATAAGAAGTTTCTGATTTTTTTTTATTTCTTTGGGTCCACCAAACAACTTAGGTGACAAGGGGAGATTACCTATTAATAAAACATCTCCTAGTTTGTATTTTCCACAACCATTGTATAGGATCTTGACGTTGGGATTTTCTTGGGATGATGTGGAGGCAACGTTTGATGCATCAGATGGAGGAGTGGGGGTAGTTTTGTTTAATGGGCAATGATATGGATGCTTCCCTTCTAGGATCTTGTAGTACTGCAAGGGTTGGGGGTCACCTTTGATAGTGATCTCTCTACCATTAAAAGGGAATTTAATGCATTGGTGGTAGGTGGAAGGAACATCTTGAAGAGAATGAATCCATGGGCAGCCAAGGAGGATATTATAGTGGAGATGAAGATCCAAAACTTGGCAAGAGGTCCCAATTATAATAGAGCCCACTTGAAGAGGCAAAGTGATTGTTCCTTTAGAAACCCTTTTTGCATCATCATAAGCTTTTATTGTGATTCTTCTTGATGTATCTTTCAGGTCCTAAGAAATCCCCAATTGCTTTATTAATCTATATGTACAAAGATTGAGTCCAGATCCACCGTCTATCAAGATCCACTTAATCTTGTGTTTTTGGATAAGGGCTTCAATATGAAGTGGTTTTTTATGGTCTTCATCTATAGGAGCATCATTAGAGGTGAACACAAGGTGTTGGTGGGTAGCAAGGTTTCTAATGAGATCTTGGAACTGGGTAGCATTGATGTTGTCAGGGACACATGACTCAGGGAGGGCTTGCTCCAAAATCTCCTTGTGGATAGGGGAAGTCTTGAGAATCTCTAGGATGGAGATCTATGCAGAGGTCTTCCCAAGATGGTCAAGGAGGTCACATGTACAAGTTGAAGACATGGGGGAGGTTTTGGTGGGGGATTGACTCCTTGAACAATTACTCTCATGTGACGAGTAGTTACATTGCAGTCATTCTGAGAAGGGGACGGTGTCGCACCTTGAATGACTATCTTAGTGGGATTAGGTCGACTTGGTAGTTGGGGTGGGGGAGAACCACCTTGGATAGTAATTCTAGGTCTATTTTGGGGTGGGGGAGGTTTAGCTCCTTGGATAGTTATGACATTGACATGGGTATCTGCAGGCTCAATGCGACCTACTAAAGAGTCACAAATTGTTACATGGTTGGTATAATCATAGTTTGCCACATTAGATGATGATCCCTTGCCTTTTTCATGTTTTGGGAACAATTCTTGGTACATCTTTAGTTTGTCATTGTTGTTAATAGGTTTTATTGTTGCTACCTCAATATCACCCTTATCAATAAGATCTTGTATGAATATTTGTAGCTTCATACACTTTCGTGTATCATGCCCATTAATACGATGATATTCACAATACTCATTCTAATTGTACCACCTAGGTTTGAGTTTATTAGGATCAAATAGGTGAGTCATCAAGAAGACTACTGCACCTTCTTGGACAAGATTTTGGAACCCTTTTTGCATCATCATAAGCTTTTATTGTGATTCTTCTTGATGTATCTTTCAGGTCCTAAGAAATCCCCAATTGCTTTATTAATCTATATGTACAAAGATTGAGTCCAGATCCACCATCTATCAAGATCCACTTAATCTTGTGTTTTTGGATAAGGGCTTCAATATGAAGTGGTTTTTTATGGTCTTCATCTATAGGAGCATCATTAGAGGTGAACACAAGGTGTTGTTGGGTAGCAAGGTTTCTAATGAGATCTTGGAACTGGGTAGCATTGATGTTGTCAGGGACACATGACTTAGGGAGGGCTTGCTCCAAAATCTCCTTGTGGATAGGGGAAGTCTTAAGAATCTCTAGGATGGAGATCTATGCAGAGGTCTTCCCAAGATGGTCAAGGAGGTCACATGTACAAGTTGAAGACATGGGGGAGGTTTTGGTGGGGGATTGACTCCTTGAACAATTACTCTCATGTGACGAGTAGTTACATTGCAGTCATTCTGAGAAGGGGATGGTGTCACACCTTGAATGACTATCTTAGTGGGATTAGGTCGACTTGGTAGTTGGGGTGGGGGAGAACCACCTTGGATAGTAATTCTAGGTCTATTTTGGGGTGGGGGAGGTTTAGCTCCTTGGATAGTTATGACATTGACATGGGTATCTGCAGGCTCAATGCGACCTACTAAAGAGTCACAAATTGTTACATGGTTGGTATAATCATAGTTTGCCACATTAGATGATGATCCCTTGCCTTTTTCATGTTTTGGGAACAATTCTTGGTACATCTTTAGTTTGTCATTGTTGTTAATAGGTTTTATTGTTGCTACCTCAATATCACCCTTATCAATAAGATCTTGTATGAATATTTTTAGCTTCATACACTTTCGTGTATCATGCCCATTAATACGATGATATTCACAATACTCATTCTAATTGTACCACCTAGGTTTGAGTTTATTAGGATCAAATAGGTGAGTCATCAAGAAGACTACTGCACCTGCTTGGACAAGATTTTGGAACACAACCTCAAGGGGCTCAGCAAGAGGAGTAAAGTCTCTTGGAATCCTATTGTTAGATTGGGGTGGTCGCCCTTGAATTGAGACATTATTAAAAGATTTTTGGGATTGATTTTGATTGTTTTGATTGTTGAATTGGTGATTGATGGTAGTGGGTTTTGGAGGAGAGGCCACAGTCTGGACCCATTTTGCTTCACTCACACCATCATTGACTATGTTCTTGTTTTTGGACCAAAATTTTGGTTTGTTATTGTGATATGAGGAGAAATTTTGACTTTATTTTTGATAATGTTTTAGGGTACCTTCCTCTAACAAGACATGTTCAAGGGCTAAACCCTTGTCAGTCAACTTCTGGAAAAAAATTATACATTGAGATGTCAACGGTCTAGATAGTTCAGGTACTAGATTTTTTCTGAAATAACTCAATTTGATGTTGTTTTGGCATATCCCACTAGAATTTCCTAATAAGGTGTCACCACCTTTGCAAGAAGTTAGCAAAAGTTTCTCTAGGCCTCTATTTCATGTTACAAAGGTCCATCATAGAAACATTGTTAACAATGTTATAAGCATAGTGGACCACAAACGTTTTTGCTAAGTTTGGGAAGGAGGTGATAGAACCTCAAGGCAAGGATGAGAACCATGAAAGAGCGTCTCCCGTGAGACTCTTAGGAAAGAGCCTAAGAAGATACAAGTCACTATAAGAGACTTCTTGGCATAAGATATTAAACTCACTGACATGGTTTCGAGGGTCCCCTTTGCCCTCGTACTTTGTGAATTTAGGCATTTTAAACCCTGATGGGTATGGTGCAACTGATATGGATGGGTCATAAAGATAGGGACAAAATTCCTGAAATGAGTAAGGTTTCCTCTTGTTATTCCCTTCCTTCATTTTTTGATGATGTTTGTCATGTCCTAGATTTCCTTGATGATATCTTGTTGTGGATTTTGAACATGATGGATTGTGCTCGCATCTAGTATTGGATGGGTTATGGAAGATGTTCTACCACCACTAATATATTGATATGATAAAGAATAGCGGACATGAGATGTGATGACTGATGTCACGAGGACTTAAGTGATAATCAGTTTTGACCCATTAATTGTTGTGATGGGGGGAAGTGAGGCCTGGATAAAATTAGCGACATTGTTGAGAGAAATGGAGGATTGTGAAATGGAGAAATATGGTTGGGTAGAAGAAGAGGGCATAGAAGCATGTTGGAGAATTTATGTTATCGGATTGGATATTGACATGGAAGCCAAGAAGGAAGAAGGTGGGATGGAGACTATGAGCACGGATGCCACGAGTGCTATTGATTGGGTTTGAATGGTAGATGGGGGTGCAATTGATTGGGGTTGAAGGATAGGTGTGACGATGTGGGTAGGAGCAAGACCTCCTTGTGTTTGTTGATCAAGAATGGATTTAACAAGATTGGGGGGAAGTCGAGTTCTATTTTCAATAAGAGTCTTTATAAGACCACTAGGATTCTATCGGATGTATTTCTCCATCATTTCTTGATTGTACTTTCAAAATGTTTGTACTTTTGGGGAGAGTTCATCTTGGTCAACCATGTCAGGGCCCCCTTCTTCTTATTGATCTTGGATGTCAGGCTACGCATTTTGGGCAGAACCTTATGTAGAGTCTTGATATAGGGCATTAATGTTCAGCATGTCATATTGTTGTTTGGCCATCTTTTTCTTTCAGGATTGAGTTGTGACCATACAAGAATAACCTTAGAAATATTGATTGGAAGAAAAATATTTGATGAAAGGACTTAGAAAACATCTTGGATTTTGGATTTGGTTTGGATTTGATGAAATTGGATTGATTGATTAATGGGGTCCTTAGATTAGGACACAAGTTTGATTAGGATTTCACCTTAGTCCTTGGATGAGGATTTTAGGTGGGGGATGTTGATGAAACCACAAGCAAGGTAACAACCAAGTTGGGTAATATTTGGCCCTTAGGATAATGATCGAAGCCTTTCTTCTACTAAGGATTGACTAATGATCCCAAGAAAAATAAAGACATAAGATAAGAGTCTTGATCGACCCAAAGGAGGTGGCAAAGATACTTGGGGAGAATTCTTTCCCAAGCATAAAGACTGGATGATTGATTGATTAAGGATGAGGTCTAAATAAAACTTCACAAGGCATAAAACCTTAGTGTGAGGTTAATTTGACGAATGATTGAGAATTGATTTGATTGAGGATTGATTGATTAAAGATGATTGATTGAAGATTGGTTGATGTGCTAAGTCCTTAGAAAATGTTGATGATGAAAGATCAAAGAGAAGTGATAGTGATGATTAGAATAAACTTGATAACTAGACTATTCTTGGTATAAACATGACTCAATAAGTGATTGGTTTGAATGGTAAGTTTTATGAGGGTATGCAAACACCCTGATTCTGGTGATTGTTGGTGTTGAAAGATAAGCTAGATCCTTAGTGTAAATCTCATACTCTTAGTTCATGACTAGCATCAAACTCATTTCTATGACCATGTATGTAATCATGATATTGGTGTAGAAAGGTCCTATGTTTAAGCAAGAGTTTGCGATTTGTATACCAAAAATTTCGGTGTCTAATGAGTTGTGCTTGTGTGAGCTTCTTTTTCTTGATTGGGTGGTGGATTGACTTCTTAGGATGTTTTTACAACTTCATCTTATTAAATATAAAGTGAGCGGAGTTTTGACGTAGTTGGAAGACTTGGATTTTGTTATGACTTGGACTTGATGAAGGTTGGTTCAATGTTTTTATATGACTAGGGTATGATTTGGGTATGAATTGAATAGGACATGGAAATGATTAGGGACTAAGAAATGACTCAGATTATGATGATTAGGATGTTGACTTGGATAGACTAATTATACTCTTGGCAAGAAGACATAGCAAACACATTAGCCATTGATTCAAACAAATACATCAAGAACATCATGTTACCCTAGGAAGTTGGCTGAGGAGGAAAACCTTTTCTTGTTGACTCAGGTACACACCCAATAGCTAATCAGAATATGACCACTAAGTCTCACGCAATGGATTCTCAATATTGTATTAGCCAACTCCAAACACTAATGGGAGCACAAAATGGCAAGTCTCTTGGGGGAGTTACTATCCCCCTTGCAAAAAGATTATCCACCTTTTAAAGGTGAACTGGGTGGCTTCTAATCCTGAGGCTATTAGTAAGGATTTTTTGTTTGAAGACTACTCCTTGTAGTCACCCAAGTGTGATTAAGGCCTATAGCCTTACAAAGTACTGAGAAAAATGTAGTCATGTAAGCATGATCGAGGCCAAAAGGCCGTACAGAATGCACGATATGAGAGTGAACTCTAAAATAGCTCTATCCTCCAGAATTTTCATCCCAAGAGGCTTATTTATTATAGTGAATTGGAATGCTTGGGTTTTAGTCATACTCACTTGGGTCATTCAACTCTCACCAATGCCTATGTGAATGTGTCAAACAAATTAGGAAGGTATGCACACAACAAACTTAAAAAGATTCTGGGGTCTATATTTCTGATTTTCTATATAGACAAGAGTATACTCTCCTACCTCTACACTTTCCCCAAACACAATCAAGCACTTGATCTTTTACCCCTAATTGAAAGTAAGTGCCTAGAAAAATGATTAAGAAAATACAACATTTGGTCAAATTTTCTTAGGCAACCTACAAAACAAACATGTTAGTAGCCTCAAAGTTGGATCAATGAAATCTTTGACGAGTGGAATCTTGGGCCGATGTCCTGTAGAAGATAGGTTAGTAGTCTCGGGTAATGCACTTTTTTTTTGGCTTTTGAAATGTTTTGATTTTTATGATTTTTTGATTTTTTGAATTTTTTTTTTTTTTCAATTTTATGTCTTTTTTAGGTTTTATGATTTCTTTTTGGATTTTTTGACTTAATATGAAAAAACACAATGAAATGATACAAAATAAAAAATGAAAACAAGATCACTTATTTCAAGTGTACTCAACTTCGACACTAGGATGCGAGAGGAGAGCATACATAAGTGGGTCTTGGGTTTAAACTACACTTGCTCTTTTTAATTCGAAATCCAAATGTGTAGAGTTCATTTTAATCCCATTTTGAAAATGTGATTAAAACACACCAAACTGATTATCTAAAAAAAACCATACTTTCAAAAGTGAACTCCTTATGACTTTTTGATAAATTTCAAAAAAAAAAATTCTCAAAAATTCTCAAAGGAAAGGTCAAATTTGGACGTGTTCAACTAATTTTTGAAGACAAATCTTGAAAAAATGGTTTAAACCATAGATTAGATCTTTGAATCATCTTTCCAACACTTTTAGAAAATAAAAAATCCGAGTTAATATGCAAAGGTTATGCCTTTTTTCATTTTTTACCCTATATTTTTGCTTGTTCCTAGAGCCTCATAATCAACTAAAAATTAGTTATTGTTAATGTTTTAATGCTGAAGTTTTATGGCCAAACTCCATGTTGGCTGGGAGATTTTAATTGTTTTATTTTTTGGTTACCCATATACGCAAACAATTAAATCTCAAGTCTTATATGTCCTATGAAAAAATTATTTCTAGGTTATGCTGTACTAGGCCCATTTATTCTATAGTTAAAATTTCATAAGAAACAGAGCACTCAGTAAAAAGTTATGGAGGTTTTCCTATGGAAACCCAAAAGAACAATTGCCATTGAACTTGAACCTTGAACCTTTTCAAAAAGTTCAAAGTTCGGGTTCAAGTTCAAAGTTCAAATTCAACTGAAGCGGGTTTCATAATTTTTGTTCATTGAACTTGAACTTTGAACCTTTTTGGTTCAAGCCCATAGGTTCAAGCGCACAAGTAAAAAAGGTTCAAAGTTCAAATTTTGGGTTCATTGTAATTTTTGGTCTTTGAACTTGAACTTTGAACCTTCTTTTCTTCAAGGTTCAAAGGTTCAAGTGCGCAGGTTCAAGCGTGCAGGTTCAAGGTTCAAGGTTCAATTTTGGAGGTTCAAATTCAGAGTTCAAATTCATCAGATGCAGGTTCAGAGTGATTTCAGCGAGTTCAATAATCCAATAACATTGGCATGTCTAATGTTTATAATTTTCAATGTAATCTATAACCATGAATTTTCTGAGAGAGAAAAAATCAATCTCAGTGCGGGGGGCATAACTATCAACTCAACTGCTGGATCGCGCTGTATTTTTAATATGTTTTAGAAAACCTAGTTTTCTAAATTCTCACTGGCGCGATCGGACAAATATTATCACGTTAAAAAGTTATTTATCTCTAAGTATGGGTCTATAAAAATTCTGAGATAAAAGATTTGAAGATTTTTTTTAAAAAAAGTTATTTGGAAGTGGATAAAAGATTAAAGAAAAGATTAATTAATAATATTTCTAGGAATTAGTTATTGATAACTGAAAGTCTCTTAAAAACAAGAGAGACTATATATATGGGGGAAAAAGAAAAGAAAGGGGCTAGAAAAACTATGATTTTTCGAGCAACAGACAATATCCATTTTGTTTTTCTATGAATTGCTTTAAACTGGAATCGATGATTATCAATAAAATGTTATGGTGTGCAGTCTTTGAATTTGTGTGTTTAAAGATTAGCAATATTTCTTGAGAAATCTACTATGGGCATGATATCATTTTATGATCAATTATTTCTATGTTTTTTTTTGAATTCATGGTTACTATTAATTGTTAGCAGATTTATTGTGTATTGAGTTATGTTGATCCCCCTTGTCCTGTGAGGCATGAGAGAGTATTGATTAGACATCAATACTGTTGTGCATTTTCTATGCTCTAAATTTATAAAGTGAACGTGTGTTTGAATTAGAGTTAGTGAGCTCCTATTTAATCTTCAGAATATTATATTTGTTTCAGTTTGAAGGCATTGTTTTGTGTTGATGGATGAATGCTAAAGCCTTTCCATGCTTTCTGGTAAAAAGTGTCAACATTTAATTTTGTATTAAATTCATTGCAAATCATACGAAGAGCTTCCCTCTAATGCAGAGGTTGGATTTTAATTAATTCATCCAATTGTTGGTAATTTGTTTCCTTTCATAAAGGGGCATACAAGAGTTATAATTTTGTTCAAAGAAAACAAATAAATTTCAGGAAAGGGACAAATCTATTTACCAATAGATTTTTGGCAACTCTGTTGGGGACTCAGAATCAAAGATTAGTGCATTTGGTTTCCCTAGATTTTTAGATTTATCTCTGTGTGTGTAGGATTGGCGACTCTATTAAATCATCATGCAAAATCAAAAGGCTGCAAGATTGGGGAAAAGACCAAGTCCCACCAGCTTGTAAATTCTTGAGATGGATGATAAAGTGTTGCATGACTTTTGGGATCACTACAAAGAAATAATTTCTCATGTTGTAAAAACCAAACTAAGTATAACAGACGATCATGTATCTTCTCTTTTATGGAGAAGTCTTTTTGTTAGATTTCACAAGCTCAAAGAGCTAAAAGAAAAGACAAGGTTGTTGCAAGAATATAATAAAAGGTATCCCAATTGAAAGAAGAATTAAAATTTTATGATGATGAGGCTCCATTCATCTCAGTTTCATCTCTCTCCTACAACTACCTTGTCATGAATGAGCAAGAAGTTCAGCAAGAAACGGTTCAGTCTCATGCAAGTCAAACAATGGTAAGTGAGAATAATCAAGACAACATTAGAGAACCTACAAGATTGAATGAAAAAGGTTTTTTGAGGTCTTTCTATTACCTAGAAATAGAAACTTTTAGTTTTAATAGTATGGAAAGTTATCTTGTTCCAAAAAATACAAAGGATGAAAATTTTCAGATTTACATGCAACCAGAGTATGAAGCTTTCAATCTTATACATGAAGTTAATGAAAATGATTCTTTATGTTTAAAAGCTTGTGATGAGTCCTTCATAGAATCATTTCATTTTAACAGTAAAGCAATACAATGTCTTCCTAATGAAGATTGCTATATTTATGATTGAAAGATAAAAATTGACAGTATAAGGATAGAATATAAAGAGATGGTTAAAATGAGAGAAGTGGCCTCCATTTATAGATTTTCAAATTTTAAATGGAGGGTGGAGATCAAAAGATGATGAAGGGCTAGGATTGGTTTGAAGTAGTTGGCATCAATCAAGGATACCTTGAAGGAATAAAAAAGAATATAAAATTCCTTGGGGAAAAGGGGGGAAAGAAATTTGAAATTGCAAAATGAGGATGCATAGGGGGATTCAAATAAATTTGAATTTCTTTGAGAGGCTCAATGTTGATGTGAAATGAGTGGGGAATTTAAAATTGAAGAATAATAATAAGGGGGGAAAAGAATTTGAAATTTAAAAATGAGGATGCATAGAGGGATTCAAATAAATTTGAATTTCTTTGAGAGGCTCAATGTTGATGTGACATGAGCAGGGAATTTAAAATAGAAGAATAATAATATGTGGGATTATGAAAGATTCTAGAAGAATTAATTAGGCTAAGTGGGATTAGGAAAAAGTGATTTGTAGGAATCACATGACTAGATTAATTAATTAAAATTAATTAACTGAGTGGGTTTAGAGGAAATAATTATTGGAGGGACTTTAGAAGAATAGGGAAATAATTAATTTATTTGATAAATTAATTATTGGACTATAGTGACAATATTAATTAAATTAAATTTATTCAATACTGAGAAATAATAAGGATTAACAAAATTAAATAAATTAATCATGTGAGAGAGAATTAAATTAATTAATGCAAATAATTAATTTAAGTGTCTACACAAATCAAACTCCCCTTAATCACTTTCATAACTCAAGCAACAGAAAATAACAATTTTGCTCAAACAGTTTGAATTCAAACAATAACATTACTAAATGCTGGAAAGAGATTAACAAACACAAAATATGGGTTTTGGAATGAAAACACCTAAAGACGTCTTCAAACTTCCTATCATTTCCATGTTTTTCCTAGTCAAACTATCATGCATTGCCCATGAAAAACTGTCATGCACACTTATTGCAACTTCCTTGGTTGAGAACAAAAACTTGAATTCCATGTGTGTGCCCTACTTCGATCTTAAAGGCTTTCAAAACAAAAATAAAGATTTTACAAAGCTAAGCTTTGAAACCATATAATATGCCTCTACAAAATGCCGATGATATGTCATGTCCTACTCACCAAGTATTTCAGTGGGAAATAATAAAACAAACCAATATGCCTGGTATGTCCTTGTCAATGCGGTGAATAAACATTATAACATGTTTCAGGTAGTCACTTAGGTGGCTTAACCACTTAGCCATCACCTAGTGACTTAGTCACAACCATATATGCACAAGTTTTCAACGGCAAGCATAAAATGTCAATGCTTCAAATGTCAAGGAAATATCAACCATTTGACACTAATGCCAAAAATTCCTTAGGGGTTAACACATGCTCCAAGAGTTTAACACTAATCTATCTATATTGTCAACCAAAAATTTCTCTAACAAAACCACTCTAATAGACCGCCATGAACTTATAGAACAAATCCTTAAGTTTGGTATGATAAGCACAATATAAATTGAGAAAGAAATTATAGAAAAGATTTGAAAATCTTATCATATATCTATGAGAGTACTTGAAAATTTCTTAAAATATAGCTTCATTTAACTTTCATTGTTTCATAGTATGTAAAATAAAAGAAATAAACTTTGGATTGAATTTATCCATATTATAGTTTTCTTTATTGGCCAAGCTCACCCCGAGAAATTAAGAAATGAAGAGGTAAGGAAAACAAAAGAAAATAAAAAAATTATCAAATGGGTACCAAATAAGTTTAATACTTGGATGGTTTGGACACTAGAGTGATACTTGTCGCAATAATATCATTTTATATATATATGATAGCTGAATTAAGTCCATAAATATGAATATTAATAGAATTTGAGGGTGTCAATTTCTTGATTTCATTCTGTTAATTTTTTTTATATTTTTTATTATTTGCTATTATCTATCTTAATTCAATTATTTGAAATTATGACTAGATTGATGTAAATCAATGTTTAATTTGGGAGTGTTTTATTCTTTAAATAAATATTATACCCTACAAGAATTATTTAAATTATTTAAATTATTCGAGTTTTATCGAAAAAAAGTCATACATTTTAATCTTATATTTTGGAGCATTACATTTTGTAACATTTTAATCTAATATTTTGGGACATTAGACCTTTGAACTCAATGATGATAGTAGATTTACATTAACATTATCTAAAGTGAACCTATAGTACAAATTCACAAAGATCCCCATAGGATCTAGTATTATTATCAAGTTTTCTTAATTTTTCAAGACATCGCGTGATAAAAAGTGGAGATCTTATACTATCAAGAAGTAATCCCACAAGATTTAGTATCATGAATGAGTTTTTATGGAATGCTTTATACCATGCAAGATTTTGCTAAATATGTAACCATCCATGATTTAAGAGCTCCAATGAAAATATACAAGAGATCAAATGTGAGAGAATAAGAGTATCTATCACAAGACGCAAGTATACAATGATAATGAATTATAATGAAATAAAATTTCATTAAGAGCCAATGAGTTATATAGACCAAAATGAAACATAAGATTATCTAGTATTATGACATGTGTCGTAATCAGATTGTGACTTCAGACTTTAAGTGATAAGTATCTTATGTGTATCCTAAGTAAACTTACACAATTACTGTCAATAGAACCTAGGCGATGAGTTGATTACATAACACTCCATTCACACCAACATATTTAAAACTATTACTATTATTTTAGACTTAACTCCTAATATAATTTATATAAGATATTTCATTTAATTTGTATATTATCTAGTATATAATTTATAAATAAATATTCATACATCTAAATTCATTGATTTTAATATTTGATTAGAAGACTCAATAAGATTCCCTCATTAATTTAATTTCATATCTTAAATGTAGAATTTGAACTACAAATAGATACCTTTTCAAAAATATTAGGTATATTGAGAATCAGTTGTAGTTATTTCAAAAAATAGTGTTTCAGTTACATTAAGAGCCAATGTGTTATATAGACCAAAATGAAACATAATATTATCTAATATTATGACATGTGTCGTAATCAGATTATGACTTGAGACTTTAAGTGATAAGTATCTTGTGGGTATCCTAAGTAAACTTACACAATTAGTGTCAATAGAACCTAGGTGATGAGTTGATTAGATAACACTCCATTCACACCAACATATTAAAAAATAATGCTATTATTTTAGACTGAGCTTCTAATATAATTTATATAAGATATTTCATTTAATTTGTATATTATCTAGTATATAATTTATAAATAAATATCCATGCATCTAATTTCATTGATTTTAATATTTGATTAGAAGACTCAATAAGATTTCCTCATTAATTTAGTTTCATATCCTAAATGTAGAATTTGAATTACAAATAGATAGCTTTTCAAAAATATTAGTTATATTAAGAATCAGTTGTAGTTATTTCCAAAAACAGTGTTTCAGGGTCATTTAGTAAATAATTTATTAAATTAGTCGTCCTTCTCATCTCATTTGATTGAATTCATTAAAGTAATAATGTGTGTCTCTAGTATTATATTGTAGTTCTATATCAAGTTGGTCGATCCATATTGATTGTAAATATGATATTATAATGAGTAAACAATACAACTAGTCTTCCTCTGAGCCAAACTCTTCCTTGAAGATTGGTCACAAATTTAAGAGAGTCAAAGCATCCCTTGTGTCCACTTTTAATTCTGAATCACTTCCCTCCTACAATTCTATCCCGAATAAGTCCATTTTTGCACCCATTAGGAGTGATAGACCCCCTTCTCAAATGATCTAAATACAAATTTGTCTTTTCTTATCTTGGATAGAAAGAACCCAGATGATGTCTTGGCCATTACCCATGATTCAATTGTGGATAATTTTAGGATGTTTAAATGGGCTTTCCATGAGATCAAGGGCATCAATATCAAACTTCGGGCAGTCAATAGGAAACAAGAAAATCAAGGTGTAAAATAGTGGATGGTGGACTAGAGAAAATCAATTGTGGACTATGTGCAGAAAACGATGAGCACTGTAAGTGATATAAAGAGAGATTATGATAGAAAAATATCTTTTCTCAAAGATAAACTCAAGAAAGAATATGAAGGCAGACTGAGTCAGATGGAGAATAAATTTTAGAAAGTCAATGGGAACCTTATCTCTCTGGTTACATGTAGACACAAGGTGGTGAAGAGTTTTGTTGAAAGTGTAAATACCATGGTAGGGAAACTAGAAACTATCCATCAAGAAGCAGCTACCTTGGATGTGGATTCCATAGATAAAAAATAGGAGGAAATGGTTGGGCCATCCAAAAGAACCAAAGCCAACTTGAAGAAGAAATTTGCAAACCAAAAAATTTAGGAACTCAAGAAAATTGCTCTAAACATGACTCAACTGGAAACAAAGGTTGCGAAGGCCCTAAAAATTTTGTATTAGTTTCTTCCTCTTTGCTGTCTTTTTGCTAGGTTTTCACTTTTTGTTGACTTTGGGTTTCTATTTTAAAATGGGTATATCTTTATCCAGCTACTTGTTGTAGATCTTTGTTAAAGCGTTTTGAGTCCCTTCAAAACCTGTTTGTTCTGTAAGAAAAAATAATACAACTAGTCTTTTCTTTTTCATTTTAGCCATATGAATTATGGGAATTACAAAGAAAGTTTATCGAATTTTGCATTCAATATAAAACATTTTTTTTAAAATGCATGTATTAATATTAAATAATTTTATTTAAAAAATAAATAAATGATATATTTTAAAAATATATAAAATAACAGAAAACTATACAAAATAATCTTATGGAAGAAAATTATATTTTAAACATATAAAATTACACATCTTTTTAAAAGAATCAAGCTACTAAACTACACATATCTTTTTTAAAAATTAATAATTAAATAAATCTTAAATAAAATTAATAGAACACAAATATATCTTACTAATATACATTACTACATATCTAAAAAATATCAAAATGTTACACAGTAAAAATATGATGGAGAGATAGAAAATAATGTAATTTGAGATATTGACATTCACATGCATGTATGCTATGCATGCATCCATAGAAATATCTTTATAAAGTACATTAGTATGTGTGTTTTAAAAATATCAAATTCCCATGATTAAAATAAAATGAAGATAGAAAGAAAATAATGTGATAGTAGATATTGACCAAAAATATCAAAATATCCCACAATAAAAATAAGATAAAGACAAAAATAAAATAATGTAATTTGAAATATTAACATGCATGTGTTATGCCTACATCCATAGAAATATTTTAATAAACAATTATATGTCACTTATATCTTCCATTAGTCTCTACAAGGCAATGTTTTGTGGCTCAGAGCCACTTGAGATCCATATAACTATTCAACTACGCTTGCTATATATATTACTCTCATTGAACTTGAACTCTAACCCTAACCCTCATTGAACTTGAACCCTAACCCTAAGCCTAAAAGAATCCTAACCTAACCTAACCTCAATCCTAACTCTTATTGAACTTAAGAACTCATACCTTAATCTTAATTAAAAACTCAACCTAATCTCAAACTTGACCTTGCCCTATCCCTAACCCTAGTTCTAATATTGACCATAACCATAATTATAACTTGATATATAATCTTTATTCTAACATTAACCGCAATTCTAATGTTAACCCTAATTATAGCTATAACCCCAATTAAAACCCAACCCTAAACCTAATTTAATCTAAAATTGAATATTTCTCTTAATTAATTTGTAACCCTAATATAACCATTACCCTAACTTAATTCAATGTGGACACTAACTATAATGTAACCTTGACCCTAACCTTAAATCTACCTGAACACATTGCATTATCTACATTGAGTTGCAACAAAAAATTAAAGGATTTTTTTGTGAATTGAATACCCATATGGAGCTTTTAAATGGAAAATGACATAAATACACCAGGATAAATGTAAAATCTAGAGTTTAGAAAATTTGGTGTCCAAAAATAACTTGGAATGACTAAATGAAGAAATTGATAACTAGTCTTGGGAGAAAACTAAAGAAATGGCTGAAATATTCCAGAGATGGATGGTTATTACAAAGGGAATAAAAAAAATATGAATAAAGAGACTAAAAAACCCAGGTGGAAGTCTACATAAGTGACTAAACTAATACAAAACTAGGAGGTAATTATGAGTAACACCAAAGAGATGATTGATCTAGGAGGATTCCCATAATTGATCCAAATTGACAAAAATTGCTTATATTAATGCATGCATTATCCTATAGCATAGGTCTTTAGCTCATGAAAGTTATATCGAATAGTATGCTAGAGATGGAAATTTCAAGGATGTATATGAAACACTAATCCATGGTACACAAGTATAAGAATTCTAGATTACATGTTCATGACAAACTACTATATCATCTTGGTAAATTGTGTGGTCCAAGGGATGAAAGAGTACATGTAACTAGAGAAGCACATACTTCTCTTATTTCTGGTAATTTTGGTAAAAAAATAATAGGTTTGCCCATGCCACTTCTAGTACCTTCTCATTTATGGGAAAGCGTATTTATAGATCTTGTCAAGAGTATACCTATGTTTAAATAAGGGAATTTTAATAGATCGGTTGCACATTTGAAGCAAAAATAGAGACGTAGCACTCAAGGGGTGAACTTCATTAACAACTTGCAATGTATGGTCTATATTTTTTTATTGTTCTCTTTTTTCTTTTTCTTTTTTTTTTTTTTCAGCTTTAGTCTTTTAATTACTTACTGAATTTTATTAATTTAACAAAGTAGTTGACACATTGAATAATGGTATTTAAATTGTTTGGATTCAAATTAGGGTAAGAAGTAGTTATTTCCCACTAATTTGAGATCAATGATTGACTACTATAGGGTCTCTGTAAAGAGCACAACCCTCACCATACATTTTTTACAATAAGAAGTTTATTGGATTCCTTGCTAACCCCTCTACACAAGTTATGTGGAAAGAGGAGAAAACAAGAAAAAGTTGTATGAACTCATCTAATGAGAAGTGAGGGAAAAATAAGAAAAGGTTATATGGACTAATACTTCTAATTGGAAAGAGAAGAAAAGAAAAAAAATCATATGAATTCCTTGCTAACCTCTCTATACACATTGCAACCACAAACCCCATCAAAAAGAATATATCACATAATTTTGCTACTGTACTATAATTGTTTTTAAACATTATCCAGATTAAATTCAAACGATCAATAAAAATAAGATAAAATAATATGAAAATTACTATAAAACTATGATTATTTAAATAGAGTGTTGCCACAACCAGCCATTTACTATAAAACTGTTTGATGATTATTTAAATATCACATAAGAAATCTATATTCCCAATGACTATGGACACGTACGCCCTGACATTATATCGTCCTTTTATGACTCTCACGTTTACTTCTGTATCTCTAAATCACTACAACATGTTGTCGGTGGGACTGACTGTCTTTCACAAGATGGTCATGGGGATTAGAAATAAGTCCGAGTATTAAATATTTTAATTTTTAATTAATTTTTGTCTTCATATAAATGTAATAACCTTTCAATATTGGATTGTCTTTTCGACTTCCGATGAGGACAAAAATGTGGTGGTTGTTCAGCTTCTTTGAAAGCTTCTAAATAAGCCTAATTCGAATCCAATTGCAAGGAGTTGGAGAGTTATAGAGTTACAGAGTTATAGGCATACGCTCCTTCACAAGATTGCTTAAATTGTAGAGGCTCGGGCATACAACTCTCTTTTACAGAGTTTGCCCAAATTGGATAGATTCTAGGCATACAACTCTCTTTTATAGAGTTTGCCCAAATGGGATGGATTCAAGGGCACACAACTCTCTTTCACAGAGTTTGCCAAAAATTGTATGATTCTTATATATTTTCAATGAAATGAAATTTTATATGATTTGTTGTGTTTACAATACCACAAATTCTGCTTTGGGTATTGTCCTTTGAATTGACAAAATAATTCAAATCACGGAAAAAACAGAAAAAAGAATTCACGTAATTTATGATTAATCTGATAACTTTACTTTGATAGCGTTGCTTTTCAGTTTTGCAAGTGTGAGACAATAATGTTACTGAATTCTAGCCCGTGATTATCAATAAGGTGGCTCCCGCTTCATCAGCTGATATGGACGTTGATATTTTTAAAGTTGCCTAAAGTTGGTCGACACTATAAACCAATGTAGCATACGATCTGATCTGATATCTTCCAGATATGCCACCTCATGTCTATTTATAATTTCAAAAAATATACAACTAATAACTATTCAAAATAACATTATGGAAAAAATTAAATATTTTCTATCTTAAAGTTATAAATTATTTTTTCCATCTTAAAGTTATAAAATTATATATATCTTTTCAAAAGAGTCGTGCTGCTAAAACTATAAATATATTTTTTTTAATAAATAAAGCTCAAATAAAAGTAAGAGTGCATAGAAATATCTTAGTAAAACTAGATAATATCAAAATGTCCCACAATACAAATAGGATGAAATGATTTGAGATATGGGCATGCATATGCATGTATGGTATGCCTGCATCCACAATGGCGGCTTCCCTCGTCTTAAGCTCAGTATTTATATGGACAAAGTCCTCTCTCACTTGGTATCACAGCTGACTGAGATCCAGGCCACTGCTCTAGTGCGCTCGCTATATATAAATAAAGAATTTGCAGCATCAATCAAAATTTTTGCATAGGCATCAATGATTAATGCATCTACCTCATAGCCCGTTTCCTCTATCCAAATCTTTCAGGGCTTGATTGCCTCCATGAGAGTCACATCCTTCTTCATGATGAAACAAATGTCGGTAGATTATTTCTCTACTATTTTCTTAGGTATTCCTATTCTAGACCTCATAGATTTCTAAAAAGCCTTGAAGTAACCCCATACCTTATCAACTCTAAGACTTCCCAATGCAACAATTGATTGCTTTATTTTTCTTCCTATCAAGATGTCAAAAACCCATTACTTCCTTCCAGAAATGGGAGTATCATTCAAAAAGTATAACTTTAAGTAGACTAACAAATTTCCATACTAGAACGTGCCCTTCTTCTCACCTTTAATCTTCCCTAAATTGATCAATAACTCCTCAAGCATCCAGTCACAAAGATCTAACTTGATATTTTCTCTCATCAGCTTATAAGCAGCCAAAATGCATGAACTGGAAACTGAATTCAGTCGATTAGACTGAGTTACCTTGTAGTCTACAACCATATTGCCAAATTTGATGTCAATGTCGGTGATGGTGCTCACCTTCATCGATCTCTTGCTTGATGTGGCACCGATGATCTTCCTTACGAATTGATTTGATACTTTCTTATCCGGATGTTTCCCTATTGATGGCAAACTCATAATTGCTCGGATGGCTTCCTTAGTAATTTTCTAGGGTCTGTCCAGCCATATAAATTCCCCATGTACTCTAATTATTACATATCTGACAATCTTATCCTCGAACTCTGGCATATCCAGAATATCTGTGAACCCTAGATCTTTGATGTGTTTATATGCTAGTTTGATTTTACCAAATTCTCCCATGAGTTCATTCATATACATCCCCTTGATCTTAGAAGTTCCTAAGTCTTCTATATGACAATGAATGTAGGCCCTAACATCTTCCACATATAGCACTCCTTCCATGACGTGAGAAAATGCTCCAACTGAATCTTCCTTGTTAGCCACATGTGGAAAGAATTTGAAAATTGGCCTGAGGAGGTCCTTAAATTCTCCTATAGTTGGATTTGCAATGAAAACAAGAGCAGAAGATGATCCCAATTCCATGATTCAAGAAAAATACCTTTTGTTCACTCTCAGTGAAAACCTCCAACAAATCCTTCCAGATGTCGATGTGATCGCTCAAGAATAAATCTAATCACCTCTGAATAGCTTCTGATTGCACTAAGTTGCTCTGAATTGCTCTAAAATTGCTTTGAATGCTAGGTGGTTGATAATAAAGTGTAATCGGCATTTTATACATCGAGAAAACCCTAATCTTCCATTAACATAAATGACTACTGGTGAAAGATACCGGATCTCACTCTAAACATATCAATGTTGGATAATCCTCTCCAATATCTAGAACATCTTCCATGAAATTTGCATACCCCTAAAGCATTTGCCTTAGTTACTGGATGAGCTCACTGTCGGTGCAGCAATAGCTTCTTCTATCAAATAGGTAACTGAGACAATCCCATCTGATGATTGCTCTTCTATCTTTCTAACCCATCTTTGAGTGTGATCTTGCCGGATTTCACTAACCTTCTCTTTTCCTTTATCATTTGATCCTACATTTCTAACCGATGGATTTTTGCTTCTATAAAACTTAGCAATATGTCCAATTTCATTGCATGCATAGCATGTAACCTTGTTCTTTTGAATTACCTTGCTAAAACCGGTGAAATTTGAACTGCACTTATTAGCCATATGTCCAAATTTTCCACAAGCATAGAATTTTACATTCATTCTGGAATCTTTTATCTTATGACCAATTTTATTTCATTTAGAACATTTATAGGGAGCAGAATCAGGGTTCTAATTTGCTCTGTTTCTACATTGCCTAGCCATGTGACCAAATCTATTGCAAACAAAAAATCTACCAGTGAATTTATAAGTATTGAACTTCCTTATCAGTGCCTTATGGTTTTGATCTTCATTAGTAGTACCGTAATTCTATCCTTGCTCAAATCCAAGTCCAGTGGAATCTCCAATCCGCCTCTATCTCTTCGATAACTCATCAAGCTATGCTGAGCTGATCTTGAATTTTTCTTTCTACTCAGTTGTAGTAGTTAAATAATCTCTTAGTATTGACATTTGTCTTTCGATTTCTTGCTCATTGCTATGGGATTGTACCAAATCAGACCTCAACATCTCATTTTGATGAGTCAACCTACCACACTCTTCAAATTTGTTCTTTAGGGATACAACAAGATCTTCTTCATTTTTCTTTCTATCCTCAGTCTCCTTAGACATCCTTATAGTCATAGCTTGCATTTAATTCTTCATAACCATGTTCTCCTGACTCAATTTCTGACATTGTTCCTTAAGTGCATTTTCATCATCTTGATTTTGCAAAAGTTCCTTTCTCCTAGCTTGAACAGATGATAGTCTCTCTTGTAGGACAAGAATAAATTCTTTAGCATAATTAAACTCATCTTGTTGCTTTAAGTTCTTCAATCTTTCAGCATCATAATCTTCAAGTGCCATCTTAAGCTACTTCTCCAAATCCATATCCAATGGTTCTGGTTTCAGGATCTTTATCAAGTTGTCAAACTTCCTTTGACGCACAAGGCTCTGATACCAATTGTTGGAAACCAATAACATTGAGAGGGTTGGGTGAATTAGTGTTATACCAGAATATAAGATTTTAGCCTTAACAAAACATTCATTCACCAATTGGTATATCGATATAAACAAAATTGAAAAAAGCAATGCAACCATTAAGAGAAATACATAAATGAGAAACATAACACACATTATTATACATGGGAAACCTCAAAGAGGAAAAACCATGGTGGGGTTTGTGACCCACAATATCAGTTCATTGGCCATATGAAGAGATATTAAAATATATGATGGGCCTGCACTTGCAAGAAGGCTTACAACCTAGACCACACTGCTCATCACAATAGGAGCCTCACTGACTACATAACAATCCAGACAACAATCTAGAGAAATATGAACTGCTTAATATAGCATCTCCTATGCAAGAATACAATTATGTTTTAAGATCAGTCTATTCCAGTTAAAACCCTAAACCTCAGTACCAGAATAACCCTTACAATGAGTTCCTCGCATACACAGTCTCTATGATATATTTCACATTACATTATATCCATGTATCACTTCCACATATCTATCCTTATTCAAAATGATCTAATCAATCTCCCCTATATACCCTATACAAATTTATGCCTTATGTCGGCTTACAAGGATATATACAATATCATATTAACATGTTGGCCATATAACATAAATGAATAAGCATTAAAACAAGTTGCTGATGCCGGATCCAAGATGTGTCGGCCTCTAATACCGATGACCTTTACCATACCATGTCGATCTGCATTGCTGGTGACCAAAGAAATATTTTATCCTGTCGGTGTCGGTGCTAGTGCCGGTGTAGAGTCTATAAAGTGCTTGCCGGTACACCATATGAAGTCGGAACCCAAAATAATGTTTCCATCAATGACAACATAGTGAAACCTAACCAATAGTGTCAATTTCCAACAACCCTAACCTTAAATCTACCTAAACACATTGCATTATCTACATTGAGTTGCAACAAAAAACAGAGGGATTTTTTTGTGCCTTGAATACCTATATGGAGCTTTTTAAATGGAAAATGACATAAATACACTAGGATAAATTAAAAATCTAGAGTTTAGGAAATTTGGTGTCCAAAAATAGCTTGGAATGACTAAATGAAGAAATTGATAACTGGTCTTGGCAGAAAAATAAATAAATGGCTGAAATATTCCAGAGATGGATGGTTATTACAAAGGGAATAAAAAAGTATCAATAAAGAGACTAAAAAACCCTGCTGGAAGTCTACATATGTGACTTAACTAATACGAAACTAGGAGGTAATTATGAGTAACACCAAAGAGATGATTGATCTAGGAGGATTCCCTTAATTGATCCAAATTGATGATTTATAACATCGACAAAAAGTCCTTATATTAATCCATGTATTATCCTATAGCATAGTTCTTTAGCTCATGAAAGTTATATCGAATAGTATGCTAGAGATGGAAATTTCAAGGATGTATATGAAACACCAATCCATGGTACACAAGTATAAGAATTCTAGATTACACATTCATGACAAACTGCTATATGATCTTGGTAAATTGTGTGGTCCAAGGGATGAAAGAGTACATGTAACTAGAGAAGCACATACTTCTCTTATTTCTGGTCATTTTGGTGCACGTAAAGCAGTAGCTTAGTTGCAACATTATTGTTATTTTCCTCAAATGAATGAAACTATGTAAAAATATGTAAATGGGTGTGTCATTTGTTCTACAAGTGAACTCGGTAACAAAATAATAGGTTTACCCATGCCACTTCCAATACCTTCTCATTTATGGGAAAGTGTATTTATAGATTTTGTCAAGAGTATACCTATGTTTAAACAAGGGAATTTTAATAGATCGGTTGCACATTTGAAGCAAAAATAGAGACATAGCACTCAAGGGGTGAACTTCAATTAACAACTTGCAATGTATGGTCTATATTTTTTTATTGTTATCTTTTTTCTTTTTTCTTTTCTTTCTTTTTTTCAGTTTTAGTCTTTTAATTACTTATTGAATTTTATTAATTTAACAAAGTAGTTGACACATTGAATAATGGTATTTAAATTGTTTGGATTCAAATTAGGGTAATGAAGTAGTTATTTCCCACTAATTTTGGACCAATGATTGACTACTATAGGGTCTCAGTAAAGAGCACAACCCTCACCATACAATTTTTACAATAAGAATTTTATTGGATTCCTTGCTAACCCCTCTACACAAGTAATGTGGAAAGAGGAGAAAACAAGAAAAAGTTATATGAACTAATACTTCTAATTGGAAAGAGAAAATAAAAAAAATCATATGAATTCCTTGCTAACGTCTCTATACACATTGCAACCACAAACCCCATCAAAAATAATATCTCACATAATTTTGCTGTTGTACTATAATTGTTTTTAAACATTATCCAGATTAAATTCAAAAGATCAATAAAAACAAGAGCTGTGATATACAGCTAGAGTCCCTGCCTTATGCTAAATCTGGTGAGGGAAAGGTAGAGATTGTGGGCACTAGGAGAAAATGAAATATGGGAAATGAAGAAATATCAGTACTATGCTATAAAATCATAGTCGAATTGAGATTGCTCAAACTGTCTCATGATTTAGAGCTTAACATCTTGATTATTCAACTCTGTATTTTTTGTGCTTAGGTGGATTAAGATTGATGGGTTAAACTGAAGGCATCAAAATAAGAAAAACCGTATGAATATGAGAAGAAAAGATTTTTAATTCTCTTGAAATAGCGTGTAGGTGAACATGGACTGAAATTTATCTTTATAGTCTTTGAGGCATAAATAAATAAATAAGCATAGCACAAAATGCTATTGACTTTAGTTGCAGTGATGTGTCACAGAAAGCTACAGACATGTATTAGTGGACAACAAAAGAAATCATATCCAAATATAAGTTGTCATGAGAACCGTCAAAGGTTAAGAACAATTTTCTAGTATAAAGTTACTTTGAGCATGTAAAAAATGTATAAAAATAAATAATACTACATATGAAAAGGTAACAACTTTTCTCACTTTACTGCTTGCAGGAATCTTTCTTTAAAAAAATACATATATAATATGATTTTAAAAACAATTTACAACTGATATTTGGTACAAAACTGATAACTGGTTGTGGTGTTCTAAGAACTAGTTTTCAAAACTAGTATAAAGTGGCAGTTTGGAAAGTGTAGTGTGTAATACCATGCGGGTTCTGAATGCAACTGAATAGTGCAAAAGATTTGGATTTACAAAAACTAAGCATAATATCAAAAGTTTGTTGTGAAAGACAATTAACTAGTTATTTACAAAACAAAAATAATCTAATTTGGGATACATGGTCTAACAACTATGTAATATCTTATCTTTTATTTGGAAAAGAACATTGAAATTATGCTAATGCTCTTGATTGAATGAAATCATTCAATTGGTGAAAATCCTAGCAAAAGGTAAAAGATAAATAAGAAAATGTTTCTTATCTAAACCAATTAACTTGGCAAAGAAAGCAACATGACATGAAATGAACTAGAGTACACTACAAGATGAGCTATCTGAAGCCTAAGTTGTCTTCAAGCATCTTTAAATGTTGAAGAGTTTCACATTAATATTAAACTATCTTTGAGAGAGCAAACCATTGTGTATTGTTATTGTTTTCAAACAACTTTAAATGTTGAAGAGCTTCACATTAATATTGAACTATCTTTGAGGGAGAAAACTATTGTGTACTGTTATTGATACCTCAGAAGTGTCACATCACCTATCAAATTAGCATGGAAAGCTACATCTCTCTAACTTATCAACACTGGTAGAAGCAAAGATATGACCTTAAGGTAATTTCAAAAGACATAGAGAAATTTACTATTATTCAGATATCACTTTAAAAACTGTATCTATTTCTTTATTAAAATTAAAAGAATTACACTACACTTGTTCAACAATCTCTCTCTCTTACAGAATACAAGAACTCTAGGATTTACAAATGAATAAACTCCATCTCAGTGAATTATTACCTAGGCTAGATGAAAAAAAAACAAAGCCTAATATTTTGGTCATATATGTTTGAAGAACAAATCAAAAGAAACAACTTTAAGAAATAGTTACTTACCTTGAGCAGTAAGCATGTGAAATTTGTAAGACTGTGTTGTGCAAAGGATACCCTGCCAGACAAAAACACATTTATATTGTCAATTCATATCACAATATTATCCTTTACAAAGAAGAAAAGCTGAGTTTGGGAATCCATTTTTCTCTATTGGGTGTTTCTTACCTAACCCACTTGTCTAATAATAAAGAAAAAAAAAAAACACAACTTCAAGGAAAGTGAACCCCAGTTTCCCTATATTCTGCTAAAATTTATATGCCCCCGAATCCATTCAAAAAGCGTTGCATAATAAAACTATTAAAATACTGAATATCCCTATCAAACTCCATGAATGGTAAAGCTAGATGTATGCTCACTCAAGTTTTAGCCAACTGGAAAAAGGAAAAAGGAAAAAGAGGAAGGTTCAGGAATCCACTTTACTCCATTGTGATTTTTTTATCATACCCACTTGCAAAATAATTACACAACTTCAATCTCAATGAGCCCTAGTGTCCTTGTATTCTGCTTAAATTTATAAATTTATAATCCTATGATTCCGTTCAACAAGGATAGCTATTATCACTATCAAATTCACACGGGTTTCATTTAAAGAATACTTCATTCAATATTCGATACAAGACCTCAAATTCAATTAGAAATGCAAAATGTCAGTACAAAATGAATTTGAAAAATAAACACGGAATGCATAGGATAGGCCTAGTGCACCAGTAGGCAATGTAAGAAGGCTACAGGCCATGCTGATACTGTAATACTATTATGCAAACGGAAAAAATGGAGCATGCCCAGGTTTTGTAACTGCCATGAAATGCAATGGTTGTAATATACACACAAATTTTGTCTTGAGTTATTTGTTGCAACTGCACAAACAACCTTGAAGGTGAAACCCCTACCAGTTGCAGGGAAATAAGAATGGAATTGGTATTATGCAGATTTCTATCTACATTTGCAAAAAAGAGTCCCGAGCTTTAACCTATAAGTGCACACCAATGGAAGGGTCAAATTGAATAGGATTATAGAATTTTCCCTACAAATATTTGATAGGCGAATGGCTGACTTGGTGGGAGGATGGTTTGCCCCTCGAAATTGTTTGTTGGGATCAAAGAGTAGTTAATGGGTAACGAGACCAGCCTGTAGTGGTGTGCAGACTAAAAAAATTCCTCTTAATCGCGGCTTTCAAAATTCATAAAGATCCCTAATGCAAGTGGACAACAAAAATGTCCAATCTGATATTGATTTGCTGGATAAAAAAATTCATATGCATTATAGAAACACCTCAAATTCCTGCCATTGTTGTGGCGAATTTTGTGGACAACGGAATATAAAAAAAAAAACATTTCCGCTCTTCTGCTTCGTTTCAAGCGAGAAATCTATGATTTTGTAAGGAGAATTTTTCTCAACACAAGAACGACATTGAGGACAAAGTGTCTGTGCAGAAGGATATCAGTAGCCTTAGCCTATGCATTGGCCATAGAGCCAAAAGTCTTGAAAATGAAAATGAAGCTAAATGAAAATTCTTCAAATTAAGTCACAGTAAACAAAGCTCCTGCAAAAAAGTCTGGATACTGTTCTCTAAAACCCCTGTCAGTGAACAAATAAATGAATGAAAGTCTCAGGCAATAATCAGCGATTTTGGAAAATACCCACATTAGTAATAACAATGAAGTTGAGCAATAAAAAAAATAGGGGTTTTAATTAAAAAACAAATAATGAAAATTTTTACTAACAAAAACAGAGAAACAATGGTAGCGTTCTGCAACTAAGAATTGCTGACAAATCATACCTGTATTTATGCAGTCTTCTTAGGAAACTTTTCGCAAACAAAATGGTCTGCTTCCTTAAATCTTTTCAACTTCTGATGAGGACAAAAATGTGGTGGTTGTTCAGCTTCTTTGAAAGCTTATAAATAAGCCCAATTCGAATCCAATTGCAAGGAGTTGGAGAGTTATAGAGTTACAGAGTTATAGGCATACGCTCCTTCACAAGATTGCCTAAATTGTACAGGCTCGGGCATACAACTCTCTTTTACAGAGTTTGCCCAAATTGGATAGATTCTAGGCATACAACTCTCTTTTATAGAGTTTGCCCAAATGGGATGGATTCAAGGGCACACAACTCTCTTTCACAGAATTTGCCAAAAATTGTATGGTTCTTATATATTTTCAATGAAATGAAATTTTATATGATTTGTTATGTGTTTACAATACCACAAATTCTGCTTTGGGTATTGTCCTTTGAATTGACAAAATAATTCAGATCACCGAAAAAACAGAAAAAAGAATTCACGTAATTTGTGATTAATCTGATAACTTTACTTTGATAGCGTTGCTTTTCAATTTTGCAAGTGAGAGAAAATAATGTTACTGAATTCTAGCCCGTGATTATCAATAAGGTGGCTCCCGCTTCATCAGCTGATATGGACGTTGATATTTTTGAAGTTGCCTAAAGTTGGTCGACACTGTAAACCAATGTAGCATACGATCTGATCTGATATCTTCCACATATGCCACCTCATGTCTATTTATAATTTGAAAAAATATACAACTAATAACTATTCAAAATAACATTATGGAAAAAATAAAATATTTTCTATCTTAAAGTTATAAAAATATATATATCTTTTCAAAAGAGTCGTGCTGCTAAAACTATAAATATTTTTTTTTTAATAAATAAAGCTCAAATAAAAGTAAGAGTGCATAGAAATATCTTAGTAAAACTAGATAATATCAAAATGTCCCACAATACAAATAGGATGAAATGATTTGAGATATGGGCATGCATATGCATGTATGGTATGCCTGCATCCACAATGGCGGCTTCCCTCGTCTTAAGCTCAGTATTTATATGGACAAAGTCCTCTCTCACTTGGTATGTCTGAATCATTGAACTTGGTGTCTTTCACAAGATGGGAATTCTAACTAGTTTCATTCTTCTTATTGTATGCTTTCTCAAGAAAGTTCATATAGTTTGTAATTAATTTGACTCGAATCTAAACAATTTTTCTTTGCTAGCTTGCTTATGAGTTTTTTGTTGTTTGGAATTGACAGTCAGTAGCAGCTATCCGAGCGGCGCATTTGCAGGGTGAAAGGGTCTCTTGGACTCCGAGTATGGCGTACTGGCACGAGAAGCTGCCCACAACACCCATGCCAGAAGCTCTGAAGGAACTCATCTCAGCCAACGATGAGAAAGTGGAGGTGAACGTGGGCAAGGGAGGAGTGAAGGTGAACGTGGGGATGCCTCCGAGAAAAGTTGGGACGCAAAAACAGGCAAAAGGAGTTGGGAGGTGCGTCGCGGGCATCAATTACGCTGCAATTACGCAAATGCCAAGGGACATATCGCTGTGCATGCTTCTGCTGGAGAAAGATTTGGTAGGCGGAACCAAAGTGCCTCTCACCTTTCTGCACGAAAGCATTCCCAATTCTCATCAGAAGTATTTTCTTCCACGCGCCGTTGCAGACGAAATCCCTTTCTCCTCCGACAAGCTTTCCGTAGCGTTGAAGGAGCTCAACATAGCGCCAGATTCCATCACGGCCCTGGCTATGAAGGAGACTTTACAAGATTGTGAAAGTCCTGCTATGAAGGGCGAAACCAAATTCTGCCCAACATCGTTGGAGGCCATGATTGATTTCACCACGTCGAAGCTGGGAAGCAATCGCTTGACTGTGCTGGCGACGAATTTTTCAAAGACGTCAAAATCTGTAAGGCAGGAGTATACCATTACGGGAGTGAAATACGAGAGCAAAGAAGACAAGGCAGTGTATTACTGCCACAGTTCACAATATCCATATGCGGTGTATCTCTGCCACGATCTGCAAGGTACGAGGACCGCAAGAGTTTGGGTGAAGGGCGAAGATGGCAGCACGGTGGAGGCGGCAGCCATCTGTCACACGAAAACCAGTTCCTGGAATCCTGACAACATGGTATTCCAGGTGTTGAACGTGAAGCCTGGTGCCGCTTCTATCTGTCATCTCGCTCGCCAAGGGGACGTTTTGTGGCTCACCGCTGACTGAGATCCAGGCCACTGCTCAAGTGCGCTCGCTATATATAAATAAAGAATTTGCAGCCTAAGGAGCAGCAGAACATGCTTTTCAAGTTTGTTGAGTGGAGCAATAGCTCTCTTTCTGTCATTTAGCACTATCGTTTGTAGTGAGAAGCAGTAGCTTTCTGTCAATTAGCACTGTCTCACATGTACACATATTGCATTTATAGACAATAAAACGTTATTATTAATGTCTGTTAGCATCTATAGTTGCAGCAAGTAAGATGTTAATTCAACGTTTCTATGTAAAATCATTCCTTTCTTTTTAATACACCTCATATATGAATCAATATCTAAAAGATAAAATAAATACACACATTCATTCAAACCAAGGAAGGAAAATGAGTTTCCAAAAGATTTTATAATGTGATGTTATTTTAATAATATGATTTTATTTTAATTACTTAATAATTATTTTGAAATATATTTTTAAGATATAAAACAATCACTCCATTTTATCTATTATTTTTCATATAGCTTATCCATTTTTTATGTTTTTGATTAGAGTAAAATGGGTTTTGAAAGGACTTGAAACTCTTGACACTAAGAGACAACCAACCCTAAAGAGCCAAAAGATAACCAACAACTAGCTCCAACTAAACAAAAGACAAAAAAAGGGTATGGCGCCCAACCCAATAGCCTATAGAATTTCAGCATTCTTGTTAATAATATTTTCATTGATATTTAGCACATCCTAGAAAACCTGGGCTTGAACAGTCTTACCTTTGTCCCAACTTTGAGTTCTAGATCAAGGGCCAAGAATAGGTCTATCTGCATCATGTTGAACAACTGCATCATTCTTCCTGGAAATAGAGGTGTCTAATGCCCACCAAAATACCCTAGAGAAAATAACTAAACTAACAGATTTTTTTTTTAAAACATCTACCAATACAACATATTCATCCCATTATTCATTAAGCAAACATCCAAACATACACATCTAATTCATAATCATAAACAAATGAATGTAGTATGCTAGTGGAATAACAATACATCTCACTAACAATCATTCCCTAGGGTATCTCAACACCATTACTTAACTATCGTTAACACATAAACAAATCCATATACCATGATACCATTAACCTCCAATTTATTCATACTATCCATATACACTCAGAAGATAACCAAATCACATTACTTAATTGTTTAATTCCTTTCCAATCTAGAATTACATACATAAATAATATCCATTTACAACATTCATAATCTATTACAACATATCATGATCTCAACCGACAACAAGTCCTATCATGTGTGACCACAGGATATTAGTTACACAATCTCCTAACCAACAATTATCCATGCATATCCAATCTTCAATTCTAAAAAGTAAACATTTCTCCTTTCTAATAGAAGATTGCACACAAGTCTAAAGAATGATTTTCATTTCAATCACATAAGATACACATATTCCCAATCCAATAACTTCATTCTTCATTCATGAACCTTAATCCCTAATAGCATAGATATTCATTAACCAGGATACAATATAGGGCAAACAAGGATTACTACACTATATTTTATTACAAGGGTAATGGTCACATCCTACCACATCCTAATCTAGTTCCAGCAGGTAAGATGTTAATTCAATGTTTCTATGTAAAATCATTCCTTTCTTTTTAATACACCTCATATATGAATCAATATCTAAAAGATAAAACAAATACACACATTCATTCAAACCAAGGAAGGAAAATGAGTTTCCAAAAGATCTTATAATGTGATGTTATTTTAATAATATGATTTTATTTTAATTACTTAATAATTATTTTGAAATATATTTTTAAGATATAAAACAATCACTCCATTTTATCTATTATTTTTCATATAGCTTATCCATTTTTTATGTTTTTGATTAGAGTAAAACAGGTTTTGAAAGGACTTGAAACTCTTGACAATAAGAGACAACCAACCTTAAAGAGCCAAAAGATAACCAACAACTAGCTTCAACTAAACAAAAGACAAAAAAAGGGTATGGCGACCCAACCCAATAGCCTATAGAATTTCAACATTCTTGTTAATAATATTTTCATTGATATTTAGCACATCCTAGAAAACCTGGGCTTGAACAGTCTTACCTTTGTCCCAACTTTGAGTTGTAGATGAAGGGCCAAGAATAGGTCTATTTGCATCATGTTGAACAACTACATCATTCTTCCTGGAAATAGAGGGGTCTAATGCCCACCAAAATACCCTAGAGAAAATAACTAAACTAACAGATTTTTTTTTTTTAAACATCTACCAATACAACATATTCATCCCATTATTCATTAAGCAAACATCCAAACATACACATCTAATTCATAATCATAAACAAATGAACGTAGTACGCTAGTGGAATAACAATACATCTCACTAACAATCATTCCCTAGGGTATCTCAACACCATTACTTAACTATCATTAACACATAAACAAATCCATATACCATGATACCATTAACCTCCAATTTATTCATACTATCCATATACACTCAGAAGATAACCAAATCGCATTACTTAATTGTTTAATTCCTTTCCAATCTAGAATTACATACATAAATAATATCCATTTACAACATTCATAATCTATTACAACATATCATGATCTCAACTGACAACAAGTCCTGTCATTTATGACCACAAGATATTAGTTACACAATCTCCTAACCATCAATTATCCATACATATCCAATCTTCAATTCTAAAAAGTAAACATTTCTCGTTTTTGATAAAAGATTGCACATAAGTCTAAAGAATGATTTTCAATTCAATCACATAAGATACACATATTCCCAATCCAATAACTTCATTCTCCATTCATGAACTTTAATCCCTAATAGCATAGATATTGATTAACCAGGATACAATATAGGGCCAACAAGGATTACTACACTATATTTTATTACAAGGGTAATGGTCACATCCTACCACATCCTAATCTAGTTCCAGCAAGTAAGATGTTAATTCAACGTTTCTATGTAAAACCATTCCTTTCTTTTTAATACACCTCATATATGAATCAATATCTAAAAGATAAAATAAATACACACATTCATTCAAACCAAGGAAGGAAAATGAGTTTCCAAAAGATTTTATAATGTGATGTTATTTTAATAATATGATTTTATTTTAATTACTTAATAATTATTTTGAAATATATTTTTAAGATATAAAACAATCACTCCATTTTATCTATTATTTTTCATATAGCTTATCCATTTTTTATGTTTTTGATTAGAGTAAAATAGGTTTTGAAAGGACTTGAAACTCTTGACAATAAGAGACAACTAGCCGTAAAGAGCCAAAAGATAACCAACAACTAGCTCCAACTAAATAAAAGACAAAAAAAGAGTACGGCGACCCAACCCAATAGCCTATAGAATTTCAGCATTCTTCTTAATAATATTTTCATTGATATTTAGCACATCCTAGAAAACCCGGGCTTGAACAGTCTTACCTTTGTCCCAACTTTGAGTTCTAGACTAAGGGCCAAGAATAGGTCTATTTGTATCATGTTGAACAACTGCATCATTCTTCCTAGAAATAGAGGGGTCTAATGCCCACCAAAATACCCTAGATAAAATAACTAAACTAACAGAATTTTTTTTTTTAAAGTATCTACCAATACAACATATTCATCCCATTATTCACTAAGCAAACATCCAAACATACACATCTAATTCATAATCATAAACAAATGAACATAGTACGCCGACGGAATAACAATACATCTCACTAGCAATCATTCTCTAGGGTATCTCAACACCATTACTTAACTATCATTAACACATAAACACATCCATATACCTTGATACCGTTAACGTCCAATTCATTCATACTATCGATACACACTCACAAGATAACCAAATCACATTTCCAATCTAGAACTACATACATAAAGAATATCCATTTATGACATTCATAATCTATTACAACATATCATGATCTCAACTGACAACAAGTCCTATCATGTGCAATCACTGGATATTAGTTACACAATCTCCTAATCATCAATTATCCATACATATCCAATCTTCAATTCTAAAAAGTAAACTTTTCTCATTTCTGATAGAAGATTGAACACAAGTCGAAAGAATGATTTTCAATTCAATCACATAAGATACACATATTCCCAATCCAATAACTTCATTATTCATTCATGAACCTTAATCCCTAATAGCATAGATATTGATTAACTAGGATACAATATAGGGGCAACAAGGATTACTACACTATATTTTATTACAAGGGTAATGGTCACATCCTACCACATCCTAATCTAGTTCCAACCACATTAGACATACATACAACACTAAATTCACATAAATAGATCCATTCACATCATTTCCATCAATGAATCAATATCCAAGATACAAAAAACACAATAATGTGTTCTCTTACTAGAGTAATAACTATATCCCAATATATCTGCTATCATTACATATATATCATAGGGTCATAGTTCTCATCTACATATGCAATTATCTTAGGAGATCCACAACACATATGCTATATGAATCATGTGCATCCATCTGTTACAATATCCATCCATAAGCTGTAGAGATAAGAATTCCACATCCATGCACAAGAGTATCCAACACGAACATCCCAATGGAAGAAGGCATCAAAATACCTGACCATGGGGAACCATAAGGAACCACCCCTCATGCTAGGAGATGACATAGGGTTCCAGCTCACACTCAAGAACTAGGTTGACACCTAACATCCAAGGAAATCAACATGACACCCACAAAATAATAACCAAGAGCTTGATAATCAACTCACATCTCAAGGCTAATCATAAATCAATAAACTCCCAGAGGTGTAATTGGTGTAGGAGAACCTACCTATGAAGGCATGAGCCAGGAAAAAGATGATTTTCTATTAGTTAGAAGAAATGTAATAAGACCCTATGGGTCCCTTTTGTAATTCAATTTCCTAGGAGTGTGACAAGTTTGTCCATGTTTGGGTCAAATTGTCATCTAGCATTTGGTAGAGCAAATTGAGTTAATAAGGGTCACAATGGTCTAAATTGGGGGATCAAGTGACCACAAGTCTATTTGAGTCCTTTTTGATGTTTTAGAATCAAATTTAATCATTTTGGTGGACTATGACACTCTACAGTCTAAGTTGGTCGAATTATGCAAAAGTTGTCATATTGTCAATTTTTTGTCTTGACAATTTTGCACTTTTTGTAAGTTGTGATTCTACAATGGTGAGTTCGGTTTGAAAAAAATTTGGAGTAGGTTGTTGTCATTTGGAAAACACATTTAAAGGCCCCAGAAATATAAGAATGTATGTTGGTTCTATTGGTTGATTTTGGAAAGAAATTGAAGCATCAAGAACTATTGGAAACTCGGAAAAACTGTCTAATTTCTATTGATTGCATACTGAAGGTGGATTGGTAAGAGTTCTCATAGCATAAATCCTATAATTAGATTGTTTTACCTTTTTTTTTCTATCAGTGTGAAGTCTTGAAGTGATCGCTTCCCCATTTTACAAGCAAATCTCTACCAGGTAGCCTAAACCCTTAAATCCCTAGGGTTTGACTGCAATAATGGGTTTTGGCCTATCAATCCTTAATTGAACACTTTGTCATTATAGGAGATGATAGGCCACTATATCATACGTCAGTAGCCAAATCCATTAAGAGGATACAATAGGTCGAAGAGGATGGAGAACTAACCCTAGGTCTAACATCTCTATGTGATAAATTGGTTTGATGAGTGCAGTGCGTGAAAATTGAGTCGTAGAGCACTGGAAAAGGGTTTAAATGTGGTAGAAGAGTACTTTGGAGGTTTACATCACATTTCATGGTCAGTTATGGTCACTCATTAGGAGAAGAAAACTAGTTTGTGAAAGGCATTCAGTCAAATAAGTCTGAAAGCCCTATTAGGTATGTTAGTGCACCACCGGTTGGAATATTTGCAAGTTAATCCGGTATTGAAAACTGAGATATTGTTTAGAATAGTTCAAAAGGAGGCCTAATAGCAATTGGATCAAGTTTGTGGGCAAGTGAGTCAAATTGGATATTCCTGTGGAACTAAACCATGAAATCCTATTTCATTTGTGTTCAGGTGTTGTGAGAACACCCTTCCAAGGATTGGTGTTTTGAATTGGTTAAGTGGTCCATTCAAACCCTTAAGCCTAGTAGTAGCCCACTCATTGTATGCAAAGGTGTGTGTAGTCACATGAAAAATTGAGAAGTGCTAGTTGTCTGTAAGTGGACATAGTAGAGCCTTGGGGTTGTCCAAGGTGTTTTTTGGTGTCATTGAACTATTTCTTGAATTGATGTTCTGTAAGGATATTTGGAAACAGGGATTACCAGTTGAGTCTATGAGCCTTAGAGTTTGGCAGGTTCAAGGTTTACCTCCTTTTGGTCTGTTGCCTCCTCATCACATTGGTATCAGAGAAGGATTTTTGAAGATCACTTGGGTGGTGTGGTCTTAGTGTATGTCAGAGGAAGAGATTGAAATAGGGGTTGACTAAATGCCTCCTAAGAGTATGTCATAAGATGCGGTGAAGATGATTGAAGAGATGCTTCAGTCCAAGCTTGAAGAATTGAAAAAGACTAAGGATAAGGAAGACAAAAGTGACACTGATGAAGAAGGGGATAAAGAAGATGGGGAATCCTCTAAGCGGGTAGAGGATATACCTGCAGATCAGAGGGTATTTGTAGATGCCTTGAGGTTAGTCAATAGGGACACCATTGATGGGTTGCCTATATATAGTGGAAGTACGGAAGTAGAAGAGGTGATGGGATGGATTGAGGCATTGACCTATCATTTTGAGTACAAAGAAATCCCTAAAGATAAGAGAGTTAAGTTGGTAAAAATGAGGTTGAAGGAGTTTTCCCTTACATGGTCGAACTATGTACAAGGGGATAGAGTTAAGGAGGGAAAGAGTATGATAACCTCCTAGGAAAGGATGAAAGATAAAGTCAAGGCACAATTCATGCCCATTTTCTATGAAGTGCAGATGTATAGGAAATTGCAAAACCTCAAACAGGGAGACCTTGATGTGAATGCATATACAGAAGAGTTTCATAAACTTGGTCTCAGATCAAAGAGACGAGAAGAAAAGTCAGAGAAAGTGGCCAGGTACTTGAACAACCTAAGGATAAACATCCAAGATGAGATCATCCTACACTAGTTAGAGATATGTCCAAACATCCCACAAGCATAGCATCTCTTGTTTTGAAAATTATTCATTAATGCACTACACATATTTAACCTGTGACCAAAATTATTGCATATGAAACAGTGACCGGAAAAGGTAGGACCATTGTTCATATTATTCATTTCATTATTCATCCTACTTCTACATTGATTTGCCATATGACCAAATTTATTGCAAATAAAAAATCTACCATTGAATTTATGATCATTAGGCTATCTTACCAAAGGGTTCTTTCTCTTCTTCTGATTTGGCTTTGCATTGCTTTGTCCAGATTGGGAGGATTCTCCTTTCTAAAATCCAATTCCTCTCATTTCCTTTCCATGTCTTTGACTTTCCAGCATCTCATCAAGCCTTGCGAAGCTAGCATTGAATTTTTCTTTGTATTCATTTGCAGTAGAAAGTTCATCTCTTAGGGCAATAATTTGTCACTCAAGTTCTTGACCATTATTCTTTGATTGTGTCAACCCAAGCTCCAATTGATCATTCTCATAGGTAATCCTAAATCATTCCTCTTCTCTATCCTTCAATGATTGAGTCAAATTCTCTTCATTCTTCTTTCGGTCTTCAATATCCTTAGTTAGCTTCATCACAATGGATTGTATTTTATTCTTCAAAAAAATAGTCTCTCTCTCAAGCTTGTCACCTTTGTCCTCATTCTCCATGCATTGATCTTCTTTCTCCTATAGCTTGTTCATCAACAATTTCCTCTTGTCTCTTGAAGTGTTGACCTTATCTTTCAAATCATTAATGGAGTCTTCAGCTGCATTCAGGTTTGTCTTTAAGGAACTTATCTCATTTCTTGTTGTGTCAAGATCCTCAAGTGCCACACTAAGTTGTCTCTGAAAATTGAAATCCATTGACTCAATCTCTTGGACCTTCCTCAAGAAGTTAGGCTCTAATACCAATTGTTGGAATCAAGGAACACTGAGAGGGGGAGGGGTGAATTAGTGTTCTATCAGTTATTAAATTTTTGACTTAACCTTAAACCACTAGAAGCATAAGCATGAAATTGAAATGCAAAAACATAAAAAAATCAACCACAAAATCATAACACTAGGATTTTTATGTGGAAACCCAAATGGGAAAAACCATGGTGGGATTTGAACCCACAATATTATTCTACTATGGCCAATAGGAAAACAATATTACATGAAGGGGAATGCACAAGCATTCAAGCACATTGCCTAGAGCTTACAACTTAATTACAATAAGGGCTACAACCCCAGAAGGATCACTGCTTTACATATCAATTACAATGATGAATTAAAATGAAAGAACTCCAAAATAGAACCTAACAATGCCTGGATGAGTTCTGATTAAGTGCAAAACTCTGATTGTATCACCTATGCTACTCTACTCTATTTACTATCTCAGTCAGCTACCAGATCAAGAATGTGCATGTGTAACTATGCCAAAAGGGATTCTTGATCACTACTCACTCATATTACCTCATACCATACATCAAAAAAGATCTTCTCTATTGGTCTTATATATCCACAATCACAAAATAGATAATTATCAAGTCGACCCATAGTGTAAAGTGTAGAATTGAATTGGCTTGATTGGATAACCAAAAACAAAAGTGGATCATAAAAAAGATGATAAAATGATGTCTCTATGTTATCCCTATCATCCCATGCACGATTCATAACAACGCAATCACTAGAAAGCTTCCACACCAAAACTGCTTTGCTCAACTTGAAATATGGGTTAATTGGTTATCGATTCACATCCACTTCCGGTAATCAAGGTTTGTGATTACTAGATATGATTCTCATGAAGAGTTTCCATCAATGACAACCCAAAAACTATTATCCATGCAACAAAATTCATAGGATGAGTGTCAATTGCCAATAGTAAAACAAGAGGCCTTAGACATAATTCAGCCAATTAAATGCTTAAAGGAAAATAAGAAATTACGCAAGATTAATTTAATTTTAAAAATTATGATTTGTTGCATAAACCACTTAATTTTAAAAATTTAAATTTGAAAATTTGAATTTTGCAAGGAGGGAAAATGAATTTTTGAAATTGAAGCAAAGACCAAATTCAAGATCTACACAATCCACAAGGTCAATTTTAAAATTAAAAATTAGGGTTTTGTGATTTAACCACTTAATATTAAAATTTTGAAAATTGAAAGTGTAAATGAAAACTTTGAATTACAAAATTGAAGAGTTCTCAGATCTGAAACAATCAATCCAATTTAGACAAATGACAAGCTCAATTTTGAATCTTAAAATTAGGATTTTTGTGAATTCCACCTCTAAATTTTTAAAAATTGTAAGGAAATTAAACTTGTAAATGAAAATTTGAATTTTGAATTGCATACACTCAGATCTGAAAAATAAAATCAGAATTAAGGGTGTAAGGAGTTGGGCTCACCAAAATGTAAAGCAAAAAATTGGAGAGCTTAGCTAATTCTCCACATGGGAAATGCGGATTCAGTAAGCTCAATTTTCACTTGGGGAAACTTTACATTCAAAAGAGGGGTTGAATTTACTAGATCCAATCCTAAATGACATGCGAGGACTGAATACTATGTATATTGGTTGAAATTAGAATGCAATTGATCCTCTTTTATAACTTGATTAATTGAATTAAGATTAAGTGCTAGAAATAAAGACAAAGTATGAGAAAACAATGAGATACATATTCGGGATTTAGTCGTGCACATGGATCAAAGAAGTTTGAGATGATTCGGAGCTGCTCCATGAAATCAGTAAAAATTTGTAGAGACCATGTGTTTGGACAGGGGCACCCTCCAATCAGTCCTCCAAATGTTTCGCATGTCGAAAAGGGTTTTTCATATTTGTGAATAAAGGTTAATTCCATAAGTACAGTTGTAGATCTATTTCCTGCACACATAAAGAAAGGGAAATATGTTGGGAATAGGGGTTTGCCTTCAGGTCAAACCCCAATTTTGGAATTAACCAAGTGGTTGAAATAATGTAAATGAAATGACTGAAAGTAGAAATCCTGCTCTTTGAGGGGATGTTGAATTGACTGAAAATGAAATGCTTATACTTCCTTGTGAATTTTTTGTTGCCTCCACATGGAATTATGATTTCATGTAATAGGATGATGATCTCCTCTTCAATGCTTGCATTCTTGACTCTATTATTGCTTCATATCTTGAAGGAAGATTGAAAATGTTCAATTGCTCTTGAATGCTCAAATTCTTGATAATGATTGCCGATGGATTTCATGTTATGTCAAATGAGAGGGGAAATCCCTCATATATACTTTCCAGTAGGATTAATTGACTGATTTTTTCACTTGAGCCAACATAGGGGGGATTTTCTCGCTATAAGTTTGAGTTAGGTCAAGGGGAGGGGATCAAGATAGGTCCCCATTAAGGGGAACCAGGGTGCCACGCCCTAGTCCCGCCCTATTTTGAGGCAGGATCAAGGTATCTTTTGAGTGCATTGTTTAGTTACAAGGTGTTTCTGATGTGAATGAGCATATTTAGGTCTTCGATGAGGCTGAGGGGTGCAAATACTAAGGCGAAGACCCAAATACAATCAAAAATTGAAAGGGGTGCAATTTTAGGATGTTACACTTGCCTGTCGGATTAATTGACTAATTTTATAACATGAGCCGACATGGAGGAGTTTTTTCCACTTAAATTTGAGATGGGTTAGGGGGTCCAAAATGGGTCCCCATTAAGGAGGACCAAGGTGCCACACCTTAGTCATGCCCTATTTTGGGGCGGGATCAAGGTGGCATGTGAAGTGCACTTTGAGTTAGATGACGTTTTTGAATTGTATGAGCATAATTAGGTATTTATTTAGGTCAAGGGGCACAAAACACTAAGGAAAAGACCCAAATGCGATCGAAAATTGCAAGGGGTGCAATTTTAGGATGCTACATTTAGCCCCCACTTTAGTGAGAGTATCAGCTTATGCAAATAATCATGGTAAAGTACAAGGATTTCAGATTGAAAGACTTTCACCATGTCAAAGAGGAAAGATACACCAAGCCCCTAGTTGATTTCAAGATCTTACAACTTCAATGATAAGGTAGAAGGGAAGATCATGAGAGGAAAATAAAGAACCATGACTAGAAATACTAAGGTTCTCTTACTATGAGTCATGAACAAGAGAAATACCAAAAATTACAAAGCAAAGACAAAGTTCGCTAAGTAACACTAAGCATGAAAAAGAGAGAGTCATGAGGAAAGTGTATGCCCCCACGTTAAAGAAATTGCACATGCCTTGCTAGGAGAAATGGCTTTAAGGTAGAATTCACCCAAAAGACAAGCATGTTATCACAATAATTTAGCTTCCAAGAGAGAGAAAATCAATAGATAATGAATGAAGAACACAAAGCACGAGGTGGTTTCACCTAATTTTGGATTCAGCATGCTTTTTATGATAGCTCATGTACATCATATATATGTGTGTACATAGAATTGTCATCATCCCCCAAAGAAAGGAAACCACCATGGAAGAAGGGAACACATGTGTCTTTTGAGACAACATGGGAGAGACCAAAAGATATCTCAATTCTTTGCATCATCCTCAAGTAGAAAACACTAGGGACAACAAATAGAAGAATAGGGAAACAAATAGAAGAAGGACCACAAAAAAGAAAGAGAGGAGAGAGAAAGAGAGTCCATGGTGCTAATGAAGCTAATCAAGCATGCCATTAGATGCAAAGGGTTTGATGATAATGAACAATCTCCTTGGCTTCTTCTATGGGTTAGTACTTAGCACCATCCAATGGTCCAATACCTTCAACCTTCCAAAGGTTCTTAAGATTTCACTTGACCCCTTCCAAGGATCAATCCACTTAGGACAACTTGGTTTCACAAGGAGACTCCTACTCCTATGTGCTCAACCCCCTAAACTAAGACACCTCACAACTCCAAACCCTTGCCGAAAGGACCTTTTGTTCAAATGGTGAAATATATCATGCATGGGTGTTTGAACATGTTTGACATGGTCTTTGCATTTATTTGGACCTCTTTGGTCTATTCTTACAAGACCCTTCTGTCTTTTGTTCTTAGTGACCTAGGAAATAGTGCTACAAGCAATTAGGCCTTTATTTAGGATTTTTCCTCTCTACCTACCAATATCTCCAAACAACCCCTTGAAAAAAATTAATATTTAGACACCCATTTGGATCCCCTCAAGGATTTCAAACTTTTTCATCTACGTTTTGAATGTAAGTATTCAAACCCTACTTTACCTATTTTGACCTTGTTAGTTGGTATAGAGGTTTTGGGCTTCAAAGTCTTCACAAGTCATATGGGAATAAAGATTAGACTTTATTAAAAGGTCTACACATGTATAAGGGTCCCCTCCATGCAATTTTTGACCATTTTTTGGTCCATTGTACCAAGGATTCAATCAATCATTCACTGCATAGACTTGCCACATGGGAAATGTCAAGTCTAGGGAATCACTCCAAAAATGTAAGATGAGGTCTCCTACTTCCAAAATCAAGAAAATAATTTAGTATACATGGTGAACCAACATTCCCCAGGGTTTCAGACCATCCCCATAGAGGAATGTTGAATGGTGGCACCTTTTGCATCCAAACCTTGATTTTTGGGTTTTTCGAGAGGCAGCGAGAAAGAAATTTCAATAACTTTGCAACCACTAAGTTTCAAGTCCTCAAACATACATAAAATTAAATATGATTCACTTTTACAACCTATTGAAGACATTATCCCTTCTATATGTCCATACAAATCTGTACCAAAGTCAAGAACACAAGAAAATGTAGTAAAAATGGCAGTTGCTGAGTTGTTGGAAGAATAAATTTCATTCAAAGTCTCTATCTGACCTTTGGGAATCATTCCTCAGGCTTAAATAATTCCAAGGAACTCCTCTAACCACCTCCCAATGTACAAGTTCAACCAATTAGCCATTGGGTAACCACAGCTCAAATTTTGACAAAGTTGCCTATGACAACATGGCAACTTTGGAAAAATTATTACATTACAAACTTGCCTTCACACCAAAGGTTAAAAAGTGGACACACAACACCTCTAGGACCCCTAAATAACAAAAACATAAATATAATTCCCATACAAGGATTTTGACCAAGTACACACACCTTGGAGCCTTAGGGCTTATTACATAGCATTGGACCTACCACATCCATTTAGGACCTACTCAAGAAACCTTCAAGGAAACACTAATTGTTGCATTCAAACATATGTTGAAAGATACTAACACACCTTTGAGTTCCCCTACACCATACTCCCTAGGACAAGAAAACTCAAGTCCCTTGAGTTGCTAATTGGGTGACTGAGGTTCCATACTTTCTGATGTTACTTTCAGACATCCAAGTAGCTTCAAACTTAGGGAGGCCCTTCCACTTGACCAAGTAGTCCTTGTAGACCCCTCTTCTAGATTTTTTGATTACCTTGGAATCAAGGATACTCTCCAACTCCAATGATTTTCTAGGTGGAAAATTCTTCACCCAATCTACATCCTCTTCCACAAGAGATGAACCAGGTGTTACATTAGGTAGAAAAGCCTTGAAGGCTGTCAAATCACATATATTGAAAATAGGAGAGATCCCCAAATCTGCCAGAAGTTCAACCTCATAATCATTATTACCAAATTTATGAACCACCCGGAGAGGTCCTATCTTCTTCATGAGTATCTTATATGGTTGGCCCTTGGGTAGGCTTTTTTTCCCTAGGTAGGCCATCACAAAATGTCCTACCTTAAACTAAACATCCCTTCTCTTAACATTTTCCCTGAGTTTGTATTTTTTTGCACTTTGGTGAAGTGAAGTCTTTACTTGATCATGGATCTCCTTCATAGTGATGGAAAAGTCCTTTCCCTGGGAACTCCTTCTTTCCATACCTCCAAGGTCTCTAAGTTTAAGTATCCCTCTAGGATGTAATCCATATACAACCTCAAATGGGCTTCTCTTTTTACTTCTATTAACTAAATCATTATATGCATATTCAACTTGTCCAATCACCAAATCCCAACTTTGTCCATGCTTCTTGGTAAGACATCTAAGAAGACTGCCAAGAGATCTATTAACCACCTCACTTTGGTCATCAGTCTGAGGATTTTATGCTAAATAAAATGATAGATTGGTACCCAATTTCTTCCAGAGAGTCCTCCAAAAATGACCCACAAACTTGGAGTCTCTATCAGTGACAATATTGAGAGGTAGACCATGTATCCTTACAACTTCTCTAAAGAAGAGACCTACAATATGAGATGCATAATTTGTGCATTTACATGGCACAAAATGAGCTATCTTGATGAACCTATCAGCAACTACAAAGACACTATCAAACCCTCTAGGATTTTTGAGCAAACCAAGTACAAAATCCATTCTAAGGCTTTCCCAAGGCCTAGTAGGAACCAGTAAAGGTTGATACAATCGAAAATTAGTAGAAAATCCTTTTTCCCTTTGACAAATGGGACAATTCTCCACAAATATTCTTACCTCTACTTTCATCTTAGGCCAAAATTAAAACCTTGATACCTACTCCAAAGTTTTATCCAAACCAAAATGACCGGCAAGGTTGCCATTGTGCTTTTCCCTAATGGCATTCTCCCTCATGGAGCATTGAGGAATACATAGTTGATTCCCCTTAAAGAGAAATCCATCCTGCAACATGAAATCAGGGAACTCAACATGAAAGGAATAAAAAAACTTAGTACATACATCATAAGCATCCTTAAAATATTTATCCTCTTTATACATGGTTTTAAGAGAATCAACACCAACACTTTGCCATTGGATTTCTTGGATAGTGAGGACTCTTCTACTCATGAAATCTACAACCTTATTAGACACACCCTTCTTATGCTTGATATTAAAGGTTTTAGGTTGGATTTGTTTAACCCACTTGATATGCCTTTGATTCAACTTCTCCTGCCCATTAAGAAAACTCAATGCATGGTTATTAGTATAAACAATGAACTCTTTTGGAAGAAGGTAATGGTGCCATGTTTTGAGTGCTTTCACAATAGCATAGAGCTCCAAATCATAGGTTGAATACCTTTTCTTATCCTCATTCAACTTCTCTTATAAAGAATGTCACTGGATGCCCTTCTTGATTAAGAACTACAGCTATTGCCTACTTGCTTGCATCACATTCAATTGTAAAAAGTTGATCAAAATTAGGGAGCCTCAAGGTATGAAGTTTTGCAACCTTCCTCTTCAAAATATCAAAGCTTTGGGATGCCCTCCCTATCCATTCAAACATGCATTTGATTCCTCCTTTTATAGTGTCAAGAATTGGAGCACAAATATGACTTAAACCCTTGATGAATTTTCTATAAAAGGAAGCCAATCCATGAAAGCTCCTAACATCACCTACTATCCTAGGTGTAGGACAATTGATAATATCCTCAACCTTTGAAATATCCATTTTTAAACATCCCTTAGAAACCACAAAATGTAGATACACCAATTCAGTTTTCATGAAGTCACACTTCTCAAGATTGATTACCATTTTCTCCTCATGAAGCTTCCTCAAAACCTGATCCAAATGCTTCAAATGATCCTCCTTGGACCTGCTAAACACAAATTTGTCATCAAGATAAAAAATAACAAATTTGCGAATAAATTCAACCAATACCTCATTCATGAGGTGCATAAAGGTACTAGGTGCATTTGGGAGCCCGAAGGGCATCACCAATCACTCATATAAGCCCTCATTTGTCTTAAATGATGTCTTCCACTCATCACCAAGTTTGATTCTAGTTTGATGGTAACCTTATTTCAAATCAATCTTTGAAAAGTAGCAAGATCCCCCAAGATAGTCCATTAGGTCTTCAATCCTAGGCATAGGAAATCAGTACCTAATTGTGATCTTGTTAATGGCTCTAGAATCAGTGCACATTCTCCATGTTCCATATTTTTTGGATGCCAACATAATAGGTATAGCACATGGAATTAAAATCTTCCTAATCAACCCCTTATCCAGTAGTTCTTGCACTTGCCTTGATATCTCCTCATTCTGTTTGGGAGTCATCTTGTAGGCAACTTTGTTGGGCAAGGTTACACCAGGGATCAAATCAATTTGATAACTAATTTCTCTTATTGGGGGAAAGTTATCAGGCATGTCTTTGGCTATAACTCCTTAATACCTATCCAAAATGGTTTGTACTTCACTACGAATATCCCTCTTTGCACCATTCTCTTGTTGAGGTTTATCCTTTGGGTATTAGACTAAAGCATAGCCTTGGGTCTCCTCTTTCTTAAGGACATCTGATATTGTTTCCCACTAACCATGATGACACTTGGACTAACAATCTTCTCTTCCCCTTGATTAGGAAAAGGTTTCATCCTAAACTATTTACCATTCTTGGAAATGACATACAGATTCTTTTCCCCATCATGTTGGGCTTTGATATCATACTACCAAGGGTGGCCTGGCAACACGTGGCAAGCATCCATAGGAAGGATTTCACACAAAATCCTATCCTTATAGTCTCCTAGTTCAAAATCCACCCAAGTTTTTTCATCTACTACTACATGTTGCCCCTTCTTAGGCAAAGATACCCTATAAGGTCTCACATGTGGTAACCTTTTCAATTTTAACTTCTCTACAATTTCCAAAGCAACAATATTCTCAATGGATCAATCACCTTACAAACCTTACCATGAGACTTACAAGTAGTCTTGAAGAGTGACTTTCTTTGTGGTGGCTCCTTATGTTGGGGTACCTTCAATAATGTCCTCCTTAGCATGAGGCTTTCTCCATCCAAGGTAGGACCTACATTTCCCATGGGTGAATTGACACTTTTTCCATCATCTTCTTGTACAAGTTGATTCCTTCTTTTTGGTCCATGTGAACTAGAAGCTTTCTCCAAGCATCTACTCATGGTATGACCCACTTGGTTGCAATTATAGCACTTGCTAGTGAAAACACCAGGACCTCTGCCTTGACTTCCTTGTCTACCCCTACCAAAGGGTCTTCTTCCTCCTCTAAAGCACCCATTCTTATTGTTGAACTCTCCATTGGACTCTTGTTGGTTAGAGTCACCATCTTTTGAAGGAGTTTTTCTTCCTATTGGCAATATGAATGAATTGATTATGTGTTGCAATATGGTTTTGGTTACCGACAGAAGATCTAGTGTTACCGGCAAAAGGGACTATCTGTTGGACACTTCCAGCATGCTTGGATCAATAAAGTATGTTTGGTTTTATGTGTTACATGCTTCTTTAGCATGTTTTGGTCACTTGGTTTTGACTTGGTGATCAGATGCTATCATACATTCTTGTAAACCCTTACCGGCATGGGTTTAAGGTTTAAACGACATATCTTTCACTCAGAATCCTTGACAAAATGCTAAGCAGTGTTGGTGTGGCTTCTAGATGGAATTCTGGTTGCAGAAGGTGATCCTCGATTGTGTCTCAACTAATTGAAATTTATTTGGCATGGTAGACCCAGATTAGGTTCGATACCTATCTAGGTTATGGACTGGTATCATGTTAACGTGTTCTCTATATTTTATCAAGATGATTTATGGATTGGCTATTGTTGTTTTGGTCTAAAGATGACATGACATATCAATGTAATATGGATGTATGTAATGATCTTATTGTAATATCTTTTAGGTGGCCGACCTAATTGGTTTATGCCTTGTAGTTTGTATAAATTAATGTAAGATCTCATTGTAGATCATGGTATGGTATGGGAATGAAATAAGTGTGTCGTGGTCGTGGAATGCAATATCATATATGAAGGAAATTTGGTCAATCATAGGTGATCAAATTGGGTTTACGGAAGAGGTCAAAGGCCTTCGGTATTGATCTTAATTGGGACTATAATCAAGCATGGTAGATGCTATCTCTAGTATTTCACTCTTCTGGATTGTTGTCCAATTATCTTGAGGTGGTTATAACCTCTCTATAGTCAATGAGACTCTTTTGTAATGAGCAGTACGCTCTAGGTAGTGTGCCTTTTTGCATGTGTAGTATCACATACTTTTTGCAGAAGTATCATCTGACTGTGAGTAGGATTCCCACCATGTTTTTTCCCTTTACCGAGTTTTCCACATACAAATCATGGTGTTATGTGGTATGGTTGCATTGTGTTAATTCTCTATTTCATTCTTAATTTTTTTTGCTTACTGTTATATGTTTCTGCTATTCTGGTATTCAATGTTCATGTGCTCTAATTAAAGGTTATTAAGTTGTTTGATTGATATAATCTGTTAACAACTGATTCACCCCCCCCCCCCCCCCCCCGTCTTAGTTGTTCACCAATTATCCTAACAATTGGTATCAGAGATTTGGTCCTCTGTTGCAGAAGCTTAACCTCTTGAGGTAGATCCTATGGTACCTAATACTTCAAATCCACCAACAACTATTTTCAGAAGAGAAATTCCTAAGGTTGATGGAATAAATTATGGGATATGGAAAATCTGAATGGAGACTCATCTTAGATGTATTGGAAAGAACATTTGGGAGATCACTGAAAAAGGATATACACCTTATGATCTGGCATCTAGAAATCCTACTCCTGCAGACCTGGACAAGAATATTAAAAATGATTGCAGAGCTAGAGAAGCCCTCTTGTGTGCACTTATTGATCAACAAATCATGGGACTGACTGATAAATCATTGGCAAAGGTCATGTGGGATAAATTGCAAACTCTGAATGAAGGTGGTCCTACTATCAAAATTGCTAAACTTGATGGTTACCGAGTAAGGTATGAAAACTTGAAGATGGAAGATAATAAAAGAATTGCTACATTTATGGAAAGAGTAAATGAGATTGTCATGGGATTTCTATATTGTGGAGGATCTCTAAGTGAAGATGAAATAATTTCCAAAGTCTTGAGAACCCTTCAATCGACTTACAAGATGAAGGCAACTGCAATTAATGAACTGAGAACAATGGAAAACTCTTTAGTTAATAGAGATATTCTGATTGGGAAATTATCTGCTTTTAAGCTTGAAGAATTTGGACCTTTTGAAGCTGCAAAGTCTGAACCTTCTTTTCATGCATCATCATCTATCGGTAAAAGTGATTGGAAAGCCTTATATGCAAAGGAATTGGAAGATATGAGGAAAGAGGATGAAGAATCTGAGCAACTTGAAGCCTTATTTGCTAGAACAGTACCTAAAGGGCCGACATGAAGTGAGTATGAAGGAAAAGCACCTTTTAAATGTTTTGCATGTAATAAGATTGGTCATTTTGCATCTAGATGTCTTGAAAGGAATGTAAGATTTGAAGAAAGAGTTAAGAAATCATTTAAGCCTAATCAGAACAGATATAGATTCAAGAAAAGAAAACAATGCTACATAGCAAATGAGGAAGGAGTAAGTGATGACTTGAGGATGAACCAACAACAGACTCTGCTAGTGGATCTGGCAATGGAAAGGAATGGGTGTTCTATGATTTAAAGGAAGATGAACTAGAACCGGATATCAAAAATGAAGAAAAGGCCCTGGCAGTAAAAGTTGAAGACAAGGATGAATGGGTAATTGATAGTGGATGCTCGCATCATATGACAAGAGATAAAAGAAAAATTTTGTCCCTGCAAGAATACAATGGTGGTCAATTCAGATTTTGAGATGACACAGTATGTATGATCAAAGGTAGAGGTATTATTTCTCTAGAGGGAAAGCATAATACTGATAATGTCTATTATGTAGAAGGTTTAAAGCATAATCTTTTAAGTGTTGGTCAATTGGTGGACAAGGGTTTCCAACTTCAGTTTAATGATAGAAAATGCAAAATCATTAAAAAAATTAGTTTGGAGATTGCAACTGGTACTCAAACTAGAGGTAATATCTTTCACTTGAACACTGGTAATAAGACATGTTTGATTGCTCATATTGATGAGAGTTAGTTATGGAATAAGAGGTGTCGTGTTAATTTAAAAAAATTTATTGTTAAGATCAGTTCAACTAAGTCAGTTAGAGATATACCTATGATTATGATGCCTCATAATTCGGCATGTAAGGAATGTCAATTGGGAAAGAAAGTTAGAAATTATTTTAAGAGCATACATGATAAATCTAATGATGTACTTGATTTGATCCACACTGACTTATGTGGTCCGACAACGACTAGAATCTTTCAAGGTGATAGGTATTTCATGCTGATAATTTATGACTATTCTAGGATGATGTGGGTGACTTTTCTTAGGGAGAAGTTTGAATCCTTTTAGAAATTCAAGATCTTAAAGCTAAGGTAGAAACAGAAACCAGATTGAAAATGAAATGTCTGAGATTAGATCAAGGCGGCGAGTTCACTTCTCATGAATTTAATAGTTATTGTGAGACAAATGGAATTAGGAGACAATTATCTGCACCTCAGACTCCTTAGCATAATGGAGTAGTGGAAAGAAATAACATAACCATTTTGGATGTAACAAGAACTATGGTGATGGAAGCCAAATTGCTTCACATCTACATGAGAGAAGCAGTGAGTACAACAGTCTACACATTCAACGGAGTTCACATCAAAGGTGAAATCGGTAAGACCTCTTATGAATTATGGTTTGGACATACACCTACTATTATATATTTTAGAATTTTTGGAAGTAAATGTTATATCAAAAGGAATGATTCAATTAGGATGTTTGATCCTAGATGTGATGAAGGGATATTTCTTGGATATTCAATTCAAAGTAAATCATATAGATATTATAAAAAAAGATTGCAAAAAATTGTGGAGAGCACAAATGTGAAAGTGGATGAGCAATATAGAAATCAATCTATATCATATGGTAGGGAACTGGTAGTGGAAATGATCATAACTAAACCAACAATGCCTCAATCGATACAAGATACTGAGACAGTTACACCAACACAATCTAAAATTTCAACTGTGACTGATGATCAGATCAGTGAACCTAAAGTTTAGAAGACACCAAGGTATGTGAGGTTAAATCATTCTGAAGATCAAATTATTGGAGATAGGAACAAGGGAGTTATGACAATAAGAAGACTGGAAAATGAAGAGGTATGTCTTATTTCTCAAATTGAAATGACATCTGTTATTGAAGCTTGTAAAGATAAAAAATTCGTTAAAGGCTATGGAAGATGAATTAGATCAGATAGAGAAGAATGAGACTTGGACTTTAGTTCCCCAACCTAAAAATAAGAATGTTATTGGAACTAAATGGTCTTTTAGGAATAAACTAAATGAGGATGGTCAAGTTGTAACAAACAAGGCTGGACTGGTTTGTAAAAGATATTCTCAAATGGAAGGAATTGATTATGGTGAGAAATTTGCACCTGTAGCTAGAATTGAAGCTATTAGACTACTTCTTTCTTATGCAACTTATAAGAACTATAAGGTCTATCAAATGGATGTGAACTTGAGGAAGAAGTATATATTAAGCAACCTAATGGATTTTCACTAACAGGATGATAAAGATATGGTTTTTAGATTAAGGAAAGTTTTATATGGATTGAAACAAGCTCCTAGAGATTGGTATGCAAGGTTAGATGCATATCTTTTGAATGTTGGTTTTACTAAAGGTAGTGATGATATTGATTTATATTATAAGATCATTGATGATGATATTCAGATTATTGAAGTATTTGTTGATGATATCATTTTTGGAGGAGAAGATAAATTGTGCATGGAATTCTCTATTAATATGAAGAATGAATTTGAAATGTCCATGATTGGTGAGATGATATTTTTCTTAGGTTTGGAGATTAATCAAACTAACAAAGGCATCTTTATCTATCAATCTAAGTATCTAAGGGAATTGCTGAAGAAGTTTGGTATGGATAATTCCAAACCGGTAAGTACTCCTATGTTGACAAGTGAGAAATTATCTATCAAAGATACATCTGCACTAGTAAATCCGAAAAAAGGTATAAGTATATGATTGGTGGCTTGTTATATCTAACTAAGACTAGACCAGATATTATGAATGTAGTAAGTATTGTTTCAAGATATCAAAGTAATCCTAAAGAAAATCATGAATGTGTTGTAAAGAGGATATTTTGATATTTGCAAGGAACAACAGAATATGGCTTATGGTATTATAGAGATGATAACTTCACTTTATGTGCATATACAGATTCAGATTGGGTAGGAGATACAAATGAAAAGAAGAGAACTTTTGGTGGAGCTTTCTTTCTTGGAAAGAAATTGGTTTCATGGATCAACAAAAAATAGTCATGCATTTCTTTATCTACTGCAAAAGTTGAATATGTTGCAGCAACAACTAATTGCACTCAAGTCTTGTGGATGAAGCAAATGTTGAAGGATATCAAGGTAAATTATAGTGAACTAGTAGTTATCTATTATGATAACTCTGCAGCTATTAACATGTCTAAGAATCTAGTATTTCACTCTAAGACTAAGCACATATAAATAGAATATAACTTTCTGAAGGACAAGGTAGAAGAAAAGGAAGTCAAATTGGTTTATGTGAACACTAAAGAGAAGATCACAAATATATTCACTAAACCACTATCTAAGGATTCATTTGAGTATTTGAGAGATAGGTTATGGGTTTCTGTCCCTCTGCTAGAGACTTGATTGATGCAGTTTGGAATCAATCTGACATGCATTATCAGAGATACTATTCATTTTGACACTAATGTAGTGGTCCTATTACTCAGGGGGAGTGGTCAGATTTGAGATTTAAAGGCTTATATTCTTGCATTTATATTTTTGTCAGATTTCTAGCATTGATGTCAAAGGGGGAGTGATAGTGATGTGAAAAATAACTTTACAAAAATATTATTCACAGGAGGAGAGTTATTGATATTCAAGAGATTGCTGGTTGTCTTCTATAGGGGGAGACTTGTTTGGCATTTCTTGTTACTTAGATGTTTTTCACATCTAGTGTTTCCATCAATGCCAAAGGGGGAGATTGTTAGCAATATGGATGAATTAATTATGTGTTGCATTGATATTTTGTCATTGATGTCAACACTAGCTATTATGGTTGGTTACCGACAGAAGATCTAGTGTTACCAGTCGAAGGGACAATCTGTTGGACACTTTCGGCATGTTTGTATCAATGGAGTATGTTTGGTTTTATGTGTTACATGCTTTTGGAGGATATTTTGGTCAGTTGGTGTTGACTTGGTGATTGGATGCTATCATACACTCTTGTAAACCCTTACTGACATGGGTTTAAGGTTTAACCAATAGAGCTTTCACTGAGAATCCTTGATAGAATGCTAAGTGGTGTTGGTGCGGCTTCTAGATGGAATCCAGGATGAAAAAGGTGATCCTTCATTGTGCCTCAGCTGATTGAAGACATTTCTTTGGCGTGGTGGACCGAGACTAGGTTTGGTACCTATCTAGGTTATGGATCGGTCTCATGTTAACATGTTCTATACACGTTACTGGGATGATTTATGGATTAGTTATTGTTGTTTTGGTCTAAATCTGACATGGCATATCATTGTAATATGGATGTATGTAATGATCTTATTATAATATCTTTAGGTGGTTGACCTAATTTGTTTAGGCCTTAGGGTTTGTATAAATTAATGTAAGATCTCGTTGTAGATCATGGTATGGTATGAGAATGAAATAAGTGTGTCATGGTCATGGAATGAAATATCATATGTGAAGGATATTTGGTTGATCATAGGTAATTGAATTGGGTTTAAGGAAGAGGTCAAAGGCCTCTAGTATTGAGCTTAATTGGGACTGTAATCAGGCATGGTAGATGTTATCTCTGGTAGTTCACTCTTTTGGATTATTGTCCAATTATCTTAAGGTGGTTATAACCTCTTTGTAATGAGAAGTACGCTCTAGGCAATTTTCCTTCCTACATGTATAGGCCCCTTATTGTATCGCATACTTTCTGCAAAAGTATCATCTGACTGTGGGTAGGCTTCCCACCATGGTTTTTCCCTTTACTAAGTTTTCCAAGTACAAATCAGGGTGTTATGTTCTATGGTTGCATTGTGTTAATTATCTATTTCATTCTTAAGGTTTTTTGCTTACCAATATCTTTTTCTTCTATTCCCGTATTCAATGTTCATGTTCTTTGGTTAAAGGTTATTAAGTGGTTTGATTGATATAATTTATTAACAACTAATTCACCCCCCTCTCTCATTTGTTCATCGATTATCTCAATACTTCCTCCATAGCCACCTCTACCTATAAAGTTCCTACCTCCTCTTCCTCTATTGTTTTTCTCTCCTCTTCTCTTTATCTTATCTTCACTCTTAATGCCAATTGGAAACATTTCTGCATAGTGTCCTAAGCCATGATGTTGATCTCATCTTGAATGTTTTACTTTAACCCATTCAGATATCTAGCCACCTTCTCTGCCTCTTCTTCATGCTTCCTTGACCTAGGACTTAGTTTGTGAAATTATTTAGTATATGCATTCACATCTAACTCCCCCTATATGATATTTTTCAGCTTCTTGTACATCTTAACCTCATAGTCTATTGGTAGGAATTGATCCTTGATTTTTCTTTTCATCCTCTCCCAAGAGGATATCTTCTTCTTCCCTATATTTATCCTTTATTTTTGAAACATTGTCCACCACAACAAGGTAGACCCCTTGAGTCTAGACTTTTCCAAACTCACTCTTTTCTCCTCAAAAACTTCTTTGTAATCAAAGTGGTTGTTGAGTGCTTCTATCCATTCAAGAACCTCTTCTCAATTCAAGCTACCACCATAGATAGGTAAACTTTCCACATTGTCTCTATTTACTGATTTTGAGGCATCCAAGAGAATCTTTTGATCAGGTGCCATATTCTGAGCCTCTTTATAAATGGCCTCTTGTTCTTCATTCTCCTCCTCTATTTCATCATCACAATTTTTTTCATTTCCCTTGGTCTGTCTGGTCTCTTTGAGTTTCTCTTCAAGAAACTCCTCTACCATCTTCTTGATGGCCTATGGGTTCATTGGCTTAGGAGGCATTGTATCAGCCTCACTTCCAAATTTTGTGTCTGAAATACACTATTCCACCCTTGGTATAACTCTGGTACAATATGATGCAAAGGGTTTGGTGATAATGAGCAATCTCCTTGTGCTTCTTCTATGGGTTAGCACTTGGCACTAACCAATGGTCCAATACCTTCATCCTTCCAAAGGTTATTAAACTTTCCCTTGACCCCTTCCAAGTATCAATCCACTTAGGAAAACTTGGTTTCACAAGGAGACTCCTACTCCTATGTGCTCAACCCCCTAAACCAAGGCACCTCACAACCCCAAATCCTTGCCAAAAGGACCTTTTATTAAAATGGTGAAATATGTCATGTGTTGGTGTTTGAACATGTTTGACATGGTATTTTTATTGATTTGGACCTCCTTGGTTTGTTCTACAATCCCCTTATGTCCTTTGTTCTTAGTGACCTAGCAAACATGGCTACAAGCAATTAGGCCTCTGTTTGGGATTTTTCCTCTTTATCTACCAATCTCTTCAAACAAACCCTTGAAATTTTTTTATATTTAGACACCCAATTGGATCCCCTAAAGGATTTTAAACTTATGCATCTGGGTTTTGAACGTAAATATTCAAACCCTATTGTGCCTACTTTGATCTTGTTAGTCGACATAGAGGTTTTTGGCTTCAAAGTCTTCACCAGTCATATGGGAATGAATATTGGACTTTAGGAAAAGGTATGAAAATGTCTAAGTGTCCCCTCCATGCAAGCTTTGACCACTATTTGGTCCATTGTACCAAGGGTTCAATCAATCCTTCACTGCACAGACTTGCCACATGGGAAATGTCAAGTCTAGGGCATCACTCCAAAAATGCAAGATGAAGTCTCCTGCTTCCAAAAAAAAGAAAATAATTTAGTATACATGGTGAACCAACATTCCCCAGGGTTTTAGACCATCCCCATATAGGAATGTTGAATGGTGGCACCTTTTGCATCCAAACCATTATTTTTTTCCCCAGGCAACGAGAAAGAAAATTCAATAACTTTGCAACCACTGAGTTTCAAGTCCTCAAACCTAAATCAAATGAAATATGATTCACTATTACAACTTATTCAAGGAATTATCCCTTCTAGATGTCCATACAAATCCATACCAAAGTCAGGAACACAAGAAAATGCAGTAAAAGTGATAGTTGTTGAGTTGTTGGAAGCATAAATTTCATTCAAAGTCTCTATCTAACCTTTGGGAATCATTCCTCAGGATTAAATAATGCCAAAGAACTCCTCTAACCACCTCCCAACATACAAGTTCAAGAAATTAGCCGTTGGGTAGCCACAACTCAAATTTTGACAAAGTTGCCTATGACAACATGGCAACTTTGGATGAATTATTACATTACAAACTTGCCTTCACACCAAAGGTTACAAAGTGGACACACAAAACCTCTATGACCCCTAAACACCAGAAACATAGATAAAATTCCCATACAAGGCTTTTGACCAAGTACAAACACCTTGGAGCCTTAGGGCTAATTACATAGCATTGGACCTAATAAAGAAACCTTCAAGGCAACACATTATGTTGCATTCAAATACATATTGAAAAGATGCTAGCACACCTTTGAGTTCCCCTACACCACCACCCTCCACTCAATCTTCTTGATCATCATTTTGGGAAGGTGGACAACACAACATTGTCCTAGCAACATTGAGCACAGTAGATGGAGCTATCGCAAGTTCCAAACAAGGACCATGCTCTAATAATGATTCACTATGTTCGTTACTAGGAGCTAGGATAAATGCTTTTGAAAATTTTGTAGATAAATCATTGTTAACATCAACATATTTATATTCATCATAAAAAATGTTAGGATAAAAATTTTCATCATTAACAACATTTTCACCCATTCTTCATCAAGATTAATAAAATTAGGATCTCTAATAGGAATAGAACTTGTTGGTTCCGAAACCAATAGTCCTTGAGCCCTAGAGGAATTGCCACTAACTCATTGACAAACTCGGTGAAGGTTTTTGGCCAACGAATGGGATTCAATCACAAGATTAAGATCTCATGCACTTTTGGCTTTGCGAGACCAAGGTGAGTGAACCTATGCAATGTCTAACAACTTTTAGCTTCACACTACTTAGAAAACTACAACTTACAATAGATCATTTGAATGAAAGATACTAAGGAAGATGTATAAAATCATTTTTATGGCTTTGACCTTAGTTTGTAAGCATCTAAGCACTCATTGAGGAGGTTTCTAAACTACTCCTACTCCTAATGTAGAAAGGAAATGTAGAAAGTAAAAACAAATTGATTTAAGGAATGATTCTGAAAACTGGAAGCAACAAATATGACTAGTGCCTTGTATGGGAAATAGAGTTAACCTCACAACATGAAATTTTAATAGTCAAATAGGGAAAAATTCAACATTTGAGCTTTGAATGTTAATGCATTACATCAACATTCTCCCTTTTGATTTCACCAACAACCATACTGAAGAATCTGAGATATACACAACATTATTCCTACACCCTGAAGAAGCAAATCAATCTCTTCCTGGAAGAGAAGAAAACAACAAGATATACACTTGGATTGCAGGGACAAAACAAAATATCCTTGATCATTTCATTTCATAAAATAGAGCATACGTAAGAGAGATGGCTGCAAATAAAACCTCTAAATCTGCTTGTACTCTAGTTACAGCTGTTTGAAACATTAAGAACTACAAACTAAAAGAAAACTCAAAATAGCATTAAAACTTGCACTATACATGGAAGCCTTTCTTCTAGGAGAAATTACATTCAAAATCAACCCATTCACAATGGCCCTGAATTCCCTTTTATAAGAACAAGGGAGAAAAACAAGTCATAGGCCAAGTGAGATACACATGTCAAAATTTGATTGCCTCGGACATAGATGGGCCACTATATGTCTATTTTCTTGCTTTGTACACAATCCATCAAGAGGCAATTAATGCAAGTAGGTATGAAGATAGCCTTTGGGACTTGGGACCATGAGCTTGAGGACAATTATAAGTGTTTTAATCCACACAAAAATTTGCCTTAAGTTCGTCCTCTGCTACATCCTGACCGATCTCTAAACCTAAATTACTATACTTAGCAATCTATATCTTTGTGTCCTCTCATCTCCTTGTTCAGTGATTGTTTGGCATGCTCGAGGTAGTGAAATATCATAGACAAAGGATCCTCAAATTTCATGGAGCTTCTCAATTGGTCATCTATCCGATCCTCATTAAATGTTATCTCCCTCTTGGGCTTTGTCGCTGTGATCTGATTTGATTCGGTCATAGAAAACTACGCACAACATGTCGGCACAATTATTTTCATTGGCATCATCTCCTCTTTTGATAGATCAAATTTGGCCAATTTGAACATGCCACATCTCCAAAATATTCCCCCTACCCTTTAGTCCACCTTCATCAACCCTTCACGTGGACAATTTAACAATCGGGTTGCATGGCAGTGTTGTCTACAAGTCGCATAACATGTTTGTCATGTGCACTATGACTCCATCTCATGGCCTTAAGCACTACGGTTTAGCAAGTTACGTCATTCTCCTTGTTCTTACTTATGCAGCGAGCCCCTCATTATATTTCTTTCATATTGTGGGATAATGGGGAGCTCTATCTCCCTCTGCAACTTCAACATTTTTCATTACCCTCGCGGGGATGTGGGGGATAAGGAAATTCATCTCTATTTTCCTTTGCTTTATTATTCCACAAGCCATGGGGGTACTCTTATTTCCTTCACGAGATAAGCCCCTTCTCCATCACCTTCATGTTTCCTTATCCCGCATCCTTTGGAGAGATCTTCCTTATCGCCATGGGATAAGCCTGTCGAGTCTCCCTTTTATCTTTTGTCTTAACATTTTCTTATCCCACTGGCCTTAACTGGTTGATGGGAACCTTTACAAGACAAGTATTTCTTTAGTATCTTTCGATCATTCTTATCACATGTTGTATTTTCATGTTCTCTCCTTGTGTCTTCATACACTAGCAGTATTGATCTTTGTTGCCATGTGGATAAGTCTTTTCATCTCTTGCTTTGATATTTTGTTATCCCAGATTGCTCATATTCCTTTTATATTTTCCCTTCTTGATCATGTCTCTTTATCATGTTCTATGATGATGCAGGATAAGCCTTTTGCCCTTTACCTCAGTTCCTTCTTATCCCCATGGGGACACGAAGGATAAGAAAACCTTCTACTTTTCCCTTGTTAACTTGTCCAGCATGACCCTTGTTTGTTGGTTTCTTCTCCACAGAATAAGGAAAACCTTTCCTTCCCTTTATTGCCTTTTGGGCCTTATCCCACTTAACATTTGTTCATCGCCTTTTACCCTACGGGATAAGGGAAATTTCCCATTCATTGCTTCACCTTCCTCATCCCGCATGACACTTTGGCTGGTCATGTTGTCTCACGAGATAAAAAATGATGTTACTGCCAGCTGGTAATGATGAGCCTAGGAGACCAGCCGACCAATGGTATGAAACCCATTAGACAGCGAAGCTTAAGTGAGTTGACTGGCTAGACCGGTCAACCTAAAAAATAGATTTTTGGAGCTTGAAAAGACTTCATCCTATGCTGCAATATATTTAGCCACCTGTCGCTGCCCCAACGATCAATAACATGCTTCCCACATACTCAAGGCAGTCAATAACATGACATGTTATTGACATGATATGTTGATGTTAGACATAGGGTCAATAACATGTTATAATCAGCACATTGTTGCCTACCAGAGTATGATAACTTGCATGTTATCCTACACGGGGATTCTATGTGCAAAAATTTAAAATATCATGCCCCTTGTGGGCATGGAAAGACCCCATATCTTTGGGGAGTAGACCAAGTGCCTTCTCCATTAGGTGACAGAGTCAAAAAATGTCTTCTCTACCCCCAAACTATTGTTGCTTGAGCATCAAACCACATATGATGGCCCAAAACCACCTGAAAATATCAACCAATGCTTTCCTCTATCATACACACTATTCCCCTCATAATGCATTGAAGCCAATGTGAAAGTATATCTAGGATGCCACTGATCAAACATGTTGGCATCTCTTACCCAACCACCATACTAAAAATTAACAGTGTGCTCACTATCATTAAACATCTGAAACCCATGCAATGACTGAAAACTCTGATTATTGTGTGACATAAGTGTATTATGCTCATCAAAAAATACATTGGCCTGCTCTTCATTACACACATTATGGCCGAAACCACTATCACACCTCATGGAAACATCACCCAGCTGAAAACGAATAACCTCTTGCACAAGCATGCAGCTGGTTTCATTTTAAAAAAATTCAGCACAAGTTTGCATGTCAAACTGAAAAAACTCAAGAGGATACTCTTGCAAATTTTGTGACTCCTTCAAACATTCATCCAATACATGCATTGACAAAGAATCACATATTGGTTTACTTTGTCACAACAAGTCACTATTATGGAAAAAAGGATCACTTGGAAGCTCTAGTATACCCATAGGTTCATGCAATTCTTCATCTACCAAGCATGTTGTTGCACCATTGTCTGTGTCCCATATAGACTCATAAGAGTTTGATTCTAGCTAATTGGAAAATTTTGGCTCAAAGTGATGATCATCTTCCACATCTATGTGAAGGTTCTCCAAAGAATTCTTACACTCATAAGAAAACTCATTGTTCAGTCCAACAATATGAATAATAAATATAGTTAAAGTCTCAACCCAAAGTTTGGACATTCACTCTATGAAGTTACTATCTCCATAGCTGGAGTTCATTTGATTATCAACCTAGGGACATATTACTTGGAATGGGTTTGCACTATATATGCACTAAGTTCCTGTGATAGCTACCCTGCATTACTGCAACAACTAAAATCTATGCGAAAAAAGTAAGAAAGAATTAAAACAACTGAATGGCTATAGGAAAACTATGCATTAACATAAATCTTACTCAATAAATACCAACTAAGCCCAAAGTTGTCAAACAAGAATTAATTTATTTGCTTTGGCAGCAGGAACTGTCAATGGATCTGTTTCCAGTGGTTGCAAGAACAGTTAATGCAAGGATGTCTATTGCAATGAAAGAAGAGAACTAAATTTAACAAAGGGATAGGAACAGTCACCAAGTGGGCCCACTTGGATGAATGTATCCAGGCTTCCAAAATAACTCAAAGTTCTCAGAATAACATAACTTTTTTCATTGTTTCTCAAAAGTCGATACATTATTCAGAATGAAAGGAAACTCAAACACTCTACAAGTTTATTTTTAAATCTTCTTCTCTTTTTCCCTCTCTTTCCTTTCTAACCTTATAAAAGAGATGGAGACACATATTTAAAAGAAAACAACAACTTCCTACAATTAAGATCACACCGATGGGAAGAGGCAGATAACATTCATGAAGGAGAACATTCGGAGTTAAGCCACTAAAAGTGTGGATCTAAACTAAACCATAGCCAAGAACATAGCATGGCGGTATTACAAGATTGATACCCACTAGATCAGACATAAATGAGTCTTGTGTGCCCAACTTATCCTCTAACATTCCTTATGCTCATTATCCTCTTCGCTGATTTGAACTTTTAGTCACCTCGTTGAATATCTCAAACTGCCAACGACGTGATAGGACAACCTTCTCCGCAACATCTCATTTATTCTTGCAATTGAAAAGAGAGAACATACAAGCATATGCATATCTATTTTAATTAATCATAACATCCATTAATTTCACACATGATATCACCTATAATAATCCGTATGGCAACATGAATAAAGCACATGGCTACAGGAATAACTAGCAAACACAAAACATGGTTTAATGGGTTTAGTTAACATCTGAAATGCATATAGACAAACTTTAATACATCATTAGCATCCCATCATATAAATCAAAACGTGACAAAAACTAATGAGTTCTAGGAATAAAAGGAGCTAATATCTCAGCTCATCACTCATCACCAAGGAATTTAATGCACATGGTTGAGGTCTGGCATGTGTGTGATAAATTGGATTCATCATCACACTCATCAAAGCTATTACTACTTTGATCATGGCACTCAAACACCACATCCCTATCATGTGCATTATCATTATGCATGCTGACCCACTCACTAGTAAAAGAAAAATCAGATATGTTGTCATATATGGCCTCACCAAAAGTTTAATCCTTGGCCTAAGAAAAAAAAAAGGATTGAGAACCACTTCTACCCATATGTTTCTGATACTCAATTGACAACAAATCTGAAATTTGATCACTATTTAATAGACCACTTCTTTGATCTATATCTTCTACCTACTCTTCTTCTTGATCCTCACTATTGTTGTTGGTATACTCAAGCTATAACTCATGATCAACAATGCTATCATCATCAAACTGTGAAAACTCAAAGGGCTGATCACAAAGTAGTACTTCATCATCATAGGAGATTGCATCTCCAACAACCTTAAAAAACTTATAGTCTTAGTCTTGCATAGGATGAAATATTTTTGTAGGTTCATCTTAATTTGCATTTGGGTCTTCATGGTTGCACTTCATGCTTACACATTGGTCTTCAATGGATTGATTACACTCTTCATCTTGTTGATGTTCATCACTGTACTGAGTTTTATCATTGTGCATCTCATTGATGTCTTCTTCTGATATGTATCCCTATTGAGACTGGGAAAAAGGAACACCATTTCCATCAATCTCAAGGATGCAATTTTCTTCTTCTTCGATCCCTACCATGTCAATCATGCGCTGTTCTTCTTTTGAGAATGAAATTTCTTGGTCACATGCATCCATGCAGCTGTTTGCAACTTGAACACATTTTCTACCATCATTGAGACTTGTGGACAATAATTTTTTCATGTATTCATGTCTCATTCTATCCATAATGTCCATATAATTATAAGCCATCTACATATTAACAATTTTGAGATCTTCCAATAGTGCACTAGAACCTTCTTCAAAGGCTTCAAAATACATACTAGTAAATGTTGTGGTATTAGGCCTAAAACCTTTAAGGATTTGTGAAAATGAACTTGCAAACTTGTGACTGAATGCGATGCTAGTATCTTTATCCTACCTCCTTATCTGAGATAATTCTTTGACAAGATCAGTAGGTTCTCTTACAAATTCTTCCAAATATGCACCCACTAGCTCACCCCAATAAGCAAAGAATTTCTTGAGGAAACCTAAGTACCAATCCTTAGCTCTTGCATCAAGAGACCTAAAAACAAATCTCATGGACATGTCCTCTTCTCTAAACAAATGTTTCTGTATGAAACTATGAAACCTTTGGACATTAGCATTCCCCTCACATATGTTGAAACCATCAAATCTGCTCATCTGACTATAAATTTGAGTTGGTATGGTTTGGAATTCATCCTCCACCCATGATAGGTTGAACAGATCACACAACGGATCAAGAGAATAAATAGGGGGTCCAACTACTTGAATGGGAGGTATATCATGATTAACACTTAGCTGAGCTTGTCATGACATCAACCTCTCATTCAAATCTGCAATACTTTCATCAAGCACTGCCTCTTCATTTTGGATTAGCACATGTGCATATACATTTGGATACATGATATTTAGGGACCCCCAAATCTGAAACTTACTTAGTTCCTCAATCTTTCTATTCATTTGGGGCAAGGCTTCTAACATTTTTTCCATTCTATCATGGTTATACACAAGAATTTGCATATCTAAATTTTCAAGAGGTGTAGAAGCATAACTACAATGCAAGGTAGTACTACTAAGATACATATCAATATGGCAATGCCCAAGATTCAAATCATAAATAATAGGAAGAACACCCATGGGATGAACAAATCCATTACATTCAGGCATCACTAATAAATCCTCAAGTAATGAATAGACACTCCTAAGTGCACCAACATTTATATTTGGTATATTAGAATCAACAAACAAGAACAAGAAGAAACTTGTGTACCCTCTCTCCCCTAGCTAATACAACTTTGAATGGACAATTTTTCTGAGATACACATACATTTTCTAAGTTCATCTAGTAGAGTCTTCAACTTTGTGTGAGTTACAAACAAACACTCTGAGACCTAGAACCTTTTCCACACAACTTTCTAGTTCCTTTCATGACAGATTCGCCACCTCCTTGCAGAGGAATATTTTTAGCAATAGGGAGCCATTCAAAGTATTTTATCATTCTGGGTCCTTTCTTCACCAACAAAATTGTTTGAATCTTTCTTCCTAAAGGCTACTACAAAACTTCTTCCAAGCTACAAACCACATAACATCTGAAATAAAGTTTAGAGTCTTCACTTTGTTGACTCTTTCCAAATGGAGTGATGGGGAAATGTATATGATGATGTAAACTTTAGAAACAAGAGATTCTAGACACTTCCCCAGTAGATTTGCCATTTTGTTGGTTTCCAAACCAATAGTCCTCGAGTCCCAGAGAAATTTCCACTAACTCATTGACAAACTCGGGGAAGGGTTTTGGCCAACGAATGAGATTTAGTCACAAGAGTAAGATCTCCTACACTTTTGGCTCCGCGAGACCATGATGGGTGAACCTATGGAGTGTCTAACAAATTTTATCTTCACAATACTCAAGACACTATAGCTTACAGCAAATCATCTCCATGAAAGATACTAAGGAGGATGGATAAACTTTTGGTTATGGCTTTAACCTTAGGTTGTAAGATTATAAGAACTCATTGAGGAGGTTTCTACATTACTCCTACTCTCAATACAAAAAGGAAATACAAAAAGTAAAAGAAATTGGATTTGAGGAATGATTCTGAAAGCTAGAAGCAACAACCATGACTAGTGCCTTGTATGAGAAGGAGAGTTAACCTCACAACATGCAGATTTAAAATTTAAATAGGGAGACATGCAACCTTTGAGATTTGAATGTTAATGCATTACATCAAGATTCTCTCTTTTGATTTTAGCAACAACCATACTGAAGAATCTTAGATATACACAACAATATTCCTACACCTTGAAGAAGAAAATTAATCCTTTTCTGGAAGAGAAGAAAACAATAAGATATACACCTAACTTGTACTGACAAAACAAAATATCCTTGATCATTTCATTCCATAAAATAGAGCATACATAATAGAGACAACTACAAATAAAACCTCTAAATCTTCTTTTATTTTGGTTACAACTATTTTTAACATTAAGAACTACAAACTGAAAGAAAACTCAAATTGGCATTAAAACTACATGGAAGCCTTTCTTCCAGAAGAAATTATATTTAGAATTAATGCATTCACAATGGCGTTGAATTCCCTTTTATAAGAACAAGGGATAAAAACAAGCCACAGGCCAGGTGAGATACACATGTCAAAATTTGATTGCCTAAGACATAGATGGGCCATGATGTGTCTATTTTCCTTCTTTGTATGCAATCCATCTGGAGACAATTAATGAAAGCAGCTATGAAGATAGCATTTGGGACTTGGGACCACAAGCTTGAGGACAATTAGAAGTAAGTGTCTTGAGCCACACACAATTTTTCCTTAAGTTCATCCTCTCCTACATCCTAACCGATCTATGAACCTAAACTACTATACTTAGTAATCTATACCTTTGTGTCCTCTCATCTCCTTGGTGAGTGATCCTCTGGCATGCTTGAGGTAGTGAAATCTCATTGATAGAAGATCCTCATATTTCATGGAGCTGATCAACTGATCTTTTGTCCAATCCTCATTAAATGTTATCTCCCTCCTGGGCTTTGTCACTGTGATCCGATTTGATTTGGTCGCAGAAAACTACCTGCAACATGTTGGCACAATCATTTTCATTGTCATTGTCTCCTCTTTCAACAGGTGGAATCTGGCCAATCTGTACATGCCACATCTTTAAAATATTCCCCCCTATCCTCTAGTTAACCTCTGTCAACCCTCCACATGAACAATTTGACCATCAGGCCGCATGGTGGCATTTTTTGCAAGTTGCATAACATGTGTGTTATGCATGCTATGACTCCATCTCATGGCCTTAGTGACCACAGGATAATAGGTTACCCCATTCTCCTTTTTCTTACTTAGCCTGTGAGCCCCTCATTTTATCTCTTTCATAGTATAGGATAATGGGGAGCTCTATTTCCCTCAGTAGCTTCGACCTTTTTCTTATCCCTATGTGGATGCACAGTATAAGGAAATTCAACTCTATGTTTCTTCACTTTCTTATCCCACAAGTCATGGGGGCACTCTTATTTCCTTCATAGGATAATCCCCTTCTCTTTTTCTTAAATATTTCCTTATGTCATAGACTCTGGAGACATCTTCCTTACCTCTGTGGGATAAGCTTGTCGAGTCTCCCTTTTGTCCTTTTTCTTAATATTTTCTTATCCCGCTGGCCTTAACTGATTGATGGGAACCTTTGTGGGATAATGATTTCTTTACTATCTTTTGATCATTCTTACCTCGTGTTGTATTTTCATCTTCGCTCCTTGGCTCTTCATACACTGGCAGTCTTTATCTTTGTTGCCACATGGGATAAGTCTTTTCATCTCTTGCTTTGATATTTTTTTATCTCGCATTGCTCATATTGCTTTTGTCTTTTCGCTGCCTTACCATGTCTCTTTACCATGTTATGTGCCAATCCGGGGTAAGCCATATTCCCTTTACCTTAGTTCCTTCTTATCCCGCAACCCTTTTCTTATCCTCATGGGAACTTGTGGGATAAGAAAATCTTTTACTTTTCCCTTGTTTTCTTGTCCCACATGACCCTTGCTTGTTGCTTTCAGCTACACAAGATAAGGAAAACCTTTCTTTTTCTTTGTTGCCTTGTGGGCCTTATCTCGTGCAACCTTTGTTCATCACCTTTTACTCTACGGGATAAGGGAAACCTCCCCTTCCTTGCCTTGCTTGCCTTATCTCGTGTGACCCTTTCGTTGGTCACATTGTCTCATGGGATATCAGATGATTTTACCACTAGTTGGTAAGGATGAACCCTGGAGATTGGCCTCCCAATGAGTTGAAACCTATTAGCCGGTGAAGCTTAAGTGAGTTGACTGGATAGATCAGTCAACTCAAAAAATAGATTTTTGGATCCCAAAAAGACATCGTCTCGCGCTGCAAAATATTTAGCCACCTGTCACTGCCCTAGCAATCAATAACACGCTGCCCACATACTCAAGGAGGTCAATAACATGATGTGTTATTGACATGAGATGTTGATGTTAGACAAAGGGTCAATAACATGTCATAAACAACACATTGTTGCTTGCAACAGTACGATAACTTGCATGTTATCCTCCAAGGGGGTTTTTGAGTGTAAAAATTGAAAATTTTGAGCTTGGGATTTTAAAATTAGACAATTTTTTAAGTCCCAATAGTGGTTCTATCTTTGGAATACATGCCCCTTGTGGTCATGCCAAGATCCCAAATCTCTTGGGAGCAGATCGGGTGCCTACTCCATTGGGCAATAGAGTAAAAAAAGGTCTTCTCTATCCCCAAACTATTGTTACTTGAGCATCAAAGCACACATGATGGCCCAAGGCCACCTAAAAAGAATAGCCAATGCTTTCCTCTAGCATACACATTCTTCTCCTCAGATTGAATTGAATCTAATCTGAAAGTATAGCTAGGATGCCACTGATCAAATACGTTGGCATCTCTTACCCAACCACCATACTAAAAATTATCAGTGCACTCACATCTGAAACCCATATGTGAGGCCCTACCCTGACCCATCCTATCTCTTCACTTATTTTCATAATTGGAACTATTATGCATGCTTTATTTTGATACATTATGGATATATAACTTTATATGGTCCCACAAATTTGGTAATATTGATATATATTGATGCTTCATTTCTATGCTTTGTGGATATAGAATTTTATATGATCCTAGAATAGGGTAACATTGAGATGATGTATGTCATTATCTGATTTGTAGGATTTGATTATGATGCTAGAAATATGATTGCATATCTTGTAAATAGATCAATTTATGAGGACTATGATGAATTGATTATGTGAATTGCTTTGATATGTTACAATCATATTGTGTAATGTCAATTCTGTGCAGAATGATTGTATTGTATTCTAATTATGTGTTTTATATTATATGAGGCTATTGGAAAGTGCTAATGTTTAAATTGAGATGCACAGGAAATTATCCATGTGACCATGGAAATATTATGGAGAATCAAGCCTAGGCCTATGTGTGTTCGTAAAACCAAGGGTTGTCTATTTGGAGAGACAACACCCCATATGTATTGTATTTTATTCATAAATTTAAAATGTTGCATGAGTGTAAATTGTATTTATTGAATTGTTTAAATCATTTAAGGGACAATTGCCATGTGTGTATTTGTGATGTGGAATTATTTTGTAGTGTCACTTGACACCTATGTTGTATATTGTGTTGGCAATTTGTCATGTCACCTTTTTGGAAAGTTTTTATTTTTGTTAATCGTTATCTCCTAATTATCCTTGAAGGAACCAAGATATCTAGGTTAGTGAGCCACAAGGAGGGTCAACTCAAAGTTGACCCGTAGGTTAACTTTAGGTGGACTTTCTAAGGGTTAAATCAACTCATAGAGTATATTTTAGAGCATTTTTATTAGGCCTCATGGGGTACCTATGGGTGAAGGCCAAAATTGGCCATGTTTCTTTCCCTTGGGGCTTGTTTAACCACCCAAAAAAGTGGTTTTCCCAAGATGGACGAATTCCATCTATAGGAGTGCCATCCTTGATAGCATAACTTTCTTGATAGGTGTAATCCCCCTTCCCCATTTCATTCCCTTCCTCTAGGTGCCTTGGTTAGGGAGTGTGTAAGACCTAGGGAAGGCCAACCAATGGGAGTCCCTCACTTTATCCAAGAGGGTGGAAGGAGTGAGAGAAGCCTTCTTAGGCTAGGAATGGAAGCTTAGTGAGTTAATCACCCACTCTCCATCCTTGGAGATTTTTGAGAATTTTTGGAGGAAAAATAGTTTGGGATAGAAAATTTGCCTAAGTGTTGCAGAAAAGATTGAGGATTGGGCTGCTCTTCATCAAGCTTTCCCCTAGAATACCCTTGGCAGAGTCAAGGTTGGTGTTTTCTTTTCTTACTTGTGAATATGAGAATCTTTTGTAGAATGCTGGAATGGAAAATGTTGTATTTTATTTGTGTTGTACTTATGAAAGCTTTATGTGATTTCTTGCTTATTTTCTGTTTTATCCATTGTTGTGTTTTGGGGAGTGTCCAAGACCATCTTTCCCTTGGGAGGGAAGATTGGTCTTGTGGGTGGAAGGAGTATGACAACCTTAGGATGAGAGGCTCTCATTATGAGAGTGATCTCAAGGGTCTGTCCATGTGACCCTTGCTGCATTTTTGTGTTATTTCACTTGGGGGTCATAAGGGGAGCAAATATGGTATGTTTGCCTTTTTTGGGGGTCATAAGGATGTAGTGGTTAAGAATGAGTTTTGGTTATGTTTTCTTGGGTGCCATGAGTTGGCTGTGAGTTCTATCTAGTAGAATCTCCCCTGGGTACCTCGGTCCACTTCCGTCCTAGTAAAACATCAGATAATGTGATGAAGTTTCAGCTTGGGAAGGGAATGTGTTTGTGGTGTTTTGTTTCCCCTCTACTTGTTGTGTGTTTGCTTGATTGTAACCCCATCTAGGACTTTGTTCTCCAAGCTCGGGGTAGCTTCTAGTAGGCCTAGGCTAGGAGGTGAGCACCCCATGGTTAGAACCTTATGATTATTTGCAGGTTGCTTGGAAAGAGGAAATTAAACTAGGAGTTGCAGATTCTATTTGGTTCAGATTTTATTCAGTTGCAGAAAAGGAAATAGGAAATGTAATCCTATGATTTGTTGCAGCAATGTAAATAGGGAAACTCAATGTTGTTTTTATTTCTTTATAAGGAAATGTATTCTTTTATTCAAGTCCTCATTATTATGAATGAGAGAACAGTTGGTTATTTCACCCATTGCAATAGTGGGCCATTGTATTCAAAAAAAAAACTGTACAAGAAAAATGCATTTTATTTAATTTCTGAAATCTATAATGTTGCTATAAATTTTATTAAATTTTGTCTCAAAAGGAATTCTGTTAATTTGTTTATTCTACAAATTGAAGTAAAGAAAAGAAATGAAATAAAGAAAAGAAATGCAATATGTTTTAATAAGTATTTACTTGCAAAGTTTAAATGCTATTAAATTCTGTCATTTATTCATTTTCTGTTTTTATATAATAGAAAATTAACCCATACACAAAATAAATTTGATGTAGAAAACCTGTTTGTATAACTGTCATAAAACCCCTAATGCTGCATATTAAATTAAAACACACCTAGGAAATGAAACATACAGTCATTGAAATGATGTCATTATTTTATCCAATCCTGCAAGCTTTAAAACAATATATATATATATATGTATTGTTGTTAAAAGAATAGGGCCTGCATGATTAGGTGTTAATTTATTCAAAAAAAAACAAAAAAACAGAGATTTCCAACCTTAATACTTGATATTTCTTTATATATATATATAATCATGTATTTAAAAATATACTCAAATCAAAATATTAGAATATGTTCAAATTTGTTTCTATATACATTTATATATAGATATATATAAATATATCTATATATATATATATATACATATAAATATTTATAAATATATATGTTTATTTTATAAAAAAAAAATTGATACAAAAAAATAATGATTTGTTGGGGGGGCCGAAACCCTACCCCTCCTCATGAGAGACATCGTCGGCCATGCCGCCAGTGTGGAAACCCATAGTGGGCAGAGCCGAGTCCGCCACTGTGGAAACCCACAGTGGGTGGAGCCGAGTCTGCCACTATGGGCAACCATAGTGGGCAGCGTCGGCGCCACCACTGTGGGTGTCCACAATGGGTAGCGACGGGGCCGCCATTGTGGGCTTCCACAGTGGTATCCCCATGTTCGCCCCCCTCCCTCTTCAAACCCTCTTTGCCTCCCATGGTCGTCATGCCCTAATCCAACCATGTTCCCGCATACACAAACACACACACACCACAAAACAAAAGAAAAATATAATACAATAAACCCTAACCCATTTCGGGTTAGGGTATAAGTTAATAGAAAGAAAATAAAGAGGTGTTAAAATAAAAAGAAAATGCAACCCTAACCCAATTTTGGGTTAGGGTTAGCATTTTAAGAATAAGAGATTTTAAAAGAATTTAAATTAGATGTAAGGAAAAATTTCCTCAACCCTATTTAGGGTTTAAAATTTAAAAGTTTAAGTTAAAATAAGAAAAAGGGGGAGGAAATGCTTTTCAATTTTGGAAAAGAATTTCCCCCATATAACTTAGCCATATGTGTTATTTAAATAAAAAAAATTCATTAATTCGTTTGGGAAGAGAATTAAATTTTAGTGTGGTCTTTTTCTTCAAAATTTAAAATGGTAGATTAATATCATTTACATTGATCGTATGGTTGATTTAAATTATTTCGGCTAAGGACACTTTACATTTATTTAATATATTTTGTTTGTATATAGTCATTAAAGTTAAAATTGGAAAAAAATTTATAATTGAAGATTATTAAGTATTTTTAGGAATTCTTAGCCCTTGAGGCCAATATTGGCCAGATTAATTATATCGTCAAATTTAAAGGTTTAGGGGAATTAAAACCAGATTTAGCTTGCAAACATCATTATAGAATTTCAAACCCTTATCAGTTGGATTTAAATAATAAATTTGTGTGTGTATCAATTAATTAATAGCATTATCATTATCTTGTCGAGAATGATTTAAATGCATTCGAGATAACTAATTATTCCTCATTTTTTATTAGCAACAACTTAATTAAGATAATTGGACTAACTAACTGATTTGCAACATTAATTAATCTCCACTAAATAAAGTTGCTCGTTTGAGTTGGTTAATTAATCCAACCTTAGAAAACAATTTTATTTACATCCTAGTTAAGACAAAACTCTATTGAACTTATTATAATTTAAGATATGTTATGAGTTTATGTGTTCAAAAAAAAATTTGTTGTTCCCTTTTTTTGCCCAAAAGTTTGGGCATGACATTTTGGTATCAGAGCAAGGTTTCCAACACTAGGAACCTTACTCCATTATGTTTCACTTTAATTATTTAATTAATTAAATTTTTTGCCAAAAAAAATAAATTATTTATTTATTTGATTTTCATTTTATTTATTCAAGGATGCCTTCGGCTACGTGACAAGCTCGCAAGTGTGGAAGGGGTCCTAAGCATATGTGTATGACAGGCGAGGATGTTGATAGGGAGGAACCAGTTCTAGAAGGGAACCCGGAGGCCCCTCCCAAACCTGTGGTTGCCCCAGACCAAGCCATCTTATTAGCACTTTAGAACCTGATTGGGATAGTGCAGGATAGGCTTCCAACAGTTGACCGTCATACATAAAATTAGAACTCAGAGAGCCATAGGTTAGAAGATAGGGAACGGAGTAGGAGTCCACCTCCTAACACCGTAGAGGGTCAGGCTGAGCATGAGCCTGAGTCTGTTCATCTACCCAGACCACCTCCAGTAGCAGCACCTATGTATTATGAGAGAGCATGTCGGGAACCAAGAGATCTAATTAGGGAGGTTTTGCGCCTCTAGCCACCATCTTTTGGGGGATCTACTGATGGAGTAAGGGTTGAGGCATGGCTTTTGAGCCTGGATCGGTGCTTTGCATTGCATTCTTACGAAAGCAATCTGAATGTAGTCCACCTTCTGAGATCGACAACCTCCACATGGTGGAAATAGGATGAATTCAAGTGTGGTCTCACTACAGACACCCTCACATGGGAAATCTTCACAAAGAGGTTCAAGGAGAGGTACCTGTCAGAGCACTTTAGGTAGTGTAGGATCGATGAATTCTACAACCTCTAATAGAAGGGTCTCTCAGTGACCCAGTACGAGAGAAAGTTCATTGAGCTCCTACCTTATGTAGACTACGTGAAGGATGAGAAGCTTCTCATCAACTGATTTATCAGGGGACTTAATGTTGGGATAGTAGGACCGGTGAGGATGGCCGCTCCAGGAAGCCTTCGGGTTGTCGTGGAGAAGGCCCTGATAGCCAACGAGATTCAGATTAGGCCACAAGACACGAGGGATCAATTTCAGAACCGAAACCCAGCACCCCAGTCTTTCAGGTTTTAGAAACCCCATTGGAAAGGCAACCACAAAAATTCATTGGGGTCCTATAAACCCCCTCCTCCGCAGTAGTCATAGCAGAGTTAGAGACAAAGGCCCCCTTAGGGACAGCAGGGCTCCAGGCCCAAGTAGTGGCAATCACAGGGTCCTAGGCGTGACCAGAGAGCATAGGGTACATACACACCTCTGACACGGACTCAGCAGTCCTCTAGGGGTGGGTACAATGGTTCTAGCAGGATAGGTGGGCAGCCCTTCTCTAGGCCTCAGGGCACACAGTTTCAGGCATGCGATGCTTATTTCATGTGTGGAAACATGGGGCACATGGCGAGGGAGTTCCCACAGGGTTAGATGATAGGAAATCAGAGGATGGTAGCATCAGAGCCTATAGTTGGAGATATGGGCAAGTCCCATAGAGTCGTCGCAGCGGTTGACAACCGCCAGGCAGAGCACCAGGCCACAGTCATTGAGGCTGTAGGTAAGATCAGAGGTAGCAGTATTTCTATATTATTTGACTCAGGAGCGACTGACTGCTTTATATCTCCATTGGTTATTGAGCATTGCGGGCTAGTGGTAGTTAGGCAAGGTGTCAGCTGGGAAGTGGAGTTAGCTTCAGGGGCTAGAGTGTTAGTGGATTAAGAGGTTAAGGGATGTCCGCTCTAGATTGGTAATACCACCACCTTAGTACACCTTAGAGTTACACCACTTGGATCTTATGGCATCATACTTGGTATGGATTGGCTTTACACCCATAGAGCCAAGATGGATTGTCACCCAAAAAAGATCCAGTGTGAGGATGATCATGGTGCTCCCATAGTAATCACTGGGATTCAGAGACCCGTGTCTCTTCATATGATTTCCGCTATGCATCTTAAGCGGAGCATGTGGAAGGGATGCCAATTGTTTGTTATCACTATGAGTGATAGAGAGGAAGAAAATGAGAAGGAGCCTTCCATAGATGATTATCCCATCCTTGAGGAATTTGCAGATGTGTTTCCAGCTGAGCTACCTAGTATGCCACCTAGCAGAGAGATGGACTTCCACATAGATTTGGTACTAGAAGCCGAGCCAGTTTCGAGAGCACCTTATACGATGACCACACATGAGCTTAATGAGCTCAAGATGTAGCTAGAGGAACTTTTAGAGAAGAGTCACATTCATCCTAGCATCTCCCCTTGGGGTGCACTAGTCATCTTCATGAAAAAGAAGGATGGGTTCCTTCGGCTATGCATGGATTACAGGCAACTGAATAAAGTAACCATAAAGAACCGCTATCCCTTGCCCAGGATCGATGACTTGTTTGATCAGCTTCAAGGTGCTAAAGTGTTTTCCAAAATAGATCTGAAGTCGAGGTATCATTAGTTGAGAATTGTGGAAAGTGATATCCACAAGACCGCGTTTCGCACCAAATATGGCCACTATGAGTTCACAGTGGTCCCATTCGGTCTTACAAATGCTCTAGCTATATTTATGAGTCTCATGAATGGGGTATTCTTCACCTTCCTTGATTGATTTGTGATTGTGTTCCTTGATGACATATTGATATACTCTTAGAACGAGAAGGAGAATGAGGAGCATTTGAGGCAGGTTTTGCAGTGTTTGAGGGACAACCAATTGTTCGACAGTTTGTTGAAGTGTGCTTTCTTTAGATCAGAGGTCAAGTACCTAGGGGATGTTATATCCAGCAATGGGATCTCAATTGACCCATCAAATATCAGAGCTATTATGGATTGGCCAGCGCCAACCAGTGTGACAGAGGTCAGGAGCTTCATGGTTTTAGTAGGATACTACAGACGTTTTGTTGAGGGATTTTCCATAGTTGCACACCCCATCACATCCCTCCAGTGAAAAGGAAATAAATTTGAGTGGACAGAGAAGTATGAGAGGGCTTTCCAGGATCTAAAAAGGGCACTTACTAGTGCACCTATTCTTATTGTGCCAGGCCCCACGGCCAATTTCATGGTATGCGCAGATGCTTTCTTAGATGGATTAGGAGCAGTCCTTATGTAGGAGGGTAGAGTTATAGTGTACGAGTCTAGGAAACTTAAGACTCACGAGCTTAACTACCCTATGCACGACCTAGAGCTTGCAACAGTTTTTCATGCACTTGTGAGGTGGAGACACTTCCTTTTAGGTCATCACTTTGAGCTTCATTCAGACCATTAGAGTTCGCAGTACATCTTCACCCAGCCTAACCTTAATGCACGTCAGAGGAGATGGATGGAGTTCCTATGTGAGTATGATTTTGATGTCCACTACATCAAAGGGAAGGAGAACGTAGTCGCAGATGCTCTGAGTAGGAGACGACATGAGGTATACACCATATCTATGAGCACAAATGTGAGAGACTGTATTTTGGAGTGGTTGCCAGAGGATGTATAGTATCTAGAGGTTTGTCAGAGGATTTGATCTCAGGAGACCCTAGAGGGGAAGTTTATGGATTACTCTTTGCAATCCTATGGACTATTACACCATAGAGAGTGCATCTATGTACCTTCTCCTAGAGGATTGTGAGATTTCATTATCATGGAGGCTCATAGAGCTCCTTATGCAGTGCATCCCGGGGTTAAGAAGATGCATGCTGACTTGAGACAGTTATATCATTGGCCAAGTATGCAGCAGCTTATCACTAAGTTGGTATCCCGATGCCTTGAGTGTCAAAGAGTCAAGGTGGAGCATCACCATCTAGGTGGGTTACTCCAGTCCCATGATATACTAGAGTGGAAGTGGGATACTATATCCATGGATTTTATCATTGGTCTTCCCATGTCATCTCATCGCCATGATGTCATCTTGATGACAGTTGACAAGTTGACCAAAGTAGCCCATTTCTCACCTATTCGGACTACCTTCACAACAGCAGTAGTGGCACAAGTGTTCTTGTTAGACATAGTCAGACTTCATGGTATTCCACGCAAGATTATATCTAACAGGGATTCCCTCTTCACTTCTTCCTTTTGGAAGGCGTTATAGGAAGCTATGGGCACCAAGCTCAATTTCATAACAGCCTATCATCCAAAAACGGATGGACAGACAGAGTGGGTTAATTAGGTATTAGAGGATATGCTCCACATGTACGTCATGGATCATCAGACCAAATGGGAGGAGTACCTACATTTAGTATAGTTTGCCTACAATAATGGGTATCACATGTCCTTGGGGATGCCACCTTTTCAGGCCTTGTATGGCAGACCTTGCAGGACACCTTTGAGTTGGGACCGTATTGAGGATAGAGTGGTCATAGGCCCTAAGATGGTTCGTGATATGGAGCAGTAGGTAATTTTGATTAGATGTCACCTTAGAGAGGCATTGGATAGGCAGAAGAAATATGCAGTTGCAAAGAGGATAGACCAGAGGGGATAGAGTTTTCCTGAGAGTGCGATCGCATAAGAGTCCAATCCATTATGGAAAGGGTTTTAAGCTTGCAACTCGCTTTGTCAGACTTTTTGAGATCCTTGAGAGGATAGGACCAGCTGCTTATCACCTAGCTTTACCACCTAGCCTGTCACGCATCCACGATGTGTTTCATGTATTAGTTTTGAGGAAGTATATCTATGATGAGTCTAATATTTTAGATTGGGATGCTTTGCAGGTGGAGTCAGATGGGAAGATAGCTTTGGAGCCTATTTTCATTTTGGCTCGCTGGACATTGGCCCTTTGAGGTCGAGAGATGGACCAAGTTAAGGTCTAGTGGGATTGCTATGATGAGGTTATAGCTTCATGGGAGGATGCAGCACGTATGAGATCATAGTACCCTCATCTTTTTGATGAACTCCAGGAGGACATTCATGCCTAGAGGGGGAGGGTGTGAGGCCCTACCCCAACCCATCCTATCTCTTCAGTTATTTTCATAATTGGAACTATAATGGGTGCTTTATTTTGATACATTATGGATATATAACTTTATATGGTCCCACAAATTTGGTAATATTGATATATATTGATGCTTCATTTCTATGCTTTGTGGATATAGAATTTTATATGATCCTAGAATAGGGTAACATTGAGATGATGTATGTCATTATCTAATTTGTAGGATCTGATTAGGATGCTAGAAATATGTTTGCATATCTTGTAAATAGATCAATTTATGAGGACTATGATGAATTGCTTATGTGAATTGCTTTGATATGTGACAATTGTATTGTGTAATGTCAATTCTGTGCAGAATGATTGTATTGTATTCTAATTATGTGTTTTATATTATATGAGGCTATTGAAAAGTACTAATGTTTAAATTGAGATGCGTAGGAAATTATCCATGTGACCAAGGAAATATTATGGAGAATCAAGCCTAGGCCTATGTGAGTTCATAAAACTAGGGGTTGCCTATTTGGAGAGACAACACCCCGTATGTATTGTATTTTATTCGTAAATGTAAAATGTTGCATGAGTGTAAATTGTATTTATTGAATTGTTTAAATCATTTAAGGGACAACTGCCATGTGTGTATTTGTGATGTGGAATTATTTTGTAGTGTCACTTGACACCTATGTTGTATATTTTGTTGGCAATTTGTCATGTCACATTTTTGGAAAGTTTTTATTTTTGTTAATTGTTATATCTCCTAATTATCCTTGAAGGAACCAAGATATCTAGGTTAGTGAGACACAAGGAGGGTCAACTCAGAGTTGACCCGTAGGTTAACTTTAGGTGGACTTTCTAAGGGTTAAATCAACTCCTAGAGTCAATTTTAGAGCATTTTTATTAGGCCTCATGGGGTACCTATGGGTGAAGGCCAAAATTGGCCATGTGACTTTCCCTTAGGGCTTGTTTAACCACCCAAAAAAGTGGTTTTCCCAAGATGGACGAATTCCATCTATAGGAGTGCCATCCTAGATAGGATAACCTTCTTGATAGGTGTAATCCCTCTTCCCCATTTCATTCCCCTCCTCTTGATGCCTTGGTTAGGGAGTGTGTAAGACCTAGGGAAGGCCAACCAATAGGAGTCCCTCACTCTATCCAAGAGGTTGGAAGGAGTGAGAGAAGCCTTCTTAGGCTAGGAATGGAAGCTTAGTGAGTTAATCACCCACTCTCCATCCTTGGAGATTTTTGAGAATTTTTGGAGGAAAACCAGTTTGCGATATAAAATTTTGCTAAGTGTTGAAGAAAAGTTTGAGGATTGGGCTACTCTTCATCAAGCTTTCCCCTAGAATACCCTTGGCAGAGTCAAGGTTGGTGTTTTCTTTTCTTACTTGTGAATATGAGAATCTATTGTAGAATGCTTGAATGGAAAATGTTGTATTTTATTTGTGTTGTACTTATGAAAGCTTTATGTGATTTCTTGCTTATTTTCTGTTTTATGCATTGTTGTGTTTTGGGGAGTGTCCAAGACCATCTTTCCCTCAGGAGGGTAGATTGGTCTTGGGGGTGGAAGGAGTATGACAGCCTTAAGGTGAGAGGCTCTCATTATGAGAGTGATCTCAAGGGTCTGTCCATGTGACCCTTGCTGCATTTTTGTGTTATTTCACTTGGGGATCATAAGGGGAGCAAATATGGCATGTCTACCTTTTTTGGGGGTAATAAGGATGTAGGGGTTAATAATGAGTTTTGGTTATGTTTTCTTCAATACCATGAGTTGGCTGTGAGTTCTATCTAGCAGAATCTCCCCTAGGGTACTTGGTCCACTTCCACCCTAGTAAAACATCACATTATGTGATGAAGTTTTAGCTTGGGAAGGGAATGTGTTTGTTGTGTTTCATTTTCCCCCTGCTTGTTGTGTGTTTGCTTGATAGTAACCCCGTCTAGGACTTGATTCTCCAAGCTCGGGGGTGGCTTCTAGTAAGCCTAGGCTGGGAGGTGAGCACCCCATGGTCGTATCCTTATGATTATTTGCAGGTTACTTGGAAAGAGGAAAGTAAGCTAGGAGTTGGAGATTCTATTTGGTTCAGATTTTATTCAATTGTAGAAAAGGAAATAGGAAATGTAATACTATGATTTGTTGCAGCAATGTAAATAGGAAAACTCAATGTTGTTTATATTTCTGTATAAGGAAATGCATTCTTTTATGCAATTCCTCATTATTAAGAATGAGAGACCAGTTGGGTTGTTTCACCCATTGCAATAGTGGGCCATTGTATTCAAAAAAAAACTCTATAAGAAAAGTGCATTTTATTTAATTTTTGAAATCTATAATATTGCTGTAAATTTTATTAAATTTTGTCTTAAAAGGAATTTTGTTACTTTGTTTATTCTGCAAATTTAAGTAAATAAAAGAAATGAAAAAAAAAAGAAATGCAATATGTTTTAAGAAGTATTTATTTGCAAAGTTTAAATGTTGTTAAATTCTATCATTTATTCATTTTCTGTTTTTACATAATAGAAAATTAACCCATACACAAAAGAAATTTGATATAGAAAACCTCTTTGTATAACTGTCATAAAACCCCTAATGCTACATATTAAAATAAAACACACCTAGGAAATGAAACATATAGTCATTGAAATGTTGTCATTATTTTATCCAATCTTGCAAGCTTTAAACGAATATATATATATATATATATATATATATATATATATATATATATATATATATATATATATATATATATATATATATATATATATATATATATATATATATATATATATATATATATATATATATATATATAAAATCATGCATTTAAAAATATACTCAAATGAAAACATTAGAATATGTTCAGATCTATTTCTATATACATTTATATATAGATATATATACATATAAATATTTATAAATATATATGTTTATTTTATAAAAAAAAATTCATACAAAAGATAAATAAACGATTTGTGGGGGGCGCCGAAACCCTACCCCTCCTCATGAGAGACATCATGGGCCATGCTGCCACTGTGGTAACCCACAGTCGGTGGAGCCAAGTCTACCGCTGTGGGCCACCATAGTGGGCGGCATTGGTGCTGCCACTGTGGAAACTCATAGTGGGCGGAGCTGAGTCCGCCACTTTGGGCAACCACAGTGGGCGGAGCTGGAGCCACCACAGTGGGTGGCGTCGGGGCCGCCACTATGGGCTTCCATGATGGTATCCCCATGTTTTCCCCCCTCCCTCTTTAAACCCTCTTCGCCTCCCATGGCCGTTGTGCCCTAATCTGACCCTGTTCCTGCATACACAAACACACACACACCACAAAACAAAAGAAAAATATAATACAATAAACCCTAACCCATTTTGGGTCAGGGTATAAGTCAATAGAAAGAAAATAAAGAGGTGTTAAAATAAAAAGAAAATGCAACCCTAACCCAATTTTCGGTTAGGGTTACCATTTTAAGAATAAGAGATTTTCAAAGAATTTAAATTAGATGTAAGGAAAAATTTACTCAACCCAATTTAGGGTTTAAAATTTAAAAGTTTAAGTTAAAATAAGAAAAAGGGGGGGGGGGGGGGAAAATGCTTTTCAATTTTGGAAAAGAATTTCCCCTATATAACTTAGCCATATAAATTTAAAAAATTCATTAATTCATTTGGGAAGAGAATTAAATTTTAGTGTGGTCTTTTTCTTCAAAATTTAAAATGGTAGATTAATATCATTTACATTGATCATATAGTTTATTTAAATTATTTCGGCTAAGGACACTTTACATTTATTTAATATATTTCATTTGTATATAGTCATTAAAGTTAAAATTGGAAAAATATTTATAATTGAAGATTATTAAGTATTTTTAGGAATTCTTAGCGCTTGAGGCCAATATTGGCCAGATTAATTATATCGTCAAATTTAAAGGTTTAGGGGAATTAAAACTGGATTTAGTTGGCAAACGTCATTATAGAATTTTGAACCCTTATCAGTTGGATTTAAATAATAAATTTGCGTGTGTATCAATTAATTAATAGCATTATCATTATCTTGTCAGGAATGATTTAAATGCATTTGAGATAACTAATTATTCCTTGTTTTTAATTAGCGACAACTTAATTAAGATAATTGGACTAACTAACTGATTTGCGACATTAATTAATCTCCACTGAATAAAGTCGCTTGTTTGAGTTAGTTAATTAATCCAACCTTAGAAAACAATTTTATTTACATCCTAGTTAAGACAAAACTCTATTGAAGTTATTATAATGTAGGATATGTTATTAGTTTATGTGCTCAAAATTTTTTTTGTTGTTCCATTTTTTTGCCCAAAAGTTTGGGCACGACACCATACAATGACTAAAAAATCTGATTATTGTGTGACATAAGTGTGTTATGCTCATCAAAAAATACACTAGCCTGCTACTCATAACACACATTATGACCGAAACCACTATCACACCTCATGAAAATATCACCCAGCTGAAAATGAATAAACTCTTGCACACACATGCAGTTGGTTTCATTTAAAAGAAATTTCAGCACAGGTTTGCATGTCAAACTAAAAAAACTCAAGAGGACACCCTTGCAAACTTTGTGACTCCTTCAAATATTCATCCAATAACTGAACTAGCAAAGAATAACATATTGGTTTACTCTATGACAACAACTCAATATTATGGAAAAAAGGATCACTTGGAAGCTCCAACATACCCATAGGTTCATGCATTTCTTCATTTTCCAAGCATGTTATTGCATCATTGTCTGAATCCCATACAGAATCATAAGAGTGTGATTTTGATTTAGTGTAAAGTTTTGGCTCAAACTGATGATCATCTTCCACATCATTGTGAAGGTTCTCTGAAGAATAATTAATTTCATAAGAAAAATCATCACCATGGAATTTAATGCATGGGGCTGAGGTATGGCACGTGCTTGATAAATTGGATTCATCGTCACACTCATCAGACCTATCACTACTTTGATCATGGCACTCAACCACCATGTCCACATCATGTGCATTGTCATTATGCATGCTGACCCACTCACTGGTAAAAGAAAAATCAGACATGCTGTCATATATGGCCTTACCAAAGCATAATCCTTGGCCTAAGAACAACATAAGGATTGAGAACCACTTCTATCCATATGTTTCTGATACTCAACTAACAACAAATCTAAAATTTCATCATTATTTAATAGACCACTTCTTTGATCTAAATCTTCTACCTCCTCTTCTTCTTGATCCTTACTACTACTATTAGTATCCTCAAGCTACAACTCATGATCAACAATGCTACCATCATCAAACTGTGAAAAACCAAAGGGTTGACCACAAAGTTGTACTTCATCATCATAAGAGATTGCATCTACAACAACCTTAAAAAGATCATAGTCTGGCATAGGATGAAAACTTTATGTATGTTCAATGTAATTTGTATTTGGGTCTTCATGGTTGCGGTTCATGCTTGTACATTGGTCTTCAATTGACTGATTGGACTCTTCACCTTGCTGCTATTCATTATTGTACTGAGTTTTGTCATTGTGCATCTCATTGATTTCTTCTTATGATACGTATCCCCATTGAGACTGAGCACAAACAACACCATTACCATCAATCTCAAGGCTGCATTTTTCTTCATCTTCGATCCCTACCATATCAATCATGCATTTTTCTTCTTTTGAGGATGAAAGTTCTTGGTCATATGCATTCATGCAGATATTTGCAACTTTAGCACACTTGTCACCATCATTGAGACTTGTGGATGATAAATTTTTCATGTATTCATGTCTCATTCTATACGTGATGTCCATAGAATTAGAAGCCATCAACATATTAACTATTTTGAGATCTTCCAATAGTGCACTAGAACCTTCTTCAAAGGCTTCAAAATACATACTAGTGTATGCTGGTGTATCGGGCCTAAAACCTTCAGGGATTTGTGACAATGAACTTGCAAACCTATGACTGAAAGTGATGTTGGTATCTTTATCTAGCCTCCTAATTTGAGATAATTCTTTGACAAGATCAATGGGTTCTCTTGAAAATTCTTCCAAATATGCACCCACTAGTTCACCCCAACAAGCAAAGGATTTGTGAGGGAAACCTAAGTACCAATCCTTAGTTCTTGTATCAAGAGACCTAACAAAAAATCTTATGGACATGTCCACTTCTCTAAACAAATGTTTATGTATGAAACTATGAAACCTTTGGACATGTGCATTCCCCTCACATATGTTGAAACCATCAAAACTATGCATCTAACTATAAATATGAGTTGGCATGGTTTTGAACTCATGCTCCACCCATGATAGGTCCAACTGATCATACAATAGATCAAGAGAATAAATAGGGGGTCCAACTGTGATGCAGGAGCGCAGGAGTAGTTCAAATCAGCACCTTGATTTTGATCCCAGTGAGACATCGATCTTGGTATTGGCCCAGTATTGGTGTGCTCTTATCAGTTGGTTTTTGCAGTGTATGTAACAAAGATGAATTGAGTTGTGGGTGGTTTCCATAACTTACGGATTGTTGAGAGATGTTGTTTTGGGCCTTGTCCAATGTCTTAGAGGATCACTTGAAGTTTATGCATTTGAAGATGTTCTTGGTGATTTGGGCGGACATTTTATTGTTTGCACATTTCATCATGCACTAGTTGTTCTTTGGCTGACTTGATCAAGTTTTTATTGCTTGTAGATGGTATAAAGGGAAACTTTAGAGATTCATTTTGGGAGGACAGAGGTTGAAGAAAGTAGAGACCGAGCGAAGATGTAGTTTTCAGAGATATTCTGGTCCGGGAGGACTAAAGTCTGGAGGGACTGAACTCTGGATCAGTGCACAATAATGTAGATTGTTACCGGAGGCCTATTTGTTAAGAAAAAAATCTATGGATCTTATATTTGTGTTGCATGGATTGTTTTGTAATCCTGGGTTGCAGTCCATCATATGTAGCCATTGAAGGCTTATGCAATTCTTTAAAATATTATAATAATAGATTTATTTGTTACTGGCTATATTGTGTGTTGCTTCTATTGGTTATATCTTTTTACTGGTTGGTGGTATCTTGCATAGTGCTTTGTGTTATGTTGGTATCTTGCATTGTGTTATGCTAGTATATTACATGGTGTTTTGTGTTATGAGCTGCAAGGTGGGGATGTCCTTCATTGGATCTTTCTACTTTGACTACATTGGGCTACTTGAATGGGAGGCATTTCATGATTAAAAATCAGTTGATCTTGTGAAGACATAAATATCTCATTCAAATCTACAATACTTTCATCAGGCACTACCTCTTCCTTTTGGTTCAACACGTGCATATACATTTGGATACATGATATTTGGGGACCCCCAAATTTGAAACTTACTTATTTCCTCAATATTTCTATTCATTGGGCCAAGGCTTCTAACATTTTGGCCATTCTATCATGGTTATGCATAGGAATTTTCATATCTAAATTTTCAAGAGGTGCAAAATCATAACTACAATGCAATGAAGTACTACTAGGATACATATAAATATCACAATACCCACGGTTCAAATCATAAATGATAGGAGGAACACCCATGGGATGAACAAATCCATTACATTCAGGCATCACTAATAAATATTAAAGTGATAAATAAACACTCCTAAGTGCACCAACATTTACATTTCACATATTAGGGTCAACAAATAAGAACGAGAAGAAGCTTGTGTACCCTTTCTCCCCCAGCTGTTACAACTTTGAATGAATAAGTTTTCTGAGATACACATACATTTTCTAAGTTCATCCAGTAGAGTGTTCAACTTTATGTGAGTCACAAACAAAGACTCTCAAACTTGGAACCCTTTCCACACATCTTTCTGGTTCCTTTCATGAAAAATTCACCCCCTCCTTGCAAAGGAATATTTTGAATAGCAGGGAGCCATCCAAAGTATTTTATCATTCTGGGTCCTTTTTTCACCAATAATTTATCATTCTAGGTATTTTATCATACCGTGTCTCCACTATATTGACTCTTTCCAAATGTAGTGATCGAGCAATCTATACAATGATGTAAACTTTAGAAACCACAGATTCTAGACACTTCTTGACCAGAGTCACCATTATGCTAATTCCCAAACCAATAGTCCCTAGGTCCTAAAGGAATTTCCACTGTCTCATCGACAAACTCAGGGAAGGGTTTCGTCCAACAAACAAGATTCAATACAAGACTAAGATCTCCTACACTTTTGGCTCTACGAGACCAAGGCGAGTGAACCTATGTAGTGTCTAACAACTTTTAGCTTCACAATACTCAAGACACTACAACTTACAACAGATCATCTCAATAAACGATACTAAGGAAGATGGATAAAATCCTAGTTATGGATTTAACCTTTGTTTGTAAGCATCTAAGCACTCATTGAGGTGGTTTCTACACTACTCCTACTCCTAATGCAGAAAGGAAATGCAGAAAGTAAAATAAATTTAATTTAAGGAATGATTCTGAAAAACTGGAAGCAACAACCATGACCAGTGCCTTGTATGGGCTATAGAGTTAACCACACAACATGCAAATTTAACATTCAAATAGGGATACATGCAACCTTTGAGGTTTGAATGTTAATGCATTACATCAACATTCTCCCTTTTGATTTCACCAACAACCTTACCAAACAATCTCATATATACACAACAGTATTCCTACACCTTGAAGAAACAAATCAATCCCTTCCTGGAAGGGAAGCAAACAAAAAGATATACACTTGACTTGTAGGGACAAAACAAAATATCCTTAATCATTTTTATTTTATAAAATAGAGCATACATAAGAGAGACAACTGCAAATAAAACCTCTAAATCTGCTTGTATTTTGGTTACAACTATTTGAAACATTAAGAACTACAAACTAAAATAAAACTCAAACTGATGGAAGCCTTTCTTCCAGAAGAAATTACATTCAGAATCAACCCATTCACAATGGCCCTAAATTCCCTTTTATAAGAACAAGGGAGAAAAACAAGCCATAGGCCATGTGAGTTACACATGTCAAAATTTGATTGCTTGGGACATAGATGGGCCATGATGTGTCTATTTTCTTGCTTTGTATACAATCCATCAGGAGGCAATTAATGCAAGAAACTATAAAGATAGCCTCTAGGACCTAGGACCATGATGTTGAGGACAATTAGAAGTAAGTTTCTTGAGCCACATAGAAATTTTCCTTAAGTTTACCCTCTTCTACATCCTGATCAATCTCTTAACCTAAATTACTATACTTAGTAATCTATACCTTTGTGTCCTCTCATCTCTTTGGTCGGTGATCCTCTAGCATGCTTGAGGCAATGAAATCTCATTGATAGCATATCCTTAGATTTCATAGAGCTACTCAACTGATCTTCTATCTAATCCTCATTAAATGCTATCTCCCTCTAGGGCTTTATCGTTGCGATCCAATCTGATTTGGTCGTAGAAAACTACCTACAGCATGTCAACACTATCATTTTCATTGGCATCATCTTCTCTTTCGATAGGTGGAATCTTTGCAATCTGCACATGCCACATCTTTAAAATATTACCCCCTATCCTCTAGTCAACCTCCATCAACCCTCCATGTGGACAATTTGACGATCGGGCCACATGGTGGCATTATTTGAGAGTCACATAACGTGCATGTTATGTGCACTATTACTCCATCTCATGGCTTTAGGCACCATGAGATAACAAGTTACACCATTCTCCTTGTTCTTACTTACCTTGTGAGCCCCTCATTCTATCGCTTTCATACTACGGGATAATGGGGAGCTCTATCTTCCTCTCTAGCTTTGACCTCTTTCTTATCCCCATGGGGACGCATGCAATAAGGAAATTAATCTTTGTGTTGCTTCACTTTATTATCCCATGAGTCATGGGACTGCTCTTATTTCCTTCATGGGATAATCCCCTTCTCCATCATCTTCATGTTTCCTTATCCCGCAGCCTTTGGAGACATCTTCCTTACCTCTACAGGATAAGCTTGTAAAGTCTCCCTTTTGTCTTTTGTCTTTTTTCTTAACATTTTCTTATTCTGCTAGCCTTAATTGACTGATGGGAACCTTTGCATGATAAGGATTTCTTTAGTATCTTTTGATCATTCTCATCTCACATTGTATTTTCATCTTCACTCCTTGTCTCTTCATACACTAGTAGTCTTGATCTTTGTTGCCACGCGGGATAAGTTTTTTCATCTTTTGCTTTGATATTTTTTTATCCTACATTGCTCATATTCCTTTTGTCTTTGTACTACTCTATCATGTCTCTTTACCTTGTTCTGCGTTGATGTGGGATAAGTCATTTTCCCTTTACGTTAGTTCCTTCTTATCTTGCAACCCTTTTCTTATCCTCGTGAGGATGTACAGGTTAAGAAAACATTTTACTTTTCCCTTGTTAACTTGTCCCATGTGACCCTTTCTTGTTGCTTTCTCCTTAGTAGGATAAGGAAAACTTTTCCTTCACTTTGTTTCCTTGTAGGCCTTATCTTGTGCAACCTCTATTCATCATCTTTTACCCTGTGGGAGAAGGGAAACCTTCCCTTCCTTGCTTTGCCTGCCTTATCCTACATGACCCTTTGGTTGGTCCTATTGTCTTGTGGGATAACAAATGATGTTACTATCAGTTGGTAAGGATGAACCCTGGAGTCTGGCCCACAAATGAGATGAAACCCATCAATCCGTGAGGATTAAGTGAGTTGACTAGCTAGACCTATTAACTCAAAAAATTTAGATTTTTGGAGTCTAAAAAGACTTTCTCCTACACTACAAAATATTTATCCACCTACCACTGCCCCAACAATCAATAACATTCTACCCAAATACTCAAGACGGTCAATAAAATGGCATGTTATTGACATGATATGTTGATGTTAGGCATAGGGTCAATAAAATGTTATAATCAATACATTGCTACTTACCACAGTATGATAATGATGCAATCACCAGTTAGGAGGGACCTCAAAGAGATCAATTTGGACTGGGAAACAAGAGTAAACACAATAGAAACAAGAAGGTGTGATGAATGCAATAGAGAACTGAATGAATTAGATCATGAGAACTGATTACAGATAATTGGTAACATCTAGATTAAAAGATTTAGCTCACTGGCCTGCTACATACCTACTTAGTTACAAAATTGGTCAACTCCAGACCTATAAATCTTAAGATCTATTTTCTATGCTCTATCTGATTGATTTATGATGCTTAATTACATTGATTTATATGATCCAAGGAGATCTAGTCAGGCCAAAAGGGATTAAATGTCAAAGAACAAGATCAAAGTGAAGGTCATCCACATGCTAAGGAACATTGGAATTAATGAACTGGTCTCCACAAGCTTTGGAAGGGATTTGGTACATTCAAAAATGCAAATATCTCCAAGCGGTTTCGGTGCCAGAAAACTGTCTTAGAATCCAGATTTGATAGCTTGCCAGAAAATGATCCAAATGCTTCGTGCATTAGGAATAAGGAAGATGATTCAAGGCCAATACATGCTATGATTCACAATTATAATTTTACCATTATGAGGAAATTTCAAACACTTATGATGAGTAGAAGCAATTTCTTTCATGGAAGAGATACAAGGATGTCCCAACTTCACATGAAAATGATCAGATGTAAGAATGATAGAAAACTTAGCATCTAAACATTTAGTGCCAACATCAATAGGAAGTGTTATAGAGCCTAAAGAAGGACAAGAGAAGCCATCAAAAATTTTAACTAACACATCAGTATCATCATATATCACTTGATGCAATTGTAAATTATAAACAAATTATTTAGTTATCACATTAACCATGCAAGTGGGATAAATGAGTACTCCTCTAGCAGGTATACCTTTGATTTTTGCACTTATGTATAACGGGCCATCACATACTTTAATGGTCTCACTAGGATCAAATTTGATACACAAGTCTTTAGGAGGTTCTTGTTTATCTACAAGGTTCACTACTTTATTAGATTCAAGGCCAACATCATTGGGAGAGAAAGCAAGATGATTAGTCTCAATTACATTAGTGGAATGGGATGGTAAAGGATCAGTGAAAATCTGAATATTTTGATTAGGAGGAGCTACAAACTTGTTTCCTTTATCATTCACACCTACCACATATATGGAATTGTTATCAATCAAGTATTGAATCTTACTTCTCAATGAAAAACACTTTTCAATGTCATGACTAGGTTGACAATGATATGGACAAAAGGATTTAGCATAAAAGTAAGGCGAAGTTGACTTAGATGGATCAATTGGTTGCTTGGGGAAATTTTTAACACATTCGTTTGTAATAGCTTAGACATAATGCTATGCAAATATTCATTCAAAGGAGTGAATTATTTTTCTCTTTTAAAGTATTTAGAAAAAGGAGGCACACCTATAGTGGCTACTACATGAGTGTTATTGTTGTTGTCATTGAATTTGATGAATCCTTTGTTTGGTTTGAACTTCACAAATAGTTGTTGAGCACTATCACCCTTATCAGTCGGAGCCATGGAAGGAGATTGCTCCAATTGACTCACAATCAGTTGATAATTGTGAAGTATTGCACATGACTGCAAAAAGAAAGTAAACTTAGTTAAGAGAAGTTTATCCCTAATTTGTTTTTGCAAATTAGCAATAAAAATTATTTGGATATATTGATCAGGAATAGTAAAAGAAATCTGAGAATACAAATGCTTATATCTACCAATAAAATTAGTCGCTTTTTCTTTAAAACCTTGTTTATAATGCATCAAATTATTCAAAGTAATTTTAGGACCAATGTTATTGTGAAATTGCTGAATAAAAGGATTAGCCAATTGTTGAAAAGAGGTAATAGAATAAGGAGGCAAAGAAAACTAGCATTGCAAAGCTTTATCCCTTAATGTTCTAGTAAACAATTTTGCTAACAATCTTTGATCATGAGCAAAGTCACTACACAAAGATTGGAATGTTTTAACATGAGTTAAGGGATCACATTTTCCATTATAAGTTCCAATTGAGGTACTTCTACCTGTTTGGGAGGGAAAACTCTAACAATGTCGTTAGATAATGGGCTTGCTATATCAAATGTGGGCACATTATACTTAGATTGATTCATAGAAGCTATTTGTTGTTGTAAGGAGGACACTGTTTGAGATGAATTATTCATGGTAGCTTCGGTTGAAGTTGTATCCATTTAAGTTTCACCTTAGAGATAAAACCTTCAAACTCATTAGCCTATCATGCAAATATAACTCAAGCTTCAACCAATGAAACAACATGAAATGAAAAGGGAAATTAAATTGTTATACCTTCATGGATTATGTCTCATTGTGTCCTAGCCCTATTGTTATTGGTTGCAGATGATTTTTCTCTCAGATAAGCACTAGTAGCTTCCAAGATGGCAAGTGTGGAATGGACAAATAGTTGATATGATATGAAAAGATAAACTGTGATAATGATTTATGCTAAATTGCTCAAAAACAGCTATAAGATTAGCTATTAGTTTCAAAAATGGCTTAGGAGACTTCTATTTATAGATTTTTGAGTGCATAAGCTTATGTGGCAAAGATCAATGATCATGATTAAATCTTGCAATTTGGATGGCTATGAGAAAGAGGTTAAGATGTGAGAGAGAAAGGTGGAAGGTGTTACTCCCACACCTATAGAATGGAGCAAAAGATGGAAGGAGAAGTTGAGTGTTATTCATCTCACCTTGACTAAGAATGAAGACTGAGAGAATATAGGATAGTTAGAGAATATTTAGGGATAAGAGGACAAGTGGACTCAACTTCATCCAAAGATATAGGAAGGTTGAGGAATGTGTGTACTATTGCCATTGGATTGTCATTGATTTCAACCGGTATGGGATGACTATCGGCATGAGAGATGTATGTGCAACACTCTCAAGAACAAGTATAGGTTGAGATATCTTGGGTATCACTATTGAACACAGAATACCACTGAGAGGGGGGTGAATTAGTGGTTCCTAACCTTTTTGCTTTTTGGATCTAACCTTAGAATATTTGTTCTTCACTTAACTACCAAACAATCATATCGATAGTATAAAAAGAAGGCCAAAATGATCATTCACTTGCAAGTAACTTCACAACACCAGATTTATGAGGAAAACCCAATATGGGAAAAAGCTCGGTGAGAAAAATTGGTGGAGACTACTACTCCAATCTAGCCTCATAGGTAAAACACTAACTTACAAATATTTTGGGCACTAACCCCTACACTTTTAGGGAACCATCCCAAGGAGCACCAACCCTTGCACCAAGCTTCAACTTGGAAATGTATATTGAAATACTATTTGAATACAATTAAGGCTTCTTGTTGCAAATGAATTCTGCAACTCTTTAATCAAATAACTCTCTGCTGGTTGATAGTCATTTCTCCTTCACTGAATCTCACACTATTAGTTGTGAGATTACTCTCTCTGATTCTTGACCTATTTTATATTTCTCTCCCTCTCACACATACTCTCTCAAAATATTGTGTCACACTTTGATGTTGCCTAATCTGCCACACCTTGCCGGTTAGGCTCAACTGCAAGATTATAGTTCTACTAGTAGAATCCTCTCACTGGTATACTTGCTCACACACACTGAAAATTTCTTAGAATGCTCCCTATGGCTTGCAATCCTTCTCCTTTCTCACATGCTCTTCTCTTCTCCTTCTTCGCAGCATCAAGAAAATTCTATCTTGAGTTCTTAATTCTGTCTTGAGTTCTTATTTCTTATACTGTGATTTACCACCAGAACAGAATTCAAAAAGCTGAGCGGAAAGGGTTTCCTCTTTTCAACACAATCTTCATGAGATCCAATCCCACCTATCTTGGATCAATCACTTGTCCTTCACGGATGCACCTGTACATGGTTTCCATTATCCAATACACATTTTATAGAAAAAAGCAATCTCAAATTAGATCTTTTGTCATGAAATCAGTCGACACATAAAGTGTTTCAGTAGTTTCCTTTTCGAGGACTTCCTGAATTGGATTTCCTTTGCATTGATTCAAGCGCCAACTACTCCTTGATCTTCCTCTATCATTCCTTCTTCCTAGAGCCACAAATAATCAGATATAATCCTGTGATTAGTCGCTCCTTCATTAATGGTGATTATTTGTTTCATCAACCTTATCGATGAGGCTTTACCAACCACAACATGTTTTCTAGCTCTATTCCACATGGCATCACAATGATCAAGACATGGCCCACCAAAACACAGGTGATCTAGAAAACACATACCAGTATATCCCTTTTCCATTACAGCTTTCTTCTTTTGTTTAGCTAGTAGAGCACACTATACCGGTAGTACAACTTCCCCTTAGTAGTTTGTGACAACTTTTACATTCTGCCTCTTCATCATAAACAAGAAGCCAACCTTCAGACCAAGTTTTACTGTATAGGTAGGCCTTCAATCTTTATGCTTACCCTTATGTGAATATCCATCATGCCGGTTGACATCAATGACAACTTAGTGCCAAAATGCCAACAATCTCCCCCTTTAGCATTGATTTCAACTTCTCACGATTCACTCCATATGGGTACATTTCTCCCCCTTTGACACAATGACAAAGGGTACTATGCACTCCCCCTTTGATCCATACCAAGCTCCCCCCGAGCCACATAAATCCTACCTAAACAAATGACACAAATCCCAACTGGTGTCGGAGATACTCAAAAGTTCTTATTGGTAATGGTTTGCTGAAGATGTTTGCTACTTATTCACTAGTAGGAACATAATCCATCCTTACCTCCTATCCTTCAACCTTTTCTCATAGAAAGTGATACTTGATAGCAATGTGCTTTGTTCTGGAATGCATGACTAGATTCTATGGTATGTTGATTGCACTTGAATTATCACACTAGATGAGAATACGATCAGTGATGTCCACCTATATATCTTTGAGAGTCCGGTTCATCCAAAGCACCTGAGAGTAGCATGTAGCATTGTAGCGTCCTAAAATTGCGACACTTGCAATTTCGACTGCATTTCAGTCTTCACGATGGCGACGCAACACGCAACCTGAATGGACACCCCGAAACCTGTTTTTGACACCAAAAACTGCATTTTCTTGCACCTTGGCCTGAACCTCCTTTGCACCCTGCTATCCTGGGAGGTGGGACCAGAGCGCCCAGCGCCCTGGTCCTTCAGGACCAGGGCACCCAGTGCCCTGGTCCCCCAGGACCATGGCGCCCAGCGCCCTGGTCCCTGGCCCTATTTTGGGCCCGATCTCCTATGGGACTTCGGGTCTTTTTGTTTGCAAATTGGAAAATTATCTTTCCTGGTCGGCCTAAGGTCGGGAAAATCAGTCTATCAGCCCTAATTGACAAGTATATAAACTACATTTTCCTCTCCCATTTGGGTAAGAAGGACATATGTGTACAAGCGTGGAAACTATACTCAGACATTCAAGCATTCAAGCATTCAAACATTCCTTCAAGCATTCATTCCAAGTCTCCATTCAAGGCTAAGTGTTGCATTCAAGACAAGGATTCAACCATTGAAGAGGAGATCACATACTACAACATACAACATACAACAAACAACAACATCTATACCTTCGTACATAAGGATACAAACATCCTTACAACAAGGTATTAGTACTTGTTTTACATTACAAACATTTACATTTACAGCATTTCTCATTTCTTGGTTAATTCCAAAACCGGGGTTTGACCTAAAGGCAAACCCCTAATCCCTAATCCCCCAATCGTCTTCGCTTTTCTATGTGTAGGTTGCAGGTACGCGGCTGAAATTGAAGATCTGGAATCCTTGTGCAAAGACGAACAGATCCCCCTTCGTTCATGGATTTTTCGGAGGACCGTGGCACTGGGCGCCATCGTCCCATCAACTTTTGTTCAAATTTGCAGGACAGCGCCGTATCGACATTTTACTACTAATTCCAGGTCTGCAGCTTCATCCTATATCCCTATCTCAGTTTATAAGCGAATCTTTCTCACTTTCTATGCATTCCTAGCCTAATCATTCTATCAACATTCTTTACAAAAGAGGGTAGCCTTGTTGTCTTAACCCTTGAAATGCATTTAGCATCCAATCTTGCATTGTGTGGGATTGGATCTTGTGGGTTTCAACCCCTCTTTTGAATGTAAAGTCTCCCCTAAGTGAAAACCATCAACCCTAGCGACCTCCCTTCTCTCTCCTTGGAGTTGGAAGAGGGGAGAGCAATTAGGGTTTGATTGCGATTTTCCGCTTTACATTTTGGTGAACCCGACGTGAACATCCTTTCTGATTATTCATGATTAAATCTGAAAATTTGATTCCTTGATTACATTTCCATGTTTGATCTTTTGCAAAATTTTAGAGGTTGATTACATAAAAAACCCTAAATTTTCTTTTTGGTAATTGAACTTGTGAAATATTTAATTGTTAATGCTTGTTTCAGATCTGCTCTTCTATTACAAATTATCAATTCATGTTTGTGCTTTAATTTTGAAAATTAAGTGGTCAAGTGTCAAAACCCTAATTTTTGAAACCCTCTTGATTCAACCTTTGTCCGACAATTTCACTGATCAAAACATTTCCAAATCAGCTGTAACTTTGGATTCCGCAATAAAATCACAAAATCTTTCATCCCTGAAAATTTGGAAAAAAGTTGCGAGGACTGTGTGCACTCCGAGCGCCATCGTCCCCAACATTTTTTCTGAAATTTCAAGAGCAAGATTTTACTGTATTTTCCTGCTAAAATCCAGAATTTTGGCTGATTTTGTCAATTATAACACTTTCAAAATTACAGTCAAAGTTGGTCTTGTGATTGCTTGGTTTAGGGCTTCTAATCATTCAAAAATCATTGGAATTGAAATTTTGTGTCAAAATTGTGTTCTTACTATCCTAAATCTGAAAAGTGTGTTTGCATTCATTCGAAATTTCAGTGCTTTATTCAAATTCTTGCAATTTGTGACTTTTGAAATTAAGTGCTTAATTACAACAACTTTGATTTTCGCTTTCAAAATTGAATTTTGCGTGAAATTGAGTCAACTTTTAAATTTCAAAACTTGCATTGCTTTTGGTATTCCTTCTAAAATCATAAAATTCAAAATTTCAGTTTTCCTCTCTTTTTCAAAATTCAAATTTTGCATTTTTCGACAATCTGGGTAGGGTTCAATTTTGAGATTGCAACTTTAATTTGGCCTATCTACAGATTGTAAAATCACTCAATTTTTTCAGATTAGCTTTAAAATCATCATACCTTTCATCCCTGCAAATTTCGAAAAAAGTTGCAAGGACCATGTGCACTCCGAGCGCCACGGTCCCGGACATTTTTTTCGAAATTTCGGGAGACTGTCGTGATTGCATTTAATAGCTTAAATCTAGAAGATTGGCTGATTTTACTAAAAATTGCTACCTCTAAATTCAAAATTTTCTCTCCCTCTCTAGTGCATGAGTTTTACAACAATAAGCCCTACTTACACTATTCCCATTAGACGAAGCCGTAGAATTAAGTCTTTCCAAGGTTTAATTACCGAGGAGATGGAACCTAATTTGAGTAGTCTTTTTAACAAGGACATGGGTAATTCCTCTAATCCTCCTACTGATGAAGAAGCTCTCCATGAGGTTTCTGTAGAACAGCTTTCGAAATTGGATAATCAATTTGATGATTTTCGACAATGGATGTCTCAAGAATACCTTGATAGTCAAGCTCTTCCTTTAATTGAGGGTCTAAAACATATGCTTCAAAGTGATAAGAATGGAATTGATATTTTGCGTGGTATTGCACACATTGTGGATTCGAATGTGATGCCTATGAAGAGTTGTGCTGAAACTTTAGGTTATACACAACCTCCCACTCAAGCCAATCATTCTATTCCTTTGACAACTTCTATTGCTAGCATACCTACCTTTACATCAAACATAATGACTACTTCTATACAAGACATTCCTCCTATGATCACCAATCATGGGGGCAATCCTCCCCCTTCAATTAACCCTATTCCTTCATTCAATCTGACTTCTTCATTCATTCCTTCAATGAGTGTTCCTATTACATATTCACAAATGAACATGACGCAAGGGGGCAATTCGTTTAACCATTCCATTCCTCCTTGTAGTGTTCCTCCTATCCAATCATCTCCTATGACCAATTATCATAGGGTCCCACCACCTTACTCTCTACCTTCTTTCAATAACATAACACCTCCATCTCAATCTAACACATCTAATATGAACTCTTCGACTGAAGCGACCATTAACAGTCTTGCACAAACTGTCTCTTCTTTATAGCAACAAATTGCCTCTATGAATCAATCTAAGTTTAGTGTGCCCACATTTGATGTTGCGAGCCCACTTTCTCTTGACATTGTTCGAGCTATCCCTCCTAAACATTTTGAAATCCCGCATTTGGAAATTTATAATGGTAAAGGTGATCCTCTAACACATGTTAAGACTTTTCAAACAATATGTACTAATTTTGCTTATGACCAAAGGTTGCTTGCGAAACTATTTACTAGAACATTAAGAGACAAAGCCCTACAATGGTATTGCTCGTTTCCTTCTTATTCTATTACTTCTTTCGAACAACTTGCAAATGCTTTCATTCAACAATTTCAAAACAATATAAGTCCTAAAGTTACTTTGATTGATTTAATGCATTGTAAACAAGGTGTTAAAGAAAAAGTGACTGATTTCATTGGTAGATATAAGCATTTGTATGCTCAAATTTCTTTTCCAGTGCCTGACAATGATATTCAAAGAATCTTTATTTCTAATTTACAAAAAGATATTCGAGACAAAATTCTATTTTCTGAGTTTACTTCTTTCCAACAGTTGTGTGCAACTCTTCACAATTATCAACTGACTGTGAGTCAAATGGAACAATCACATCCTATGGCTTCGAGTGATAAGGGTGATAGCAGTCAACAACCATTTGGAAAGTTTAAACCGAACAGAGATTCCATCAAATTCAATGAAAACATCATCAACAACAATGTGAATGCAGCATCAGGTGTGCCTCCTATTTCTAAATTTTTCAAGAAAGAAAGAAAGTATACTCTGAATGAATCATTGCATAGTATTATGAATAAGTTATTGGAACAAAATGTGCTTACTCTTCCTCCTATAAGGTAAATTGATCCCGCAAAGATTACTTCACCTTATTTTGATAATAAAGGCTTTTGTCAATTTCATCATCAACCTGGGCATGATACTGAAAAATGTTTTTCTTTAAAGGGTAAAATTCAAGATTTGATTGATAATAATACTATTTCTGTTTCTGGAGTGAATGATAAAGGCAACACATCTGTAGCTCCTCCTAACCAAAATCTTCAGATTTTTACTGATCCATTACCTTCTCATACCTCTAATGCGATTGAGACTAATGATTCCTCTTTATCATCTGATGGTCTTGTGTCTATGACTCTGAATGTGATTAACTTTGTAGAGCAGCAAGAAAACCCTAAAGAACCTTCCATCACATTTGATTCTAGTGAAACTATCAGGGCACCTGATGGTCCTTTATACATAGTTGCAAAAGTCAAGAATACACCTTGCCGTGGAGTGCTTATTGATCCTTCGTGCATGGTTAATGTTATTACTGAAGAATTTCTTTTTACTTTGCAATTGAATCAAGTGATCTATGACAAAACAGATGTGATTGTGAAATTATTTGATGCATTTTCTTCTCCTGCAATTGGTTCTATTACATTACCTATTGAGGTCCATAATAAATCCCTTGATGTGAACTTTTCTATTATTCCTTCATCCGAACAATTTCATGTGAAGCTTGGCTATCCTTGGCTATCTTCCATGAAAGCTATTGATTCTCCTATACATAAGTGTTTGAAATTTCCCCATAATGGTGAAATTGTTACTGTCAATCATAGTCTCTTTAAACCAGCTGAAAGAACTTCTAGTGTTCCTATTGATTACTTTTGGCCTAAACAATTCCAATCTCTTCCTCCATGAAGTGATCATCTTTTCAAATCTTATCAAAAGTGGAAAACAGATATGATCCTATCTCTAAGTGAACATAGAACACCTAAACTTGACATTCCTATCATTCTTGAGAAGAAAGTTCTTCCTTTGAAAGATAAAACTAATGTCTTTTCTCAAGAAGATTCCCAACCCGTTCCCATGGATGTGACTATGTCTATGCCTAATAAACCTTCTAAAAATAGACCTATACCTCCTCGTCATGATGGACTTGGTCTTCTTCCTAAACCAAAAATTCCTCCTTTATATGGAGCAGTTCCTCCTCCTTCTTTTTATAGAGAGAAGAGACCTTCTTCTCCTATTATCCATCCTAAGAGACCACAACCTAAACACCCAAGTGATAAGGATGAGAACATTCCTCCTCCTCAATCTTCTACACTCCCTACTAAGACTAGACGAAATCATTCTACACGTGAACACTGACGAAAGCGTCGTCTTAGAGCTCAAGCAGCTGCTTCTCAAACTTTCCAATCTCCAAAAACACCTTCAACAAGCATTATTCCATTTTCTCCTCAGCCAGAAATTGAGCCTAAATCTCCTAAACATAAGATGCATGATGGTCTTGATCCTGTGCGAGTTAAAGATCCTATTTTTATAAATCTTGATGACGATATAGATGAAAATGTTATTTATGATGAACATGTTACTTCTCTTGCTTCTGATAGTGAATATGAACTTGTTGATATTGATAACCATTTATCTAATGAATTTTCTAAAGCACTTATCCTAGCTCCTAGACAAGAACAATGTGGCTCGGAACATGAACATAGCCCTTGTTTGGATCTTGTGATAGCTCCATCTACTGTGTTGGATGTTCCTCCTCTAGCATGTTCCCTGCCTTCCCGAAACATTGATCAGCAAGATCGGGGGGTAGATGACGTGCTAGACTAGTTACATTAGCATAGTAGATTCTCTCCTCCTCTCTTGTGTTACTTCTTCTATATGTTATTCTCATTCTTCTATTTGTTGTCCTTAGTGTTGTCTACTTGAGGACGATGCAAAGCATTGAGATCTCTTTTGGTCTCTCTCATGTTGACTCAAAAGACACATGTGTTCCCTTCTTCTAGGTGACCTTCCTTGATTGGGGAATGAAGAACAATTATGCATACATACATATGATATATATACATGAATTATCATACAGCATACTGACCCCGAGGAAAGCGAAGTCACCTCGTGCTTTGTGTTTTGTGTCTATTATCCTTGGGTTTATCTCACACTTGGGGGCTAAATCTTTGTGATAACATGCTCCTTCCCTTCTCATTTCTTATGTGTATCACTACGTTAAAACAATCACCCCCATTGAGGCGTGTGTGATCGCTTTAACATAGGGGGGCATACACCCTGTTTATCCCTTCAGGATACTTGAAAATTTCTTGGCGAACTTAGTTTTGCCTTGAAAATTTTTGGTATTTTTTGCATGACTCATAGTGAGGGAACCTTACTACTGACAGTCATGGTTCTCCCTCGTGATCTTCCTTTTTACTTTGTCAATCGAAGTCATAAGATCCCTAGTCCACTGGGGGCTTGGTGTGTCTTGCCTCCTTGACGTGGTGAAAGTCTTTCAATGTTGTTTCCTTGTACTTTACCGGAAGTATGAGCATACATACTCCGGCTAAAGTGGGGGCTAAATGTAGCGTCCTAAAATTGCGACACTTGCAATTTTGACTACATTTCGGTCTTCACGATGGCGACGCAACACGCAACCTGAATGGAGACCCCAAAACCTATTTTTGACACCAAAAACTGCATTTTCTTGCACCCTGGCCTGAACCTCCTTTGCACCCTGCTGTCCCGGGAGGTGGGACCAGAGCACTCAGCGCCCTGGTCCTTCAGGACCAGGGCACCCAGCGCCCTGGTCCCCCAGGACCATGGCGCCCAGCGCCCTGGTCCCTGGCCCTATTTTGGGCCCGGTCTCCTATGGGACTTTGGGTCTTTTTGTTTGCAAATTGGAAAATTATCTTTGCTGGTCGGCCTAAGGTCGGGAAAATCAGTCTATCAGCCCTAATTGACAAGTATATAAACTACATTTTCCTCTCCCATTTTGGTAAGATGGACATATGTGTACAAGCGTGGAAACTATACTCAGACATTCAAGCATTCAAACATTCCTTCAAGCATTCATTCCAAGTCTCCATTCAAGGCTAAGTGTTGCATTCAAGACAAGGATTCAACCATTGAAGAGGAGATCACATACTACAACATACAACATACAACAAACAACAACATCTATACCTTCGCACATAAGGATACAAACATCCTTACAACAAGGTATTAGTACTTGTTTTACATTACAAACATTTACATTTACAGCATTTCTCATTTCTTGGTTAATTCCAAAACTGGGGTTTGACCTAAAGGCAAACCCCTAATCCCTAACCCCCCAATCGTCTTTGCTTTTCTGTGTGTAGGTTGCAGGTACGCGGCTGAAATTGAAGATCTGGAATCCTTGTGCAGAGACAAACAGATCCCCCTTCGTTTCGCGGATTTTTCGGAGGACCGTGGCGCCGGGCGCCATCGTCCCGTCAACTTTTGCTCAAATTTGCAAGATAGCGCCGTATTGACATTTTACTGCTAATTCCAAGTCCGCAGCTTCATCCTATATCCCTATCTGAGTTTATAAGCGAATCTTTCTCACTTTCTATGCATTCCTAGCCTAATCATTCTATCAACATTCTTTACAAAAGAGGGTAGCCTTGTTGTCTTAACCCTTGAAATGCATTTAGCATCCAATCTTGCATTGTGTGGGATTGGATCTTGTGGGTTTCAACCCCTCTTTTGAATGTAAAGTCTCCCCTAAGTGAAAACCATCAACCCTAGCAACCTCCCTTCTCTCTCCTTGGAGTTGGAAGAGGGGAGAGCAACTAGGGTTCGATTGTGATTTTCCGCTTTACAAGCATCAACAATGTACTCATCTTCAATAGTAGATAGAGAGACTGAGTCATGCTTCTTACTATGCCATGAGACCAACCAGTCACCTAGAAAGAATGCATCACCACTTGTGCTCTTTCTATCATCAATGCATCTTGCCCAATCAAAATCAATGTATACTTCCAAGATTAAATCTCCTTGTTTAGGATACCGCAAGCCATAGTTGAGCTTTCCATGTAGATATCTAAAAATTCTGCTAACAACATTCATATGTGACTATTTTGGTGCAGCTTGAAATCTGGCCACCATGCACATTGCTTGAACTATATCTGGTCTTGAAGAAGTTAGATACAGTAGACTGCCTATCATGGATATGTAGAGAGTTTGATCCACCATTAGTGATTCATCATTCTTGCTCAATTTTATCCTAGTCACCATGGGGGTACTTACCAGTTTGTAATCTTCCAATTGGAATTTCTTTACCATCTCCTTTACATACTTGACTTGTGAGATAACGATTCCTTTATCTTGCTGTAATATCTGCAGACCAAGGAAGTATGTCAGTTCACCAAACATTGACATCTCAAATTTTGACTGCATTTGTTCAACAAATTCTTTGCAGAGAGTTTCCTTGTTGCCTTCAAAGATAATGTCATCTACATACACAACCACAATGATCATATGGTTCCCATCTTTCTTTATATACAAATTTCTATCTGCACTCCCCTTTTTGAATCCCTTCTCCTTTAGGTATTGATCTAATCTTGAATACCATGCTCTAGGAGCTTGCTTTAGACCATACAAGGCCTTCTTCAACCTGTACAAAAATGTCTCATCATCATGCAACAAAAACCCTTTTGGTTGCTCCGTGTACACTTCTTCCAAATTTCCATTTAGAAAGATAGATTTTACATCCATTTGGTATACTTTATAACCTTTATAGGTAGAGAAGGCTAGAAACATTCTAATTGCTTCTAATCTAGCTACCCATGCAAATGTCTCTTCAAAGTCAATTCCCTCTACCTGAGAGTATCCCTTGCACACTAGTCTAGCTTTATGTTGAACAATCTTACCTTCTTCATTCATCTTATTCCAGTATACCCAATTTGTGCCAATGATATTCTTGTCTTCTAGTCTAGGGACTAATTCTGAAGTCTTGTTCTTCTCAATCTGGTGCAGTTCTTCTTCCATGGCATCCATCCATTCTTGAGTAGTCATCAATGAAGAGCATAAAGTATCTTTCACCTACAAGTGCTTTTGTCCGAGTTGGACCACATAGATCTATATGCACAATTTCAAGTGGTCTTGAGGTGTTGTGCTCATTTGACTTGAAACTCACTTTATTTTGCTTACCTTTTACACATTCCACACAAAATGTGTTTACCGGCTTGATGATGGGTGGAATATTCCTCACACACCCCTTTTTGCCTACTGCAACTAAGTTATCAAAACTTATGTGACCTAATCTTCTATGCCACAGCCAACTTTCATCTACTTGACCTAACATGCATTGAGACTCATAGCATTCCTTCATATTATAAATGTTTCCATCTATTCTCTTTCCTTTTGCCACAACTTTACCAATACTATCTTTCTTTATCTGGAAACCGGTTGAGTCAAAGGTAAATTTGTACCCTTTGTCACACATTTGACTCACACTCAGCAGATTATGCTTTAGGCCTTCCACATAATATAAATCATGTGCCTTCAGTTTTCCATCAATGCTTAGAGTTCCTTTTCCCTTTATTTTGATGGAGGAATTGTCTCCAAATCTTATTGATCCACCATTCCAATCTTCAACTTTAATGAATTTATTTTTGTCACCAGTCATATGGTTTGAACAACCACTATCTACCACCCATAGATTTTTCCTTTCAGCATGCAATGCAGTTTGTACTATGAGACTTGATTATGCCTTTTATTTTTCTCTCTCAACCCATATTGGTTTGATTTCCTTCTTCTTGTCAGCCGCTATATCAAACTCAGGTTTAGTTACCAGCTCTTGATCTAGATTTGCCTTCATTTGTTTGATCTCCTTGTTTTTGCATAATTTTTCTATGTGTCCAAATTCTTGACAGTTATAGCATTTTACATTTTCATTTAAGGGGATGTTCTTAAAATTATTGTAGGGTACTAGTTTATTCTTCCTACAATCAAAACTCTTATGACCATATCCATTGCATTGATAGAAAACAACACTCATATTGTGGAGTGCATTAAAAGGATTTCTACTTTCATAGGTCATAGAGGGATTATTGATTAACCTACAGTCAGCTATTTTGTGCCCAAATTTGTTACACCGATAACAGTAACCATGAAAGTTTGAAACATATCGGTTAGGTTGTCTTGGTCTTGAATGGAACTGCCTCATTGGGGGTCTTCCCTTCATGTTGTTAAATCTGGTGAATCCTTCTCAGTCAATCCTTGTATTTCTCCTTGGGTCTGCATATTGGTGTAGGAAGTGCATGCTCCGGTTCATTTTTGCATACCGATTTGAGTGGCATTTTCCAACAACATCTATATATGTCTTTTTGCTAGTATCCTTGCTTACAGTGAATGTCTTCTTTTCTTCACCTTTAACTGAAGAGGTGAACATTAATCCTTTTTTAGATCTATCTTTGTGGGTTGAACTTTGACCTTCTTCAATGCCTAAGCCAAAGGTGTCTTTGGATTGCTTTTGTTTGCTCAACATCTAATCTAATGCCTCAATACTGCCTTCATACTTGCAACTCATTGTTATTTCTTCGTTACTCTCTTCAAGCTCCTTTTTGAGCTTTACCATCTCTTCTTCTAGCTCTTGATGCTCCTTTTCTTTCTTTGTCAGATCAGATGTTGTAGCTTCACAAATCCTCTTAGTTTCTTCTAGTTGCAATTTCAAGTCAGATATGACTTGATCGGACTCATCCAGAGACTGCTTCAAGAGATCTTCTTCATCTACTGCAACAAGCATAACCCTCTTGAGTTATATTCTTGTTTTACTCAATTATTCAAGCACACTGATAAGTTTGCTCTCCAAATCAACTTTAGCTTCAATATCCTCTTCTTCCTTATCTTCATCAGCTAGTCTATCAAGTACCATGAAAAGATTGATTTTTCTATCGTTGTCATGGTAATCATCTTGTGATGCATTTTCATCATTTTTTGTGTCATCCTCAATGGTATATAGAGTGTTTTGGTTCCGGTATCCTCTCCTTCCCTGCTGGTAGTCATTCCTTTGTCTATCTTTGCCGATAGATCTTCTAAACTCTCTTGACTCATCTCCACTGATTTCTTTGTGAGAACAATTTGCAGTGAAGTGTCCTACCTTTCCACAATTGAAGCATTTAAGTGGTATCTTTCCTTTGTACCAGTCACATCCTCTTTTGAGCTTCCTGAAAAAGTTTGCTACTTCTGCATCAAATTCTTCACTGGATTCTTTATGAGTAGAAAATTCTTTGCCGTTTTTGGTGATGTTGAATCCTACTTCTTTCCTTGAGGAGGTATCACCCATTGTTTTCATCTCATAGGCTATCAGAGAGCCAAATAACTCATCCATTGTAAAAGTCTTAAGATCCTTGGCTTCTTCTATGGCTAACACCTTAGTATAATATTTGGGAGTGAGAGATCTAAGTATCTTATTCACAAGAATCTCTTCGGCAATCTCTTCTCCAAGTCCTCTAATAGTATTCATGATCTCATCAAATCTATGAAGATAGTCTGAAATCTTTTCATCATCTTTCATTTTGATTCTTTCAAGTTGGCTCCTTAGTTTTTGCAACTTGGCTTCTTTGAATTTTAGATCTTCCTCAAACAACCTTTGCAATTTGTCCCATGTCTCATTTGTTGAAACACAATGCATGACTTTGACATATTCATTATTGGATAGTCCACTCAAGATAGCATGTTTTGCCTTTGCATTATTCTCATACTCCTTTTCTGCATCTAGATCAGAGGGAGGAGTATTAGCAATGACATACACATTCTTGATCGACAACCACACATCAAAACCAAGAGATGAAATATATGTCTCCATTCTTCTACTCCAAAAGGCATAGTTGGATCCATCAAACATGGGGGCTTTTGAGGAAGAAAACTCACTTCTTGCTATTGTGTTCAAAGTCCAGAATCTACCCAAGGCTTAAAGATAACCAAGAACCTAGGCTCTGATACCAATTGTTGAACACAGAATACCATTGAGAGGGGGGTGAATCAATGGTTCCTAACCTTTTTGATTTTCTGATCTAACCTCTAAATATCTATTCTTCACTTAACTACCAAATAGTCATACCGGTAGTACAAAAAGAAGACCAAATAGATCATTCACACACAAGTAACTTCACAACACCAGATTTATGATGAAAACCTAATATGGGAAAAACCTCGGTGAGAAAAGCTACTCAAGACTACTATTCCAATCCAGCCTCATAGGCAAAACACTAACTTACAAAGATTTTGGGCAGCAACCAAAGGAGCACCAACCCCTGCACCAAGCTTCAACTTGGTGATGTATATTGAAATACTATTTGAATACAATTAAGGCTTCTTGTTGTAAATGAATTTTGCAACTCTTTAATCAAATAACTCTTTTTTGGTTGATAGTCTTTTCTCCTTCACTGAATCTCACACTTCTCGTTGTAAGATTACTCTCTCTAATTCTTGACCTTTGTTATCTTTCTCTCCCTCTCACACATAGTCTCTCAACATACTATGTCACACTTGGATGTTGCCTAATCTGCAACATCTTGCCAGTTAGGCTCAACTGCAAGATTATAGTTCTACTGGTAGAACCCTCTCACCAATATGATTGCTCACGCACACTGCAACTTTGTTATAACTCTCTCTATGGCTTGCAATCATTCTCCTTGCTCACACTCTCTTCTCTTCTCCTTCTTTGCAACATCAAGAAATTTTTGTCTTGAGATATTATTTCTTATACCGTGATTTCCCACCAGAACGCAATTCAAAAACCTGAGCGGCAAGGGTTTCTTCTTTCTGACACAATCTTGATGAGATCCAATCCTACCTATGTTGGATCGATCACGTGTCTTTCAAGGATGCACCTATACACAATTTCCATTATCCAACACACATTTTCTGGAAAAAAGGCAATCTTAAATAAAATCTTCTGTCACGAAATCATTTGACACATAAAGTGTTTCAGTAGTTTCCTTTTCGAGGACTTCTTGAATTGAATTTCCTTTGCATTGATTTAGGTGCCAACTACTCCCTAATATTCCTCTGTCATTCCTTCTTCCTCAAGCTTCAAACAGTTAGATACAATCCTATGATTTGTGGCTCCTTCATTAATGGTGATTATCTATTTCATCTACCCTATCGATGAGGCTTTACCAACCACAACATGTTTGCCTCCTCTACTCCACATGGCATTACAGTGATCAAGACATGGCCCACCAACACATAGTCGGTCTAGTAAATACATACCAGTACATCCCTTTTCCAGTAGAGCTTTATTATTTTGTTTAGCTGGTAGAGCACACTATACTGGTAGCACAACTTCCCCTCAATGGTTTGTGACAACTTTCACATTCTCCCACTTCATCATAAACAAAGAAGCCAACCCTGAGACCAGTTTGTACTTTACTGGTAGGCCTTGAATCTTTATGCTCACCCTTATGTGAATATCCATCATGTTAGTTGACTTCAATGACAACTTAGTGCCAAAATTCCAACAATCGCCATGTGTTGTAGATCACCAGTAAGGAAAGGATGTCAATTGGTAAGTGACATGTTGACTTGGGGAAGTCTAATCAATCAAGTGAGTGGTTGTCATCCTGCAAAGGTCAAGACTAGTGTACAAGAAGAATGGGAAAGAGGTTAAGCAGTTATTTTTGATGAAGAGGCAAAATATTACCTAAATCACATCAACACTGGAGGAGAATAATGAACATGCCACCGATATGCTATGAGGTTGCCGATCAATAGGACTCGTACTGGATGAAGATGCAGTCATCATCAGAAGCAATGTCTAACAATGAAAGTGCCATCACCAGATCACATGTGCTTGTTTGAAGAAATGCTACACAAATAGGGAAGTCACATAAGTACAATGCAGGATGTAGAAGACAAGGTCCCACTCCACCGATAAATGAAACTTATCTCCAGGCATGCATAGTGTGCATCATGATTCTTTGAGATAAGAGAAAAGAGGTAAAGGCATGTTGAAATGCCTATATAGAAGGAGTGTGGTGTGTTTGTCATTTTGAAAAACTAGTTGTGATATAGTTTGAGTTGATCATGAAGAGGGCAAGGCCGATCAGATGTTGTCAGAGGAGATTGGCCCAAGTGAAGATGAAGTCTATTGATAGTTGATGACAAAGTGTCATCAAGAAGGTTTACCGATATGAAATTCCACCAGTAATATAAGAAAGGTGCAGATGCAGATGTCTTCCCACCTTGTGGGAATGAGCATGCTCAAGATAGACATGTCTGATGACCGCACAAGGTGTTCCACCAATAGTTCAGCAGAGAGTAGACATGATGAGTTAACCGGTAGAGTGTGAGATGCCTATAGGGTTTGTATATCGACAGAGAAGAGGAACTGATAGAAGTGTTTGGTTGGTGATCCTATCTGGACCGACATGAAGAACCAAGTTGGCAGATGGTTGACATGGATGCCACTTGGAGTCAGGGTGGTGAACCTACATTTGGATAAAGATGAAATGTACACCGACAATGTAGTTGTAGGATTGGTCGACATTAATGGAAGGTCCCACAAATCACAAGACATGTTGCAAAGATTTTGTAGGGGTTTGTGGCTTGAGGTCTGGAGGAAAACTATGAGCCAACTAAGAGTGATTGAGAAGATCAAGGTGGATGAAGGAAACAATAGAACCAAATCTTGGTATTTGACCAAGAGACCAGCCAATAGGGTAAAAAGAAGATTGCCAGAGATGGAAGGCGTGATCTAGGAAGCACATAAATAGTGGAGTTGTGCAGGATGGCAATCTAGAAGATCCGATCGAACATGATCTAATTGGATTTGGTTTTCTTCGAGGATGGTGAAGAAACCCTAACCTCCTAGAATTTGATTTGGCTCTCCATGGGAAAACCAGTCTATAAATATGAAGGCAAAAGACATTGTTAGCTATTGATGTTGAAGAGAAGAAATATATTGTGCTATTGCGAAGTGATTAAGTGTTGCTTCTGCATGTGAGAGAAAATCAACCAAGTGCTCAGAGAGTATCTTAGACAAGAGGGAGAGTGAAGGGCATAACCCATAGTGGTCATACCGGTAGTGCAAAAGTGAAGTAGGTTGCAGAGAAGGTAGACAGAAAACTTGCAAAGTGTTGTACTGGTAAAGAGCAGAGATTAAGTTGGAGATCCAGTAGAGAAAAAGAAGAGGAGAGTTGTACCGGTAGGGCTTACCGACAAAGAAGCAGCAAGAGAAGTGAGTCGGTATTGTAGAGAAGGTATCTCACCGACAGAGTAAGGTATATGAAATGGTTGCAAGATTCACTTGTAATAAGATAACTACTTTTGTATTTGAAATTTACTTTAAGAACATTGAGTTGTAGCTCATTGTAGGGGTTGGTGCTCCTTTGGGTTGTAGCCCATAAAGTCAGGGGTTGGTGCCCTAAACTTTGTAACAATGTTTTCATTGTGAGGCTGGATTGGAGCAGTAGACTCAAGCAGTGTTGCTCACTGAGGCTTTTCCCATCTTGGGTTTTCCTCGTAAATATTGGTGTTATGAGATGTCCCTTGTTTTTCTCTTGTGTAGGTCTCTCTACTAACTTGTAAGTCTACATTTAGTTAGAACCATTAACCGATGTGCTCACATGGGATAGATAATGGGAAAAGTTTGAGAACCACTGCTTCACCCCCTCCTCCTCTCAGTGGTGCATTGTGTCTAACAATTGGTATCAGGGTATAGGTTCCTAGTTAGAAGGGTGATCTCCAACCTGGGTGGATTTTGGCCTAAGGACACAATGGTTTGTCTAGTGTCAATCTCTGCTCCTTTATTTATTGGTTGTAGAATGGAAGTCTTCCTATCCTCTTTAGGGTTTGATATATGGTTGTCACTAGTTGATGGTCTCCCTAGAAAGGTCAGTCTTCTTACTGGATCTGTACAAGAAGGAAGAAACTAGTGTAATGAAGAAGCCATGAAGGCTATTTTCAATGGACTCACTAGTGATGTCTCCTCACCGGTGGACAAATGGACAACAACAAAGAGCTTATGGGAAAGATTGAAGAGGCTCTATGGAAATGAGCCCACTACTGTAGATTTAACATGTGAAGGAAATGTGAGAAATACATCTCATGTTTGTGAGGATGATGAAGATATATCTGCTAGCATCCATAGTAGTGATGAAGAAGGAATCCACCTCTTCATGGCTCAAGGATTTGAAGAAGAGGAGCACACATCTAAAAGTGCCAGGGCAAATAAATCCCATCGACAAGATGCATTTGGAAGTGATGAGGAAGGGGAAGAAGAGGATGAAGCAAAAGTTGATCTTGAAGGAGAGCTTGTGAATGCACTTGAAGAACTCAATAGAGTTAGAAGGGAATACAAGCTATTCAAGAACGTTGCTACAATAGAGCAGAACCAGGTGACAAAATGCCTTAAAGATACTGATAAATTTTTCTTAGAGTTGAAGTCTCATGAAGAGAACACAAAGGTGTGCCAGTGTGAAGATCTAGCCTCTCAGCTAGAGATAAAAGATAAAGAACATTATAAGTTGCTCGCAGAAATAGAGGTCCTCCAAAATGACCCTGAAAAATGTAAAGATGAGCTCAAGGTGAGAATTCGGTCTGATGGCAACAGTGATGCCTTGGAATAAATGTTGAAGAAGCAAAGGCACATCAAGGACATTGAAGGACCAAGAAGTGGTGTCGGTGAATGCTCCACCAGCAAGAATGTCCCCCACAATGACATTCTGTTTATCTCCTCAAATGGAGGAAATAAAGGCCAGACCTTCCTAGTTAGAAATGCTCCTCGAATGAAGGTTGAACTAACCACAACTGGTGAGGACTTGCAGACTAGGGTGAAGACCAGAGCTACAAAGAGGAACAATCATGCAGATCCCAAAGGTAAAGGGAAAATGGGAGAAGACAACTTCATCAAAAGCAGGGAGATAAGGAAGCAACAAAGAAGACCCTCTATCAATAGAGGACAAAGAAATGCTACTACCCATAGGGCGAAGAAAGTGTGGGAGGAGAAGAGATCAGATGGAAGAGCTACATAGAATGGACAATCAAGAATCCATTCTCAAAGAAGAAGAAATGGAGATGCAAAACCGATAAGATCTCCTCATGCATGGGAGAATAAATTTGTAAGTCATATGCCATCATTTACCGGTTACTGTTTTGCATGTAATTCCTATAGCCATAGGGCAGAAGAATGTAGAAAGAGATCTAGAAGGAATGACCTAGGATCTCATAGAAATCATGCATATGAGAAAAATGTATCTAGGAGTAGATACATGCATGTCCCCTCTCCCGGTTATGAAAATGTTGTCTATCATAACTGCAATGTTTTTGGCCATAGAGAATTTGAGTGCAGGAAGAGGAACTTGCAACCACATGGAGGCTGGTACAATAACTATGATCTATAGAAAAGTGAAAACAAAGCATATGGAAGTTAGAGACCTACATGGAACCAAAGGAGAAATGTCCCTACGAGAGCAAGAGGTCCACCAGTCCCAGTTGCTAGTCATAGCAACATGACCAGGAGGAGATGGTTAAACCGATATGTCAAGAGATTTCCCAATCATGAAGTTGGGATGGATGTTGTGTGCTACTATAGAAATACCTCTGGTAGTAATGGAGAATCAGGAAATGGAAGGATCCATTAGTAGAAGAAGTAAAGACCTTCTCCCCAGCCCGAAGATGAGAGGAAGAATGAGACCAAGAAGGTATGGAGGAAGAAGACCATGGGCCACCACTATGCACTCATTGCATAGGTGATGTCTCCTAAGGCCTAAAAGAGATGTAGGACCTTAGGGGGAGTAGCACATTGAACTTATCATTCACCCCCTTAGTGATGAAGGCAAGATGGAAGGACATGTTGTTGTTGGTATGCAGAATGAAAATGAAAAGATAAGTGTGTGTAGAGGCTTCCTTGACTACACACCTACAGATGAATGTTGGATCACTACGGATGTGTTAAGTGCATGACAAGATAACAATTGGAATCATATACATGGTGACACAAGATGTCAAGAGTCACATGAAGGTGCTTCGGTAGTGATAATGGACCATTACAAGAAACTGGTATGTGCAGATTGTTACAGATATGACTACCAACAAGTACCTGCAGGTTATGTAAGACAATAAGGTTGGAGATCATTGCAATAGCCCCGGTAGAATGGAGTGAAGCTATGTCTTAGGTAGTGTTGGCTATGTCTTAGGTAGTGTTGATGAAGACCTGAACGACATGAGTGGGCCCTTTTGCTGATCATGTAGGCTTGCATATCTTTGGGCTAACCAATTTATTTTATGGCATGATGATGTCATTGTGTGAATTCAGGATCATGTCAGAAGCTGTGGTGGATACAATGGAACTAAAGGATCATCAGATGATCATATATGCATGGCTCAACCAATATATGGTGAAGATTGGAGTCCCGGTATTGGACTTGACCAATGATGAGAACCTAAGATGTGTAACTCAGGGGGAGTTCAAGTTCTCATGATGCAGAACTGACATGCTTGAACTGATAAGGATACTGACTGCCCAAATTGCTGATGAAAATTGTAGTAGGAATACCTGGGAGAATTTCATTGTAAGGGGTATCTACCTGTCCTTTGGTTGGTTTCATTGGTTGTACAATCACATTTGATTCCTAAAGAAATTTGGATCAAACAGGAGGTGATGCAAGTTGACTAGTAGGTGAGTAGTGTTCACTTACACATCCCTATGAAATTTGAGTGTTTTAACAAATGGTACATTTTTTACATACTCAATTGGTGTTAGTTGATGGTTGAATCCTCCATGTCAAGAGTTGTGACTTGAGAAAATGTAACAATTTGTAACAATTGGTATCGAAGAAGGAAAGACATTTGGTAAAGACAAAGGGGGAGAAAGAATTCTATCAGTACTTGGTAAATACAAGGAGGAATGATATCTTGACAGTGCCCTTTGCCATTGTTGTCAAAGGGGGAGAAGGATTTTGTAGTATACAACATACTCCATGTGTTAAGAATCCATAGATCAATGAAAGGGGAAGAAGGATTATGTAGTATGTCGGATACTACATGAGTTGACATCAATGCCAATGGGGGAGATTGTTGGCATTGGATTGTCATTGATGTCAACTGGTATGGGATTACTATCAGCATGAGAGATGTATTTGCAACACTATCAAGAAGAAGTATAGGTTGAGATATCCTAGATATCACCATGTGTTGGAGATCACCAGTAAGGAAAGGATGTCAATTGGTAAGTAACGTGTTGACATGGGGAAGTCTGATCAACCAAGTGAGTGGTTGTTAGCCTGCAAAGGTCAAGACCAGTGTACAAGAAGGATGGACAAGGGGTTGAGTGGTTGTTTGTGATGAAGAGGCAGAATGTTACCTCAATCATATCAACACTAGAGGAGAACAATGAACAGGCCACCAATATGCTATGAGGTTGCAGATCAGTAGGATTCCCATCGGATGAAGATGCAGTCATCATGAGGTGAAATGACTGACAGTGAAAATGCCATCACCGAATCACATGTGCCTATTTGAAGAAATGCTCCACAAATAGGGTAGTCACATAAGTACACTGCAAGATGCAAAAGACAAGGTTCTACTCCACTGGTAAATGGAACTTATCTCTAGGCATGTATAGTGTGCATCATAATTATTTGAGATAAGAGAGAAGAATTAAAGGCATGTTGAAATGTCAGTACAGAAGGAGTGTGGTGTGTCTTTCATTTTCACAAACTAGTTGTGATATAGTCCGAGTTGATTAGGAAGAAGGCAAAGCTGATCAGATGCTGCTAGAGGAGAATGGTCGGACTAAAGATGAAGTCTACTAATAGTTGATGACAGAATGTCATCAAGAAGGTTTACCAGTATGAAAGTCCACCAGTAATATGAGCAAGGTGTAGATGCAGATGTCTTTCCACCTTGTGGGAATGAGCATGCTCAAGATAAAAATGTATGACGACCACACAAGGTGTTACACTGATAGTTTAGTAGAGAGAAAAATGAGTTAACTAGTAGAGTGTGAGATGTTGGTAGAGTTTGTATACCAATAGAGAAGAGGAACTGATAGAAGTGTTTGGTCGGTGATCCTATTTGGATTGACATGAAGAACTAAGCTAGTAGATGGTTGACATGGATGCCACTTGGAGTCAAGGTGGTGAACCTACATTTGGGTAAAGATGGAATGTACACCAACAATGTAGTTATAGGGTTGGTTGACATTAATGGAAGGTCCCACAAATCACGGGACATGTTGCAGAAATTTTGAAGGGGTTTGTGGCTCAAGGTCTGGAGGACAACTACGAGCCTGCTAAGAGTCATTGATGAGATCGAGGTGGATGAAGGAAACAATAGAACCAAATCTTGGTGTTTGACCAAGAGATCAGCCAATAGGGTAAAAGGAAGATCGTTAGATATGGAAGGCATGATCTAGGAGGCACGTAAATGGCAGAGTTGTGTAGGTTGACAATCTAGAAGATTAGATCAGACATGATCTTATTCAATTTTTGTTTGCCTCAAGGATGGTGAAGAAACCCTAACCACCTAGAATTTGAATTGGCTCTTGGTGGGAAAACCAGTCTATAAATGTGAAGGAAAAAGATAAAGTTGTATGCAGGAAAAGTGGGTCGATAGAACTCAATATGTGAAAAACTGAGCTCTATGGAGCCTTTCTCACACACCCACAGGACTTCTTGGTGCAAGCTATGGAGTCATGAAGCATGGCTCAGCTTCCCAAAGATGGTTCCATGGTTCTCTATCTTGCACGATCCCTTAAACCAATGTTTTTGCTCTTAGATCATTGAGAAAAATGGTTTAGGGATGGTAAATGCAAGAACGAGGGTGTCTTTTGTTGATTTTTAATATGAGATGAATCCTAAGCTATGCATGATGCTACAAATGCAATAAACTAGCTATAAGATGACAAGGTTAGTAAACAAAACTATCCTAGCATGCTATATTAGTTCATGATTTAAGCTATATGATAAGGAACATACTCTAAATCAGCATATTTAGATTAATTCCTAATTTAAAAGAGAAGCTAAATGATGAGCATATAAAATATGAAAGATTGAATGGATTTGAGTATAAGTGAGATGCTAAAGTCTTGGATATCTCAAAAATGGAGGAATGAGAGCTCTATTTATAGCAGAAACAAGGCAATGGATGGCCAAGATTGAAAGAGTTAATCAAGGGCCAAGTTTAAAAGTTGGGAATCCATGTTTGTAATTGGCACCAATGAAATGGTGACAATTGTCAACATAAGGTTGGTTGAGAGGAGGTGTAAGAAGCATTAAATGCTTGAGAAGACCTCATGGTTACCCTAGGGGTTAAGGGTTAAGGTTAGGTTAAGGTTATCCATTGGATAAAGCTTTTACCCAAAGGATAAACTCTTGTGCAAAGGTTTAAGGATAACCATGGTCAAAGAAATAAATGCTTGATGAGACCCTTGGGTTAGATGGAGGTTGAGTTTATGGAAATTATTTAACTATGTAAGAGGGTTTGAGTTAACCATTAATGGTTATGAAGACTTTGGGGATAACTTTGTAAGAGTCCTTCCAAATTGGGGGCATTCAACAAGTTAGCTTGTTGAATGGATAAAGGCTTTAATGCATTTTGAAGACTTTACTCCAAATTTGAGAAGTGACCTCCTCAAATTTAGGGGAAAGGGATAATGGATGGGTTTGAGTTAATTAATTAGGATTAGAAGAATCTAGAAGAGGTTAGAAAGAGGGTTATGTATGCAAGTGGGAGGTGTAGGATTTTGCAAGTGGGTGAGGGAAAATAGGTTTTAATTGAATTTAATTAAATTTGGTTGCAATTAAATAAATTAGATTTATTTAATTTAGGATAACTATTTTAATTAAATTTGAATTTAATTAAAAAGTGGATAGGGGCTTTAATTGAATAAAATGGATTTATCCTATTAAATGGTATAGTGAATTTAATTGAGTAATTTACTTAATTAAATAGAGGAATGTGGATATTTTAATTAAATTGGATTTAATTAAATAGAGAAATGAACATAAAATATTCATTTAGGAATATGGTCATTTTTATACGTCTACAATAGTTAGTTGTTGCTACTGAAGAGAAGAAATATATTGTGCTATTGTGAAGTGATTAAGTGTTACTTATGTATGTGAGAGAAAATCAACCAAGTGCTCAGAGAGTATCTAAGACAAGAGGGAGAGTGAAGGGTACAACTAGTAGTGGTCATACCGACAGAGCAAAAGTGAAGGAGGTTGCAGAGAAGATAGACAAAAAACTGGCAAAGTGTTGTACTGGTAAAGAGAAAAGATTAAAGTGGAGATCCAATAGATCTAAGAGGTGTACCGATAGGGATTACCGACAGAGAAGCAACAAGTGAAGAGCAACAAGAGAAGTGAGTTGGGGTTGCAGACAAGGTATCTCACCGACTGAGTAAGGTATATGAAATGGTTGCAAGATTCGTGCTTGTAACAAGATATATACTTTTGTATTTGAATTTTACTTTAAGAACACTGAGTTGTAGCTTGGTGCAGGGGTTGGTGCTCCTTTTGGTTGTAGCCCATAAAGTTAGGGGTTGGTGCCCTAAACTTTGTAACAATGTTTTCATTGTGAGGCTGGATTGGATCAGTAGACTCTAGTAGCATTGCTCACCAAGGTTTTTCCCATCTTAGGCTTTCCTCATATATATTGTTGTTATGAGATGTCCCTTGTGTAATTTCTCTTGTGTAGGCCTCTCTATTAATTGATTAGAAGAAAAGCTAAATGAATTAATTAATAAAATGTTTCAATTAAATTAATTAATAGAAGAATTTGAAATGAATTAAATAAATTAATCTTTTTAAAATAACTATTTAATAGAAGAGTAATTATTAAATAAATATAAAATATTTATTTAATTGCTCATAGACAAATTTATTTGCATACATTTTTCCCCTCTTTGAGATGATGTTGAGACAACATTGTTTCAAAGATTAAATCAAGTCTCAATAATGCGCCTAACGAAGATAAAAATCTTGATTGTGTGTCGAGAGATTGATCGTGAAATTGTTGAAAATTTTTGAGTGAGCGATTGATCTCACAATATTTGATTTAAAAGATTTGATTGACCATAGGCCTCTCAATTAAATTCATTTTTGAAAAACAAATAAAATTGCCCCCACTTCCAAAATAAAAAAAAGGTAATAATAAAATTAACCTAAGTCAGTTTTATCCTCATTTGCAAATTTGTCAGCTTTTGGAGACAAAATAAATTGGAGTGCTGAGCTGGCATGATGGTGATCCCATTCAGAGCCATCGATTGGAGCGCGTTCATTGATATCAAAGACCTATTGAGTATAGCCCACTGGTGAGTGACCTATCCTGATCTTGGTTTTTTTTATTTTTGTATGATTTTCTGTGATTGACACATGATTTAGGATAAATATAAAAATTTCTGATTTTCGCACTTAGGTGTAGTGCTTTTTCATTGTAGATTAGCGCATTTATAGTTTTGGTTACCACATTTGTTAGTTTAATGCATGCACATTGAGTGTTCAAGCAATCACTTAGGATGTTAGCGCAAATGTTAGGTTAGCACAAATGCTTGATGAGTTCACACAATCATGTGATAGGGTAGTGCTTCTGAGTTGGTTCACGCATGCACATATTTGTTTAGCGCATTCGATGATTAGGTTACCATTGTCGGTATTTGCATGAATATTGCATTGATGAAGCTTAGTGTTGTCATTGATGTCAATAGCAACCGGTAATGAAGATGTATTGCAACTGGTAATGATGCAATAATGCAACCAATAGCAAAGCAGTGAAGAAAATCGATATCGGTATTATTATTGAAGTAGAGTGATCAACCGGTAACCCTAACCATTTGATAAGTAGAACCCTAACTGATGGAGCTTGGGGAATTGGTTGTGATGATCTATGACCGAATGGTGATCATAGATGAAGATGCCACATATGCATGATGTGTGTGATGAGTTTCAAAGTAGATTTGGTGCATGAAGATTGATGTTTATCTTGGGAATGATCAAATGCATAGCATTAAGTGAAACCATGTGATGAGTTATAGGATCTGATGTGTAGTGGTTTAGGAGTGGTTGAAGTTTTCTAGAACAATGTTTAGTTGATTGATATATAATCCAATGATCATGGTTGAACCGATATGTTTGTAATCTCTATGAGATTTGTAGGTTTTGTGATGTGTTACTGACCTATTGTATTTTCTTATAAGGGCGATGAGTTGTTTGTTATTGTGTTGGAAAATTTGGTTAAGTGTGGTAGTGTGCTTGTTGCCAAACCAGAAAAAGTGTTTGCAGAATGTTGTGAAGGCAGATAGGAGCATAAAAGGATCTGATTAAGCAGGGCATTTCTATTACCAGATCAGCAAAGACCCTATTGTTCTCTAACCATTACAACAATTAAATCCCTTAGTCAAGTAAGCTTTAAATGGCTTGGTGTTGTTTAAATCCTCTAACCAGGTGATCCATTAGCTTGGATTTGAAATCCTCTACTACAGTTACCTCTAAAACGGTATTGACTTTAATAGGGTATTGTAGTTAGTCCCTTAATCAGGTGGTCCCTAAGGAGATCTATTGTTAACAGGACACTATTTTATAAGCTTCTAACAAGGCTTGGCTCCTAACAGGGCAAACTTTAGAAGAGTTAAAAATAGTTGTGGGTATTCATCCCCATCATGGTTTTTCCCATTTGGGTTTCCACATGAAAAATAATTATGTCAAGTGGTGAATAATTTTGTGGATGTGTTTTGATATGGTTGATATGATTAACTGGTAAATCAACTTAGATATGCTTAGATGGCTAGATATGATCTGAAATGAGCTATTACTAATATTAGTGAAGTGGATTAATGTTTTGGTTAAATGGAATGTGAGTTCTAGATCTGTTACATTGTATCACTATTTTTTTGGTCAACTGGTGAATTTTGACAGTGAAGTTGTAGTTTTTTATATAGTGACTAAACCAGTTAAGTTTAGTGATTGGATTCTGAGTTGAAATTTTGTTTGGAGAAAGTTTAGGTTGTTTTCTATCTACTGATTCACCCCTCCCTCTTAGTAGTTGATCGGATCCTTATAGTTTCATCATATTATCAACAACTTCTATTTGAAATGAACTTTTTGAATTGATTCAAAATTTTAAGTCTAGTTTGTTTGATTGGTTTGATGTTTGATACTTGAATTTGATAGATTGATAGATAATTGATGTCTGATTAATAGAGGATTTGATAAATTTGATGCATAGGATAGATGATTTATTGATAAGATAGCTGATTAATTGATTGATAGCTTGATTGATTGATTGATAGCCTGATTGATTGAATGATAGCCTAATTTGCTTGATAGAAAAGATTTGATTGAATGTTAATTTGATTGATAGAAAATATTTGATTGAATGTTGATTTCACTAATAGAAATTATTTGATTGAATGTTGATTTGACTGATAGAAAAGATTTGATTGAATGTTGATTTTGATTGAACGAGAGAAACTAGATGTTCTCCAGTGTCAGGAAAATTTTTGGGCAATGTGCCATTTAGTCCTAGAGTTGGCTTGGGATGATATTAGACATATTGATGCTTGTGGATTCCATCACCTCTTATACATAGTATTATACATAATAGGGGTTTATTGATTGCATTAGTTGAGAGATGGCATAGTGAGCATAACATGTTTCACCTACCCATTGTTGAGATTAGTATGATAGTCAAGGATGTCTATAGGATTCAACACATCCCTATGACTATAAAGCTCATCTAATATGACCACCAAGATCTTGGTGGGATTGAGGCATGCAGGACAATGTTCGATGATGAGAGCATCATGGGGGAGAGATTATATGGGAGGACATGATGATGCATTTTGAGAGTCTCCCAGTGGTTCTTGTAGGGTTGATTGGTGGGTTTATTTGTCCTGATAGAAGATCTTGAGCTTTTGTCATTGGATGGGGAGGGATCTTGCAGAGCATGATGCAACATCATACTTGATATGCATGGGGTGTGTGTATGCTTGCACATTTATATCATGATCTACATCAGGTTGTTTATGATGGCAGAGCTAGTCTCTCGTCTGGATGCACACTACTTCAGGTCTAGTATTGGGAGCACATTTCTATTACCTAGGCTATTCATTATAGATTTTGCAGTGATGACCAGCCATTTGTATATTTGTATGGAGGTATCTTTAATCAGCCTAAGATGGGTAAGCTTGAGTATTGGTGATGGGTTTTAGACTCTATGGACATTGTGATTTGGAGGCCATATATTGATTGTGAGCCTTGGTTGGAGGACACTTAGATGTTGCCATTGATTTTGTAGAGTAGGCATTTGATCAACCACACTCCTTATATCATTGAGAGGTAGTTATTTGGTCACATTTTGAGATAGTTTGGTATTATTCAACACATTCCTTTTGGTGTCGCCATATATGCATGGTGATATAGGGATAGGCAAGATTGGGGGCCTTCGTTATCTTTTGAGATAGCATATGCAAATTTTTTGGTTGTTCCTATTGTAGCATATGATTTGAGATCACACATTTTGGATGCGAGGATTACATCAAATTATGCTCAGTACCTTATTTCACACCCCTTTTTGTGCATTACTAATCTTGCAGACCCTCCTCCTAGCTCAGGAGAAGAGGAGGATGATTCAAATGATCCTATTATTTGACGATGGAGATGGAGGTAAGAGCTTATAGCTGCACGAGAGGCCATGTGAGATGGGGGGGATGAGGGTGGAGATGAGACAGGAGGGAGATAAGGATGGAGGGGAGGTTGGGTTAGAGTCCAAGGAGGACCTTTTGGATAGGTTGGGAGAGTTGGGAGGCCTCTTCCTATGGCAGGGAGAGATGTCGGCCGGATTGGGAGAGACACAGGAAGAGGAAGATTTGGAGAAACGAGAGGATTACCCTCTCCATAACTAGGAAGAGGTGGTGGATTGGACAAAGGTTGAGGGAGAGGGATTTATTTTGGTTAGATGCATCCAGATCCAGGGGTGATTACAGCTCATGGTGGTTGGGATGAGGGGGAGGAGGATTTAGAGGATCACGTGCCCCTCATTTGACAGCAGATTATGTGAGCTACATGGGTGGAGACTCAAGTAGGTGGAGAGGGAGGTTGTGATGATGCCATGCAAGATATACCTCAGTAGGATGTGCCACAATAAGAGAGCATAGATGACCTTAGATCATAGATTGATTAGCTTAGGGCATAGGTTTAGACACTCACTGTTGAGAGAGACAAAGTTGTTAGGAGATATTAGGATACATAGGCTACTCTAGATCATATTCTGGCACTCTCTCAGCTGTTAATGTTAGAGCACTGTACCGGTCTGGGAAGGAGACAACATTTTAATGACAATGATATGAGGATCTAGCCTCTATAGGCCAAAGAGTAGGGAGCTATGCGACTAATCCTACATCCGACAAGATGGATACTAGAAGTGGTGAGGTTATAGGGCCTCCTTAGAGGAGTAGGGGTCATGGAGAAGGTCCATCTGGAGGATCATCTCCCCACAACCACAGAGATGGAAAAAGTTAGGTGGGAGTAGTACAAGGCAGCCATGAGACTTGATTTGATATTATGAGACAGTTGTATGTTATTGATTATTTCTTTGATATCATTGTATACTTGGACTTTTTATTGTTTTATGATGATATGTAGATATGGACACTATATGATATTGATGGTTCATGATTTATTATGCATACTACTATGATGGTGATGACCTATATGCATTGATTACATGGATGATGCTTTACTAATCTATATATGTAGTGATTTCATGGATGATGTAATGATGATCTTTCCTTTCCTTTATATTCCTTGATGTTATCTTGATGATATGATAATGATCAATATGATGTGATCATGATATTTATATATGCTTGACATGATCTATATGAAAATGATGAAAATATAAAATGATTTAGTTGACCTATATGAAAATGATTATATATGCAAATGGATGTTTATTTCTATTCCTTGATGTATATGCGTGTGATGATAAGATGATGAAATGATTTACTTGAAATGTATTTGATTTTTGATTTGATGATTATGGATGCAAATATAAATGCTTATAATGATTAAATGATGAGATATAAATAATGATGGAATAATAATAGGATTAAAGATTTTAAATGAAACTAATGATAATTGGATGCAAAAGATGATCATGATGAATCTAACTAATAATGATGTGATCAATGCAAATGACTATGAATGCAAACCTAATGCAATTAAAATGAATGCAACTGATAAATGATGAATAGTGAATGACATGATGATTATGATAACATGAAAACCTAATGTTTTAAAAGATGAAATGAACCTAATTAATTAAATGCAATCTAATGCAATTTATCATGATCAATGCAATTGTTTTTTTGTTTTTTTGTCCAAATATACTCAATCTTTATTTTAACCGTTGATCTCAAATGAAATGCTTATAATGCAACTAAAAATGACTGCTTATAATGCAAATGATAATGAACTAATCTAAAATGATCTAACCTAAATGATACTACCATTCCTCACATTCTTTCTTGTAACAGTGCTTGATTTCATCATTGAGCTTTTAAATGTTGTAAGAAAATACAAGCAACTTGACATAATGATTCAAGCTGACCTTAGTGCTTCTTACATCAATTTTGATATAGAAAGTTTATACAAGCAACTTGATATAATGAATCAAGTTGACTTGAGTGTTTCTTGCAGAACAGACAAGAATTATCCTTTTTCATGCATGACTCAGAACGTCCTCCTTGATCTTTTGCCAATCATATCCTTAGAAAAGTACATACCTTACTAAGAGATAAACCACAGACAACAAACAAAGAAAATAATGATGCCCCTATTGGAATTGCATGAAGATTGGAAGTGTTGTCATTGATGTCAATTGCAACTGGTAATGAAGTAGTAAAGCAACTAGTAATGATGAAATAAAGCAACCGGTAATGAAGCAGTAAAGCAACTGGTAATAAAGTAGTGAAGATCAATCAGTAACCCTAACCAGTTGAGAAGACAAACCCTAATCAATAGAGATTGGAGACGGCTGCGATGATTTATGACCGAATGATGATCGGTGATGAAGACTACGCATAAGCATGTTGCACGTGATGAGTTTCAAAATGGTTTTTGTGTGTAAAGATAACTGTTTGTCTTGGGAATGGTCACATTCATAGTATGAAGTGACAAGCACATGATGTGTTACAAGATTCAAAATGCGATGATCCAGGAGAGGTTGTAGATGCCTAGAAGAATATAAAGTTGATTGCATGTAATCTAATGGTGAAAATTGAACTGATGTGTTTGTAATCCCTATGAGAATTTTAGGGTTTGTGTTGTGTTACCGATCTAATGTATTTGTTTATAAGGTTGATGGATTGATTCAATGAGATATCATAAAATTTGGCTAAGTGTGAAATTGATTGTTGATGAACCAGGACGTGTGTCTGCAGAAAGATGTGAAGGCAGATTGGAGTGGTAAAGGATTTGATTTAGCAAGGAAGTGTTATTTCTAGATTGATCAAGAACTTGTTGTTCTCTAACCATTACAACAGTAAAATCCCTTAATCGGGTAAGCTTTAATAGGCTTGTTGTTGAAATCCTCTAACCAGGTAATCCATTAGCTTGGATTTGAAATCCTCCACTAAGGTTTCCTTTAACAAGGTATTTGTAGTCAATCCTTTAATTGTGTGGTCCTTAACTAGATCTGTTCCTAACATAATATTATTGTATAAGCTTCTAACTAGGCTTGGCTCCTAACAAGGTAAACTTCAGAAGAGTTCAAAATACTTGTGGGTATTCATCCCCACCATTGTTTTTCCTATTTGGGTTTCCACATGAAAAATCATTGTATCAAGTGGTGAATGATTTTGTGGATGTGTTTTTGGTATGGTTGATATGAATGACTGGTAAATATTCATAGATATACTTAAATGAATCGAAATGATCTGAAATATGTTATTATTGGTATTAGTGAAGTGGTTTAAGGTGTTTGTCAAATGGTATTTAAGTTTCAAATCTATTGCATTATATCACTGAAGTATTTGGTCAACTGATAAGGTATGTACTTTTCTAACTATTGATTCACCCCCCCTCTCAGTAGATGATCGTATCTTTATAGTTTCATCATATTATCAGTCCCATTCTATCTCCTCTAGTCTTGGACATTATCTAGTTTCATAAGACACATGATTAATGAGAATCAAGATATTAACACTGAATCTTGTGAGTCATACATATGTTCTCATGGTCATTATCTGATATAATCATCTTGATGAATGATCATTGATAATCCTTCGTTACTTGCTGGTTGAATCTTTGTATTCTAAATTTCACCATGTAGTTGTTACAAATGCCTTGATCTTCGTTGCCTTGTTATTTATCGTTTGTTTTGAAACCCTAGGTGTTTTTGGTTTTTCTAAGTTTTCTAAATGTTTTTGGATTTTCAAAGATCTCCTTAGCAAAAGGAGTTTAGGATTTTGCCCCCAGCAGATTTTTTATTTATTATGGATGTAAAAAGAATGATCCAAACCATGGTGAGATACAATTGCAGATTGATTGATTATGAGAAATCTAAGATAATGACTATGATAAGTATATCAAAGATTGATAATTGTTTGATAAGTTGCATATTTTCTGCTAATGGTTTAGAGCTATGAATGTGAAAGATAAGATGGATACACAAGGATGGATGGATATGATAGGATGGATAGATACGCAAAGCGATCTCATAGATGGAAGAACCCACTTTTAGATAGCGCCTGTTTACCAGGTTTTCACCATCTAAATCAATTGAATTTTTTCCATCTTTTATTTTTTTGTAATAGTTTTTGTTGTTTTTCATTGTTTTTGTATTTTCTCTTTTTATGCTTTTTAGGGATTTTTAGGTTTTTTCTACTTTTTCACTATTTTGGGTATTTTTGAGTGATACTTTTAAGCATAGAATTTCTTCAGACGCATAGTATTGATAGGCTCATCGAACCAATCTCCTTCTAGTGTAGATAATATGTATGCTCCTAAACCATATGTTGCTACCTCGACAAAGGAACCTAACCAGTTTGGCTCAAATTTACCTTTCTTTTCTCAATCTTGTTGATTTCATGGATTTTCTCTTAGAAATAGATCTCTAATATGAAAAATTCTTGGCTTAACTCTGTGATTGTAACTTCTCTCCATTCTCTATTGATATGCTTTCAAATGATCTAAAGCATTTTGTGATGCTCCTGAATCAGCTCAAGTTCTTGAAGTCTAGAGACTCACTATTCTTCTTCTAGGATAAGACCTTTCAAGGATACTTGTAGAGAAGATATCTCTAATTCTACTAGTAATATGTGGTGCAGGAGCACCTGAGCACCTGAATGCTCAAATCACAGTAGGTATAGCATTTTGTTGCAAATTAAGTATGTGTGTTTATTTTATGCTTCTATTAGGTTTAATAGGTTTTTTTTGTGGTGTAATGAGGTTTGGAACTCATTTTGTGTAAGAGTTTCCAAGATTTTTGGTTTTTCCTTAGTGGGCCAAAAATTGTCAATTTTGGGTCCAAATGAGCATTTTTGAATTTTTTATGTTGTAAATCCTTGAAAGGAATTGGAGCATGTTTATTTAGTGTTTCTAAATGATGTTGAGTCATTGGTTTGAGTGCCAAGTCATTGGAAGTCAAAATGCAATTTTTGAGCAACAAAAAGTTGTCAAAAAGTTGTCAAAAGTTGTCAAAAAAGTGGTTTTTGGTGGTTTTGGTTAGTTCCAGCCTATACCTGTCCATAAAAGGGCTTCAATAAGTTTTCACATGTATAAAAACCATGTTCCCATCATTGTATGGGTTGGTCATGTTGGAAAAGTAATAGAAATACTTATTTTGCTCTCATTTTTTGTGAGTTTTTAACTAGTTTTCTGTACTTTTGAGAGTACAGTCCGTACCATGGCTCCATGAGTCCGTACTACTCCTTTTTTTCATTGGTGTGACCTATCTTTATTTTTGAGTAGTGATCTCTTATCTTTTCTTGGGGTTTGGAACAATTTTTGTTTGGAGTGCTCTTGTGAAAGGCATTGTTTTGTGGTTCCAATGGAAGATCATTCATGGTCCAACTAATTTCTCCAAAGTCTCTTCATCCATGGCTTTGAGGGAATTTTTTGGATCTGTACAGACTATACCATACATCTATTTTCCTTTTCTAGCAATGTACAAGTGTTTGTAAACCCATGGCAAGTATATGAAGTGATCAACTTGGCTTGGGTATTCTTAATGTTGTGTGAATGGTACTTTATTGTTCATAGCACTGTACTTTGAAATTTTGAAGTAGAATTAAGTTGGCAAGAGTTATTATTGCACTTTACCATCCTTTTCTCTCTCATGACTTGGTTGGATGCAAGAAGAAAAGGTGTAAATAGACTGAAAGACAGTGTGTCACTGTTTCATTGTTAAAACCTCAGTGCCAACCTCCCTCAAGGACAGTATGGAATGATGGATTCTTTCTTTTATGTATCAAGGAATGTATTTACAAATGCTTTTAATACTAATAAGACAAGATGCACAAGTTGGTTGTAAAGGACCTAAATAAGGATCCTAGAGAAATGTATTTTCTATCACAGTCTTATATGGTTGCCATGTTTTGTGACATCTTTTGAGTGTTCAAACTCATAAGATCCTTGAAGAAGATATATGTATTATTTTACCTTGTTATTAACACCTTCTTGCAGACCAAGGATAGAGTGAAGAAGCAAATCAAATAAAGAAAGAAAGTTGTAATCAGTTGTAAGACTGTTAAAGTGCAATGATGGCGGTTTATGAGCAACAGTCATAAGAAATCCCTTCTTATTTGCTTTGCAGGGTGTTCAAAATCATGTTAAGTCATTGTTGCATCTGAATTTGATATAACTTCATTGTATTTGGTTTACAAATATTGAAAATGTATGCAAAACACTAAAAACATTGCTGTCCCAGTCCTCTAGACTGTTTTTTCTGTGTAAGGGCAGCAGTATGGCACTTGTTTGACATAATGATAATATCCTAAGTTGGCTTTTGGATCCTTGTAAGTTTTTTTTAGATGTCATAGAAATGTTTAAACATTCAATTTGGGTCTAGTATCATGGAGAAGACTTTTAAATTGCAAATCCTCACTAGAACCTTCAAAAACCCTTGAAAAATGCCTCTTTTGTGGGATAGTCCTCAAGCAGTCCGTACAGTACTTGCCATAGCAAAAATCCTTGATTATTCATCATAAATAGACCACATCTCCAAGGGTTTGTCATGAAGTTTAACAGATTGAGTAGGGTGAACAATTTTCACTAGAAACTAGGGCTAATTCTAGTAGCCTTTTTTGGAGCAAATTTGACAATTTCATGAAATCGGTAAGGAAGGAGAAGCAAATGATTGTTTCAAATCATAAAAATTGATGAGTTAAGCCCTGAGACACCATACTACAAGATCCATAGCATTTCATTAAGTCATTTGATCAAAATTACCATTTGAACCTAGAAGTTGCCTTGAGTAAACCAACGTTCTTTGCACCCAACTTGGAAATTCTCATTCTTGAAAGGTGAAGGACAGTCAATAGACTTTGCAGACCTGTTTAGATGTTTAGTCAACACATTAATATGATTGAAATCATTAAAGGTACAAACAAGGTTAGGTAAACCATGGTTCTCCAACAGTTGCCCATTCCTGGAAGAGAGGAGATTCAGCCAGTTGGACAACCAAACTTGTTCATTTTTGGTGACACTCAAGAGGAACTCATTTCAGACTTGAATGCCTTAGCATGGAAGGTAAGGAGGAGTGATGTCCAATACAATAGGGTGCAAGTAGTGTTGAATAGAGAGGAGGAGATAGGAGAAAGGTTTAGAATAATCCCATTTGTGCCTAGGGATTGATTTGGGAAGCACATTGAGAACAAAAGCCCACCAACCTCAAAGAAGACCAACTTCTACTCTACCTCCTCATCAATATGGCTTTTGATCCATAGACTAAGCAATATGGAGTTTCCCTTATTGGTGTGTGGATGTTGGTTCGATATGCCCAAAGAGCAGGATTTAGCTGAATATGCTAGTCTTTACCAATTTCATTAACTATTTTCTTCAAGATCTTTAGGATTGTCTTATTTGATGCCTCAACTTTACCATTTCCCCATGGATAATATGTTGTAGAAAACCTATGTTGGATATGAAATTTCTCACATAGTTCCTTCATGTCTTGATTTTTAAATGGCCTCCCATTATCAATAATGATGGTCATAGGGACTCCATAGTGACAGATTATGTAATTCAGGATGAATGATGATATTTGCTTTCCTGTCACCTTTATCAAAGGCAATGCCTCAATCCATTTATTGAAATACTCAGTAGTAGTCAAAATGAACTTATGTCCATTAGAAGATGAAGGATTTATCTTACCCACTAAGTCAAGACCCCATTGAGAGAATGAGTTAGAAATTGCCATAAGAAGTAGTTCTTGTGATGGTGCGTGAACGAGATTCCCATGGATTTGACATTATTTGCATTTCTTAGTGTATGTAAATGAATCTCTCTCCATAGTAGGCCAATAGTAACCCAATCAAATAAGTTTATTAGCTAGTGTTAAACCACTTGAGTGCATGCCACAAATACCTACATGGACTTCGTTAAGAACTTTCTCAGATTCCTCTTGTTTGAGACATCTCAGTAGAGTACTATCTAACCTCTTCTATATAAGGTATCAACAATGATAGTACATCAAGATGACTAACAGATAAAATTTCTCTTTTGATTGTGGGATAGGTCAGGGGGAAGGATATTCTCTTTTAAGTATTGATAAGTTTGGCTATATAAGGATTGATCAGTTCCAGATATATGGCAAATCATGTGGGTATTCTGGGATTCAACAGTAGGATTCAAGATATCTTCCACCAATAATTCATAACATTGTTGATTTTCTTGATTCTACAAAAGAGATGCTGTTGTAGCCATTACATCTACTACTTTGTTGTCATTTCCTGGGATCTGAGTAAAAGATATTTCTTCAAAGTGTTCTTTCAAATATTCAACTAGTAGTTTATAGGGCATCAACTTGTCATTTTTAGTTTGATAATAATTATTTATCTAGTTGATTATGAGCTATGAATCACCATAAACATTCAATTCCTTGATGTTCCATTTAATGGCCATTTTGATCCCAATGACCAATGCCTCATATTGTGCAGCGTTGTTTGTGCATGGGAATCACAATTTGTATGATTTTGGCAATGTGTGACCTTGAGGTGTGATGAACAAGATTCCAGAACCTAATCCATATTGTGTATAGGAGCCATCAAAGTACAACTCCCAACAATTTATGCTAACTATCAGAATGTCTACATCAGGAAATTCAATATGCAATGGTGTGTCATCTTGCAAGGGTACTTCAACCAATTAATTAGTAATGACCCGTCATTTGATAACTTTTTGATCAGCATACTCTATATCAAACTCACTTAGTATCATAACCCATTTAGCCAATCTTCTTGTCAAAGTTGACTTTCTTAACAAGTGGATATATTTTTGCTATCAATTTTATAGAATGAGTTAGCATATAGTGTTGAAATTTCTAAGTTACAAATACAACTGCTAGACATGTCTTCTCAATTGATGTATAATTCAATTCATAGCCTACAAGTGGTATACTGATGTAATACACCACTCTTTATTTTCCTTCTTCATCATGTCATGCTAAAAGATCTCCTACTGTTGTTGTTGAAATGTAAAGCAACAATCATTTCCCTTTGATTGGTGATACCAGTATTGGAGGATTTGCAAGATATTCCTTGATTTGCAAAAAAGATTCCTCACACTTATGATCCCATTTGGATGGAAAATTCTTGTATAATAGGTGAGTGAAGGGATGACATCTATCTGTTGGCTGTGCAACAAATCTTCTAATCAATTGCAATCTCCCTTGTAGAGAACGCAATTGGCTTATGTTCTTAGGTGACTCCATCTTCATGATAGCTTTAACTTTTTCAGGATCTACTTCAATTCCACGAGATGATATAATGTACCCAAGAATTTTTCCAGAGGTAACTCCAAATGCACATTTCTTTGGACTCAATCTTAACTAATATTGTTCAATCCTATCAAATATCTTGTCCAAGATGTTCAAATGTTCTTTTCTTGTATGAGATTTTGCAAGTATGTCATCTACATAATCTTCCATAAATGTATGCATCGTGTCACGGAAAATTGTTATCATGGCCCTCTGATAAGTTGCTTATGCATTTTTAAGCCCAAATGGCATGCCATTCCAGCAATAGGTACCCCATGCACAAGTGAATCCTATCTTTTCTTGATCTTCAGGGCCGATTCTTATTTGATTGTACCCCAAGAATCCCTCCATTAGGGAAAACATCTCATGTCCTATTGATAAGTCTACAATTATATCAATGTTGGGGAGTGGGAAATCATCTTTGGGACATGCTTTATTCAAATCTTTGAAGTCGGTGCAGACTCTTATGATTTTATCTGGTTTGGATACTAGTATAATGCTTGAAACCCATTCTAGATAGGCAACAAGACTTATGAAACCCACAACTAATAGTTTATTTAGCTCCATTTTGATGAGAGCGATATGTGGATGCATCTTCCTTAGCTTTTGTTTAATAGGTTTTTCTTTTGGATCCACATTGAGATTGCACATGATAAGATCTAGATCAAGTCTTGGCATGTCTACATAGGACAAAGCAAAAATTATCTGCCTTTGTTTGAATAATTCTATGTAGTATTTCTTTTCTTCATCTGATAATGATGCAGTAGGATGAAGGACCTTAGGATCCTTTGATGTGCCAATGTTTATTGCTTATGTTGGCTCTATCAATATAGCAGATCTCTCCTGAAAAATATACAAGGAGGATGTCAAAATTTCTATCTTCTCGTGCCTCAAGGAGGTTTTCACCATCAAATACATCCTTTATTTTTCCTCTTGATTGATCTAGTGTTTCCATGAAATGGTTTTTAGTACTAGGTGTTTTGCCTTGTTTTATTTCAATTTTGCGACTAGAAAGTTTGGCACTCTCCTGACTGCAAGAAGTGTTATTCAATTCATCGATGGAAGATATCTTAGGTTTGATTGGTTCAACGACATTAATATATATGGCTAAGTCATGATCATTGGAAAAGACATCCAATTCAGGGTTTTCTAGGTTATCACAATCAATTAGTTTTGGATGAAGCAGGGGTAGGTCATAGTCATTGTCATTGCTGGGTATTTCAAGGTTCATGATGTAATAGTCATAGTTTGGTGTAGAATAGGTTATGTCATAGATAAAACTCTCTTGAGGATAATCTCTCCCAAGTGCTCTCCAATTAGCTCTAACAAAATCAAGATTGGTATTTTACAATTCACTCTCAAGTGACTCATCATCTGACATTTGTCCCTCAAACAAATGGATTCTATCAACACATACATCTTTGATACTACATATTTGATACTACAGGTTCCTTCTTGGTCACTTTCAATAGATTCATTTGTGGATTGAAGTTGACATACTTGTGCACATGATATAGATGATTTTGTCACTATTTTCTTTGCTAGCTTTTGCCTTCTCTCAAACTTAGCTTCTTCTGGACTAATAGTCATTCTTGCTTGAATTTATACTAGTTCTTATGTAGTTATTCCATACCTTGGTATCTCTTTCTCAATGTTTTATATAGATTTGATATTTTATGTTTCCTTTTTTATCATTTCTTGTTCCTTCTCATTCTCTTTTCTTTGTTGTCTTGCACATGCTTCTTTCCTTTAAATTATGATTTCTTCTTGTCTTCTTTCCATCTCTATTATTTGTTTTGTGAAAAGTGTGTCCTCACCTATAACAACAACTTGTTCCTCATCATTTTCTTCACTTGATACATCATATGATGGATCTGGACCCCATTCATATTCATTTGAATCTGTTTCTGAATCATTGGCTAGAACCACACCACTATACCTAATAGGAATATTATATGGTGAGAAGAGTTCTTTGATTTTTTTCATTTGTTCTTTCACTTCTTCTAGAATATCTTGATCAGGTTCCATATTTTCTTGTACTCTTTGGATGTGTTTGCAACATTCTTCTTCTCTTTTGATAGCAAGTTCTTCCTGTTGTTTCTCATATTCTTCTTGTTTCTGATTGTTAGCTATTATTTCTGTTGCTTGATGTAGCTTTCCTTTCCATGGTTCTTCTTTAGGGATTTCTTTCTTTCATCACTTTGGATGTTGATAATCATGGTGCCTTTGCTTTGATTTAGAAAACCCAAGTCTTGATTTATCTTCCTTAGATTTTGTATGATGACAAATGGGTTTTGAAATACCTTCCTATTGCTTGCCAATTAGTCCTTTTCCTTCATATCCCATCTTTTGTATGCTCTTGTAACCATTTCCATATTGTATTGTGGGAAGATTAACTTCTGCAGCTATTACTATACTTTTGTTTTCATCTTTGTACAACCAACTAAGAATGTCCTTCTCTTTAGTTTCCTTTGCAAGTGTTCTAACTCTAACAAGTGCTCCATCAAACATTTCAACTGATTTCTGTGGGATCCATGGTTGAGCATTTGTAGGTTTTCAATATGATTTAGGTGAAAGTGGTAAGTTATGCAAAGAATACTTTCCCATTCCTTCATCATTTAATTTAACCTTTTTCTCAAAGTTTTCCCATAATTTTTCTTGAGTTTCTTTAGTGGGATAGACTGCTTCTTTGTTATGTGGAACTCTTGTATCTTGCATTGGTTTCAGATTATTGCAATATTGACTAGAGTCTATTGCTATAGTGATTTCTTGTCCATTATGAGGAAATTTTACACACTGATGATAGGTAGAAGGAATGCCTTGCATGCCATGAATCCATTGTTTTCCCAGAATAATGTTATAAGATAAATTCAAGTTTAGAACTTGGCACAATGTATCTTTTCCCACAAGTCCTATTTTGATCAGTAACACTACAATCCCTTTATAAGAATGCTCTTCCTCATCATAAGCCTTGATAGTTATTTTCTTCTTTGGATCCACTACATTTTCTGAATATCCCAAATCTTTTATTAAACTTAATGCACAAATGTTAAAGCCAGATCCACCATCTATGAGTACACATTTGATATGGGTTTTCTGAATGGTGACTTCAATATGTAGGAGAGCATTATGAGGGTGTTGCAAGGATGCATCATCATTTTTAGAAAAGGATAATCAAATGTGGGGTTATGAGATGTCCCACCATGTTTTGGAATTGATCCATATCCAGGTCTTTTGAGAATGTTGTTTCTACTAGAGCTTTCTTAAATATTTTCTTATGTATAGGTGAAACTTTTAGGAGCTCCAAAATTGAAACTTGAGCAGGTATCTTTTGCTGTTATTCCACTAATTTTTATTGTCTTGAAGTGGATGTTGATTCATTTGTTATACCCAAAAATGTAACCTTTTCTTTGCTTCTTGTAATGACGTTGATTGGTTCTAAAGGTATTTTGTCTTTGACAATGATGACATTTACCTCATCATAATATGTGTAAGTATAATTTACCTTAGCTTTGCCCTTGTCATCATTTGGGTTGGATTGTTCACCTTTTTCATAATTTGGGAGTGGAGTTTTGAATGCTAGATGTGATTCATTCATTTTATGACCATCCACTATGATAGTTCCATTATTGATTAAATATTGAATACGGTGCTTCAATCTTTGACAATCATTGGTTTGGTGTCCTTTGTTTTGATGATAATTGCAAAAATGATTGTCATTCCACCAATTAGGTTTAACTTGAGGCTCATAATTTATTGCTTCTAGTAAGGTAATCAATTTGTTTGCAAGAAGAGTCTTCAAAGTTGATTCCAATGGTTCCCTAATGTTTGTGAATTACCTGTGAGGATTGGAGAAGAAAGACTTGGATTTACTGTTCTCTCGATTATTGTTATTTGGTACTTGACTTGATAATTTGAAGATTGGTTGTTTTTTGGTAGCATTGTTATTGTCATTTCCTCCATTGGTAACATTCCTATTCTTTGACCAAAATTGGGTTTGTCATTGTTATTGTTACCATTGTTGTTGTTGTTGTGATTGTTGTTATTGTTGTAATTTTTGTTGTAGGAACTGTTGTAGAGTTTTAAATCTCCTTTCTTTAGAATTGCATTCTCTATCTTTAGAAAATTTTCAATCATTTTAACAAAAGAAGGAGGACATTACATTTTAAGATGGTAACTCATTTCCCTGGTAAGGTTATCAATGAATATATCCATTTTCTCTTGATCTGGTACAACTCTTGCATATCTATTGAACATTCATCTTCATCACTGTAAAAGGACCATGAAAGGTTCACCATTTTTTTGCTTAGTGTTGCATAGATCTAGCATTGTTATTTCATGCCTTATGTTGTAGGAATATTGTGAGATAAATCTATTCACAAGTTCTTCAAAAGATTTAATCCCAAATTGTAGTCTTGAAAACCATTTCATTGATTGTCCACTTAAGCTTCTAGCAAATGGATGCATTAAGTAAGTTTCATGCAAACTCCACACTCATCATTCAAAATTCCCTAATGTGATCTTGAGGATCATATTTTCCATCATATCTATCATATTTAGGAATTTCACAATGTTGTGGGAATGGTATCATGTTTAAATTCTTATCAAAAGGATATGGACAGATGTCCTCCAATGAATATTTCTTAGAACTTGTTCCATTTTGCATATCCTATATTTGTTGTTGCAAGGTTTGCATCTGTTGAGTGAGAGTTAACAAAGGATTACCAACACGGGTTCTTCTTGTATCTTCATAAGTTCTTCTATCACTACACTCTCTTCTTATTTAATCTTGGTTCTTTGCATCCTCATGGTCTTTTCTTTTTGTATCTCCTCTTGTTTCCTCAAGGTTTACTTGATTTACATCCTCATTATTGTGATCATCAGTGTTTTGATTGTTACTTGTTCCTACATCTTGTTTCAAACCTTCTATATTAAAAGCTTGTGGCAATTTAGCTCCTGAATTTGCCAACATTAGGATTTACTTTACCTTTTGTTTTTCCAAAAAAAATTCCATTAGTTTTTCAAATTTATAATCTTGTTCAAGGTCTCTAATGGTGTTATTTACTGCTTCTTCATCAACATCTGCATATCCAAATTGATGAAACATTGGATTTTCCTCTTCCATTTGTTTTTTTTGTCTTCTAAATTTCTTGTGTTGAGCTCTAGTCCAAACTAGCATGTGATTGATTTGAACTTCACAAGTTTTTTATTTTCTAAATGCAACTCAAAAGGTAATCACTGATTTAGGAAGATAAGATTTGTTGATTTTACCACCGTTATTAGTGCATTGTGATAAGGCATCTTTTTGTTGAAAGGCATGTGCTTACAAAAGTTCTCTATCAAACTCCATTCTGTAACCACATAAATAGTGATGAAAATGATGTAGGAATGTTCTATGTTTTAGCAAGATTTTGTGATTGATGTATAAGAATTTCCTCTTCTTCAAGTTAGTCTTCCAACTTGGTTTTCCCTTTTTGAGGCAATATCTAAAAGTCATATAAGCATGTAATGATTTTCAAGTTTTTTGATTCCAATGTGAGTGCAATCTTGATTTTTATAAAACCTAGGTTCAAAGAGGAACTATATATCCAAGATAATGAACAAAGGATAATATGATCAAGTTTTGTGATAAAGGATTTGATATATCCTGATATGAAACTAATAATGATGTTGATTTGCACTTGAGATGGTTGAATCACTAACTTGTTGGTTGTTTTATGCTTATGGTATTTTTGGAAAAAAGCCTATTTGATTGATAAGTTAATTGTTTGACTAGCTTGAAGACTTGTGATTGTTGAAGACAAATCTATTCGAAAAAGGGTATCTAAAGCTGATGTTGAAATTTTGGTCTGATATGTGGAAGTGCTCACTGTTTCAAATGTGGGAAAACAAATGCTCTAACTTGCACAACAAATGCGTTGCTTTGTTGAATGGAAATGCTACTCTGCACCATAAAAGTGTTAAATTAAGGCACAAAAGGGTTGTTTTAGTTGTAAAAGCATTGTTTTGTTGAGAAAATGCATGATTTTAAAGGTCAAAAGCATTGTACTATTGATAAAAAGTGTTTTTTTAACATGCAAAAGCATTGTTCTGAGTTGCAAAAGCACTCTTCTGCATTACAAAAGTATGATTCTTACTGTGTTTAAAGAATTTCTCAGTTTTCCAACAAGTGTTCGATCTTTACTCATTTCAGGATGATGATTTTTTTAAAAAGTTTTTGACCATTTTGAGAACATTTTGCAAACACAAAAGACACAATGTTTAGAAATGAAAGTACACAAGCAATCACTAGTCCTATGGTAGGCCAAGACAATAATTGTTGAATCTCACATAGGGTTTCCCCCAAGGCTACGCTTATTCAGAGCATATATTTAGGTGCTTTACTCCATTGGCTCCACCCTCAACACTCTCTTCTCTGGGGCAGCCAAGCACTAGTTTCCATGAAAACTCCCCATGACAAACTTCATATCTCTACTAAGAATCATATGTGTGTGAGCCGCTTTAGAGGTTCAACCTCGTACGCTAATAATTAGAAGGATTTTGGCTGCTAATACAAATGGTTTTTAGTAAGGGCTTTTGGTCATGTGGCCATACATGTGATGCTCTCCACTCTGTAAATACATAAGGTTCACAGCCTATAGAGGTTACACTCCATAGGGTTTATGGGGAAACATAGTGTCGATATGAACTAATCAACACATGTTGTCAATGAATTTCTTCATAGACATGATTTATTTAAGAGTGGATTGGAAGGACTTGATATTAGCCCATTTCCACTTGGGCCATTTCCCTCTCACTAGCCCCCTTAAGGAAGCTCAAGAAGGCAGGCCCTCTAAAGGTAAAACATGAAAAATAAAAGGTCTAGATTTTTTATCACAGTATTAGGGTGAGAGAATACTTGCTTAATAATTTCAAACTAGCACACTAGACAATGGTTCTTTTACCCTTTAGATTACCTATTGCAACCACCTTACTGAAAACACACGATGAAAGTTGCATGTTATTCATTTACCTCTTATTTAAGCTAGGTGAAACATGTATGATTTTTTACTTCCCAGAGTACTCTTAGTTAAACTAAGTGAGGAAATGCATGAAAATTGCTCAAAATAAACCTTGCATGCACATAAGTCAGTAGTCACAAATGCACTATTCTACTACTTAATTTGCATGATTTCAACAATAAAAGCGCTAACCTATTTAGCATATGTATTAACCAAAGCAGTAAAAGCGCTATCCTATTAAGTAAATGCATTTCTAGATTGCACATAAGCATGAATCTAACTTACAAATGTGTTAAATTGATTTCTACGAGAATAAGATAGGATATTAGAAGGATATGTGTGAGGCCTGGTCCCCACGGTGGGAGCCAAAAAAGTATCCACTTAAGTTTCACCTTAGAGATTAAACTTGCAAACTCATTAGTCTATCATGAAAATATAACTCAAGCTTCAACTAATGAAACAACATGAAATGAAAAAGAAAAAGAAATTGTTATACCTTCATGGATTATGTCTCATTGTGTTCTAACCCCATTGTTCTTGGTTGCAGATGATTTTTCTCTTAGATAAGCATTGGTAGCTTCCAAGATGGCAACTGTGGAATGGACTGATAATTGATATGATATGCAAATCTAAACTATGAAAATGATTTATGCTAAATTTCTCAAAACATCTAAAAATGCTAAGCACATGAACTCATGGATGCAAAGATAAAGACTCCTAGAATGACTGTAAGATTAGCTATTAGTTTCAAAAATGGCTTAGGAGACCTCTATTTAAATATTTTTGAGTGCACAAGCTTAGGTGGCAGAGATCAACGGTCAACTTCCTCCAAAGACATAGGAAGGTTGGAGAAAATATAGGAAGGTTGAGGAATGTGTGTACGTACACATTATTTGAAAAATAAAATGAATGTTGAAGATAAGGGTGCGGATGAGTTGGCAAAGAAGAAGTGATGTGTATATGAGGGGAGTTAGAAAAGGGAGATTAAATAATTAAGAAATTATTTAATTGAAAATACTATAAGATAGTCCATAGAAGAATAATTAAACATTAGATATTTAATTAATTGATTAGAATAAAAGCTAAATGAATTAATTAATAAAATGTCTCAATTAAATTATTTTCAAATTAACTATTTAATAGAAGAATAATTATTTAATAAATAGTAAATATTTATTTAATTGTTCATATCCAATTTTATGTGTATACAAAAGTATTGAAATTAGAGATGTTAGATTGAGAGGGAGGAATAACATTGTTAAATGAAGGAAGACATTGAGAATAAGGAGGTGGGACATTTGGTAGGTAGATATTAGAGAAGATTGGGTAACAAATGGAAGACTCATAGGAGGAATGAAGGAATTGTGATTGAAGGATTTTCCCCCTTGAATAACATTTATAGGTGGTGTAGGTGATTGGCTAACAAGGGGAACACTCATGGTAGGAGGAATGAAAGAAGAGGGATTTCCCCCATGACTAACACTTGTGGGTATGATATTTTGTGTAGAGGTAGCCATGATGTTTGATGTGCAGGTCGCAATACTAGTCATAGGAGTTATCAAATTAATGGAATTATTAACTTGACTAGCAGGTTGTGTAAAATGTGATAGTATGATAAAATAATAAGTATCCAGTAAAATATTGAGAGGGGGGTGAATCTGTATATTGAAAAACTGATACAAAGTTCCCAAACTCAAACTTAGTCAAACAAAGTAAACATGTCTCAGTCAAGATCAATATTCATAAGAATGCTTGACATCAACCGGTTTAATTGTTATGACAACTTTAACAGTAAACAACTTCAATCTTGTGAACATCAACAAAGCTTAATAATAACTCAACATTTCAATCTCTCAATGCTTCTACTTAACATGTCTTATCAGAAATTAACCAAATCAACAAATAAGATCACAACCATAAAAGCATTCACCACTTGACACAAATGTTTATACGTGGAAAACCCAAATATGTAAAAACCACGGTGAGATGAGACTCACAAGGATAGCTATTTGAACTCTTTTGAAGTTTGCCTTGTTAGGAGTCAAGCCTATTAAAGCTTTACAATAAGTCATGTTAAGAACTAATTCCGGTTAGGAATCACCCGATTAAGGGATTTACAAATATGCCTTGATTAAAAGCACAATACCCTGTTAGGAGTAACCTCCCTGTAGGATTTAAGAATCCAAGCTAATGGACCACCTTGTTAGAGGATTTAATGAGTAACCAAGCTTGTTAGAGCTTACCTTGTTAAGGGATTTTACTTCTACTATAATTGTTAGAAAACAATAGGTTTTCTTGATTTGTCAGAGTAGTACTATATTTGCTTGATCAAATCCTTCTAAGCTTCAATCTACCTTCACTCAAAGTGAAGATCCATTCACTAGTTGAGCAACTGCACACTCAACAGGTTTTCTACCAATCTTGCCAACAACCTTTACAACAACTTCGTCGACCTTAAATAGAAATCAATCAGGTTGGTAACACAACAAAAACCTAATTCTCATCATCGAGATTACAAACAAGTCATTATAATCTTGACCATTAGAAATCATGACAATCTCTTCACATTCTTCAAGAAAATTCTAATTGCTCCATGATCACCATTTCATAGGACTTTGTAACTCATCACACACTATGCATTAAATGCCATCCACTTTGCTCCTTTCCTATACAATAACAAATGTGCCAAAACAATTTGAACATATCCTCATTCAATGATCACACATGTCTCCATCATTACTGCTTATCAGATAATAAACCATCAAACTTGATCAGTTAGGGTTTAATAACTGATAGGGTTTATAGGTTACAATGCATAGAAAGGTTTAACCCTTTACACCGGTTCACTGGTTTATCTCACAAACGTAACATACAGGTTTACAACATTTTCCACTAAGCTCTCTTTACCGGTTACTAGCCAATATCAAAAACAACAATATCAGCAATAACATGAATACCATTACCGGTCCAATTAAGATCAATGACAACATATCATTAATGCAATCTCTATCCAAAATATCAACAAAATAGAGGGCTTCAATGCAACTCTTCATGGGCATAATATTAGAATCAACAATATGAGAAATACCATGCAAGATATCGACACCATGTTTATCACTTTGAATAATTCTTTTTAATCCTTCAATCACTAGGAGAGATTCATTTTCCGCATATTCTTGACTCATCCATTGTTGAAGATTGCCAAATTGTTTATCCATCTTCGCTAATTGGTCAATGGATACCCTAGTTAGTGATTCCTCCTCATCATAAGAATTATCAAGAGGATAAATAGGGACATCTGTAAAATTATCTAAGAACCACCAATATCCTCATTGAAAAAGCTAGCCAAATTAAGCTCCATCTCCTAAATAATTAAACCTTGGGAAGCCTTTGTTGGATTTGTTTATTGTCATTTCTACTACAAGGATATGTTCTTGTTAATGATGTCAACATATTCTGGTTAGTTTGGAAAGAGTTTCTAATCCGGTTTTGAAGTTTGGTTTTGCTAATCAATGTTTTGTGGAATCTGCTATTTCCTCTGGTATATTTCAGTGTGATCAGATCTTGTGCTGAGACTTTGGGATATTGATTGGGATGATATTGTGTATCTTCATTTCAGATGGTTCATGTTTTTGTTCTCTTCATGATATCTTTCTTCATGACAGTTGCTAATTGGTTGTGTTCTTGAGCTTTGAGATGTTGATCGATGAAGATTTGAAAAATGGTGTTGTTGCAACTATTTTGGAGGGTTATAATGTGTTTATTGGTGTTTCCTAGTCGTGTCCTATTTGTTTTGGTGATCCGCATTGATCTTTGTGTGAGTTTTTGGTGATTTCTATGAACCAGTGATGATTTTTCATGTTATGTGGTATTTTCGGTGGATGTGATCATTTGGAAATTTTAATTAGGTCCATGTTATGTAATATAAATCATTATATTGGTCTAGTGATTGATATTTGTATCGTGTAATGTAATTTTTATAATTATGAGTTGAGGGTTAGGGTTTAGCCGATCTTGTTATCAAGGTTGATGATTTGTATTTATAGGTGAGATACTTATGTAATTTAGGTGTCGATATTATGTCTGCATTATTAGAGAGAGGTGATTGTGAGAACAAGAGACTTATCATTTAGTGTAGTGTTGAGGTGAGGTTGGTGTTACAGAGCAGACATTTGTGTTGAACTAGAGCTATCATCAAGAATTTGTAGATGCTATCATTGCATTTCATTTCTTCTGGATTGTAGTCTCAATCATATTATAAGTTAGTGAGACTTCCCTGAGGGTTATAGCCTTTCGGGAAAATATGTTTTGAGAAGTGAGCTCTAGGCAGTGTACCTAAATGCATGTGCATTCCTCATTGTAATATTTTCACATACTACTATAGAGTATTTATTAGCCATTTGGAGGAATTGATTATGTGTTGCATTGATGTTTTGTCATTGATGTCAACACTAGTTATTTTAGATGCTTTATCGACACCCTTCTGGTCGTGGTAGGTTATTTGGTTTCTGGTTGGATTAGATCTGGTATGCTCCGATATGTTTGAGTTATGGAATTGGCTTATTCATGCTACTCAGATTCACATTCAATTAGTTGGTTTTGATTTGGTGATCGGATGCTATCATGTTTTACTAGTAAGCTTGGTTTGTTGTTCTAGCGAGGGTTTCACTGACAGATCTTTGTTGAAGATCTTTGATGATATGCATAAGTGGTATCGGTGTGGCATCTAGTGGAGATTCAGGATGTTGATGGTGATCATGTTTGAGACTTGGTTGATTGGGATCATTTCTTTAGTGTGTGTGGACCTAAATTGGGTCCCAGTTTATCTAGGTTATGGACCGACTTAATGTAACATGTGGATTGGACCTCTTGATGTGTTTTCAAGATGTCTTATGGGTTGGATATTATTTGTTTGGTCTTTGACTGACATGTTTTGTAATTTATGTAATTGTTTTATTGTCTAATGGTCAACCTGATTGTTCATGGTCGAGGATTTGTATATATATGATGTAAGATCTCATTGTAGATCATATGGGAATGGGATATGTGAGGATGCAGTGAGCTAATAATGTAATAATCATTTAGGTAGAGGATTTGGTTGATCATTGGTGATCGAGTTGGGTTTATGTAAGAGAATTTAGTACTCTAGTATTGAGATTAATCGAAACTATATCCAGGCATAGGAGATGTTATCTTTGCAATTCATTTTTTCTTTCAGATTGTAGTCTAGATTTCTATGTAACCAGTGAGACTCCTTTTATGATGAGCAGTGCGCTCTAGGTTGTTGGCCTTCCTACAAGTGCAGGCCCCTCAATTGTAATTAACATACTTACTAAAAAAGTATTATCTTACTATGGGTAGGCTTCCCACCATGGTTTTTCCCTTTACTAGGTTTTCCATGTACAAATCTTGGTGTCATGTGGATGGTATTTATTCTCTGATTGTTGTTAATTTTATCTTTTATTTTGGTATTTGGTTTATGCATTTCGGTATTGATCTTTTGGGTTATGGTATTAAATTTTTAATTACTTAAGGCTCCAGTAATCTGAGACAACTGATTGACCCCGCCCCCCCCCCTCTCAGTTGTCTTCTGGTTATTTGAACTATCTAACAATTGGTTGAAAGCTATGGAAGAAGAATTAGATCAGATAGAGAAGAATAACACATGGACTTTAGTTCTCTGGCCTAAAAATAAGAATATTATTGGAACTAAATGGGTTTTTAGGAATAAACTGAATGAAGATGGTCAAGTTGTAAGGAATAAAGATAGATTGGTTTGCAAAGGATATTCTCAGAAGGAAGGAACTGATTATGGTGAAACTTTTGCACCTATAGCTAGGATTGAAGTTGTAAGATTAATTCTTGCCTATGCTACACATAAGAGCTACAAGGTTTGTTAGATGGATGTTAAGTGTGCCTTTTTGAATGGGGACCTTGATGAGGAAGTTTATATTGAGCAACTTGATGGTTTTTCACTTTTAGATGATAAAAACATGGTTTGCAGGTTAAGAAAAGATTTATATGGATTGAAACAAGAACCTAGATCTTGCCATGCAAGCTTAGATAAATATCTTTTGAAGCTTGGTTTCACTAAAGGTAATGCTAATAGTAATCTATATTATAAGGTCATTAATGATGATATACTGATTATGGAGGTTTTTGTTGATGACATCATTTTTGGAGGTGAAGATAAGTTGTGCATGGAATTTACTAAAAATATGGAGAAAGAATTTGAAATGTCTATGATTGGGGAAATGCAATTTTTCTTAGGTTTGCAGATAACTCAAGCTGATAAAGGTATTTTCATCTGTCAAACTAAGTATGCTAGGGAATTGATGAAGAAATTTGGCATCGAAGATTCTAAACCAAGAAGTAATCCTATGGTTACAAGTGAGAAAATGACAACAAAAGATGTTTCTAAACTGGTAAATCCTACAAGATACAAGTCTATGATTGGAGGTATGCTATATTTGACTCAGACTAGGCTTGACACAATGAATGTTGTTTGTATTGCATCAAGATATCAGAGTGATCCTAGAGAAAATCATGAGAGTGCGATGAAAAGAATTTTTAGATACTTGCAAGGTACATCTGAATATCATTTATGGTACCCTAAGGATGATGAATTTACTTTATACCCATTTGGAACCTCCAAGATATATTGAAAAATGGGACTTAGGTTTTGAGTTTGACTGGGTTAACCCACCTAGGGCCAATTAAGCCTATTAGGCCTACCAATTAGAGAATTGGACATAAAAATTCACTAGTCAAAATGGAACTTGAAGGAGGCTTGGTCTAGGGTCTGTACATCATCAAGGATACACAAGGTGCCAACCTTTTACTCCCACACATCTTCTAGTCACCGCTATCTTCAGTTTCTCCCTCAACAGGCTTGCCACATCCCTTATGCCAAGCCTAGGGAATCATGCTAAAGAATAGAGATTCTGCTCCAAACTTCACAAGAACTACCAAATAATCTATGTAATAACCCATTCTAACATTACACAAAGGCTCAACAAGTTCCCATGGTGGAATGTTAGAATTTGAACCTATTTGCATCCAAACCCTGATTTTAAGGGTTTCTCAGACCTGTTAGACTTCCAAGTGATGGGTCTCCCATATTATTACACTTCAATGCTTCTAAACAAAATCCAAAGTGAAGGTAAGTCACTAGCCTATCCAACCATGAACTCTGATTAGTGATGCCAATCCATACCTGACCGTACAAGTGTAGAAAATAGTCAATTTGTAGGAAAGACACAAGAATGCAATAAAAGAAAAATCTCCAAAATTACATTCTCTATCAGTTTTAGAGGTTTAAAAAATTCCTTGGAACCTCTTCAACTAATTACAATGACCATGCATAACCAACTAGTCGGTGGAAGCAACAATTTGCAAAAATTGTCAAAGTTGCACTTAGCAACTTTTTAGCAACAATTACAAAGTTGACACATTTGTGACTCCATGTAACTTCAATATTCACAACACAACCTAAGAGACCCTAAAATAGAAATATTGCACCCTTGGAAGGCCTTTGATCAGTTTTGACCACCCTGGAGCCTAAAGGGCTTATTACAACAAAGATGACCTCATAGAAATTGTAACTCAACATAAGTAAAGGGCCTTCAAGGACTTATTACAAACACATTCAAAACATCCCAAAAAACAAGAAAAGATAAAGAGATTGATCCTTGGGAACTGGACCATTTCTTTAGCATGTGTGGTTCTAAATTGGGTCTCAGTTTATCTAGGTTATGGACCAGCTTAATGTAACATGTGGATTAAAACTCTCGATGTGTTTCTAGGATGTCTTATGGGTTGGATATTATTTGTTTGGTCTTTGTCTGACTTCTTTTGTAATTATGTAATTTTTTTATTGTCTGGTGGTCAACCTGATTGTTTATAGTTGAGGGTTTGTATATATATGATGTAAGATCTCATTGTAGATCATATGTGAATGGGATATGTGAGGATGTAATGCATGAATAATGTAATAATTATTTAGGCAGAGGATTTGGTCAATCATTGGTGATCGAGTTGGATTTATGTAAGAGGATTTAGTCCTTTGGTATTCAGCTTAACCGGAACTGTACTCTGGCATAGGAGATGCTATCTTTACAGTTCATTCTTTCTTTCAGATTATAGTCTGGATTTCTATATAGTCAATGAGACTCCTTTTGTGATGAGAATTATGCTCTAAGCTATTGGCCTTCTTGCAAGTCAAGGCCCCTCAATTGTAATTCACATACTTACTGTAGAAGTATTATCTAACTATGGGTAGGCTTCCCACCATGGTTTTTCCCTTAACTGGGTTTTTCACATTCAAATCTTGGTGTCATGTGGATGGTATTTATTCTTTGATTGTTGTTTATGCTTAATTGGTTTATTTGCTATTTTGATATTTGGTTTATGCATTTTGGTATTGATCTTTTGGGTTCTGGTATTAAAGTTTTAATTGCTTAAGGTTTTGGTAATCTGAGACAATTTATTCACCACCCCTATCTTAGTTGTCTTTTGGTTATTTGAACTGACTAACAATATCATCTTATTGTGGGTAAGTTCCCACTATGTTTTTTCCCTTAACTGGGTTTTTCACGTCAAAATCTTAGTGTTGTGTGTTGTGTTGTTAATTTTCTTATTTGATTCATTGCTACAGTTTATCAGTTTATGGTTTGAATTTTAATCTACTTTGATCTGGGAAGATTGATTCACCCTCCCCCCTCTTAGTCTTCCTTCTTGATTTCTGCTAACAATTGGTATCGGAGCTAGATCCTCTGGTAGAAGCTTAATCGTTTGAGGAGATCTGAGATGGTAGCTCAAGGTATTCTTTTCAAGAAGGATAGTTTGAGGTTTGATGGAAGTAACTATACTATATGGAAGAGCCAGATGGAGGTGCATTTGAAATGTCTTGGAGAAGATTATTGGAAGATTAATAAGAATGTCTGTTGTTCCTTAGAATGGACCATCCACTCCTAATGAGGTTAAGGAAGCAGAATATAACATCAGAGTGAAGGAAGCATTGCTTAATGCCCTGACTGATTTTGGAATGACAAATGTTATGGGACCTTAGACCACACATGAGATCTAGGAGAAGCTTGAGATCCTATATGAAGGTCATAGCCAAGTGAAATTTTATAATTTGTAGAGCTTGAAGGGAAAATATGAGATATTGAAGATGGGAGATGATGAGAACATACATTCATACATGACTAAAGTGAATGAACTTGTCCTTGATATTAGGAATGTCGGTGGAAAGATGGAGGAAGATGACATTTTTGCTAAAGTGCTGAGATCTTTGCTACTTGCTTATAAACATAAGGTTGCTACTATTGATGAGATCAAGAGTGTGACTACAGTGACAATAGATTTGTTGGTTGGAAAACTTGCTGCATTTGAGCTAAGTAAATTTGGAGAATCACATGGAAAGTCTAAGACTGCATTTAAAGCATCAACATCAGTATTCGGTAAGTAGAAGTATGATCTTGATGAGTGCAGGATATCCAGATATGAAATAGAAAGAAGATAGATAGAAGAGAAATAAAAAGAGCTTGATGAGATTGAAGCACTAACTGCTCAGATATTTCCTAAAGGTGTCGGTAAGTATGATGGAAATTTACCCTTGAAATGTTTTTCTTGTAATAAGATAGGACATTTTGCTTCTAGACATCCAGAGAGAATGGCTAAGTTTGATAAGTATGATATGAATGATAGATATGATAAGCATGAAAAGTATGATAAGCCTTACAAGTCTAACTCGAAGTTTAGGAACTAGAAGAACTATTATTATACTGCAGATGAAGGTGTTATAGATGATGAATCAGAAGGAGATGAAGTTGTGTTTATTTCCATTAAAGAAGATAGACCTATGCCTAGTAATTCCACAAGCTGTCCTATTGAGGAGAAAGCTTTGGCTGCTAAGGTAGAAGAAAAGGGTGTATGGGGGATTAAAAGTGGTTGTTCACATCATATGATTGGTGACAAAAGAAAATTTATAAGCCCATGGGAGAGGTTCTATTTCTTTCGATGGTAAGCATAACATTGATGATGTCTTGTATGTTGAAGGTTTGAAGCATAATCTTTTGAGTTTTGGACAAAGGGTTGATAAGGGTTATGATCTACAATTCAAGGATGGTAAATGCAAGATCTTGAATACCTCTGGTATAGAGATTTCATCTAGGATTAAGACTAAAGGTAACATTTTTCATTTGAATGCTGGTGAGAAAATTTGTTTGATTGCTAAGATAGATGAGCGTTGGTTGTAGCATAGAAGGATGCATCATGTAAACTTTGATTCATTGATTAAGATCAGTTCTACAAAAGTTTTTAGAGATCTACCTCATATTGTTAAACTTATTAATCTGATATGTAAGGACTATCAGTTCGGTAAGAAAACAATGATTTATTTCAAGAGAAAACCTTATACATCTGATGGATTGCTAGATCCTATGCATATTGACCTATGTGGACCTACAAATGTTAGAAGTGTGTAGGGTGATAGATACTTTATGCTACTAATTGATTATTATTCTAGAATGATGTGGGTTGTCTTTTTGAAGGAAAATCAAAAGAATTTGATAAATTTAAGATATTCAAAGATAAAGTGGAAAATGAGTCTAGATTGAAATTGAAGTGCCCGAGATCTGATAGAGGTGGAGAATTCTATTTCGGTGAATTCAATTAATTCTGTGAAATGCATGGAATTGAAAGATAGATATCTTCTCCTAGGACTCCATAGTAGAATGGGATTGTTGAGAGGAAGAATCATACTACTTTGGATGCTGCAAGAACCATGTTGATTAAAGGAAATGTTCTAAACATATACTCGAGAGAATATATTAGCACTGCAGTTTATATACTCAACAATGTTCATATCAAAGGTGATACTGGTAAGACCCCTTATGAGCTTTGGTTTGTCATATTCCTACTATGAAATATTTCAAAGTTTTTGGTAGAAAATGTTATATTAAGAAAGATGAGGATCTTGGAAAGTTTGATGCTAGAAATGAAGGTATCTTTTTGGGATATTCCACAAAGAGTAAAGCTTACTGGTGCTATAACAAGAGTTCGAGAAAGATAGTTGAGAGTGCAAATGTGATGGTGGATGGGAACCTTTGGAAGGAGATCAAAGCTTATGATAATGGTCAAAATGTTGTTTAACTCCTATTCAGCCTGAAGATCCTAATAAGAATGATCTAGTAGAAACTGTTAATCTAGATGTTGTTGCTATTGGTGATGATGTGTAGGAACCTGAGGATCATAACAAATAGAAGAATTTGAGGTATATTAGACTAAATCAATTTGAGAATTAGATTATTGGTGATAAGAATAAAGGTGTGATGACTAGAAGAAGGTTAGCTGCAGAAGAAGTATGCCTGATTTCTAAAGTTGAACCTAAAGATGTTGTTTAGCCTGTAAAGATGAAAAATGGATAAGATCCATGGAAGAAGAGTTGGATCAATTTGAAAAGAACAATGCTTGGCAACGTGTTCTTAGACTTAAGGATTGTTGGTATTATGGATGTGTTGCATTAGTTTTGTCATTGATGTCAACATTTATCCTTTCGGAGATCTTTGGTTATGTTGAACCAGCACATTTTGTTTACCAGCATGTTCAGTGACTTATGCATAGTCACTGGTATATTGTTCACCGATAGGTTATATGGTTCACCGACATGGTTGATGACATGTTATCATCTAGAGATCACTTGATTATGTCAAAGGCATGGTTTGGATACTTGGTTTTGGTATTTTGGTTATTGGTCTAATCGGGTTGACATATTTACTGTTACCAACAAATTGGTCTAGGTTATGGACCGGTATGCATTATCTATTCCAGATCAACATAACACATTATGGAGATGATTTTTTGATTGGATATTATTGTAAATATATTAAGTTGACATTATGTATTGCATCTTGACTTATTTGTAATTGATTTTATTGTAATATTATTAATGAGATGACCTACACATTTGGTCTTAGGTTTTGTATATATGTAAGATCTCAATTGATGAGATAAAGGATATATGGTATGTAAGGTTATGGTATTGTAACATGGTATGTGCGAATATTGAAGATCATATGAGCAGACCATAGAGAAGATTCAAGGAATGTTTGAAGGTGATTATCAAGGCTTAATCGGTACTGAATCTAGCATTGTAGATGCTATTTTGAGTAGTACATTATTCTAGGATTTAACCATCCTACTGTAGTCATTGCGACTCCCATTTGAGCAATGTTCTCTAGGCGGTTGGCCTTTCTACATGTGCAAACCCCATTTGTATACGGATTCTTTTAGGAGTAGTATCATATGATTCTAGGTAAGGTTCCCACTATGGGTTTTCCCCTTACAGGGTTTCCACATTAAAATATCTATGTTATGTGTTGTGGATGTTGTTTCTCTCTTTGTTTCATGCATTGTCACCGATATTGATATTAAATTTTAATCTATTAACCCACATTAAGTTTGGTTTACCAGTATTAAGTATCAAGTTTGATTAAGTTATATTTGGGTTGAAATTAATAGACAACTGATTCACCGCCCCTCTCAATTTCCTTCTGGGTCCTAACAATTGGTATCAGAGCTAAATCCTCTTTTTGTGGAAGCCTAATAGCTTGAGGAGATCCTATGGCAACAAACATTTTTAGGAAGGAAAGTCTGAAACTTGATGGAACTAACTATATTATATGGAAGATCAGAATGGAGACACATCTGAATTGCATTGGAAGAGACATACAGGAAGTTACAAAGAATGGTTATGTTGGTCCTACACTGAATCAACCTAATCCACCAACATTGGGTAAAGATCAAGAAAATGATTGCAAAGCAAGAGAAGCACTTTTGAGGGCATTATCAGATCAATAAATCATGGGATTATCAAACTGATCCACTGCTAAATCTATTTGGGATAAATTGGAGAGACTGAATGAAGGAGATATCACTGTCAAAATTGTAAAACTAAAATGTTTCCAGGCCAGGTATGAAAATTTGAAAATGGAAGAAGATGAAAGAATTTCTGCTTTTATGGAAAGAGATAATGAAATAGTTTTAGGAATATAATATTGTGGAGCATCCTTAAGTGAAGATGAAATTGTTTCTAAAGTTTTAAGAGTATTGCCATTGACATACAAAATGAAAGTAACTGCTATTAATGAGTTGAGAATAATGCCTAATACATCAATATCTAGAGATACCTTGGTTGGAAAACTTTTAGCATTTGAGCTTGAGGAATTTGGTCTTGTTGCTACAATTAAGATAGATTTAGCCTTCAAAGCATCATCATCTACAACATCATCATCATCATCAAAAAAATATGATTGGAAAGCACTTTATGCAAGAGATCTTGATGATATCAGAAGGGAAAATGAAGAACTGGAAGAACTTGAAGCACTATTTGCAAGGAAAATGCCTAAAGGTCCAGTTGGAAGTAAGTATGAAGGTAAAACACCATTTTAATGTTTCAATTGCAATAAAGTTGGTCATATGGCATCTAGATGTCCTGACAGACATGCAAGATTGAGGGAGGAAGCAAAAAGAACATATAATCCTAACCCTGAATATCATAGATATAGATTTAAGAAGAATAGAGATAAATCTTGTTACTATGCTAATGAAGGAGTTATTGTTGATTCTGATGAAGAACTGATAGATAATGGATGGGATTTTGTTGCAATAAAAGAAGATCAACTAGCACCTACTATTCCACCAGTAGGGTAGGCCCTAACAGCTAAAATTCAAGAAAAGGATGAATGGATCATAGATTCTCAATGTTCACATCATATGACTAGTGATAAAAGTAAATTCTTATCTTTTTAGGAATATAGTGGAGGTCTAGTAAGATTTGGCAATGATAAATTTTGTTTGATCAAAGGAAAAGGCACTATATCTTTGGATGGTAAGCACAATACTGACAATGTTTATTATGTTGAAGTTTTGAAGCATAATCTTTTGAGTGTTGGTCAATTAGTTAAAAAAGGATTTCAGTTACAGTTCAAGAATGGTAAATGCAAAATCATGAACAAAACTAGATTGGTTAAGTAGTATCTTTCATTTGAACAACAATGATAAGACATGCTTGATTGCACATATTGATGAAATTTGGTTATGGCATAAGAGACTTTGTCATGTAAATTTTGATTGCATTGTAAAGATCAGTTCAACTAAGGCAGTAAGGGATTTACCTAAGATTGTGAAACCTCATAATCCGGTATGTAAAGAATGTCAAATGAGAAAGCAAGTTAGAATAACTTTTAAGAGTATTTCTAAGAAATCCAATTATGTTCTTGATTTAATCCATACTAACTTGTGTGGTCCGAAAAGAACAAGAAGTCTATAGGGAGATAGATACTTTATGCTAATTATTGATGATTATTCTAGAATGTGTTGGGTTACTTTTCTCAGGGAGAAATCAAAAGCTTTTGGAAAATTCAAACTATTCAAGGCAATGGTAGAGAATGAAACCGGTAAGAAAATCAAATGTTTGAGATCAGATCAAGGAGGTGAATTTATATCTAAGGAATTTAATACATTTTGTGAAGTGAATGGAATCAAAAGACAACTATCAATGCCCTGGACACCTCAATAGAATGGAATTGTGGAAAGGAAAAACATAACTATTCTAGAAGCAGCTAGATGCATGATATTGGAAGCAAATCTACCTCATGTGTATTGGAGAGAAGCAGTGAATACAACAGTTTACACTTTTAACAGAGTTCACATCAACGGTGAAACCGATAAGATCCCTTATGAACTATGCTTTGGAAATAATCCTACTCTTAAATACTTCAAATTTTTTTGAAGCAAATGCTATAGTAGGAGAGATGAGTATATTGGTAAATTTTAACCTAGAAGTGATGAAGGATTATTTCTTGGTTATTCATCTAAGAGAAAAGCATATAGATGTTTTAACAAAAGATTGCAAAAAATCATTGAGAGTGCAAATGTGAAGATAGATGAACAATTTAGAAGAAATTCAAGGTCTATAGATTCTTAACCGACAGTTGAGCTGATCATAAATGAACCTATACATAGTGCACCAGTATAGAGTGTGGATCTAGTCACACCAGCATCATCAGAGAATTCCACAATGACTGAAGAACAACAACATGTGAATAGACAACTGATTCAAATTGCCCAAAGGTATGCTAGATTAGTTGAGGAAGAGCAACCCAAATCCACAATCCCTTGCTTCTCTACACTTAGCCCAAATTCCTAAAACCAAATCTATCTTTTTTAAAAAAAATTCTTGTCTCCAAAAATGGAGAGTGGGTGATTTCCTATAAAATCTCCCATTCTTGCCTAAAAAAACCTCAGTGAGAGTTCTCACAGGTTTCTAAAACTAAAAAAGGAAAAGTCAAAAAAAAGATCAAAAGGGATCTCTCATCAAAAAGGAAAGTTAACAACTTAGATGATGCTTCTAATTTTTTTTCAATTTTCGCTCAACTTAGGAAACCCACTTTTTAGGGTGTCTAAATGGTCACATGGGAGTTGAAACATGCCTAAAATTACTCCTAACCCTTAGGTATACCTTATGGGCTTTAGGAAACACTCTTAAATTACCCCTAGGTGTCCATTAAACCCCTTTTAAACCCCTCTGAAGTTAATTTTCGGGTCAAACTTAAGTTGACCACCCCAAATATTCTCTTCCCAAGGCAATTATGGAATCACATTAAATTAATTGAAAAAGCTATGGTTAAACAACTCCCTCCAAGAAACAATTAAAAAAAAAAAACCAAAACATAAATCAACGCATGTGTCAAGTGACACAATAAAAATACTTTTACAAAATTATGCATGAAATCTTGTCTCTTGTTGGATTTACACAAATAAATAAATTCAATCTAACACACATGCAACATCCACTTTTCCAAATAAAATACTATACAAACGGGGTGTTGTCTCTCCAAATAGACAAACCTTGGTTTTACGTATGTACATAGGTCTAGGTTTGGTTCTCCATAATATTTCCATGGTCACATGGATAATTTTCCCTGCGCATGTCAATTACACATTAGTACTTCCAAATAACTTCATATAACATTTAAACACATGAATAAGAATACACGTCAAACACTCTGCATACCATATACATTTAAACAAAACAATACATCTTACATCCAAATAAATCTACATATGCAGTTATCATAATCCTCGTAATTTTAAATCCATACATAAAACATACATCCTATTTCTATCATCATAGTGAAGTCCTGCAAATCCAATAATGACATATATCACCTCAAAGTAATCCTATTATGGAATCATATACAGTTCTATATCATAATGCATATAAATGAAGCATCAACATACATCAATGTTATCCAAATCCTGGAATCTTATAAGTTCTAAATGCGTAATGCATAAAAATGTACACCTCAAGGTGAAATGATTCTGTAACTTGTTTCAATTACTTTTCTCACCAATCTATCTATCTAACATAGCCCATCCTATTGAATTATAGCATTTATTAGTAGGGTCAAACATGGTCAACTAAGTTAGTCAAAGCTTGGTTAGGGAGGGCCTTACAAAATAATACTAAAACTCATGCACTAAAGGGGGGAAATTAATTTTTGAATTTTGAAATCTAAGTTGAATAATGCAAAGTTCTAGAAAGAAATGATGCAATCTCCTAAGAGATTGAAAATGAAAATTATCCACAACAAATTGAATTTTAAAATTAGTGCCTAATGAATATAACCTCTTAATTTGAAAAGTGAAATTTGAAAGGAGGGAAAATTTAAATTTAAAAATAAGGGTTGTCAAAAACTAACCTCTTAATTTTGAAATTTTGGAATTAATTTTAAAATTAGGGTGTATGTAATTAACCACTTAATTTTAAAATTTAAATTGAAAATTGAAATGTTAAATTTAGATTTGATTTCGACCTTAGGGTGACCTAAAATCAATAAAATTTCACAAATATCTGGATTTGAACAATAAAATATAGTCAAAATAGGCTCCTGAAATTTTGAGAAAAAGTTCGGGACCAGGTAGCCCCCTCTTGATTTGACCAAATTTTTGCCAAATTTTCGGGGAAGCTAGATATTGTGATTTTAATGCGAATTCTAGAAGGATATGGAAATTGGAGTTGTCTAGATATGCGAAATCAAGCCTTGAAGGTCCAAATAGGACATACTTAGGATATGTAATGAGATGATTTGTTGAAGGAAGGAAGCAGAAAAGGGCACGCTTAAGGTTAAGGGCCAACTTTTATGAGCTTTATATTTAATAAAATTGATTAAATGCTTAAATTAAAATTGAAAATTGCACAAGATTAATTTAAATTAAAAAATGAGGGTTTGTTGCATAAACCGCTTAATTTTAAAAATTTAAATTTTGATAATTTGAATGTTGTAAGGTGGGAATGTGAATTTTGAATTTGAAGAAATAACCCAAATCTGAAAATTAATTCAACATCAACACAATCCACAAGTTCAATTTTAAAATTAAAAACTAGGGTTTTTTTATTTAACCACTTAATTTTTGAAATTTTGTTGAAAATTGAACATTTAAATAAAAAATTGAATTGTAAAAATTAGAGTTCTTAGATCTGAAACAATTAATCCAATTTAGACAAATCACAAGATCAAATTTGAATCTAAAAATTAGGGTTTTTTTTTGTGAATTTAACCTTTAAATTTTTTAAAATCGCAAGAAAATTAAACTTGTAATTGAAAATTTGAATTGTAAAATGCATAACACTCAGATTTTAATATGAAAATCAAAAGTAAGGATAATTCACGTCATGTTCACCAAAATGTAAAGTGGAAAATTTTGAGCTTAGCAAATTCACCACATGGAATGGAGAAATTGCTAAGTCAATTTTCACTTGGAGGACATTACATTAAAAAGAGGGGAAAATCCACTAGATTCGATCACTAATTTGAGAAGGACTAAATACTAAGTAGCTTGGTTGAATGTGGAATGTGTTTGATGCTCTTTTGTAAGTTGACTAGTTGAATTAAGATTGAATGCAAGGAATGAAGCCAAATATGAGGAAACAATGAGTTGTAAAGTCAAGATTTTTTTGTGCACCTAAATCTGAGAAGTATGAGATGATTCAAAGCTACTCTGTGAAAACTGTAAAAAGTAGCAAGGATTGTGTGCAGGGACCAGGGTGCCCCCTCTTGGTCCTCCAAGATTTTTGATCGCTGAAAAGGGTTTTTCCATCTCTATGTCTAAAGTTTATCTCAAGAGTTACAACTGTGTACCTATTTTTTTACACACAAAAGAAAAGGGAAATGCGTTGGGAATAGGGGCTTGCCTTTAGGTCAAACCCTAGTTTTGGAATTAACTAGGTGGTTGAAATAATGAAGTTGAAATGACTAAAAGTAGAAATCCTCCTCTTTGAAGGGATGTTGAATTGACTAAACATGAAATGATTATAGCTCCTTGTGAAGTTTTTCTTGTCTCCACATGAAATTAGGACTTCATGAATTATAATGATGATCTCCTCTTCAATGCTTGAAATATTGACTCTATTATTGCTCCAAAGATTGAAGGAAGACTGAAAATGCTTAATTGCTCTTGAATGCTTGAATGCTTGATCTCTTTGATGCTTCAAGACCTCTTGTGGATGCATGATATCTTGTTAGGATTCCCACAAATACTGAGAGGGGAGGGGGGGTGAATCAGTATCTAACCGGTAATAAGATTTTCTTAACTTAAAACATGTAGAGCATATTAATATTGTGTACCAGTAAACAGAAAGTAATGCAATAAATAGAAATAAAAACAACCACATGAAAAACAAACCATAACACAATATTTTAACAAGGAAACCCGGTGTGGGAAAAACCTCGGTGGGATTTGTGACCCACAATATTCACTTATTGGCCAATAAGAGAATATTACTGCTACAAGAGGGACCTGCACATGCAGGAAGGCCAAGTGCCTAGAGCTCATTGCTCAATTACAAAATGGGAAGTCTCGCTGACTTACAAAATGGATTATATAAATCCAGTGTCTTGTACTGCTTCAAAATAGCATCTATAATGTCAGATCTAGTACCGGTTTCTGCTCTGCTTCTTACATAAACCCTTAACCTATAATTCGCATAATAGGTTAGCCTTATTTCGCCTAATTACATTCCTCTATCTATTACCAAACGTTCTACAATGATCTCTTATATATATGAGTCATTTTACAATGTTGCCAAGTTAGCTTAAAATGATTTTACAATAATAAACAAAATATATTACAACAAAAATCCTGTCAGCTTCTGTGGCGGTATGCTTGCTTTTACTGTTGGTGCCGATGGTCTGTGTGTCGGTGTAGATTCTAACTTTGTTGGTGCCGATGGATTGCCTTGCTGATGACATAGTATTGTAAGGTTTCCATCAATGACAAAACCTTTAATCATCTACAATGTCTCATTGGAGTGTACATTTTCCAACAATCTCTCCCTTTGGCATTGATAGCAACACTCATGAGAAAATTCAAAAAAGTGTAGTCCAAAGATATGTTACCAAAAATGTGTGAACCAAAAAAGTGTGAACCCCCCTGAGCAGATGAGTCTTTAGCTGATTATTTTCTCATACCACTACTCCCCCTTTGGCATCAATGACAAAGGTTGTCAAAGTGTCAATAGAGTATGGTTTCTTGTCTCAAACTTGTAACCAGGTGGTTACAATTTGAAAAAGATCCGCCAAAACCAAATTTAGGCTTTCAAGAAACTTTTTACTGTCCTTTATTGTTGCCTTTGTTCTTTGAACTGTACCGGTGAGGTGTTGCATTTTCTCTGCCAGTGTTTTCTGTACTTGAACTAATGCATCAGATATTTCTTTCCTTAAACATGTGAGGTAGTCCAACTTTGGACTTAATCTCCATTTCAGATCCTTAGCCTTACTTTTTAATTTCTCTTTTTCTCTTTCTAGATTTAGTAACTCTTCCTCAAAACCTGTTATCTTTTGCTCAAAAATTGATAATGAATCAGATGAATTAATAAAATTGTCACCTAGCTTATTAGTTTCCTCCTATATCTTAATCATTTTCTTGTCTATATCAACTATCAAAAAGTTTGTCTTACAAATGTCTCTGTACAAAGTTTTGAACTCCTTAAGTTTGCTACACAGTTCCGGTACAAGTGTGTCAAAATGCCTTGTACACTTCTTTATTTGTTCCTCAAGGAATTTTTGTTTTTGTTTTTCTAACCTCTCTTTGAATGCTTCTTCCTTTATTTGCTCAACTGTCACTGAGTTGTCAATAATATATTTAGACAAAGTGTTGAGTTGACTCAAATAATCCTTATTATCTACATTGCATTTTGGAGATATCATCTTCAAAATTAGAATTGTGTCATCTATAGCTTTATATGCCTATGAACTACAATCTGTTATTTTCTTTATAGAATCTAAAAGAACTTCAGTTACATTTGTTGATTTAAATCCTATAGTTGAAGGGTCAACATTCTAAATTCCGCCAGTGAGAGTAATATCCTTGCTTGTAGTGACCTCTAGTAGGTTAGTCTATGTTTCCATTTCTTTAAGAAAAGGTTTTTGTTGTTCTCCTATTGTTGGTGGCACTATTTCCACATGAACCTGTTGCTCTATGTTACCATCTGTTTGTTTTCCTTGTGTGTTATCTATTTCATTATTTACCAGTGGCTCACTAGCCATATCTGTCTTACTGGTTGTGTCCTTGTCCATCATAATGTTGACTTTCTAAGTATCAACATCAATTGTGTATAGTACCTTAGAATTAGGATTTGTATCCTCTTGTGATACATCCATACTCTCATTAGCCGGTTGATTTTCAGTTGTTGTTATCGGTGGAGTAACCAGAGGCGGTGGGGATAAGTTATCTCTTATTTTGATGATTGGAGGTCCACCAACCTTTCCTTTTCCCTTATCCTTGTCTTTCTGATATACCTTGATTGGTTTAGGGTTTCTATACTCTTCTTGTTTTTCCTTCTCAACAAGGAATATATCCCATGCATTTTCAGTTTCTTCTGCAACGTCATTTACTCTTCCAACCATTAGTGCAATATTCCTGTGTGTAGTAGAGAATACTAACCGGTTAGCCTCTGTAATTAGATCATCTATTTCTTTCAGAGAGTTAACTGGGTAGACAACAAGTAGTTTCTCAATCTTTATTTTCTTGTCAAGCTCTATAACAGCTTGCCTTCTAGCTTCAAGTCTCTTAAATAGTTCTACTGGTACTTCATCTATAATTTGCACCAAAAATTTCTTGTAGATATCCAAGTGTAGAATTACACTATTTTCAACTTTCTCCTTTTCATAAACTGATAATGTATCATATAGTTTTTTAATTTTCATAAGTTGTCCTTCCTCTATTATTTCATCCAAAAGTTTGTCAATTGGAACAATATTTTGTTGAGTCCTTTTCTTTGGTGTCAACTTTTTCTTCTTAGGAGTAGACTTCTTGACCGAGGGCCTCACTGCCTATTGTTTTTGCTTGGTTCTTCTAGGTGAAGGTTCCTTTTTCCTTACAACTCTTTTAAATGCTACAGGCATATCACTCTCTGAAGAAATAGCTACCGGTGAAAGGTGAGTTTCAGGCTGCGGTGCTTCTAACTCATCTTCAGTGATGTTGGTTTGTTTTAGTACATCTTCTTTTATAGCCTTAGCCTACCTTGAACCTCTCCTCACTATTGCTTCTACTTTCTTCACTCTCTTCTTGGATTGAATTTGTTTTTCAATTGTTTCAGCACTACTAAATACCTCTTCCTTAGGTTCATTGGGTGCTTCCAGAAGGGCTTTAGCATATGTTTCCATTAGGTGATCATCTGTCTCATAACCCATTTCAGTAACCCAAATTGTTCTTGGGGTAACTGCTTCCATCCACATCTCATCCTTCTTGATGACAAAACATATCTTATCCTTGTATTTATTTACAATTTCCTGTGACAGTCTGACTCTGTTTTTCATATGGGCCTTCAATGCTAGAAAATACTCATTGATATTCTTCTCTTTGTGTTCACCCATATTGTTCAATAAGTCAGATAACTATTTCCCTACCAGTATGTCAAATCCAAGGTTCTTATTACCTATACCGGGCACCTGTTTTGTTATATGTAGTATTAAACATACAAGTAAATTACCAAATCTGAATGTGCCTTTCTTATCCTTCTTGATCTTTACCAGATTGTCAATAATTTCATCCTTTAACCATTCACATACATCAATTTTCACATTATCTTTAACCATATCATGAGCACTTTTTATGCATAAGCTAGAAACTGAGTTAAGTTTGTTTGCATGAGTTGTTTTGTAACCTAGAATCATGCTAATGAATCTCACATTTGTGTCAGTTACATCATTCACCCTTAAAGACCTTTTGTCAGATGTTGCACCTATTAGGTTCATTACTAGGTCATTTGAGACCTTTTTTGTCTTGTCTAGTCTGTTACCAATGGAAGGTAACCCTGTTACAACTTTCACAGCTTCCTTGGTAATTTTATGAACCAAATCTAGCCAAAAGAATGCGTCATGTACCCTGCTCAATACTATCCTAATAACTACCTTAGGGAAATCCAGAATGCTGAGGATTTCAGTGAATCCTAGGGTTTCAATAATTTTGTGTTCAGGTTTCACATTACCAGAATCATCACATATGATAGTCTTGTACATGTTCTTGATTTCCTCATCACCTAACTCTTCTATGTGGCAATGGATGTACATTCTAGGATCTTCTGCAAAAACAATTCCTTTGGGGATTTGGGAAAATGCACCAACATTATCATCCTTTTTAGCTATCTTGAGAACTAGCTGAAATATGGGCCTAGGGCATTTGATTACCTCGACTACAGTAGGGTTTACTATGAATTTAGGTATAGAAGAGGATGCCATGATTATAAATACCTTTTTCTATCTTTGGAAAGATTGATTGCTGAAATGCTTTGCCTCTTTGCTCGAAATGCCTTAGCTCTGGAAATTTTGCACTCTTCGAATGTTTGAATGCTCGGTGAAGTGAAATGGAGCCAAAAACACTAATTTATAATGTCAATCTGCCAACTACCACATTTAATGCTTGCCAGTTAAGTAATCACTTAACATATCTACTGGTATAGAAGTAATTTCAACTTCTTACCATCAACCAAGGGAATAATAGCATATTTCTCATTTGATTGCTAAACCCTCAAAAGAATTTTCTTCAATTAGATGAAGAGACTCCTGCCGGTGGAGTGCTACTCTGCTTTGCCGGTGGAGTGTTGCTTGGTTCTACCGGTGGAGGAGTATTCCCAACACCATTTAGGTCTGACTTTCTAATCCATTGTTTTGAGAATTCTTGCTTAACTTCTTCAACTTTTTCTTTTCCTTTCAAACTAGAACCTTTGTTGTCTGTCGATGGTGCCTTACTTCTGTAGAATTTTGTAATATGTCCAATCTTGTTAAAAGCATAACAAGTCACATTATTTTTTTGAATAGACTTCCCATAACCTATGTTGGTTTGTGTTCTACATTGATTAGATAAGTGTCCAAATCTTCCACAAACATAACATCTTACATTCATTTCAAAATTTTTAGAGTTATGACCAATTTTGTTGCATTTTGAACATTGATCGGTGGGTGCATTGGTATTCTGATTTGCTCTAGATCTACATTGATTTTGTCTATGACCATACTTGTTATAGTTAAAGTATTTGCCATTGAATTTATAAGCAGTAGGTTGTCTTACCGATTTGCCATGATCCTGTGTGTTTGCAGTACCGAAGCTTTCTCCAACTTCAAAGCCAATTCCACAAGTGTCACCTTTAGGTTTTTGATTCTTCAGCAAGTTACCAAGTTCTTCTGAGCTTTTCTTGAATTTCTCTTTATGTAGATTTGTAGTATCTAGTTCTCTTTCTAAGACTTCTTTTTGCCTAATCAGATCATTTGAGTCATTCTATGTGTGCATCAGATCTATCTTCAACATATCATTTTCATTACTAAGTCTTGCATTTTCATTTGTAGCATCATTTAGTCTTCTAGTCAAGTCTTCTTCATTCTTCTTTCTATCTTCAATTTCTTTACAAAATCTCATAGTCATATCCTACATCTCATTCTTTGTTGTCATGTTTTCTTGTTTCAACTTATTCATCAGATCACTAAGAGTTTCTTTTTCATCATTCTCATTTTGCATCTTTTCACAAAGTTCTCTTCTCTTGTTTCTTTAAATAGTAAGATTTTCTTGAAGTGCTTAAATAATATCCTGAGCTGCTTTTAGGTCATCTTCAAGTTTGATATTTTTCAATTTTTCTCCATCATAGTCTGAGAGAGCTGCTTCAAGTTGCTTCATCAAGTTTTCCATCTCTACCGGTGTCAAGATCTTCCTCAAGCTGTTAGTCTTCTAAAAATAGAGGACCAAGCTCTGATACCAATTGTTAGGATTCCCACAGATACTGAGAAGGGGGCTGAATCAGTATCTAACCAGTAATAAGATTTTCTTAACTTAAAACTGTCATGCTCTGTGTGGTGTACTTGTACCTGCAAACATAATGCACTCAATAAATCATTACAAGCAATGGTTAGTAAATTGAAACAATGAAAGACAAAACCATAGCTAATCGACTTATTGCCTCCTAGTAAATGCGAGTATGAAAAATGCTCTCAAATTTTGCTATGCAAATTCCAGTGACTTGACTACACTTAGATGGAGGATTTGAATGCTGAAAATGCATGATCTAGCAAGAATAGCATGATTAAGCTATATGAGTTCATGATTGATCTAGAAAATGAACTAGAATGAAGATGCAATTAAGCTAAAATGAGCATGATAACATTGCTAAAACTGATAAACTAGAAGCTAGATGCCTATAATAACAGTGCTTAAGCTACGAATGAGATGGGATCCATATTGCTCAAAATGAGGTCTATTTATAGGATTTTCCAAGGCTAGGGGTGAGTTGGCATGAATCAACGGTTGAGATTGATCTAAAGATATCAATGGTTAAATTGGAGGAGGTTGGCAAAGGGAGTTGGATTAAAGGGAACACTTAGTGACAAGTGTCACAAAGGTTCTAGAAGATGTTAGGATGAAAGGGGACATGGGGGTAGGTAGAATGGGTTAGGTTTAGGAATGGTTAGGTTTAGGAGTGGTAGAAGTTAGGAGAATTTGAATTAAAAAAATTCAAATAATATTAAAAAGGCTAATTAATCTCAACAACTCATGGATTTGATTTGTTTTAATTAATTAGGGGATTTAGAAGAAATGATTTTGGATGAGGGAATTAATTAATTAAAGAGGTGAAATGAACCTATTTAATAAATCCTTAGATTTATTAATAAGTAGATGAATGAGAGATTTAATCAAATTGCGTAGTGAATTCAATTAAATTGGTAAGGAGATATTAATTAAATAATTGCTTATTTAATTAATTATCTTCAGACCATTTTTAGGTGTATACATTTTTCCCCTCTTTGAAGCGAGGTGTGATGACATGTTGATTCAAAGAATAATCTCATTTTGATGATGATATTGATTTGATAAGATTCCTCAGCTCTTGATTACTAAATTCTGGTATGATGATGCCCCCTCGGGAGATCAATTGAGATAATTGATCTTTGGATTTTTTGAAAGATTGATATCCCAATAGATTTGATTTGATTTCTACAATTGTGTTTGATGAAAATGCGAGTTCTTCGATTAGCTTGATTGCTTAGATTGGTAAGATTGAAAAATCTTGATTGATTAGATTCAGTCTGGTTTCAGGAAGGATTCATCCTATATAAGACAACAATGATCAAAGCGTCTGGTTTCAGGAAGGATTCATCCTGTATAAGACATGATCAAAATGTCTGGTTTCAGGAAGGATACATCCTTTATAAGACATGAATTAGAATCAGATCGTCTGGTTTCAGGAAGGATACATCCTATATAAGTCGTGATAGAATCAATTAGGTTTGATTGATTGATTTGATTTGATAAGGTTGATAGATAAGGAACTAACAGTTTGTTGATAGCAAGTTGCTGAAATATTTGGATATGTTGATTGTTGATTCTGTTGAGAGAGATAGCATAAGATTTGAGTTGGGTCGATAATATCTGAGAGAAATATGAGTCATTATTCTGATTGCGTATACACTTGTGATGATACTTTGATGATTCTTGCAATAGATTTAACCTTGGATAAAAGGAGCTTGTAAGATCCCATGTAAGAATGAAATGCAAGCTAAAATGAAAATGAAAATGTAACAGAATGCAAACTATGACCGGACCAGTCACTGGATTATTTTGTGTTTTTTTATTCATCATTGAGCTTTTGAAATGTGGGAAGTGAGTGCAAACATCGATGGTATAATTAAACCATGATGACCTGAGCACTTCTTTCCTGGATTTTGATATAGCAAGTTAACACAAGCATCTAGGTATAATTGAATCTGAGATGACCTGAGTGTTGTTTGCGTAAAGCAGGCAGTATTAATCATTTCAATACGCAAATCAAAAATGTCTTCAATGATACTCCGATGATCATGTCTCAAGACAAATTTGCACATATTAATGATTAATTTTCAGACAACAGACAAGAAAAATATCATGTTCCTTCCTTGTTCCTCTAGTCAATGACATCCTAGAGTCACTCAAAAATCATGATAGCGAAAAGCAATATAGAAAAGTTGAACAATCATGTTACAATCATTATTCAAAAAGATATTATCCACTGAAAAGTGTGTGATGTGCTTAGATTGATTTCGTGATAGCATGATAGTTGATAGTTTGATCTTGTGTTCAATGTTGGATGTGTCTTAGTTTTCGCTTGATAAGATTTGTCTAACTGTTTGTTCTACTTGTTTGATTTAGCTCAAAATTAATCAAGAGTTTGCCCCCAACTAGGTGTAGGATTTTGTCCCAAGCCTAGAAACAAAGTTGTTATGATATATTCAGTGATCCAAACCATGGTAAGAAGCCACCTGGGATGTCTACGTATGTATAAAGGCTTTATAATGGTCATGTATAGCACTAATGGAAGAATGAATGCATGAAATAATAGATGGAAGAGCTACTGGACAAATAGCACCTGTTTGCCAAGTTTTCACCATCTGTTTTTATTGCACTTTTTCTAATATTTGATTTTTTTTCAATTTTTAGGATTTTTTTTCTTTTTTAGTGTTTTTGATTTTTTTGATTTTTCACTGTTTTTGATTTTTCTGATTTTTCACTGTTTTTTATTTTTTCTGATTTTTCACTGTTTTTGATTTTTCTGATTTTTCATTGTTTTCGATTTTTTTCTGCTTTTTCACTATTTTTGATTTTTTTCTTATTTTTCACTGTTTTTTATTTTTTTGATTTTTTAGACATAGAACTTCTTTAGGTGCATGCTATTGATAGGTTCTTCAAGCTGATCTTCATCTTGTGTTGATAACTAATATGCTCCTGACCCAAATACTGTTGTGACCACAAATGGACCTAACCAGTTTGGTTCAAATTTTTCTTTCTTTTCTTGATCTTCTTGGTTGCATGGATTTTTCTTTAGCACTAGTTCTCCAACTTGAAAGGTTCTTGGTTTAACCTTATGATTATAGCTCTGACACATTCTTTGCTGATATACCTTTAGATGATCAAAGGCATTATGTCTACATTCATAGATCAGTTCTAACTCTTGTAGTCTAGATACTCTTTGTTCTTCATCTGGGATGAGACCTTCTAGTGATACATGTAGAGAAGGTATCTCTACTTCAATTGGCAATATGGCTTCTGATCCATATACAAGATAGAAAGGTGTGGCACCTGTCGGTGTGCAGATACTAGTGCGGTAGGCCCATAGAGCAGGGTTTAGCTCGGTATGCCAATCTTTCCTAGCATCATTCACTATCTTTTTAAGAATTTTAAGGATAGTTTTGTTAGATGCTTCTGCGTCCCCATTTCCCTATGGATAATATGGTGTAGAGAATCTATGCTAGATTTTGAACTTCTCACATAGCTCTTGTACATCTTGATTCTTGAATGGTCTCCCATTATCAGTGATAATGGTCATTGGTATTCCATAGCGACAGATGATATAGTTCAAGATAAATGCAGTAATTTGTTTTCCTGTGATATTGATGAGAGGTACCACTTCAATCCATTTTGTGAAATATTCAGTAGCTACCAAGATGAATTTGTGTCTGTTAGATGAAGAAGGATTTATCTTTCCTACTAGATCAAGACCCCATTGGCAGAAAGGCCAAGATGTTGCTAAAGCATGAAGTTCTTATGCTGGTACATGAATCAAATTTTCATGGATCTGAGAGTTTTTGCATGTTCTAGCTATCTGAAAAGATTCGTGTTCCATAGTCGGCCAATAATAGCCCAAGCGTATGAGTTTTTTTGAAAGGGTAAGACCACTTGAATGAGTGCCACAAATGTTGTTATGGACTTCATGTAAGGCCTTCTTAGATTCTTCTTGTTCGAGACATCTTAAGAGAGTACTGTCCAGACCTCGTTTATACAGGGTATCTATGATGAGAGTATAATGGGAAGATTGGTGAATAAAGTTTCTCTTTTGGTTCTTTGATAAGTCAGGAGGTAAGATGTTGTCTTTCAGGTATGTGTAGGTTTGGCCATAGCGGGAGGAATCGTGTCCAATAAGTTGATAGATGGTTTGGGAATCAGGACAATTAAAGGTGGGATGAAACAACTCTTCAACCAGGAATTCATAATGTTGTTGATTTTCCTATGTCTGCAATAGAGAAGCAAGTGTAGCCATGGCGTCTGCTTCTTTGTTATCATTTATTGGAATTTGTTCAAAAGTTATTTCTACAAAGTATTTCTTGATATCATCCACTATCTTTTTGTAAGGCATTAGTTTGTCATCTTTTGTTTGATAGTCATCATTGATTTGATTAATGACACGCTGAGAGTCTCCAGAGACTTGAAGTTGTTTAATATTCCATTCTACAGTAATTTTGATACCTATTACCAATGCTTCATACTCTGCTATATTGTTTGTACATGGAAAGCTTAATTTGTATGCTTTCAGGATTATATGCCCTTGTGGTGTGATGAAAAGAATGCCTGCTCCTGATCCGTGTTGTGTATATGAAGCATCGAAGTATAGTTGCCATGCTTTTGTTATAGTTGTTAAGATATCAGCATTAGGAAATTCAATCTGTAGAGGATGATTATCTTGAAGTGGTGTCTATGCTAGTTGATCTGCGATGACTTGTCCCTTGATAGATTTTTTGTCAACATATTTGATATCAAACTCGCTTAGAATCATGATCCATTTTGCTAGTCGTCCTGTCAATGTGGCTTTGCTGAGTAAATACTTTAGAGGATCAATTTTAGCTATCAACTTGATGGAGTGAGATATTAGATAGTGTCATAGTTTTTGAGAAGCAAAAACTACTGCCAAGCATGCTTTTTCTATTGATGAATAGTTAACCTCATATCCCACTAGTGTTCTATTGATGTAGTACATGGCTCGTTCTTTTCCTTCATTATCCTCTTGTGTGAGCAAAACTCCCAATGATGCTTCAGTAGTTGATACATAGAGTAATAATGGTTTTCCTGGAATTGGTGACATTAGAATAGGTGGTTGCATGAGATATGCCTTGATCTTGTTGAATGCTTCTTCGCAATGATGGTCCCATTTGAAATTAACATGTTTGTGTAATAGGTAAGTGAATGGTTGACATTTATTTGCTAATTGAGCCACAAATCTTCTGATTGACTGGAGTCTTCCTTGTAGTGATCTTAGTTGACTGATATTCTTGGGAGATGTCATTTCCATGATTGCTTTTACCTTAGCTAGATCTACTTCAATTCCTCTTGCTGAAACAATGTATCCCAATAGCTTTCTTGAAGTAACACCAAAGGCACATTTCTTAGGGTTTAGCTTTAGCTTGTATTGTTCTAACCTGTCAAAGATCTTTTCCAGTATGTCTATATGTTCTTCTCTATTGTATGATTTAGCTAATATCTCATCCACATAGTCTTCCATGAATGTATGCATCATGTCATGAAATATAGTTGTCATGGCTCTTTGATATGTAGCACCTGCGTTCTTTAATCCAAAAGGCATGACGTTCCAGTAGAAAGTACCCCATGGGGCATGTAAAAGTTGTCTTTTCTTGATCTTTGGGTGCTATTTTGATCTGATTGTATCCAGAGAAACCATCCATTAGAGAAAACATGGAGTGTCCAGCAGTTAAATCTACAATGATGTCAATGTTAGGCTAAGGAAAGTCATCCTTTGGACATGCATTATTAAGATCTCTAAAGTCTGTACATATTCTGATGCTTTTATCTAGTTTTGAAATAGGAACAATGTTAGATACCCATTGAGGATATGCTATAGGTCTAATGAATCCTACATCCAATAATTTCTTTAGTTCTGCTTTGACTAGAAGAGCGATATGCGGATGCATTTTCCTTAACTTTGTTTGACTGGTTTGGCTCTTGGACTAAAATTTAAGTGATGCATAATAAGTTTTGGATCTAACCTTGGCATGTCTACATATGACTAGGCAAAATTTATTTGCCATCGTTTGAAGAGTTCCACATATTGTTACATTTCTTGCTCAGACAAAGAAGTTGTTGGATGAAGAATCTTTGGTTGCTCTTTTGTGCCAATGTTAACTGCGTTTGTTGGTTTGCTCAAAATGGATGATCTTTCTTGATAGTGCTCAAGTAAAGTGTTAAATCTCCCATCTTTTGGTGCCTTGAGGAGGTTTTCACCATTAGATGCGTCCTTTATTTTTACTTTTTCCTGGTCTAATGTTGCCAATAAATGGTTTTTCAGCATTAGACCTGATATTTTTTTCTTTATTTTCACTTTTGCAACTAGGAGATTTGGCACCCACTTGACTGGAAAATGCATTGTTGAAATTCCTGGTGAGAGTTGTTACAGGTTCGATTGCATTAATACTATGTACCGATAAACAGAGATAAAAACAACCACATGGAAAACACACCATAACACAATATTTTAACGAGGAAACCCGGTGTAGGAAAAACCTTGGTGGGATTTGTGACCCACAATATTCACTTACTAGCCAATAAGAGAATATTACTGCTACAAGAGGGGCCTGCACATGCAGGAAGGCCAAGTGCCTAGAGCTCACTACTCAATTACAAAATGGGAAGTCTCACTGACTTACAAAATGGATTATATAAATCCAGTGTCTTGTACTACTTCAAAATAGCATCTATAATGCCCGATCCAGTACCGGTTTCTGCTCTGCTTCTTACATAAACCCTTAACCTATAATTCGCATAATAGGTCTACCTTATTTCACCTAATTACATTCCTCTATCTATTACCAAATGTTCTACAATGATCTCTTATATATATGAGTCATTTTACAATGTTGCCAAGTCAGCTTAAAATGATTTTACAATAATAAAAAAAATATATTACAACAAAAATCTTGTTGGCTTCTATGGCGGTATGCTTGCTTTTACTGCCGGTGTCGGTGGTCTATGTGCCAGTGTAGATTCTAACTTTGCTAGTGCCAGTGGATTGCCTTACCAGTGACATAGGATTGTAAGGTTGCCATCAATGACAAAACCTTCAATCATCTACAGTGTCTCATTGGAGTGTGCATTTGCCAACAAATTGCTCTTGAATGCTTGAATGCTTGATCTCTTTGATGCTTCAAGACCTCTTGTGGATGCATGATATCTATCAAATGAGAGTAGAAATCCTCTTATATACCTTCCTATCGAATTAATTAACTAATTTTCTAGCATGATGAGCTGACATTGAGGAATTTTTCCCACTCAAATTTGAGATGGGTGAGGGGGTCCAAAATGGGTCCCCGTTAAGGAGGACTAGGGCGCCATGAATTAGTCCTAGTGAGGACCAGGGCATCACACCCTAGTCCTTCCCTATTTTGGGACAAGATGAAGGTGTCATGTGAAGTGCACTTTGAGTTATATGATGTTTTTGACTTGTATGAGCATAATCAAGTCTCCGATTAGACCAAGGGGAACAACCACTAAGATGAAGACCCAAATGTAATAAAAAATTATAAGGGGTGCAATTTTAGTATTTTTCACTATCTTTCTCGTTGCCTTCAAAATCAAAATACTTTTCCATCTTCATGATTTAATCCAACAACTCATCTGAATCCAACTTGCCATCATAATCCGATGGGGTAAAATGTGGTCTAGTATTCACTCTTGAAAAATCTCTTATAAACCCTTCCTCATTCGGATCATTCACCAATGGATTGTCTCCTTGTTCTCCAGCCACTTCTTCTTCTTCATCGATCATCACTCACATCTTCAAAATGTCAACCTCTTCTCTGGGCCGTTTCAACAACTTCTAATTGGGCTGCAATTCCTCTCAACATTTCCATCATATCAGGGTCTTTGTTTCCATGCGCTCCACCACCTTTAGCATCCCTTTAGGCCATCTTTATGCTAGTCCTTTGAAGTTGTAGATCGGATCCTCAATCCGCCACCCTTTAATAAAAAACCTGTAGGAAAACACAATCTCTGAAATGAAACTTGCTCTGATACTACTTGGTGTAGCCACGATAGGAGATTCCTCAAAGAGATCAATTCAGACTATGCAACAAGAGTTACATAGAAAAAACAACACAATTGTGATAGAGGAAATGCAGAATAGACTTTATTATAACTTGAAAATCAATTATAATCTGTCGGAAACATACGGGCTCACAAGATTTGACACACTGGCTTGATTACATACATTCTCAAATACAATATCTGGGCTCAAGCAAGAATGCGAGCCAACTCCAAACCTCCTAACCTTCAGATTTATCTTCTATGTTCTGACGATTCATTCTTAATGCTCAATGATTTATATGATCAAGAATGATCTGTGTCAGCTCAAGATGGAACAATAACCATAGAACAAGATAAAACGTGTAAAACAACAAGGTCATCCTCCGCTAAAGATATCCTTCCATAAAATTCATAGAATGAAGTGCAGACCCAAAGGAAGGTCGGCCACAAGCCAAGAAACATTGGAAACAATGAATGGAAGATCCACAAGCTACAAAATCCAGCTCCACAAGATCCGATGAGAAATGCCAACACTACAAAATAGGAACAAACTAAAAAGAAAATATTTTGTTTTTGGTTGATGTAAGATTGTAAAGAAACAGGGATGCTCTTACATCAAATTCAGAATGATCTACACTAGTTTCCTTATGTTTTTCATTAGGAGTTATAATAGCCATGAACAATGTTTCTTCCCCTTATTCAATAGATTCATCAGAAAGATTGTTTGTAACATCTACATACAAAATCTTCTTTTTGAAGACATTCTTCTTCTTGAAATTAGTGAACTTTTTCTTTCCTGATTTTCTAGTGTTCTCATCATCACTATCAAGATCCTTATTTGGACATTGAGAAGCATAATGTCCAATCTTACCATAATTGAAATACTTAAAGGGTAATTTCCCTTTATATTTACCAGACCCTCTTCTTAGTTTGTTGACAAAATTCATGTCATGTTCATCTAGATTTTTAGATTCACACATACTATCACTATCCTTTTTGATAGACTTAAAAGAAAGTTCGCTACTAGTAGAACAATTATCATTGATCCTCATTTCATAAGTAGTAAAGACACCATGCAAAGCATCTAATGTGACTTTTCTGATATCCCTTTCCTCTAAGGTAGAGATTTTAGAATAAAATATACGTGTTAATGACCTTAACACGTTCTTGACAACAACTGGTTCTTTCAAATCTTCACCAAGACGTCGTATAGAGTTCACAACTTCTTGAATTCTCAAGAAATAATCTGCATTTTTTTCATTTTTAGTCATTTTAATTCTTTCAAACCTAGCTCTAAAGGTTTGTAATTTTTCTTCTTTAACATGTTCATCACTGTCATAGATATATGAGAGTTTATCCCAAACAACTTTAACATTTTTTTAATCCATGAATTTAACAAGAACATCATTAGTTAAGACACAACAAATAGCATCAAATGCTTTAGCATCACACTCATATTCCTTCTCCTCATCAGGAGTAGAAGGTGTTGTAGTGGCATTGTATGCATTTTAAATAACAGACCAAACTTTATAGCCTAGAGAGGTTAAATGCCTTTTCATTCTAAAATTCCAAAAGGAATAATTGAAATCATCAAATAGAGGTTCTCTAACAGAGGATTGACCCTCTTGACTAGCCATAAGTACTCCTACTAGGAAACCCCTAGTTTTCTTTTGAATAGGGGTTTGGCTCTGATACCACTTGTTGGAGTATAGTCAACACTGAGAGGGGGGATGAATTATTGTTAATTAATATTTTCTACCTTTTAAAAAACTTTTTAAATTTTGATAGATATAATCAACATGAAATGACAAGTATATGCATCATCATGAACAAATAATACAACACAAATTGATACAGTGATATGTCCTGAGTGGAAACCCTCCTAGGGAATAAAACAACTCCAATTGCCTCATTGAATTATTTGAAAAATAATCACTTTTACAATGTCTCACTAACTAATTTATGTATCTCACTAATAGAATTTTCAATGCCACATCATCTTATCAAAATTTTCCACATAAATAGTTTGAATTACATATAGAGTTTATGCTCTATTTCACTTCTTATCATCTTCTAATCTCATATGAGCATTAGAAGCAATTGTACAACATTTCTCAATGTTCAAATACAAGATACCATTGTACATTTACATATACAAACATAATAGTATCATGCAAAGAATAATTTATTCACATACACAACACTAATGTGCATATAGAAGAAATGCATAGTAGTATACTATATAGAACTATTCAAGAGATTAATTTGATGTTCAATAATTTTTCACAAATCTGATTCAATCTAAGTAATTCATCACAATGATATCTCTGTGAAAACAAAAGTCAATGTACAAAACAACAAGATGATAGATCTGGTTAAGACAACTTCATACACTATCTCTTGGAAACCCTTCCACAAAATGCATATATAATATCTTTTGTTGACACACAAAAAATCAGCCATTGTTCAAAAATTGCCTTTCAAATCAAAAGTTGCATCTGTAAAACTATCAACCAACCTAGAATTAGGTTAAACCAAAGTTGTCTCATAAATAGAAGGACCCATATTTTAATGTGCAAAGCAATGACAAGCCCTTGAATAGGGTTAGAACCCCCAAAAAACTTATACAAGTAGGCATAACCCTTATCCCAAAATACTTTGACTAGGGTTTGATAAATATTATAGTTACAGAAAAATAATCATAAGCCCTTTTCAAGAACTGAGATACACTCTAAACAGAAATATGGGTTTAACAAAATAAAATTCTTTACACCCTTTTACAAATGCATGACTCATAACCATTTGTAAACAAAATGATTAACTCATTTCACTGTCTCAAAACCTAAATTCTAACTGACAAGAATGCATATATATAAAGAAAAAATAATTTTCACAAAACTCACTAAACCCACATTTGTTTTGAAAAAAAATGAATATGCATATAACTTAGCCTATTCAAACAAGAACATGCAAACCTCAAAATGACAAGTAGCCTGGTATGATGATGATTGGTTGGAGATGTTTTTGCTCATTAATCCAGCAGCATGACGACGTGATGTAGATGATTGAATGATAAAACTTGACAGCATAAGGATAGAATATGAAGAGATGGTTAAAATGAGAGAAGTGGCCTCCATTTATAAATTTTCAAATTTGAAATGGAGGGTGGAGATCAAAAGATGATGAAGGGCTAGGATTGGTTTGAGGTAGTGGGCATTGATCAAGGATACCTTGAAGGAATAAAAAGGAATATAAAATTCCATGGAGAAGGTGGGGGAAAGGAGTTTGAAATTTCAAAATGAGGATACATAGGGGGATTCAAATAAATTTGAATTTCTTTGAGAGGCTCAATGTTGATGTGAGCCAAGTGGGGAATTTAAAATTGAAGAATAATAATAAGGGGGGGAATTAATTTGAAATTTCAAAATGAGGATGCATAGAGGGATTCAAAGAAATTTGAATTTCTTTGAGAGGCTCAATGTTGATATGACACAAGTGGGGAATTTAAAATTGAAGAATAATAATAAGTGGAATTATGAGAGATTCAAGAAGAATTAATTAGGCTGAGTGGGAATAGGAAAAAGTGATTTGTAAGAATCAGATGACTAGGTTAATTAATGAAAATTAATTAACAGAGTGGGTTTAGAGGAAATAATTATTGGAGGGAATTTAGAAGAATAGGGAAATAATTAATTTATTTGATAAATTAATTATTGGACTATAGTGATAATATTAATTAAATTAATTAAATTTAATTTAATTAATACCAAGAAAGAATAAGGATTGACACAATTAAATAAATTAATCATGTGGGAGAGAATTAAATTAATTAATTAAAATAATTAATTTAAGTGTCTACATTTTGCCCCTCTTTGATATAGCATCATGAAGTGATGTTATATCAAAGAAGAATAAAACATAGTGGATAGAAAAGGATAAGGACTAGTAGCATGATGCCCTAGTCATAGGTGGGTTAGGAAGGATGTCTAGGAGGTAGTGGTATGGTATGCCCCCTTGAGAGGACATGCGGGTTTCAAGAACATAGGTGTGCTCTCGAAATGGATAAGACTTTAGGATGAAAGGTGAAAGGGAATATGATGAGGATGATGAAGGAAATAATAAGAAGAAAAATGGAGGAGAATAATGCTACAGTAGTATGAGAAACCTAGATTTGATATTGCTCTAGGTAACCCACACCACTTATTATAGGAACCAGGATGCCATGAGAAACCCAAGGCACAGACTGACTCATAGTCAAGTGGAAATTCCTTACAAACAGCTATGCAAGTGTTGAGAAATAATGATACAAAGTTGTGGGTATGTGCAAGGAAACCCTCAAACACAATGATATCCCTTGTACATGACAAGGTAAGTGTTGATGAAAACTAGTACCAGGTTGCCAGTTCATACAAGAGAGATCCAAAATATGTCATGCCATGAAAATATGCCCCAATATGCACCTATCATAGACATACCAAGATATGGAAGATCCAAGAAGTCGTATATTGATGCAGTCATAGGACACAAGATATAAGTCAAAAAATGAAAATCCAAGAAATCAAACAACTCACCCATACATGACCAACTGATACCTCTTGCGAAGAGTAGTATTAGGATGGAAGATTAAACTGTCAGGCAAGGGAATGATTCATCCCAAGGGAAAAAAATGGGGTGACTGCGATCGACTAGGGAATTGATCAAATGATCATGAGGACCAACCTACAAACGTAGGACTAACATCCAGACTTGACAAAGCTCACATACATGCACAAGCTCAGTATATAGGGTACACAAGCTTAGCTTTATGGGATAAAGTTTAGTTTAGTGGGGAAATCCTTATTCATGATTTTGGCATAGACTCATCATCATAGGAGTGATTATTTTGTGAGGAGTGTGATTGGAAGATTAGATATCGATGATTATGGATATGAAATGGGCTAGCAGTGAGGAAGTTTGACTTGATAGACAATGGATCCAAATTATTAACCTTGGTTCCTGCATGCAAGTTTTCACCAAGGTACTTGCCCATAGCACCACGAAGTGGTTTTCACTATTGGACAAATTGATTTTTCTTTACTTTTTCCTTTTTCTTTTTCTTTTTTTTTTGATTTTTAAGACAATTGGTGACCTTTTGAGGACTAGGCATAGAATTTATTCAGATGCATGATGTTCATCGGCTCATCTGAGGGATTTCCTTTAGGAGTAGCCAACTGATATGCCCCTAATCCATACTTTGTTGTGATCACATATGGTCCAATCCAATTAGGCTCAAACTTTCCTTTCTTCTCTTTTTCTTGGAGGTTTTTGGGATTTTCCATGAGGAAAAGATCACCAAATTCAAATTCCCAGGTTTTGACTTTCTTGTGGTAAATCAAGCATAGGCAATTTTGATATACTCAGAGATGATTTAAGGCCTTGAGGCGCCTTTCATCCAGCAGTTCTAGCTCTTGTAGTTTGGAAACTTTATACTCCTCATTTGGGAGGATATTCTACAGGGACACCCTTAGGGAGGGGATCTCAATCTCAAGAGGGAGGATTGCTCCAGAGCCAAAGACAAGGGAATATGGGGTGGCGCTTGTGGGTGTGCGGATGGAAGTGCGGTAAGCCCACATAGAATGATGTATTTGGAGGTGCCAATCATGACCAACTTCATTGACTGTCTTTTTGAATTAAGGTTTTATTAGAAGCCTCATCTTGATAGTTACCTTGTGGGTAATAGGGAGTGGAGAAGCGGGATTGGATATCAAACTTCTGACAGAGCTCTTTAACATCCTATTTTTTGAAGGGTCTACCATTATCTATAATGATGACCTTGGGGATTCCATATCACAGATTAAGTAGTTCAAAATAAATTTAGAGATTTTTTTACTAGTGGTAAAGGTAAGAGGGATGGCCTCTACCCACTTAGTGAAGTATTATGTGGTGGTAATGATAAATTTATGACCATTAGAGGATGCGGGGTGGGTTTTCCCAATGAGATCAAGCCCCATTGTGAGAAGGGCCATGGTGTAATGAAAGGCTACAGATCTTATGATGGAGTGTGAATTTTGTTGCCATGTTTCTAGCAGGGGATACATTTCTTCACATAATTGTATGCATCTACTCCCATTATAGGCCAATAGTATCCCATTCAAAATATTTTCTTAGCCAAAGTGAGACCACTTGATGTTCCCCATAGATACCTTTGTGCACTTCACGTAGTGCCCATTCAGTGTCTTGTTTGTCTAAACACATTAGGAGGTAACCATCAAAATGCCTTTTGAATAGGTGGTCTCCAAGGATAGTATAGTGGGCACATCAATGGATAAAGGTTTGTTGTTGAGTTTTGGTAAGGTGTGGGGGAAAGGTGTTGTCTCTTAGATAAGTGAAAGTCTCTTAATACTAAGGGATTGAGAATCAACAAGTACACACACTATTTTAGACTCTACAAGGTCATATGCCAGTATGAAGAGTTTCTTGACCAAAAAATCACACTTGTGACTATGTGTCGACATCTGAAGAAGAGAACCAATAGTGGCCATTGCATCTGCAACTCTGTTGTTTGTACATAGAATCTGATCAAACTTGATTAATGTAAAATGCTACTTGAGGTATTCAACCATACTACGGTAAGGAAGAAGCTTGTCATCTTTTGTTTGGTACTCATCATTGACTTATTTAATGACAAGTTAGAAATCACCATAGACATGTAATTCCAATATCTTTCATTGGATAGCTAGGCGTAGTCCAATAATTAGTGCTTCATATTCTGCAATGTTATTGGTGCATGCAAAGGCTATCTTGTATGATTTAGGGATGCAATCTCCTTGAGGTGTGATCAACAGTATTCCTACCCCCGATCCATTTTGGGTACAAGAACCATCAAAGTATAACTACCATGTGGAGGATGTGGTCATGGTCATTATAAACTCATCTAGAAATTCTGTGAGGATAGGATGGTCACCTGGAAGTGGAGCATCGACCAATTGATCTACTATTACTTGTCCTTTGATTGATTTTCTATCCACATATTCAATGTCAAATTCACTTAACAAAATGACCTATTTAGGAGTTCTACCAGTAAGAGCAACCTTTGATAAGAGGTATTTGAGGAGGTTGATCTTAACAATCAATTTTGTTTTTTGCTAAACATGTAGTGCTAAAGATTTTGTGTACTAAAGACAAGTGCTAAGCATGCTCTCTAAATAGGGGTATAATTGAGCTCATACCCTATCAATGTGCGACTGAGGTAGTATATAGCATGTTCTTTTCCCTAATCATCTATTTGTGCCAATAATGCCCCCAATGCCACGAGAGTAGCAAATATGTACAAAAGAAGTGGCTTTCATGGAATAGGAGGCATAAGAATCAGAGGCGATGCAAGATATTCTTTGAGTTTATCAAAAGCCTTTTGACATAGGCATTTCCATTTGAATCTGGTATCCTTGTGTAATAGGTGAGCAAATGGGTTGCATTTGTCGGCAAGCTATGAGATGAAGCATTTGATAGATTGGAGTTTTTTTAAAAGGTTGTGTAGCTATTTAAGGGTCTTTAGGGGAGGCATTTCCTTGATATATTTGACCTTTTTTGGATCAATCTCGATGCCTCTATGGGAAACAATGAATCCTACCAGTTTTCTTGATGTGACAAGACACATTTCTTAGGATTGAGCCATAGTTTGTATTTTTCCAACCTTTCAAAAAATTTCCTTAAGATAGGGATGTGCTCATGTCTTGTCTTGGATTTTCCTAGAAGATCATCCATATAATCCTCCATGATTTTGTGCAAGAGGTTATGGAAAATTCTTGTCATTGTATGTTGATATGTAGCTCCACCATTCTTGAGACCAAAAGACATGACTCATCAATAGAAGGTGCCCCATGGTGTTGTGAATATTGTTTTGTGTTGATCTTCTTCTACGATTTTGATCTAATTGTAGCTAGAAAATCCATCCATAAGTGATAGAATTTCATGTCCCACTATGAGGTCTAAAATAATGTCTATGTTGGGGAGTGGGAAATCATCCTTAGGGAAGGATTTTTTCAAATCTCAAAGATCAGTACAAATGCAGATTCTCCTAGTAGCTTTTCCAATAGGTACAATGTTGGATTTCCACTCAAGATAGTCTATTGGTTTTATGAATCCATCTAATAACTTTTGTGGTTCTGCTTTGATGAGGAGTGCAATGTGTGTATGCATTTTGCATAACTGCTTCTTTATTGGTTTTGTATTTAGACAGACAACAAGATTATGAACTACCAAGTCAGGATCTAGGCCTGGCATGTTAGCATATGACGAAGAAAAATTGATCTTCATTTGTGTAAGAAAATTGATAAAATTCAGTCTCTCTTGATCTTTCTAGGACTTGGCAATGAATACATTCTTTTGAGTGTCTTTAGTACCCACTTTAATAGTGTATGTTTCCTCTATTAGGAAAGTTTACCTATCCTATTAAGGAGGAACAATGGTAGGGAGGTCAAGTCCCTCATCCTCAAGTGCCTGATCCAAGTTTTCACTTTCGGATATGCCCTTTGTTTTTAACTTTTTCTTCATCCAAAGGTGCCTCAGGGAGGTTTTCACCTAGGGAATTATGATTTTTCTTGTTATTATCTTTTTTACAACTAAGGGCATTGACCTGACTACCAAAGTATCCTTTTTCATGTAATTGAATGCCATGAACTCTATTGCAGTCTTCAAAATTGCATATAGTTAGGAGAGTCATGAGAGCATTATCATCGGCATAGATGTCTAAAGTCGATCTGTCTCATTGGTCCCAATCTATGAGCTTGGGGTGAACAAGCTATAGTTTATGTGGAGTGGGGGGATTATGGGGGTGATGGTGTTGAGGTGGGTATCAAATAAAACATCATCTTTGTATGCAAAATGCATTTCATGGAACTCCTCTTCATTAGAGTCTTTGACATCCAAGGAAGGGCATAAAGGGGCACCAATGATAGTGATATTAGGCATTGGATTATAACCCAAGCCCTTTATGTATTTGTATGAGATGGGATTTATTGGTGCTTTGATTCCTTTCTCTTCTCACCCTAGGTTGTGTCCTTTATAACCCATCTTCTCCAATATGGCTGATGCTTTTGGATGCATGTTCTTGGGTATGTTTGTTGGTTCTTCATCCTCTTCACGATATATCCAAGAGGAAAAATTTGTCTCTAAATTTTCTTCATCAAGTGGGCCCCACTACTTGAAGGTGGTGTCTTTACATTGTATAAGAAGTTTCTGATTTTTTTTTATTTCTTTGGGTCCACCAAACAACTTAGGTGACAAGGGGAGATTACCTATTAATAAAACATCTCCTAGTTTGTATTTTCCACAACCATTGTATAGGATCTTGACGTTGGGATTTTCTTGGGATGATGTGGAGGCAACGTTTGATGCATCAGATGGAGGAGTGGGGGTAGTTTTGTTTAATGGGCAATGATATGGATGCTTCCCTTCTAGGATCTTGTAGTACTGCAAGGGTTGGGGGTCACCTTTGATAGTGATCTCTCTACCATTAAAAGGGAATTTAATGCATTGGTGGTAGGTGGAAGGAACATCTTGAAGAGAATGAATCCATGGGCAGCCAAGGAGGATATTATAGTGGAGATGAAGATCCAAAACTTGGCAAGAGGTCCCAATTATAATAGAGCCCACTTGAAGAGGCAAAGTGATTGTTCCTTTAGAAACCCTTTTTGCATCATCATAAGCTTTTATTGTGATTCTTCTTGATGTATCTTTCAGGTCCTAAGAAATCCCCAATTGCTTTATTAATCTATATGTACAAAGATTGAGTCCAGATCCACCGTCTATCAAGATCCACTTAATCTTGTGTTTTTGGATAAGGGCTTCAATATGAAGTGGTTTTTTATGGTCTTCATCTATAGGAGCATCATTAGAGGTGAACACAAGGTGTTGGTGGGTAGCAAGGTTTCTAATGAGATCTTGGAACTGGGTAGCATTGATGTTGTCAGGGACACATGACTCAGGGAGGGCTTGCTCCAAAATCTCCTTGTGGATAGGGGAAGTCTTGAGAATCTCTAGGATGGAGATCTATGCAGAGGTCTTCCCAAGATGGTCAAGGAGGTCACATGTACAAGTTGAAGACATGGGGGAGGTTTTGGTGGGGGATTGACTCCTTGAACAATTACTCTCATGTGATGAGTAGTTACATTGCAGTCATTCTGAGAAGGGGACGGTGTCGCACCTTGAATGACTATCTTAGTGGGATTAGGTCGACTTGGTAGTTGGGGTGGGGGAGAACCACCTTGGATAGTAATTCTAGGTCTATTTTGGGGTGGGGGAGGTTTAGCTCCTTGGATAGTTATGACATTGACATGGGTATCTGCAGGCTCAATGCGACCTACTAAAGAGTCACAAATTGTTACATGGTTGGTATAATCATAGTTTGCCACATTAGATGATGATCCCTTGCCTTTTTCATGTTTTGGGAACAATTCTTGGTACATCTTTAGTTTGTCATTGTTGTTAATAGGTTTTATTGTTGCTACCTCAATATCACCCTTATCAATAAGATCTTGTATGAATATTTGTAGCTTCATACACTTTCGTGTATCATGCCCATTAATACGATGATATTCACAATACTCATTCTAATTGTACCACCTAGGTTTGAGTTTATTAGGATCAAATAGGTGAGTCATCAAGAAGACTACTGCACCTTCTTGGACAAGATTTTGGAACCCTTTTTGCATCATCATAAGCTTTTATTGTGATTCTTCTTGATGTATCTTTCAGGTCCTAAGAAATCCCCAATTGCTTTATTAATCTATATGTACAAAGATTGAGTCCAGATCCACCATCTATCAAGATCCACTTAATCTTGTGTTTTTGGATAAGGGCTTCAATATGAAGTGGTTTTTTATGGTCTTCATCTATAGGAGCATCATTAGAGGTGAACACAAGGTGTTGTTGGGTAGCAAGGTTTCTAATGAGATCTTGGAACTGGGTAGCATTGATGTTGTCAGGGACACATGACTTAGGGAGGGCTTGCTCCAAAATCTCCTTGTGGATAGGGGAAGTCTTAAGAATCTCTAGGATGGAGATCTATGCAGAGGTCTTCCCAAGATGGTCAAGGAGGTCACATGTACAAGTTGAAGACATGGGGGAGGTTTTGGTGGGGGATTGACTCCTTGAACAATTACTCTCATGTGACGAGTAGTTACATTGCAGTCATTCTGAGAAGGGGATGGTGTCACACCTTGAATGACTATCTTAGTGGGATTAGGTCGACTTGGTAGTTGGGGTGGGGGAGAACCACCTTGGATAGTAATTCTAGGTCTATTTTGGGGTGGGGGAGGTTTAGCTCCTTGGATAGTTATGACATTGACATGGGTATCTGCAGGCTCAATGCGACCTACTAAAGAGTCACAAATTGTTACATGGTTGGTATAATCATAGTTTGCCACATTAGATGATGATCCCTTGCCTTTTTCATGTTTTGGGAACAATTCTTGGTACATCTTTAGTTTGTCATTGTTGTTAATAGGTTTTATTGTTGCTACCTCAATATCACCCTTATCAATAAGATCTTGTATGAATATTTTTAGCTTCATACACTTTCGTGTATCATGCCCATTAATACGATGATATTCACAATACTCATTCTAATTGTACCACCTAGGTTTGAGTTTATTAGGATCAAATAGGTGAGTCATCAAGAAGACTACTGCACCTGCTTGGACAAGATTTTGGAACACAACCTCAAGGGGCTCAGCAAGAGGAGTAAAGTCTCTCGGAATCCTATTGTTAGATTGGGGTGGTCGCCCTTGAATTGAGACATTATTAAAAGATTTTTGGGATTGATTTTGATTGTTTTGATTGTTGAATTGGTGATTGATGGTAGTGGGTTTTGGAGGAGAGGCCACAGTCTGGACCCATTTTGCTTCACTCACACCATCATTGACTATGTTCTTGTTTTTGGACCAAAATTTTGGTTTGTTATTGTGATATGAGGAGAAATTTTGACTTTATTTTTGATAATGTTTTAGGGTACCTTCCTCTAACAAGACATGTTCAAGGGCTAAACCCTTGTCAGTCAACTTCTGGAAAAAAATTATACATTGAGATGTCAACGGTCTAGATAGTTCAGGTACTAGATTTTTTCTGAAATAACTCAATTTGATGTTGTTTTGGCATATCCCACTAGAATTTCCTAATAAGGTGTCACCACCTTTGCAAGAAGTTAGCAAAAGTTTCTCTAGGCCTCTATTTCATGTTACAAAGGTCCATCATAGAAACATTGTTAACAATGTTATAAGCATAGTGGACCACAAACGTTTTTGCTAAGTTTGGGAAGGAGGTGATAGAACCTCAAGGCAAGGATGAGAACCATGAAAGAGCGTCTCCCGTGAGACTCTTAGGAAAGAGCCTAAGAAGATACAAGTCACTATAAGAGACTTCTTGGCATAAGATATTAAACTCACTGACATGGTTTCGAGGGTCCCCTTTGCCCTCGTACTTTGTGAATTTAGGCATTTTAAACCCTGATGGGTATGGTGCAACTGATATGGATGGGTCATAAAGATAGGGACAAAATTCCTGAAATGAGTAAGGTTTCCTCTTGTTATTCCCTTCCTTCATTTTTTGATGATGTTTGTCATGTCCTAGATTTCCTTGATGATATCTTGTTGTGGATTTTGAACATGATGGATTGTGCTCGCATCTAGTATTGGATGGGTTATGGAAGATGTTCTACCACCACTAATATATTGATATGATAAAGAATAGCGGACATGAGATGTGATGACTGATGTCACGAGGACTTAAGTGATAATCAGTTTTGACCCATTAATTGTTGTGATGGGGGGAAGTGAGGCCTGGATAAAATTAGCGACATTGTTGAGAGAAATGGAGGATTGTGAAATGGAGAAATATGGTTGGGTAGAAGAAGAGGGCATAGAAGCATGTTGGAGAATTTATGTTATCGGATTGGATATTGACATGGAAGCCAAGAAGGAAGAAGGTGGGATGGAGACTATGAGCACGGATGCCACGAGTGCTATTGATTGGGTTTGAATGGTAGATGGGGGTGCAATTGATTGGGGTTGAAGGATAGGTGTGACGATGTGGGTAGGAGCAAGACCTCCTTGTGTTTGTTGATCAAGAATGGATTTAACAAGATTGGGGGGAAGTCGAGTTCTATTTTCAATAAGAGTCTTTATAAGACCACTAGGATTCTATCGGATGTATTTCTCCATCATTTCTTGATTGTACTTTCAAAATGTTTGTACTTTTGGGGAGAGTTCATCTTGGTCAACCATGTCAGGGCCCCCTTCTTCTTATTGATCTTGGATGTCAGGCTACGCATTTTGGGCAGAACCTTATGTAGAGTCTTGATATAGGGCATTAATGTTCAGCATGTCATATTGTTGTTTGGCCATCTTTTTCTTTCAGGATTGAGTTGTGACCATACAAGAATAACCTTAGAAATATTGATTGGAAGAAAAATATTTGATGAAAGGACTTAGAAAACATCTTGGATTTTGGATTTGGTTTGGATTTGATGAAATTGGATTGATTGATTAATGGGGTCCTTAGATTAGGACACAAGTTTGATTAGGATTTCACCTTAGTCCTTGGATGAGGATTTTAGGTGGGGGATGTTGATGAAACCACAAGCAAGGTAACAACCAAGTTGGGTAATATTTGGCCCTTAGGATAATGATCGAAGCCTTTCTTCTACTAAGGATTGACTAATGATCCCAAGAAAAATAAAGACATAAGATAAGAGTCTTGATCGACCCAAAGGAGGTGGCAAAGATACTTGGGGAGAATTCTTTCCCAAGCATAAAGACTGGATGATTGATTGATTAAGGATGAGGTCTAAATAAAACTTCACAAGGCATAAAACCTTAGTGTGAGGTTAATTTGACGAATGATTGAGAATTGATTTGATTGAGGATTGATTGATTAAAGATGATTGATTGAAGATTGGTTGATGTGCTAAGTCCTTAGAAAATGTTGATGATGAAAGATCAAAGAGAAGTGATAGTGATGATTAGAATAAACTTGATAACTAGACTATTCTTGGTATAAACATGACTCAATAAGTGATTGGTTTGAATGGTAAGTTTTATGAGGGTATGCAAACACCCTGATTCTGGTGATTGTTGGTGTTGAAAGATAAGCTAGATCCTTAGTGTAAATCTCATACTCTTAGTTCATGACTAGCATCAAACTCATTTCTATGACCATGTATGTAATCATGATATTGGTGTAGAAAGGTCCTATGTTTAAGCAAGAGTTTGCGATTTGTATACCAAAAATTTCGGTGTCTAATGAGTTGTGCTTGTGTGAGCTTCTTTTTCTTGATTGGGTGGTGGATTGACTTCTTAGGATGTTTTTACAACTTCATCTTATTAAATATAAAGTGAGCGGAGTTTTGACGTAGTTGGAAGACTTGGATTTTGTTATGACTTGGACTTGATGAAGGTTGGTTCAATGTTTTTATATGACTAGGGTATGATTTGGGTATGAATTGAATAGGACATGGAAATGATTAGGGACTAAGAAATGACTCAGATTATGATGATTAGGATGTTGACTTGGATAGACTAATTATACTCTTGGCAAGAAGACATAGCAAACACATTAGCCATTGATTCAAACAAATACATCAAGAACATCATGTTACCCTAGGAAGTTGGCTGAGGAGGAAAACCTTTTCTTGTTGACTCAGGTACACACCCAATAGCTAATCAGAATATGACCACTAAGTCTCACGCAATGGATTCTCAATATTGTATTAGCCAACTCCAAACACTAATGGGAGCACAAAATGGCAAGTCTCTTGGGGGAGTTACTATCCCCCTTGCAAAAAGATTATCCACCTTTTAAAGGTGAACTGGGTGGCTTCTAATCCTGAGGCTATTAGTAAGGATTTTTTGTTTGAAGACTACTCCTTGTAGTCACCCAAGTGTGATTAAGGCCTATAGCCTTACAAAGTACTGAGAAAAATGTAGTCATGTAAGCATGATCGAGGCCAAAAGGCCGTACAGAATGCACGATATGAGAGTGAACTCTAAAATAGCTCTATCCTCCAAAATTTTCATCCCAAGAGGCTTATTTATTATAGTGAATTGGAATGCTTGGGTTTTAGTCATACTCACTTGGGTCATTCAACTCTCACCAATGCCTATGTGAATGTGTCAAACAAATTAGGAAGGTATGCACACAACAAACTTAAAAAGATTCTGGGGTCTATATTTCTGATTTTCTATATAGACAAGAGTATACTCTCCTACCTCTACACTTTCCCCAAACACAATCAAGCACTTGATCTTTTACCCCTAATTGAAAGTAAGTGCCTAGAAAAATGATTAAGAAAATACAACATTTGGTCAAATTTTCTTAGGCAACCTACAAAACAAACATGTTAGTAGCCTCAAAGTTGGATCAATGAAATCTTTGACGAGTGGAATCTTGGGCCGATGTCCTGTAGAAGATAGGTTAGTAGTCTCGGGTAATGCACTTTTTTTTTGGCTTTTGAAATGTTTTGATTTTTATGATTTTTTGATTTTTTGAATTTTTTTTTTTTTTCAATTTTATGTCTTTTTTAGGTTTTATGATTTCTTTTTGGATTTTTTGACTTAATATGAAAAAACACAATGAAATGATACAAAATAAAAAATGAAAACAAGATCACTTATTTCAAGTGTACTCAACTTCGACACTAGGATGCGAGAGGAGAGCATACATAAGTGGGTCTTGGGTTTAAACTACACTTGCTCTTTTTAATTCGAAATCCAAATGTGTAGAGTTCATTTTAATCCCATTTTGAAAATGTGATTAAAACACACCAAACTGATTATCTAAAAAAAACCATACTTTCAAAAGTGAACTCCTTATGACTTTTTGATAAATTTCAAAAAAAAAAATTCTCAAAAATTCTCAAAGGAAAGGTCAAATTTGGACGTGTTCAACTAATTTTTGAAGACAAATCTTGAAAAAATGGTTTAAACCATAGATTAGATCTCTGAATCATCTTTCCAACACTTTTAGAAAATAAAAAATCCGAGTTAATATGCAAAGGTTATGCCTTTTTTCATTTTTTACCCTATATTTTTGCTTGTTCCTAGAGCCTCATAATCAACTAAAACTTAGTTATTGTTAATGTTTTAATGCTGAAGTTTTTATGGCCAAACTCCATGTTGGCTGGGAGATTTTAATTGTTTTATTTTTTGGTTACCCATATACGCAAACAATTAAATCTCAAGTCTTATATGTCCTATGAAAAAATTATTTCTAGGTTATGCTGTACTAGGCCCATTTATTCTATAGTTAAAATTTCATAAGAAACAGAGCACTCAGTAAAAAGTTATGGAGGTTTTCCTATGGAAACCCAAAAGAACAATTGCCATTGAACTTGAACCTTGAACCTTTTCAAAAAGTTCAAAGTTCGGGTTCAAGTTCAAAGTTCAAATTCAACTGAAGCGGGTTTCATAATTTTTGTTCATTGAACTTGAACTTTGAACCTTTTTGGTTCAAGCCCATAGGTTCAAGCGCACAAGTAAAAAAGGTTCAAAGTTCAAATTTTGGGTTCATTGTAATTTTTGGTCTTTGAACTTGAACTTTGAACCTTCTTTTCTTCAAGGTTCAAAGGTTCAAGTGCGCAGGTTCAAGCGTGCAGGTTCAAGGTTCAAGGTTCAATTTTGGAGGTTCAAATTCAGAGTTCAAATTCATCAGATGCAGGTTCAGAGTGATTTCAGCGAGTTCAATAATCCAATAACATTGGCATGTCTAATGTTTATAATTTTCAATGTAATCTATAACCATGAATTTTCTGAGAGAGAAAAAATCAATCTCAGTGCGGGGGGCATAACTGTCAACTCAACTGCTGGATCGCGCTGTATTTTTAATATGTTTTAGAAAACCTAGTTTTCTAAATTCTCACTGGCGCGATCGGACAAATATTATCACGTTAAAAAGTTATTTATCTCTAAGTATGGGTCTATAAAAATTCTGAGATAAAAGATTTGAAGATTTTTTTTAAAAAAAGTTATTTGGAAGTGGATAAAAGATTAAAGAAAAGATTAATTAATAATATTTCTAGGAATTAGTTATTGATAACTGAAAGTCTCTTAAAAACAAGAGAGACTATATATATGGGGGAAAAAGAAAAGAAAGGGGCTAGAAAAACTATGATTTTTCGAGCAACAGACAATATCCATTTTGTTTTTCTATGAATTGCTTTAAACTGGAATCGATGATTATCAATAAAATGTTATGGTGTGCAGTCTTTGAATTTGTGTGTTTAAAGATTAGCAATATTTCTTGAGAAATCTACTATGGGCATGATATCATTTTATGATCAATTATTTCTATGTTTTTTTTTGAATTCATGGTTACTATTAATTGTTAGCAGATTTATTGTGTATTGAGTTATGTTGATCCCCCTTGTCCTGTGAGGCATGAGAGAGTATTGATTAGACATCAATACTGCTGTGCATTTTCTATGCTCTAAATTTATAAAGTGAACGTGTGTTTGAATTAGAGTTAGTGAGCTCCTATTTAATCTTCAGAATATTATATTTGTTTCAGTTTGAAGGCATTGTTTTGTGTTGATGGATGAATGCTAAAGCCTTTCCATGCTTTCTGGTAAAAAGTGTCAACATTTAATTTTGTATTAAATTCATTGCAAATCATACGAAGAGCTTCCCTCTAATGCAGAGGTTGGATTTTAATTAATTCATCCAATTGTTGGTAATTTGTTTCCTTTCATAAAGGGGCATACAAGAGTTATAATTTTGTTCAAAGAAAACAAATAAATTTCAGGAAAGGGACAAATCTATTTACCAATAGATTTTTGGCAACTCTGTTGGGGACTCAGAATCAAAGATTAGTGCATTTGGTTTCCTTAGATTTTTAGATTTATCTCTGTGTGTGTAGGATTGGCGACTCTATTAAATCATCATGCAAAATCAAAAGGCTGCAAGATTGGGGAAAAGACCAAGTCCCACCAGCTTGTAAATTCTTGAGATGGATGATAAAGTGTTGCATGACTTTTGGGATCACTACAAAGAAATAATTTCTCATGTTGTAAAAACCAAACTAAGTATAACAGACGATCATGTATCTTCTCTTTTATGGAGAAGTCTTTTTGTTAGATTTCACAAGCTCAAAGAGCTAAAAGAAAAGACAAGGTTGTTGCAAGAATATAATAAAAGGTATCCCAATTGAAAGAAGAATTAAAATTTTATGATGATGAGGCTCCATTCATCTCAGTTTCATCTCTCCCCTACAACTACCTTGTCATGAATGAGCAAGAAGTTCAGCAAGAAACGGTTCAGTCTCATGCAAGTCAAACAATGGTAAGTGAGAATAATCAAGACAACATTAGAGAACCTACGAGATTGAATGAAAAAGGTTTTTTGAGGTCTTTCTATTACCTAGAAATAGAAACTTTTAGTTTTAATAGTATGGAAAGTTATCTTGTTCCAAAAAATACAAAGGATGAAAATTTTCAGATTTACATGCAACCAGAGTATGAAGCTTTCAATCTTATACATGAAGTTAATGAAAATGATTCTTTATGTTTAAAAGCTTGTGATGAGTCCTTCATAGAATCATTTCATTTTAACAGTAAAGCAATACAATGTCTTCCTAATGAAGATTGCTATATTTATGATTGAAAGATAAAAATTGACAGTATAAGGATAGAATATAAAGAGATGGTTAAAATGAGAGAAGTGGCCTCCATTTATAGATTTTCAAATTTTAAATGGAGGGTGGAGATCAAAAGATGATGAAGGGCTAGGATTGGTTTGAAGTAGTTGGCATCAATCAAGGATACCTTGAAGGAATAAAAAAGAATATAAAATTCCTTGGGGAAAAGGGGGGAAAGAAATTTGAAATTGCAAAATGAGGATGCATAGGGGGATTCAAATAAATTTGAATTTCTTTGAGAGGCTCAATGTTGATGTGAAATGAGTGGGGAATTTAAAATTGAAGAATAATAATAAGGGGGGAAAAGAATTTGAAATTTAAAAATGAGGATGCATAGAGGGATTCAAATAAATTTGAATTTCTTTGAGAGGCTCAATGTTGATGTGACATGAGCAGGGAATTTAAAATAGAAGAATAATAATATGTGGGATTATGAAAGATTCTAGAAGAATTAATTAGGCTAAGTGGGATTAGGAAAAAGTGATTTGTAGGAATCACATGACTAGATTAATTAATTAAAATTAATTAACTGAGTGGGTTTAGAGGAAATAATTATTGGAGGGACTTTAGAAGAATAGGGAAATAATTAATTTATTTGATAAATTAATTATTGGACTATAGTGACAATATTAATTAAATTAAATTTATTCAATACTGAGAAATAATAAGGATTAACAAAATTAAATAAATTAATCATGTGAGAGAGAATTAAATTAATTAATGCAAATAATTAATTTAAGTGTCTACACAAATCAAACTCCCCTTAATCACTTTCATAACTCAAGCAACAGAAAATAACAATTTTGCTCAAACAGTTTGAATTCAAACAATAACATTACTAAATGCTAGAAAGAGATTAACAAACACAAAATATGGGTTTTGGAATGAAAACACCTAAAGACGTCTTCAAACTTCCTATCATTTCCATGTTTTTCCTAGTCAAACTATCATGCATTGCCCATGAAAAACTGTCATGCACACTTATTGCAACTTCCTTGGTTGAGAACAAAAACTTGAATTCCATGTGTGTGCCCTACTTCGATCTTAAAGGCTTTCAAAACAAAAATAAAGATTTTACAAAGCTAAGCTTTGAAACCATATAATATGCCTCTACAAAATGCCGATGATATGTCATGTCCTACTCACCAAGTATTTCAGTGGGAAATAATAAAACAAACCAATATGCCTGGTATGTCCTTGTCAGTGCGGTGAATAAACATTATAACATGTTTCAGGTAGTCACTTAGGTGGCTTAACCACTTAGCCATCACCTAGTGACTTAGTCACAACCATATATGCACAAGTTTTCAACGGCAAGCATAAAATGTCAATGCTTCAAATGTCAAGGAAATATCAACCATTTGACACTAATGCCAAAAATTCCTTAGGGGTTAACACATGCTCCAAGAGTTTAACACTAATCTATCTATATTGTCAACCAAAAATTTCTCTAACAAAACCACTCTAATAGACCGCCATGAACTTATAGAACAAATCCTTAAGTTTGGTATGATAAGCACAATATAAATTGAGAAAGAAATTATAGAAAAGATTTGAAAATCTTATCATATATCTATGAGAGTACTTGAAAATTTCTTAAAATATAGCTTCATTTAACTTTCATTGTTTCATAGTATGTAAAATAAAAGAAATAAACTTTGGATTGAATTTATCCATATTATAGTTTTCTTTATTGGCCAAGCTCACCCCGAGAAATTAAGAAATGAAGAGGTAAGGAAAACAAAAGAAAATAAAAAAATTATCAAATGGGTACCAAATAAGTTTAATACTTGGATGGTTTGGACACTAGAGTGATACTTGTCGCAATAATATCATGCCATATATATATGATAGCTGAATTAAGTCCATAAATATGAATATTAATAGAATTTGAGGGTGTCAATTTCTTGATTTCATTCTGTTAATTTTTTTTATATTTTTTATTATTTGCTATTATCTATCTTAATTCAATTATTTGAAATTATGACTAGATTGATGTAAATCAATGTTTAATTTGGGAGTGTTTTATTCTTTAAATAAATATTATACCCTACAAGAATTATTTAAATTATTTAAATTATTCGAGTTTTATCGAAAAAAAGTCATACATTTTAATCTTATATTTTGGAGCATTACATTTTGTAACATTTTAATCTAATATTTTGGGACATTAGACCTTTGAACTCAATGATGATAGTAGATTTACATTAACATTATCTAAAGTGAACCTATAGTACAAATTCACAAAGATCCCCATAGGATCTAGTATTATTATCAAGTTTTCTTAATTTTTCAAGACATCGCGTGATAAAAAGTGGAGATCTTATACTATCAAGAAGTAATCCCACAAGATTTAGTATCATGAATGAGTTTTTATGGAATGCTTTATACCATGCAAGATTTTGCTAAATATGTAACCATCCATGATTTAAGAGCTCCAATGAAAATATACAAGAGATCAAATGTGAGAGAATAAGAGTATCTATCACAAGACGCAAGTATACAATGATAATGAATTATAATGAAATAAAATTTCATTAAGAGCCAATGAGTTATATAGACCAAAATGAAACATAAGATTATCTAGTATTATGACATGTGTCGTAATCAAATTGTGACTTCAGACTTTAAGTGATAAGTATCTTATGTGTATCCTAAGTAAACTTACACAATTACTGTCAATAGAACCTAGGCGATGAGTTGATTACATAACACTCCATTCACACCAACATATTTAAAACTATTACTATTATTTTAGACTTAACTCCTAATATAATTTATATAAGATATTTCATTTAATTTGTATATTATCTAGTATATAATTTATAAATAAATATTCATACATCTAAATTCATTGATTTTAATATTTGATTAGAAGACTCAATAAGATTCCCTCATTAATTTAATTTCATATCTTAAATGTAGAATTTGAACTACAAATAGATACCTTTTCAAAAATATTAGGTATATTGAGAATCAGTTGTAGTTATTTCAAAAAATAGTGTTTCAGTTACATTAAGAGCCAATGTGTTATATAGACCAAAATGAAACATAATATTATCTAATATTATGACATGTGTCGTAATCAGATTATGACTTGAGACTTTAAGTGATAAGTATCTTGTGGGTATCCTAAGTAAACTTACACAATTAGTGTCAATAGAACCTAGGTGATGAGTTGATTAGATAACACTCCATTCACACCAACATATTAAAAAATAATGCTATTATTTTAGACTGAGCTTCTAATATAATTTATATAAGATATTTCATTTAATTTGTATATTATCTAGTATATAATTTATAAATAAATATCCATGCATCTAATTTCATTGATTTTAATATTTGATTAGAAGACTCAATAAGATTTCCTCATTAATTTAGTTTCATATCCTAAATGTAGAATTTGAATTACAAATAGATAGCTTTTCAAAAATATTAGTTATATTAAGAATCAGTTGTAGTTATTTCCAAAAACAGTGTTTCAGGGTCATTTAGTAAATAATTTATTAAATTAGTCATCCTTCTCATCTCATTTGATTGAATTCATTAAAGTAATAATGTGTGTCTCTAGTATTATATTGTAGTTCTATATCAAGTTGGTCGATCCATATTGATTGTAAATATGATATTATAATGAGTAAACAATACAACTAGTCTTCCTCTGAGCCAAACTCTTCCTTGAAGATTGGTCACAAATTTAAGAGAGTCAAAGCATCCCTTGTGTCCACTTTTAATTCTGAATCACTTCCCTCCTACAATTCTATCCCGAATAAGTCCATTTTTGCACCCATTAGGAGTGATAGACCCCCTTCTCAAATGATCTAAATACAAATTTGTCTTTTCTTATCTTGGATAGAAAGAACCCAGATGATGTCTTGGCCATTACCCATGATTCAATTGTGGATAATTTTAGGATGTTTAAATGGGCTTTCCATGAGATCAAGGGCATCAATATCAAACTTCGGGCAGTCAATAGGAAACAAGAAAATCAAGGTGTAAAATAGTGGATGGTGGACTAGAGAAAATCAATTGTGGACTATGTGCAGAAAACGATGAGCACTGTAAGTGATATAAAGAGAGATTATGATAGAAAAATATCTTTTCTCAAAGATAAACTCAAGAAAGAATATGAAGGCAGACTGAGTCAGATGGAGAATAAATTTTAGAAAGTCAATGGGAACCTTATCTCTCTGGTTACATGTAGACACAAGGTGGTGAAGAGTTTTGTTGAAAGTGTAAATACCATGGTAGGGAAACTAGAAACTATCCATCAAGAAGTAGCTACCTTGGATGTGGATTCCATAGATAAAAAATAGGAGGAAATGGTTGGGCCATCCAAAAGAACCAAAGCCAACTTGAAGAAGAAATTTGCAAACCAAAAAATTTAGGAACTCAAGAAAATTGCTCTAAACATGACTCAACTGGAAACAAAGGTTGCGAAGGCCCTAAAAATTTTGTATTAGTTTCTTCCTCTTTGCTGTCTTTTTGCTAGGTTTTCACTTTTTGTTGACTTTGGGTTTCTATTTTAAAATGGGTATATCTTTATCCAGCTACTTGTTGTAGATCTTTGTTAAAGCGTTTTGAGTCCCTTCAAAACCTGTTTGTTGTGTAAGAAAAAATAATACAACTAGTCTTTTCTTTTTCATTTTAGCCATATGAATTATGGGAATTACAAAGAAAGTTTATCGAATTTTGCATTCAATATAAAACATTTTTTTTAAAATGCATGTATTAATATTAAATAATTTTATTTAAAAAATAAATAAATGATATATTTTAAAAATATATAAAATAACAGAAAACTATACAAAATAATCTTATGGAAGAAAATTATATTTTAAACATATAAAATTACACATCTTTTTAAAAGAATCAAGCTACTAAACTACACATATCTTTTTTAAAAATTAATAATTAAATAAATCTTAAATAAAATTAATAGAACACAAATATATCTTACTAATATACATTACTACATATCTAAAAAATATCAAAATGTTACACAGTAAAAATATGATGGAGAGATAGAAAATAATGTAATTTGAGATATTGACATTCACATGCATGTATGCTATGCATGCATCCATAGAAATATCTTTATAAAGTACATTAGTATGTGTGTTTTAAAAATATCAAATTCCCATGATTAAAATAAAATGAAGATAGAAAGAAAATAATGTGATAGTAGATATTGACCAAAAATATCAAAATATCCCACAATAAAAATAAGATAAAGACAAAAATAAAATAATGTAATTTGAAATATTAACATGCATGTGTTATGCCTACATCCATAGAAATATTTTAATAAACAATTATATGTCACTTATATCTTCCATTAGTCTCTACAAGGCAATGTTTTGTGGCTCAGAGCCACTTGAGATCCATATAACTATTCAACTACGCTTGCTATATATATTACTCTCATTGAACTTGAACTCTAACCCTAACCCTCATTGAACTTGAACCCTAACCCTAAGCCTAAAAGAATCCTAACCTAACCTAACCTCAATCCTAACTCTTATTGAACTTAAGAACTCATACCTTAATCTTAATTAAAAACTCAACCTAATCTCAAACTTGACCTTGCCCTATCCCTAACCCTAGTTCTAATATTGACCATAACCATAATTATAACTTGATATATAATCTTTATTCTAACATTAACCGCAATTCTAATGTTAACCCTAATTATAGCTATAACCCCAATTAAAACCCAACCCTAAACCTAATTTAATCTAAAATTGAATATTTCTCTTAATTAATTTGTAACCCTAATATAACCATTACCCTAACTTAATTCAATGTGGACACTAACTATAATGTAACCTTGACCCTAACCTTAAATCTACCTGAACACATTGCATTATCTACATTGAGTTGCAACAAAAAATTAAAGGATTTTTTTGTGAATTGAATACCCATATGGAGCTTTTAAATGGAAAATGACATAAATACACCAGGATAAATGTAAAATCTAGAGTTTAGAAAATTTGGTGTCCAAAAATAACTTGGAATGACTAAATGAAGAAATTGATAACTAGTCTTGGGAGAAAACTAAAGAAATGGCTGAAATATTCCAGAGATGGATGGTTATTACAAAGGGAATAAAAAAAATATGAATAAAGAGACTAAAAAACCCAGGTGGAAGTCTACATAAGTGACTAAACTAATACAAAACTAGGAGGTAATTATGAGTAACACCAAAGAGATGATTGATCTAGGAGGATTCCCATAATTGATCCAAATTGACAAAAATTGCTTATATTAATGCATGCATTATCCTATAGCATAGGTCTTTAGCTCATGAAAGTTATATCGAATAGTATGCTAGAGATGGAAATTTCAAGGATGTATATGAAACACTAATCCATGGTACACAAGTATAAGAATTCTAGATTACATGTTCATGACAAACTACTATATCATCTTGGTAAATTGTGTGGTCCAAGGGATGAAAGAGTACATGTAACTAGAGAAGCACATACTTCTCTTATTTCTGGTAATTTTGGTAAAAAAATAATAGGTTTGCCCATGCCACTTCTAGTACCTTCTCATTTATGGGAAAGCGTATTTATAGATCTTGTCAAGAGTATACCTATGTTTAAATAAGGGAATTTTAATAGATCGGTTGCACATTTGAAGAAAAAATAGAGACGTAGCACTCAAGGGGTGAACTTCATTAACAACTTGCAATGTATGGTCTATATTTTTTTATTGTTCTCTTTTTTCTTTTTCTTTTTTTTTTTTTTCAGCTTTAGTCTTTTAATTACTTACTGAATTTTATTAATTTAACAAAGTAGTTGACACATTGAATAATGGTATTTAAATTGTTTGGATTCAAATTAGGGTAAGAAGTAGTTATTTCCCACTAATTTGAGATCAATGATTGACTACTATAGGGTCTCTGTAAAGAGCACAACCCTCACCATACATTTTTTACAATAAGAAGTTTATTGGATTCCTTGCTAACCCCTCTACACAAGTTATGTGGAAAGAGGAGAAAACAAGAAAAAGTTGTATGAACTCATCTAATGAGAAGTGAGGGAAAAATAAGAAAAGGTTATATGGACTAATACTTCTAATTGGAAAGAGAAGAAAAGAAAAAAAATCATATGAATTCCTTGCTAACCTCTCTATACACATTGCAACCACAAACCCCATCAAAAAGAATATATCACATAATTTTGCTACTGTACTATAATTGTTTTTAAACATTATCCAGATTAAATTCAAACGATCAATAAAAATAAGATAAAATAATATGAAAATTACTATAAAACTATGATTATTTAAATAGAGTGTTGCCACAACCAGCCATTTACTATAAAACTGTTTGATGATTATTTAAATATCACATAAGAAATCTATATTCCCAATGACTATGGACACGTACGCCCTGACATTATATCGTCCTTTTATGACTCTCACGTTTACTTCTGTATCTCTAAATCACTACAACATGTTGTCGGTGGGACTGACTGTCTTTCACAAGATGGTCATGGGGATTAGAAATAAGTCCGAGTATTAAATATTTTAATTTTTAATTAATTTTTGTCTTCATATAAATGTAATAACCTTTCAATATTGGATTGTCTTTTCGACTTCCGATGAGGACAAAAATGTGGTGGTTGTTCAGCTTCTTTGAAAGCTTCTAAATAAGCCTAATTCGAATCCAATTGCAAGGAGTTGGAGAGTTATAGAGTTACAGAGTTATAGGCATACGCTCCTTCACAAGATTGCTTAAATTGTAGAGGCTCGGGCATACAACTCTCTTTTACAGAGTTTGCCCAAATTGGATAGATTCTAGGCATACAACTCTCTTTTATAGAGTTTGCCCAAATGGGATGGATTCAAGGGCACACAACTCTCTTTCACAGAGTTTGCCAAAAATTGTATGATTCTTATATATTTTCAATGAAATGAAATTTTATATGATTTGTTGTGTTTACAATACCACAAATTCTGCTTTGGGTATTGTCCTTTGAATTGACAAAATAATTCAAATCACGGAAAAAACAGAAAAAAGAATTCACGTAATTTATGATTAATCTGATAACTTTACTTTGATAGCGTTGCTTTTCAGTTTTGCAAGTGTGAGACAATAATGTTACTGAATTCTAGCCCGTGATTATCAATAAGGTGGCTCCCGCTTCATCAGCTGATATGGACGTTGATATTTTTAAAGTTGCCTAAAGTTGGTCGACACTATAAACCAATGTAGCATACGATCTGATCTGATATCTTCCAGATATGCCACCTCATGTCTATTTATAATTTCAAAAAATATACAACTAATAACTATTCAAAATAACATTATGGAAAAAATTAAATATTTTCTATCTTAAAGTTATAAATTATTTTTTCCATCTTAAAGTTATAAAATTATATATATCTTTTCAAAAGAGTCGTGCTGCTAAAACTATAAATATATTTTTTTTAATAAATAAAGCTCAAATAAAAGTAAGAGTGCATAGAAATATCTTAGTAAAACTAGATAATATCAAAATGTCCCACAATACAAATAGGATGAAATGATTTGAGATATGGGCATGCATATGCATGTATGGTATGCCTGCATCCACAATGGCGGCTTCCCTCGTCTTAAGCTCAGTATTTATATGGACAAAGTCCTCTCTCACTTGGTATCACAGCTGACTGAGATCCAGGCCACTGCTCTAGTGCGCTCGCTATATATAAATAAAGAATTTGCAGCATCAATCAAAATTTTTGCATAGGCATCAATGATTAATGCATCTACCTCATAGCCCGTTTCCTCTATCCAAATCTTTCAGGGCTTGATTGCCTCCATGAGAGTCACATCCTTCTTCATGATGAAACAAATGTCGGTAGATTATTTCTCTACTATTTTCTTAGGTATTCCTATTCTAGACCTCATAGATTTCTAAAAAGCCTTGAAGTAACCCCATACCTTATCAACTCTAAGACTTCCCAATGCAACAATTGATTGCTTTATTTTTCTTCCTATCAAGATGTCAAAAACCCATTACTTCCTTCCAGAAATGGGAGTATCATTCAAAAAGTATAACTTTAAGTAGACTAACAAATTTCCATACTAGAACGTGCCCTTCTTCTCACCTTTAATCTTCCCTAAATTGATCAATAACTCCTCAAGCATCCAGTCACAAAGATCTAACTTGATATTTTCTCTCATCAGCTTATAAGCAGCCAAAATGCATGAACTGGAAACTGAATTCAGTCGATTAGACTGAGTTACCTTGTAGTCTACAACCATATTGCCAAATTTGATGTCAATGTCGGTGATGGTGCTCACCTTCATCGATCTCTTGCTTGATGTGGCACCGATGATCTTCCTCACGAATTGATTTGATACTTTCTTATCCGGATGTTTCCCTATTGATGGCAAACTCATAATTGCTCGGATGGCTTCCTTAGTAATTTTCTAGGGTCTGTCCAGCCATATAAATTCCCCATGTACTCTAATTATTACATATCTGACAATCTTATCCTCGAACTCTGGCATATCCAGAATATCTGTGAACCCTAGATCTTTGATGTGTTTATATGCTAGTTTGATTTTACCAAATTCTCCCATGAGTTCATTCATATACATCCCCTTGATCTTAGAAGTTCCTAAGTCTTCTATATGACAATGAATGTAGGCCCTAACATCTTCCACATATAGCACTCCTTCCATGACGTGAGAAAATGCTCCAACTGAATCTTCCTTGTTAGCCACATGTGGAAAGAATTTGAAAATTGGCCTGAGGAGGTCCTTAAATTCTCCTATAGTTGGATTTGCAATGAAAACAAGAGCAGAAGATGATCCCAATTCCATGATTCAAGAAAAATACCTTTTGTTCACTCTCAGTGAAAACCTCCAACAAATCCTTCCAGATGTCGATGTGATCGCTCAAGAATAAATCTAATCACCTCTGAATAGCTTCTGATTGCACTAAGTTGCTCTGAATTGCTCTAAAATTGCTTTGAATGCTAGGTGGTTGATAATAAAGTGTAATCGGCATTTTATACATCGAGAAAACCCTAATCTTCCATTAACATAAATGACTACTGGTGAAAGATACCGGATCTCACTCTAAACATATCAATGTTGGATAATCCTCTCCAATATCTAGAACATCTTCCATGAAATTTGCATACCCCTAAAGCATTTGCCTTAGTTACTGGATGAGCTCACTGTCGGTGCAGCAATAGCTTCTTCTATCAAATAGGTAACTGAGACAATCCCATCTGATGATTGCTCTTCTATCTTTCTAACCCATCTTTGAGTGTGATCTTGCCGGATTTCACTAACCTTCTCTTTTCCTTTATCATTTGATCCTACATTTCTAACCGATGGATTTTTGCTTCTATAAAACTTAGCAATATGTCCAATTTCATTGCATGCATAGCATGTAACCTTGTTCTTTTGAATTACCTTGCTAAAACCGGTGAAATTTGAACTGCACTTATTAGCCATATGTCCAAATTTTCCACAAGCATAGAATTTTACATTCATTCTGGAATCTTTTATCTTATGACCAATTTTATTTCATTTAGAACATTTATAGGGAGCAGAATCAGGGTTCTAATTTGCTCTGTTTCTACATTGCCTAGCCATGTGACCAAATCTATTGCAAACAAAAAATCTACCAGTGAATTTATAAGTATTGAACTTCCTTATCAGTGCCTTATGGTTTTGATCTTCATTAGTAGTACCGTAATTCTATCCTTGCTCAAATCCAAGTCCAGTGGAATCTCCAATCCGCCTCTATCTCTTCGATAACTCATCAAGCTATGCTGAGCTGATCTTGAATTTTTCTTTCTACTCAGTTGTAGTAGTTAAATAATCTCTTAGTATTGACATTTGTCTTTCGATTTCTTGCTCATTGCTATGGGATTGTACCAAATCAGACCTCAACATCTCATTTTGATGAGTCAACCTACCACACTCTTCAAATTTGTTCTTTAGGGATACAACAAGATCTTCTTCATTTTTCTTTCTATCCTCAGTCTCCTTAGACATCCTTATAGTCATAGCTTGCATTTAATTCTTCATAACCATGTTCTCCTGACTCAATTTCTGACATTGTTCCTTAAGTGCATTTTCATCATCTTGATTTTGCAAAAGTTCCTTTCTCCTAGCTTGAACAGATGATAGTCTCTCTTGTAGGACAAGAATAAATTCTTTAGCATAATTAAACTCATCTTGTTGCTTTAAGTTCTTCAATCTTTCAGCATCATAATCTTCAAGTGCCATCTTAAGCTACTTCTCCAAATCCATATCCAATGGTTCTGGTTTCAGGATCTTTATCAAGTTGTCAAACTTCCTTTGACGCACAAGGCTCTGATACCAATTGTTGGAAACCAATAACATTGAGAGGGTTGGGTGAATTAGTGTTATACCAGAATATAAGATTTTAGCCTTAACAAAACATTCATTCACCAATTGGTATATCGATATAAACAAAATTGAAAAAAGCAATGCAACCATTAAGAGAAATACATAAATGAGAAACATAACACACATTATTATACATGGGAAACCTCAAAGAGGAAAAACCATGGTGGGGTTTGTGACCCACAATATCAGTTCATTGGCCATATGAAGAGATATTAAAATATATGATGGGCCTGCACTTGCAAGAAGGCTTACAACCTAGACCACACTGCTCATCACAATAGGAGCCTCACTGACTACATAACAATCCAGACAACAATCTAGAGAAATATGAACTGCTTAATATAGCATCTCCTATGCAAGAATACAATTATGTTTTAAGATCAGTCTATTCCAGTTAAAACCCTAAACCTCAGTACCAGAATAACCCTTACAATGAGTTCCTCGCATACACAGTCTCTATGATATATTTCACATTACATTATATCCATGTATCACTTCCACATATCTATCCTTATTCAAAATGATCTAATCAATCTCCCCTATATACCCTATACAAATTTATGCCTTATGTCGGCTTACAAGGATATATACAATATCATATTAACATGTTGGCCATATAACATAAATGAATAAGCATTAAAACAAGTTGCTGATGCCGGATCCAAGATGTGTCGGCCTCTAATACCGATGACCTTTACCATACCATGTCGATCTGCATTGCTGGTGACCAAAGAAATATTTTATCCTGTCGGTGTCGGTGCTAGTGCCGGTGTAGAGTCTATAAAGTGCTTGCCGGTACACCATATGAAGTCGGAACCCAAAATAATGTTTCCATCAATGACAACATAGTGAAACCTAACCAATAGTGTCAATTTCCAACAACCCTAACCTTAAATCTACCTAAACACATTGCATTATCTACATTGAGTTGCAACAAAAAACAGAGGGATTTTTTTGTGCCTTGAATACCTATATGGAGCTTTTTAAATGGAAAATGACATAAATACACTAGGATAAATTAAAAATCTAGAGTTTAGGAAATTTGGTGTCCAAAAATAGCTTGGAATGACTAAATGAAGAAATTGATAACTGGTCTTGGCAGAAAAATAAATAAATGGCTGAAATATTCCAGAGATGGATGGTTATTACAAAGGGAATAAAAAAGTATCAATAAAGAGACTAAAAAACCCTGCTGGAAGTCTACATATGTGACTTAACTAATACGAAACTAGGAGGTAATTATGAGTAACACCAAAGAGATGATTGATCTAGGAGGATTCCCTTAATTGATCCAAATTGATGATTTATAACATCGACAAAAAGTCCTTATATTAATCCATGTATTATCCTATAGCATAGTTCTTTAGCTCATGAAAGTTATATCGAATAGTATGCTAGAGATGGAAATTTCAAGGATGTATATGAAACACCAATCCATGGTACACAAGTATAAGAATTCTAGATTACACATTCATGACAAACTGCTATATGATCTTGGTAAATTGTGTGGTCCAAGGGATGAAAGAGTACATGTAACTAGAGAAGCACATACTTCTCTTATTTCTGGTCATTTTGGTGCACGTAAAGCAGTAGCTTAGTTGCAACATTATTGTTATTTTCCTCAAATGAATGAAACTATGTAAAAATATGTAAATGGGTGTGTCATTTGTGCTACAAGTGAACTCGGTAACAAAATAATAGGTTTACCCATGCCACTTCCAATACCTTCTCATTTATGGGAAAGTGTATTTATAGATTTTGTCAAGAGTATACCTATGTTTAAACAAGGGAATTTTAATAGATCGGTTGCACATTTGAAGCAAAAATAGAGACATAGCACTCAAGGGGTGAACTTCAATTAACAACTTGCAATGTATGGTCTATATTTTTTTATTGTTATCTTTTTTCTTTTTTCTTTTCTTTCTTTTTTTCAGTTTTAGTCTTTTAATTACTTATTGAATTTTATTAATTTAACAAAGTAGTTGACACATTGAATAATGGTATTTAAATTGTTTGGATTCAAATTAGGGTAATGAAGTAGTTATTTCCCACTAATTTTGGACCAATGATTGACTACTATAGGGTCTCAGTAAAGAGCACAACCCTCACCATACAATTTTTACAATAAGAATTTTATTGGATTCCTTGCTAACCCCTCTACACAAGTAATGTGGAAAGAGGAGAAAACAAGAAAAAGTTATATGAACTAATACTTCTAATTGGAAAGAGAAAATAAAAAAAATCATATGAATTCCTTGCTAACGTCTCTATACACATTGCAACCACAAACCCCATCAAAAATAATATCTCACATAATTTTGCTGTTGTACTATAATTGTTTTTAAACATTATCCAGATTAAATTCAAAAGATCAATAAAAACAAGAGCTGTGATATACAGCTAGAGTCCCTGCCTTATGCTAAATCTGGTGAGGGAAAGGTAGAGATTGTGGGCACTAGGAGAAAATGAAATATGGGAAATGAAGAAATATCAGTACTATGCTGTAAAATCATAGTCGAATTGAGATTGCTCAAACTGTCTCATGATTTAGAGCTTAACATCTTGATTATTCAACTCTGTATTTTTTGTGCTTAGGTGGATTAAGATTGATGGGTTAAACTGAAGGCATCAAAATAAGAAAAACCGTATGAATATGAGAAGAAAAGATTTTTAATTCTCTTGAAATAGCGTGTAGGTGAACATGGACTGAAATTTATCTTTATAGTCTTTGAGGCATAAATAAATAAATAAGCATAGCACAAAATGCTATTGACTTTAGTTGCAGTGATGTGTCACAGAAAGCTACAGACATGTATTAGTGGACAACAAAAGAAATCATATCCAAATATAAGTTGTCATGAGAACCGTCAAAGGTTAAGAACAATTTTCTAGTATAAAGTTACTTTGAGCATGTAAAAAATGTATAAAAATAAATAATACTACATATGAAAAGGTAACAACTTTTCTCACTTTACTGCTTGCAGGAATCTTTCTTTAAAAAAATACATATATAATATGATTTTAAAAACAATTTACAACTGATATTTGGTACAAAACTGATAACTGGTTGTGGTGTTCTAAGAACTAGTTTTCAAAACTAGTATAAAGTGGCAGTTTGGAAAGTGTAGTGTGTAATACCATGCGGGTTCTGAATGCAACTGAATAGTGCAAAAGATTTGGATTTACAAAAACTAAGCATAATATCAAAAGTTTGTTGTGAAAGACAATTAACTAGTTATTTACAAAACAAAAATAATCTAATTTGGGATACATGGTCTAACAACTATGTAATATCTTATCTTTTATTTGGAAAAGAACATTGAAATTATGCTAATGCTCTTGATTGAATGAAATCATTCAATTGGTGAAAATCCTAGCAAAAGGTAAAAGATAAATAAGAAAATGTTTCTTATCTAAACCAATTAACTTGGCAAAGAAAGCAACATGACATGAAATGAACTAGAGTACACTACAAGATGAGCTATCTGAAGCCTAAGTTGTCTTCAAGCATCTTTAAATGTTGAAGAGTTTCACATTAATATTAAACTATCTTTGAGAGAGCAAACCATTGTGTATTGTTATTGTTTTCAAACAACTTTAAATGTTGAAGAGCTTCACATTAATATTGAACTATCTTTGAGGGAGAAAACTATTGTGTACTGTTATTGATACCTCAGAAGTGTCACATCACCTATCAAATTAGCATGGAAAGCTACATCTCTCTAACTTATCAACACTGGTAGAAGCAAAGATATGACCTTAAGGTAATTTCAAAAGACATAGAGAAATTTACTATTATTCAGATATCACTTTAAAAACTGTATCTATTTCTTTATTAAAATTAAAAGAATTACACTACACTTGTTCAACAATCTCTCTCTCTTACAGAATACAAGAACTCTAGGATTTACAAATGAATAAACTCCATCTCAGTGAATTATTACCTAGGCTAGATGAAAAAAAAACAAAGCCTAATATTTTGGTCATATATGTTTGAAGAACAAATCAAAAGAAACAACTTTAAGAAATAGTTACTTACCTTGAGCAGTAAGCATGTGAAATTTGTAAGACTGTGTTGTGCAAAGGATACCCTGCCAGACAAAAACACATTTATATTGTCAATTCATATCACAATATTATCCTTTACAAAGAAGAAAAGCTGAGTTTGGGAATCCATTTTTCTCTATTGGGTGTTTCTTACCTAACCCACTTGTCTAATAATAAAGAAAAAAAAAAAACACAACTTCAAGGAAAGTGAACCCCAGTTTCCCTATATTCTGCTAAAATTTATATGCCCCCGAATCCATTCAAAAAGCGTTGCATAATAAAACTATTAAAATACTGAATATCCCTATCAAACTCCATGAATGGTAAAGCTAGATGTATGCTCACTCAAGTTTTAGCCAACTGGAAAAAGGAAAAAGGAAAAAGAGGAAGGTTCAGGAATCCACTTTACTCCATTGTGATTTTTTTATCATACCCACTTGCAAAATAATTACACAACTTCAATCTCAATGAGCCCTAGTGTCCTTGTATTCTGCTTAAATTTATAAATTTATAATCCTATGATTCCGTTCAACAAGGATAGCTATTATCACTATCAAATTCACACGGGTTTCATTTAAAGAATACTTCATTCAATATTCGATACAAGACCTCAAATTCAATTAGAAATGCAAAATGTCAGTACAAAATGAATTTGAAAAATAAACACGGAATGCATAGGATAGGCCTAGTGCACCAGTAGGCAATGTAAGAAGGCTACAGGCCATGCTGATACTGTAATACTATTATGCAAACGGAAAAAATGGAGCATGCCCAGGTTTTGTAACTGCCATGAAATGCAATGGTTGTAATATACACACAAATTTTGTCTTGAGTTATTTGTTGCAACTGCACAAACAACCTTGAAGGTGAAACCCCTACCAGTTGCAGGGAAATAAGAATGGAATTGGTATTATGCAGATTTCTATCTACATTTGCAAAAAAGAGTCCCGAGCTTTAACCTATAAGTGCACACCAATGGAAGGGTCAAATTGAATAGGATTATAGAATTTTCCCTACAAATATTTGATAGGCGAATGGCTGACTTGGTGGGAGGATGGTTTGCCCCTCGAAATTGTTTGTTGGGATCAAAGAGTAGTTAATGGGTAACGAGACCAGCCTGTAGTGGTGTGCAGACTAAAAAAATTCCTCTTAATCGCGGCTTTCAAAATTCATAAAGATCCCTAATGCAAGTGGACAACAAAAATGTCCAATCTGATATTGATTTGCTGGATAAAAAAATTCATATGCATTATAGAAACACCTCAAATTCCTGCCATTGTTGTGGCGAATTTTGTGGACAACGGAATATAAAAAAAAAAACATTTCCGCTCTTCTGCTTCGTTTCAAGCGAGAAATCTATGATTTTGTAAGGAGAATTTTTCTCAACACAAGAACGACATTGAGGACAAAGTGTCTGTGCAGAAGGATATCAGTAGCCTTAGCCTATGCATTGGCCATAGAGCCAAAAGTCTTGAAAATGAAAATGAAGCTAAATGAAAATTCTTCAAATTAAGTCACAGTAAACAAAGCTCCTGCAAAAAAGTCTGGATACTGTTCTCTAAAACCCCTGTCAGTGAACAAATAAATGAATGAAAGTCTCAGGCAATAATCAGCGATTTTGGAAAATACCCACATTAGTAATAACAATGAAGTTGAGCAATAAAAAAAATAGGGGTTTTAATTAAAAAACAAATAATGAAAATTTTTACTAACAAAAACAGAGAAACAATGGTAGCGTTCTGCAACTAAGAATTGCTGACAAATCATACCTGTATTTATGCAGTCTTCTTAGGAAACTTTTCGCAAACAAAATGGTCTGCTTCCTTAAATCTTTTCAACTTCTGATGAGGACAAAAATGTGGTGGTTGTTCAGCTTCTTTGAAAGCTTATAAATAAGCCCAATTCGAATCCAATTGCAAGGAGTTGGAGAGTTATAGAGTTACAGAGTTATAGGCATACGCTCCTTCACAAGATTGCCTAAATTGTACAGGCTCGGGCATACAACTCTCTTTTACAGAGTTTGCCCAAATTGGATAGATTCTAGGCATACAACTCTCTTTTATAGAGTTTGCCCAAATGGGATGGATTCAAGGGCACACAACTCTCTTTCACAGAATTTGCCAAAAATTGTATGGTTCTTATATATTTTCAATGAAATGAAATTTTATATGATTTGTTATGTGTTTACAATACCACAAATTCTGCTTTGGGTATTGTCCTTTGAATTGACAAAATAATTCAGATCACCGAAAAAACAGAAAAAAGAATTCACGTAATTTGTGATTAATCTGATAACTTTACTTTGATAGCGTTGCTTTTCAATTTTGCAAGTGAGAGAAAATAATGTTACTGAATTCTAGCCCGTGATTATCAATAAGGTGGCTCCCGCTTCATCAGCTGATATGGACGTTGATATTTTTGAAGTTGCCTAAAGTTGGTCGACACTGTAAACCAATGTAGCATACGATCTGATCTGATATCTTCCACATATGCCACCTCATGTCTATTTATAATTTGAAAAAATATACAACTAATAACTATTCAAAATAACATTATGGAAAAAATAAAATATTTTCTATCTTAAAGTTATAAAAATATATATATCTTTTCAAAAGAGTCGTGCTGCTAAAACTATAAATATTTTTTTTTTAATAAATAAAGCTCAAATAAAAGTAAGAGTGCATAGAAATATCTTAGTAAAACTAGATAATATCAAAATGTCCCACAATACAAATAGGATGAAATGATTTGAGATATGGGCATGCATATGCATGTATGGTATGCCTGCATCCACAATGGCGGCTTCCCTCGTCTTAAGCTCAGTATTTATATGGACAAAGTCCTCTCTCACTTGGTATGTCTGAATCATTGAACTTGGTGTCTTTCACAAGATGGGAATTCTAACTAGTTTCATTCTTCTTATTGTATGCTTTCTCAAGAAAGTTCATATAGTTTGTAATTAATTTGACTCGAATCTAAACAATTTTTCTTTGCTAGCTTGCTTATGAGTTTTTTGTTGTTTGGAATTGACAGTCAGTAGCAGCTATCCGAGCGGCGCATTTGCAGGGTGAAAGGGTCTCTTGGACTCCGAGTATGGCGTACTGGCACGAGAAGCTGCCCACAACACCCATGCCAGAAGCTCTGAAGGAACTCATCTCAGCCAACGATGAGAAAGTGGAGGTGAACGTGGGCAAGGGAGGAGTGAAGGTGAACGTGGGGATGCCTCCGAGAAAAGTTGGGACGCAAAAACAGGCAAAAGGAGTTGGGAGGTGCGTCGCGGGCATCAATTACGCTGCAATTACGCAAATGCCAAGGGACATATCGCTGTGCATGCTTCTGCTGGAGAAAGATTTGGTAGGCGGAACCAAAGTGCCTCTCACCTTTCTGCACGAAAGCATTCCCAATTCTCATCAGAAGTATTTTCTTCCACGCGCCGTTGCAGACGAAATCCCTTTCTCCTCCGACAAGCTTTCCGTAGCGTTGAAGGAGCTCAACATAGCGCCAGATTCCATCACGGCCCTGGCTATGAAGGAGACTTTACAAGATTGTGAAAGTCCTGCTATGAAGGGCGAAACCAAATTCTGCCCAACATCGTTGGAGGCCATGATTGATTTCACCACGTCGAAGCTGGGAAGCAATCGCTTGACTGTGCTGGCGACGAATTTTTCAAAGACGTCAAAATCTGTAAGGCAGGAGTATACCATTACGGGAGTGAAATACGAGAGCAAAGAAGACAAGGCAGTGTATTACTGCCACAGTTCACAATATCCATATGCGGTGTATCTCTGCCACGATCTGCAAGGTACGAGGACCGCAAGAGTTTGGGTGAAGGGCGAAGATGGCAGCACGGTGGAGGCGGCAGCCATCTGTCACACGAAAACCAGTTCCTGGAATCCTGACAACATGGTATTCCAGGTGTTGAACGTGAAGCCTGGTGCCGCTTCTATCTGTCATCTCGCTCGCCAAGGGGACGTTTTGTGGCTCACCGCTGACTGAGATCCAGGCCACTGCTCAAGTGCGCTCGCTATATATAAATAAAGAATTTGCAGCCTAAGGAGCAGCAGAACATGCTTTTCAAGTTTGTTGAGTGGAGCAATAGCTCTCTTTCTGTCATTTAGCACTATCGTTTGTAGTGAGAAGCAGTAGCTTTCTGTCAATTAGCACTGTCTCACATGTACACATATTGCATTTATAGACAATAAAACGTTATTATTAATGTCTGTTAGCATCTATAGTTGCAGCAAGTAAGATGTTAATTCAACGTTTCTATGTAAAATCATTCCTTTCTTTTTAATACACCTCATATATGAATCAATATCTAAAAGATAAAATAAATACACACATTCATTCAAACCAAGGAAGGAAAATGAGTTTCCAAAAGATTTTATAATGTGATGTTATTTTAATAATATGATTTTATTTTAATTACTTAATAATTATTTTGAAATATATTTTTAAGATATAAAACAATCACTCCATTTTATCTATTATTTTTCATATAGCTTATCCATTTTTTATGTTTTTGATTAGAGTAAAATGGGTTTTGAAAGGACTTGAAACTCTTGACACTAAGAGACAACCAACCCTAAAGAGCCAAAAGATAACCAACAACTAGCTCCAACTAAACAAAAGACAAAAAAAGGGTATGGCGCCCAACCCAATAGCCTATAGAATTTCAGCATTCTTGTTAATAATATTTTCATTGATATTTAGCACATCCTAGAAAACCTGGGCTTGAACAGTCTTACCTTTGTCCCAACTTTGAGTTCTAGATCAAGGGCCAAGAATAGGTCTATCTGCATCATGTTGAACAACTGCATCATTCTTCCTGGAAATAGAGGTGTCTAATGCCCACCAAAATACCCTAGAGAAAATAACTAAACTAACAGATTTTTTTTTTAAAACATCTACCAATACAACATATTCATCCCATTATTCATTAAGCAAACATCCAAACATACACATCTAATTCATAATCATAAACAAATGAATGTAGTATGCTAGTGGAATAACAATACATCTCACTAACAATCATTCCCTAGGGTATCTCAACACCATTACTTAACTATCGTTAACACATAAACAAATCCATATACCATGATACCATTAACCTCCAATTTATTCATACTATCCATATACACTCAGAAGATAACCAAATCACATTACTTAATTGTTTAATTCCTTTCCAATCTAGAATTACATACATAAATAATATCCATTTACAACATTCATAATCTATTACAACATATCATGATCTCAACCGACAACAAGTCCTATCATGTGTGACCACAGGATATTAGTTACACAATCTCCTAACCAACAATTATCCATGCATATCCAATCTTCAATTCTAAAAAGTAAACATTTCTCCTTTCTAATAGAAGATTGCACACAAGTCTAAAGAATGATTTTCATTTCAATCACATAAGATACACATATTCCCAATCCAATAACTTCATTCTTCATTCATGAACCTTAATCCCTAATAGCATAGATATTCATTAACCAGGATACAATATAGGGCAAACAAGGATTACTACACTATATTTTATTACAAGGGTAATGGTCACATCCTACCACATCCTAATCTAGTTCCAGCAGGTAAGATGTTAATTCAATGTTTCTATGTAAAATCATTCCTTTCTTTTTAATACACCTCATATATGAATCAATATCTAAAAGATAAAACAAATACACACATTCATTCAAACCAAGGAAGGAAAATGAGTTTCCAAAAGATCTTATAATGTGATGTTATTTTAATAATATGATTTTATTTTAATTACTTAATAATTATTTTGAAATATATTTTTAAGATATAAAACAATCACTCCATTTTATCTATTATTTTTCATATAGCTTATCCATTTTTTATGTTTTTGATTAGAGTAAAACAGGTTTTGAAAGGACTTGAAACTCTTGACAATAAGAGACAACCAACCTTAAAGAGCCAAAAGATAACCAACAACTAGCTTCAACTAAACAAAAGACAAAAAAAGGGTATGGCGACCCAACCCAATAGCCTATAGAATTTCAACATTCTTGTTAATAATATTTTCATTGATATTTAGCACATCCTAGAAAACCTGGGCTTGAACAGTCTTACCTTTGTCCCAACTTTGAGTTGTAGATGAAGGGCCAAGAATAGGTCTATTTGCATCATGTTGAACAACTACATCATTCTTCCTGGAAATAGAGGGGTCTAATGCCCACCAAAATACCCTAGAGAAAATAACTAAACTAACAGATTTTTTTTTTTTAAACATCTACCAATACAACATATTCATCCCATTATTCATTAAGCAAACATCCAAACATACACATCTAATTCATAATCATAAACAAATGAACGTAGTACGCTAGTGGAATAACAATACATCTCACTAACAATCATTCCCTAGGGTATCTCAACACCATTACTTAACTATCATTAACACATAAACAAATCCATATACCATGATACCATTAACCTCCAATTTATTCATACTATCCATATACACTCAGAAGATAACCAAATCGCATTACTTAATTGTTTAATTCCTTTCCAATCTAGAATTACATACATAAATAATATCCATTTACAACATTCATAATCTATTACAACATATCATGATCTCAACTGACAACAAGTCCTGTCATTTATGACCACAAGATATTAGTTACACAATCTCCTAACCATCAATTATCCATACATATCCAATCTTCAATTCTAAAAAGTAAACATTTCTCGTTTTTGATAAAAGATTGCACATAAGTCTAAAGAATGATTTTCAATTCAATCACATAAGATACACATATTCCCAATCCAATAACTTCATTCTCCATTCATGAACTTTAATCCCTAATAGCATAGATATTGATTAACTAGGATACAATATAGGGCCAACAAGGATTACTACACTATATTTTATTACAAGGGTAATGGTCACATCCTACCACATCCTAATCTAGTTCCAGCAAGTAAGATGTTAATTCAACGTTTCTATGTAAAACCATTCCTTTCTTTTTAATACACCTCATATATGAATCAATATCTAAAAGATAAAATAAATACACACATTCATTCAAACCAAGGAAGGAAAATGAGTTTCCAAAAGATTTTATAATGTGATGTTATTTTAATAATATGATTTTATTTTAATTACTTAATAATTATTTTGAAATATATTTTTAAGATATAAAACAATCACTCCATTTTATCTATTATTTTTCATATAGCTTATCCATTTTTTATGTTTTTGATTAGAGTAAAATAGGTTTTGAAAGGACTTGAAACTCTTGACAATAAGAGACAACTAGCCGTAAAGAGCCAAAAGATAACCAACAACTAGCTCCAACTAAATAAAAGACAAAAAAAGAGTACGGCGACCCAACCCAATAGCCTATAGAATTTCAGCATTCTTCTTAATAATATTTTCATTGATATTTAGCACATCCTAGAAAACCCGGGCTTGAACAGTCTTACCTTTGTCCCAACTTTGAGTTCTAGACTAAGGGCCAAGAATAGGTCTATTTGTATCATGTTGAACAACTGCATCATTCTTCCTAGAAATAGAGGGGTCTAATGCCCACCAAAATACCCTAGATAAAATAACTAAACTAACAGAATTTTTTTTTTTAAAGTATCTACCAATACAACATATTCATCCCATTATTCACTAAGCAAACATCCAAACATACACATCTAATTCATAATCATAAACAAATGAACATAGTACGCCGACGGAATAACAATACATCTCACTAGCAATCATTCTCTAGGGTATCTCAACACCATTACTTAACTATCATTAACACATAAACACATCCATATACCTTGATACCGTTAACGTCCAATTCATTCATACTATCGATACACACTCACAAGATAACCAAATCACATTTCCAATCTAGAACTACATACATAAAGAATATCCATTTATGACATTCATAATCTATTACAACATATCATGATCTCAACTGACAACAAGTCCTATCATGTGCAATCACTGGATATTAGTTACACAATCTCCTAATCATCAATTATCCATACATATCCAATCTTCAATTCTAAAAAGTAAACTTTTCTCATTTCTGATAGAAGATTGAACACAAGTCGAAAGAATGATTTTCAATTCAATCACATAAGATACACATATTCCCAATCCAATAACTTCATTATTCATTCATGAACCTTAATCCCTAATAGCATAGATATTGATTAACTAGGATACAATATAGGGGCAACAAGGATTACTACACTATATTTTATTACAAGGGTAATGGTCACATCCTACCACATCCTAATCTAGTTCCAACCACATTAGACATACATACAACACTAAATTCACATAAATAGATCCATTCACATCATTTCCATCAATGAATCAATATCCAAGATACAAAAAACACAATAATGTGTTCTCTTACTAGAGTAATAACTATATCCCAATATATCTGCTATCATTACATATATATCATAGGGTCATAGTTCTCATCTACATATGCAATTATCTTAGGAGATCCACAACACATATGCTATATGAATCATGTGCATCCATCTGTTACAATATCCATCCATAAGCTGTAGAGATAAGAATTCCACATCCATGCACAAGAGTATCCAACACGAACATCCCAATGGAAGAAGGCATCAAAATACCTGACCATGTGGAACCATAAGGAACCACCCCTCATGCTAGGAGATGACATAGGGTTCCAGCTCACACTCAAGAACTAGGTTGACACCTAACATCCAAGGAAATCAACATGACACCCACAAAATAATAACCAAGAGCTTGATAATCAACTCACATCTCAAGGCTAATCATAAATCAATAAACTCCCAGAGGTGTAATTGGTGTAGGAGAACCTACCTATGAAGGCATGAGCCAGGAAAAAGATGATTTTCTATTAGTTAGAAGAAATGTAATAAGACCCTATGGGTCCCTTTTGTAATTCAATTTCCTAGGAGTGTGACAAGTTTGTCCATGTTTGGGTCAAATTGTCATCTAGCATTTGGTAGAGCAAATTGAGTTAATAAGGGTCACAATGGTCTAAATTGGGGGATCAAGTGACCACAAGTCTATTTGAGTCCTTTTTGATGTTTTAGAATCAAATTTAATCATTTTGGTGGACTATGACACTCTACAGTCTAAGTTGGTCGAATTATGCAAAAGTTGTCATATTGTCAATTTTTTGTCTTGACAATTTTGCACTTTTTGTAAGTTGTGATTCTACAATGGTGAGTTCGGTTTGAAAAAAATTTGGAGTAGGTTGTTGTCATTTGGAAAACACATTTAAAGGCCCCAGAAATATAAGAATGTATGTTGGTTCTATTGGTTGATTTTGGAAAGAAATTGAAGCATCAAGAACTATTGGAAACTCGGAAAAACTGTCTAATTTCTATTGATTGCATACTGAAGGTGGATTGGTAAGAGTTCTCATAGCATAAATCCTATAATTAGATTGTTTTACCTTTTTTTTTCTATCAGTGTGAAGTCTTGAAGTGATCGCTTCCCCATTTTACAAGCAAATCTCTACCAGGTAGCCTAAACCCTTAAATCCCTAGGGTTTGACTGCAATAATGGGTTTTGGCCTATCAATCCTTAATTGAACACTTTGTCATTATAGGAGATGATAGGCCACTATATCATACGTCAGTAGCCAAATCCATTAAGAGGATACAATAGGTCGAAGAGGATGGAGAACTAACCCTAGGTCTAACATCTCTATGTGATAAATTGGTTTGATGAGTGCAGTGCGTGAAAATTGAGTCGTAGAGCACTGGAAAAGGGTTTAAATGTGGTAGAAGAGTACTTTGGAGGTTTACATCACATTTCATGGTCAGTTATGGTCACTCATTAGGAGAAGAAAACTAGTTTGTGAAAGGCATTCAGTCAAATAAGTCTGAAAGCCCTATTAGGTATGTTAGTGCACCACCGGTTGGAATATTTGCAAGTTAATCCGGTACTGAAAACTGAGATATTGTTTAGAATAGTTCAAAAGGAGGCCTAATAGCAATTGGATCAAGTTTGTGGGCAAGTGAGTCAAATTGGATATTCCTGTGGAACTAAACCATGAAATCCTATTTCATTTGTGTTCAGGTGTTGTGAGAACACCCTTCCAAGGATTGGTGTTTTGAATTGGTTAAGTGGTCCATTCAAACCCTTAAGCCTAGTAGTAGCCCACTCATTGTATGCAAAGGTGTGTGTAGTCACATGAAAAATTGAGAAGTGCTAGTTGTATGTAAGTGGACATAGTAGAGCCTTGGGGTTGTCCAAGGTGTTTTTTGGTGTCATTGAACTATTTCTTGAATTGATGTTCTGTAAGGATATTTGGAAACAGGGATTACCAGTTGAGTCTATGAGCCTTAGAGTTTGGCAGGTTCAAGGTTTACCTCCTTTTGGTCTGTTGCCTCCTCATCACATTGGTATCAGAGAAGGATTTTTGAAGATCACTTGGGTGGTGTGGTCTTAGTGTATGTCAGAGGAAGAGATTGAAATAGGGGTTGACTAAATGCCTCCTAAGAGTATGTCATAAGATGCGGTGAAGATGATTGAAGAGATGCTTCAGTCCAAGCTTGAAGAATTGAAAAAGACTAAGGATAAGGAAGACAAAAGTGACACTGATGAAGAAGGGGATAAAGAAGATGGGGAATCCTCTAAGCGGGTAGAGGATATACCTGCAGATCAGAGGGTATTTGTAGATGCCTTGAGGTTAGTCAATAGGGACACCATTGATGGGTTGCCTATATATAGTGGAAGTACGGAAGTAGAAGAGGTGATGGGATGGATTGAGGCATTGACCTATCATTTTGAGTACAAAGAAATCCCTAAAGATAAGAGAGTTAAGTTGGTAAAAATGAGGTTGAAGGAGTTTTCCCTTACATGGTCGAACTATGTACAAGGGGATAGAGTTAAGGAGGGAAAGAGTATGATAACCTCCTAGGAAAGGATGAAAGATAAAGTCAAGGCACAATTCATGCCCATTTTCTATGAAGTGCAGATGTATAGGAAATTGCAAAACCTCAAACAGGGAGACCTTGATGTGAATGCATATACAGAAGAGTTTCATAAACTTGGTCTCAGATCAAAGAGACGAGAAGAAAAGTCAGAGAAAGTGGCCAGGTACTTGAACAACCTAAGGATAAACATCCAAGATGAGATCATCCTACACTAGTTAGAGATATGTCCAAACATCCCACAAGCATAGCATCTCTTGTTTTGAAAATTATTCATTAATGCACTACACATATTTAACCTGTGACCAAAATTATTGCATATGAAACAGTGACCGGAAAAGGTAGGACCATTGTTCATATTATTCATTTCATTATTCATCCTACTTCTACATTGATTTGCCATATGACCAAATTTATTGCAAATAAAAAATCTACCATTGAATTTATGATCATTAGGCTATCTTACCAAAGGGTTCTTTCTCTTCTTCTGATTTGGCTTTGCATTGCTTTGTCCAGATTGGGAGGATTCTCCTTTCTAAAATCCAATTCCTCTCATTTCCTTTCCATGTCTTTGACTTTCCAGCATCTCATCAAGCCTTGCGAAGCTAGCATTGAATTTTTCTTTGTATTCATTTGCAGTAGAAAGTTCATCTCTTAGGGCAATAATTTGTCACTCAAGTTCTTGACCATTATTCTTTGATTGTGTCAACCCAAGCTCCAATTGATCATTCTCATAGGTAATCCTAAATCATTCGTCTTCTCTATCCTTCAATGATTGAGTCAAATTCTCTTCATTCTTCTTTCGGTCTTCAATATCCTTAGTTAGCTTCATCACAATGGATTGTATTTTATTCTTCAAAAAAATAGTCTCTCTCTCAAGCTTGTCACCTTTGTCCTCATTCTCCATGCATTGATCTTCTTTCTCCTATAGCTTGTTCATCAACAATTTCCTCTTGTCTCTTGAAGTGTTGACCTTATCTTTCAAATCATTAATGGAGTCTTCAGCTGCATTCAGGTTTGTCTTTAAGGAACTTATCTCATTTCTTGTTGTGTCAAGATCCTCAAGTGCCACACTAAGTTGTCTCTGAAAATTGAAATCCATTGACTCAATCTCTTGGACCTTCCTCAAGAAGTTAGGCTCTAATACCAATTGTTGGAATCAAGGAACACTGAGAGGGGGAGGGGTGAATTAGTGTTCTATCAGTTATTAAATTTTTGACTTAACCTTAAACCACTAGAAGCATAAGCATGAAATTGAAATGCAAAAACATAAAAAAATCAACCACAAAATCATAACACTAGGATTTTTATGTGGAAACCCAAATGGGAAAAACCATGGTGGGATTTGAACCCACAATATTATTCTACTATGGCCAATAGGAAAACAATATTACATGAAGGGGAATGCACAAGCATTCAAGCACATTGCCTAGAGCTTACAACTTAATTACAATAAGGGCTACAACCCCAGAAGGATCACTGCTTTACATATCAATTACAATGATGAATTAAAATGAAAGAACTCCAAAATAGAACCTAACAATGCCTGGATGAGTTCTGATTAAGTGCAAAACTCTGATTGTATCACCTATGCTACTCTACTCTATTTACTATCTCAGTCAGCTACCAGATCAAGAATGTGCATGTGTAACTATGCCAAAAGGGATTCTTGATCACTACTCACTCATATTACCTCATACCATACATCAAAAAAGATCTTCTCTATTGGTCTTATATATCCACAATCACAAAATAGATAATTATCAAGTCGACCCATAGTGTAAAGTGTAGAATTGAATTGGCTTGATTGGATAACCAAAAACAAAAGTGGATCATAAAAAAGATGATAAAATGATGTCTCTATGTTATCCCTATCATCCCATGCACGATTCATAACAACGCAATCACTAGAAAGCTTCCACACCAAAACTGCTTTGCTCAACTTGAAATATGGGTTAATTGGTTATCGATTCACATCCACTTCCGGTAATCAAGGTTTGTGATTACTAGATATGATTCTCATGAAGAGTTTCCATCAATGACAACCCAAAAACTATTATCCATGCAACAAAATTCATAGGATGAGTGTCAATTGCCAATAGTAAAACAAGAGGCCTTAGACATAATTCAGCCAATTAAATGCTTAAAGGAAAATAAGAAATTACGCAAGATTAATTTAATTTTAAAAATTATGATTTGTTGCATAAACCACTTAATTTTAAAAATTTAAATTTGAAAATTTGAATTTTGCAAGGAGGGAAAATGAATTTTTGAAATTGAAGCAAAGACCAAATTCAAGATCTACACAATCCACAAGGTCAATTTTAAAATTAAAAATTAGGGTTTTGTGATTTAACCACTTAATATTAAAATTTTGAAAATTGAAAGTGTAAATGAAAACTTTGAATTACAAAATTGAAGAGTTCTCAGATCTGAAACAATCAATCCAATTTAGACAAATGACAAGCTCAATTTTGAATCTTAAAATTAGGATTTTTGTGAATTCCACCTCTAAATTTTTAAAAATTGTAAGGAAATTAAACTTGTAAATGAAAATTTGAATTTTGAATTGCATACACTCAGATCTGAAAAATAAAATCAGAATTAAGGGTGTAAGGAGTTGGGCTCACCAAAATGTAAAGCAAAAAATTGGAGAGCTTAGCTAATTCTCCACATGGGAAATGCGGATTCAGTAAGCTCAATTTTCACTTGGGGAAACTTTACATTCAAAAGAGGGGTTGAATTTACTAGATCCAATCCTAAATGACATGCGAGGACTGAATACTATGTATATTGGTTGAAATTAGAATGCAATTGATCCTCTTTTATAACTTGATTAATTGAATTAAGATTAAGTGCTAGAAATAAAGACAAAGTATGAGAAAACAATGAGATACATATTCGGGATTTAGTCGTGCACATGGATCAAAGAAGTTTGAGATGATTCGGAGCTGCTCCATGAAATCAGTAAAAATTTGTAGAGACCATGTGTTTGGACAGGGGCACCCTCCAATCAGTCCTCCAAATGTTTCGCATGTCGAAAAGGGTTTTTCATATTTGTGAATAAAGGTTAATTCCATAAGTACAGTTGTAGATCTATTTCCTGCACACATAAAGAAAGGGAAATATGTTGGGAATAGGGGTTTGCCTTCAGGTCAAACCCCAATTTTGGAATTAACCAAGTGGTTGAAATAATGTAAATGAAATGACTGAAAGTAGAAATCCTGCTCTTTGAGGGGATGTTGAATTGACTGAAAATGAAATGCTTATACTTCCTTGTGAATTTTTTGTTGCCTCCACATGGAATTATGATTTCATGTAATAGGATGATGATCTCCTCTTCAATGCTTGCATTCTTGACTCTATTATTGCTTCATATCTTGAAGGAAGATTGAAAATGTTCAATTGCTCTTGAATGCTCAAATTCTTGATAATGATTGCCGATGGATTTCATGTTATGTCAAATGAGAGGGGAAATCCCTCATATATACTTTCCAGTAGGATTAATTGACTGATTTTTTCACTTGAGCCAACATAGGGGGGATTTTCTCGCTATAAGTTTGAGTTAGGTCAAGGGGAGGGGATCAAGATAGGTCCCCATTAAGGGGAACCAGGGTGCCACGCCCTAGTCCCGCCCTATTTTGAGGCAGGATCAAGGTATCTTTTGAGTGCATTGTTTAGTTACAAGGTGTTTCTGATGTGAATGAGCATATTTAGGTCTTCGATGAGGCTGAGGGGTGCAAATACTAAGGCGAAGACCCAAATACAATCAAAAATTGAAAGGGGTGCAATTTTAGGATGTTACACTTGCCTGTCGGATTAATTGACTAATTTTATAACATGAGCCGACATGGAGGAGTTTTTTCCACTTAAATTTGAGATGGGTTAGGGGGTCCAAAATGGGTCCCCATTAAGGAGGACCAAGGTGCCACACCTTAGTCATGCCCTATTTTGGGGCGGGATCAAGGTGGCATGTGAAGTGCACTTTGAGTTAGATGACGTTTTTGAATTGTATGAGCATAATTAGGTATTTATTTAGGTCAAGGGGCACAAAACACTAAGGAAAAGACCCAAATGCGATCGAAAATTGCAAGGGGTGCAATTTTAGGATGCTACATTTAGCCCCCACTTTAGTGAGAGTATCAGCTTATGCAAATAATCATGGTAAAGTACAAGGATTTCAGATTGAAAGACTTTCACCATGTCAAAGAGGAAAGATACACCAAGCCCCTAGTTGATTTCAAGATCTTACAACTTCAATGATAAGGTAGAAGGGAAGATCATGAGAGGAAAATAAAGAACCATGACTAGAAATACTAAGGTTCTCTTACTATGAGTCATGAACAAGAGAAATACCAAAAATTACAAAGCAAAGACAAAGTTCGCTAAGTAACACTAAGCATGAAAAAGAGAGAGTCATGAGGAAAGTGTATGCCCCCACGTTAAAGAAATTGCACATGCCTTGCTAGGAGAAATGGCTTTAAGGTAGAATTCACCCAAAAGACAAGCATGTTATCACAATAATTTAGCTTCCAAGAGAGAGAAAATCAATAGATAATGAATGAAGAACACAAAGCACGAGGTGGTTTCACCTAATTTTGGATTCAGCATGCTTTTTATGATAGCTCATGTACATCATATATATGTGTGTACATAGAATTGTCATCATCCCCCAAAGAAAGGAAACCACCATGGAAGAAGGGAACACATGTGTCTTTTGAGACAACATGGGAGAGACCAAAAGATATCTCAATTCTTTGCATCATCCTCAAGTAGAAAACACTAGGGACAACAAATAGAAGAATAGGGAAACAAATAGAAGAAGGACCACAAAAAAGAAAGAGAGGAGAGAGAAAGAGAGTCCATGGTGCTAATGAAGCTAATCAAGCATGCCATTAGATGCAAAGGGTTTGATGATAATGAACAATCTCCTTGGCTTCTTCTATGGGTTAGTACTTAGCACCATCCAATGGTCCAATACCTTCAACCTTCCAAAGGTTCTTAAGATTTCACTTGACCCCTTCCAAGGATCAATCCACTTAGGACAACTTGGTTTCACAAGGAGACTCCTACTCCTATGTGCTCAACCCCCTAAACTAAGACACCTCACAACTCCAAACCCTTGCCGAAAGGACCTTTTGTTCAAATGGTGAAATATATCATGCATGGGTGTTTGAACATGTTTGACATGGTCTTTGCATTTATTTGGACCTCTTTGGTCTATTCTTACAAGACCCTTCTGTCTTTTGTTCTTAGTGACCTAGGAAATAGTGCTACAAGCAATTAGGCCTTTATTTAGGATTTTTCCTCTCTACCTACCAATATCTCCAAACAACCCCTTGAAAAAAATTAATATTTAGACACCCATTTGGATCCCCTCAAGGATTTCAAACTTTTTCATCTACGTTTTGAATGTAAGTATTCAAACCCTACTTTACCTATTTTGACCTTGTTAGTTGGTATAGAGGTTTTGGGCTTCAAAGTCTTCACAAGTCATATGGGAATAAAGATTAGACTTTATTAAAAGGTCTACACATGTATAAGGGTCCCCTCCATGCAATTTTTGACCATTTTTTGGTCCATTGTACCAAGGATTCAATCAATCATTCACTGCATAGACTTGCCACATGGGAAATGTCAAGTCTAGGGAATCACTCCAAAAATGTAAGATGAGGTCTCCTACTTCCAAAATCAAGAAAATAATTTAGTATACATGGTGAACCAACATTCCCCAGGGTTTCAGACCATCCCCATAGAGGAATGTTGAATGGTGGCACCTTTTGCATCCAAACCTTGATTTTTGGGTTTTTCGAGAGGCAGCGAGAAAGAAATTTCAATAACTTTGCAACCACTAAGTTTCAAGTCCTCAAACATACATAAAATTAAATATGATTCACTTTTACAACCTATTGAAGACATTATCCCTTCTATATGTCCATACAAATCTGTACCAAAGTCAAGAACACAAGAAAATGTAGTAAAAATGGCAGTTGCTGAGTTGTTGGAAGAATAAATTTCATTCAAAGTCTCTATCTGACCTTTGGGAATCATTCCTCAGGCTTAAATAATTCCAAGGAACTCCTCTAACCACCTCCCAATGTACAAGTTCAACCAATTAGCCATTGGGTAACCACAGCTCAAATTTTGACAAAGTTGCCTATGACAACATGGCAACTTTGGAAAAATTATTACATTACAAACTTGCCTTCACACCAAAGGTTAAAAAGTGGACACACAACACCTCTAGGACCCCTAAATAACAAAAACATAAATATAATTCCCATACAAGGATTTTGACCAAGTACACACACCTTGGAGCCTTAGGGCTTATTACATAGCATTGGACCTACCACATCCATTTAGGACCTACTCAAGAAACCTTCAAGGAAACACTAATTGTTGCATTCAAACATATGTTGAAAGATACTAACACACCTTTGAGTTCCCCTACACCATACTCCCTAGGACAAGAAAACTCAAGTCCCTTGAGTTGCTAATTGGGTGACTGAGGTTCCATACTTTCTGATGTTACTTTCAGACATCCAAGTAGCTTCAAACTTAGGGAGGCCCTTCCACTTGACCAAGTAGTCCTTGTAGACCCCTCTTCTAGATTTTTTGATTACCTTGGAATCAAGGATACTCTCCAACTCCAATGATTTTCTAGGTGGAAAATTCTTCACCCAATCTACATCCTCTTCCACAAGAGATGAACCAGGTGTTACATTAGGTAGAAAAGCCTTGAAGGCTGTCAAATCACATATATTGAAAATAGGAGAGATCCCCAAATCTGCCAGAAGTTCAACCTCATAATCATTATTACCAAATTTATGAACCACCCGGAGAGGTCCTATCTTCTTCATGAGTATCTTATATGGTTGGCCCTTGGGTAGGCTTTTTTTCCCTAGGTAGGCCATCACAAAATGTCCTACCTTAAACTAAACATCCCTTCTCTTAACATTTTCCCTGAGTTTGTATTTTTTTGCACTTTGGTGAAGTGAAGTCTTTACTTGATCATGGATCTCCTTCATAGTGATGGAAAAGTCCTTTCCCTGGGAACTCCTTCTTTCCATACCTCCAAGGTCTCTAAGTTTAAGTATCCCTCTAGGATGTAATCCATATACAACCTCAAATGGGCTTCTCTTTTTACTTCTATTAACTAAATCATTATATGCATATTCAACTTGTCCAATCACCAAATCCCAACTTTGTCCATGCTTCTTGGTAAGACATCTAAGAAGACTGCCAAGAGATCTATTAACCACCTCACTTTGGTCATCAGTCTGAGGATTTTATGCTAAATAAAATGATAGATTGGTACCCAATTTCTTCCAGAGAGTCCTCCAAAAATGACCCACAAACTTGGAGTCTCTATCAGTGACAATATTGAGAGGTAGACCATGTATCCTTACAACTTCTCTAAAGAAGAGACCTACAATATGAGATGCATAATTTGTGCATTTACATGGCACAAAATGAGCTATCTTGATGAACCTATCAGCAACTACAAAGACACTATCAAACCCTCTAGGAGTTTTGAGCAAACCAAGTACAAAATCCATTCTAAGGCTTTCCCAAGGCCTAGTAGGAACCAGTAAAGGTTGATACAATCGAAAATTAGTAGAAAATCCTTTTTCCCTTTGACAAATGGGACAATTCTCCACAAATATTCTTACCTCTACTTTCATCTTAGGCCAAAATTAAAACCTTGATACCTACTCCAAAGTTTTATCCAAACCAAAATGACCGGCAAGGTTGCCATTGTGCTTTTCCCTAATGGCATTCTCCCTCATGGAGCATTGAGGAATACATAGTTGATTCCCCTTAAAGAGAAATCCATCCTGCAACATGAAATCAGGGAACTCAACATGAAAGGAATAAAAAAACTTAGTACATACATCATAAGCATCCTTAAAATATTTATCCTCTTTATACATGGTTTTAAGAGAATCAACACCAACACTTTGCCATTGGATTTCTTGGATAGTGAGGACTCTTCTACTCATGAAATCTACAACCTTATTAGACACACCCTTCTTATGCTTGATATTAAAGGTTTTAGGTTGGATTTGTTTAACCCACTTGATATGCCTTTGATTCAACTTCTCCTGCCCATTAAGAAAACTCAATGCATGGTTATTAGTATAAACAATGAACTCTTTTGGAAGAAGGTAATGGTGCCATGTTTTGAGTGCTTTCACAATAGCATAGAGCTCCAAATCATAGGTTGAATACCTTTTCTTATCCTCATTCAACTTCTCTTATAAAGAATGTCACTGGATGCCCTTCTTGATTAAGAACTACAGCTATTGCCTACTTGCTTGCATCACATTCAATTGTAAAAAGTTGATCAAAATTAGGGAGCCTCAAGGTATGAAGTTTTGCAACCTTCCTCTTCAAAATATCAAAGCTTTGGGATGCCCTCCCTATCCATTCAAACATGCATTTGATTCCTCCTTTTATAGTGTCAAGAATTGGAGCACAAATATGACTTAAACCCTTGATGAATTTTCTATAAAAGGAAGCCAATCCATGAAAGCTCCTAACATCACCTACTATCCTAGGTGTAGGACAATTGATAATATCCTCAACCTTTGAAATATCCATTTTTAAACATCCCTTAGAAACCACAAAATGTAGATACACCAATTCAGTTTTCATGAAGTCACACTTCTCAAGATTGATTACCATTTTCTCCTCATGAAGCTTCCTCAAAACCTGATCCAAATGCTTCAAATGATCCTCCTTGGACCTGCTAAACACAAATTTGTCATCAAGATAAAAAATAACAAATTTGCGAATAAATTCAACCAATACCTCATTCATGAGGTGCATAAAGGTACTAGGTGCATTTGGGAGCCCGAAGGGCATCACCAATCACTCATATAAGCCCTCATTTGTCTTAAATGATGTCTTCCACTCATCACCAAGTTTGATTCTAGTTTGATGGTAACCTTATTTCAAATCAATCTTTGAAAAGTAGCAAGATCCCCCAAGATAGTCCATTAGGTCTTCAATCCTAGGCATAGGAAATCAGTACCTAATTGTGATCTTGTTAATGGCTCTAGAATCAGTGCACATTCTCCATGTTCCATATTTTTTGGATGCCAACATAATAGGTATAGCACATGGAATTAAAATCTTCCTAATCAACCCCTTATCCAGTAGTTCTTGCACTTGCCTTGATATCTCCTCATTCTGTTTGGGAGTCATCTTGTAGGCAACTTTGTTGGGCAAGGTTACACCAGGGATCAAATCAATTTGATAACTAATTTCTCTTATTGGGGGAAAGTTATCAGGCATGTCTTTGGCTATAACTCCTTAATACCTATCCAAAATGGTTTGTACTTCACTACGAATATCCCTCTTTGCACCATTCTCTTGTTGAGGTTTATCCTTTGGGTATTAGACTAAAGCATAGCCTTGGGTCTCCTCTTTCTTAAGGACATCTGATATTGTTTCCCACTAACCATGATGACACTTGGACTAACAATCTTCTCTTCCCCTTGATTAGGAAAAGGTTTCATCCTAAACTATTTACCATTCTTGGAAATGACATACAGATTCTTTTCCCCATCATGTTGGGCTTTGATATCATACTACCAAGGGTGGCCTGGCAACACGTGGCAAGCATCCATAGGAAGGATTTCACACAAAATCCTATCCTTATAGTCTCCTAGTTCAAAATCCACCCAAGTTTTTTCATCTACTACTACATGTTGCCCCTTCTTAGGCAAAGATACCCTATAAGGTCTCACATGTGGTAACCTTTTCAATTTTAACTTCTCTACAATTTCCAAAGCAACAATATTCTCAATGGATCAATCACCTTACAAACCTTACCATGAGACTTACAAGTAGTCTTGAAGAGTGACTTTCTTTGTGGTGGCTCCTTATGTTGGGGTACCTTCAATAATGTCCTCCTTAGCATGAGGCTTTCTCCATCCAAGGTAGGACCTACATTTCCCATGGGTGAATTGATACTTTTTCCATCATCTTCTTGTACAAGTTGATTCCTTCTTTTTGGTCCATGTGAACTAGAAGCTTTCTCCAAGCATCTACTCATGGTATGACCCACTTGGTTGCAATTATAGCACTTGCTAGTGAAAACACCAGGACCTCTGCCTTGACTTCCTTGTCTACCCCTACCAAAGGGTCTTCTTCCTCCTCTAAAGCACCCATTCTTATTGTTGAACTCTCCATTGGACTCTTGTTGGTTAGAGTCACCATCTTTTGAAGGAGTTTTTCTTCCTATTGGCAATATGAATGAATTGATTATGTGTTGCAATATGGTTTTGGTTACCGACAGAAGATCTAGTGTTACCAGCAAAAGGGACTATCTGTTGGACACTTCCAGCATGCTTGGATCAATAAAGTATGTTTGGTTTTATGTGTTACATGCTTCTTTAGCATGTTTTGGTCACTTGGTTTTGACTTGGTGATCAGATGCTATCATACACTCTTGTAAACCCTTACCGGCATGGGTTTAAGGTTTAAACGACATATCTTTCACTCAGAATCCTTGACAAAATGCTAAGCAGTGTTGGTGTGGCTTCTAGATGGAATTCTGGTTGCAGAAGGTGATCCTCGATTGTGTCTCAACTAATTGAAATTTATTTGGCATGGTAGACCCAGATTAGGTTCGATACCTATCTAGGTTATGGACTGGTATCATGTTAACGTGTTCTCTATATTTTATCAAGATGATTTATGGATTGGCTATTGTTGTTTTGGTCTAAAGATGACATGACATATCAATGTAATATGGATGTATGTAATGATCTTATTGTAATATCTTTTAGGTGGCCGACCTAATTGGTTTATGCCTTGTAGTTTGTATAAATTAATGTAAGATCTCATTGTAGATCATGGTATGGTATGGGAATGAAATAAGTGTGTCGTGGTCGTGGAATGCAATATCATATATGAAGGAAATTTGGTCAATCATAGGTGATCAAATTGGGTTTACGGAAGAGGTCAAAGGCCTTCGGTATTGATCTTAATTGGGACTATAATCAAGCATGGTAGATGCTATCTCTAGTATTTCACTCTTCTGGATTGTTGTCCAATTATCTTGAGGTGGTTATAACCTCTCTATAGTCAATGAGACTCTTTTGTAATGAGCAGTACGCTCTAGGTAGTGTGCCTTTTTGCATGTGCAGTATCACATACTTTTTGCAGAAGTATCATCTGACTGTGAGTAGGATTCCCACCATGTTTTTTCCCTTTACCGAGTTTTCCACATACAAATCATGGTGTTATGTGGTATGGTTGCATTGTGTTAATTCTCTGTTTCATTCTTAATTTTTTTTGCTTACTGTTATATGTTTCTGCTATTCTGGTATTCAATGTTCATGTGCTCTAATTAAAGGTTATTAAGTTGTTTGATTGATATAATCTGTTAACAACTGATTCACCCCCCCCCCCCCCCCCCCCCCGTCTTAGTTGTTCACCAATTATCCTAACAATTGGTATCAGAGATTTGGTCCTTTGTTGCAGAAGCTTAACCTCTTGAGGTAGATCCTATGGTACCTAATACTTCAAATCCACCAACAACTATTTTCAGAAGAGAAATTCCTAAGGTTGATGGAATAAATTATGGGATATGGAAAATCTGAATGGAGACTCATCTTAGATGTATTGGAAAGAACATTTGGGAGATCACTGAAAAAGGATATACACCTTATGATCTGGCATCTAGAAATCCTACTCCTGCAGACCTGGACAAGAATATTAAAAATGATTGCAGAGCTAGAGAAGCCCTCTTGTGTGCACTTATTGATCAACAAATCATGGGACTGACTGATAAATCATTGGCAAAGGTCATGTGGGATAAATTGCAAACTCTGAATGAAGGTGGTCCTACTATCAAAATTGCTAAACTTGATGGTTACCGAGTAAGGTATGAAAACTTGAAGATGGAAGATAATAAAAGAATTGCTACATTTATGGAAAGAGTAAATGAGATTGTCATGGGATTTCTATATTGTGGAGGATCTCTAAGTGAAGATGAAATAATTTCCAAAGTCTTGAGAACCCTTCAATCGACTTACAAGATGAAGGCAACTGCAATTAATGAACTGAGAACAATGGAAAACTCTTTAGTTAATAGAGATATTCTGATTGGGAAATTATCTGCTTTTAAGCTTGAAGAATTTGGACCTTTTGAAGCTGCAAAGTCTGAACCTTCTTTTCATGCATCATCATCTATCGGTAAAAGTGATTGGAAAGCCTTATATGCAAAGGAATTGGAAGATATGAGGAAAGAGGATGAAGAATCTGAGCAACTTGAAGCCTTATTTGCTAGAACAGTACCTAAAGGGCCGACATGAAGTGAGTATGAAGGAAAAGCACCTTTTAAATGTTTTGCATGTAATAAGATTGGTCATTTTGCATCTAGATGTCTTGAAAGGAATGTAAGATTTGAAGAAAGAGTTAAGAAATCATTTAAGCCTAATCAGAACAGATATAGATTCAAGAAAAGAAAACAATGCTACATAGCAAATGAGGAAGGAGTAAGTGATGACTTGAGGATGAACCAACAACAGACTCTGCTAGTGGATCTGGCAATGGAAAGGAATGGGTGTTCTATGATTTAAAGGAAGATGAACTAGAACCGGATATCAAAAATGAAGAAAAGGCCCTGGCAGTAAAAGTTGAAGACAAGGATGAATGGGTAATTGATAGTGGATGCTCGCATCATATGACAAGAGATAAAAGAAAAATTTTGTCCCTGCAAGAATACAATGGTGGTCAATTCAGATTTTGAGATGACACAGTATGTATGATCAAAGGTAGAGGTATTATTTCTCTAGAGGGAAAGCATAATACTGATAATGTCTATTATGTAGAAGGTTTAAAGCATAATCTTTTAAGTGTTGGTCAATTGGTGGACAAGGGTTTCCAACTTCAGTTTAATGATAGAAAATGCAAAATCATTAAAAAAATTAGTTTGGAGATTGCAACTGGTACTCAAACTAGAGGTAATATCTTTCACTTGAACACTGGTAATAAGACATGTTTGATTGCTCATATTGATGAGAGTTAGTTATGGAATAAGAGGTGTCGTGTTAATTTAAAAAAATTTATTGTTAAGATCAGTTCAACTAAGTCAGTTAGAGATATACCTATGATTATGATGCCTCATAATTCGGCATGTAAGGAATGTCAATTGGGAAAGAAAGTTAGAAATTATTTTAAGAGCATACATGATAAATCTAATGATGTACTTGATTTGATCCACACTGACTTATGTGGTCCGACAACGACTAGAATCTTTCAAGGTGATAGGTATTTCATGCTGATAATTTATGACTATTCTAGGATGATGTGGGTGACTTTTCTTAGGGAGAAGTTTGAATCCTTTTAGAAATTCAAGATCTTAAAGCTAAGGTAGAAACAGAAACCAGATTGAAAATGAAATGTCTGAGATTAGATCAAGGCGGCGAGTTCACTTCTCATGAATTTAATAGTTATTGTGAGACAAATGGAATTAGGAGACAATTATCTGCACCTCAGACTCCTTATCATAATGGAGTAGTGGAAAGAAATAACATAACCATTTTGGATGTAACAAGAACTATGGTGATGGAAGCCAAATTGCTTCACATCTACATGAGAGAAGCAGTGAGTACAACAGTCTACACATTCAACGGAGTTCACATCAAAGGTGAAATCGGTAAGACCTCTTATGAATTATGGTTTGGACATACACCTACTATTATATATTTTAGAATTTTTGGAAGTAAATGTTATATCAAAAGGAATGATTCAATTAGGATGTTTGATCCTAGATGTGATGAAGGGATATTTCTTGGATATTCAATTCAAAGTAAATCATATAGATATTATAAAAAAAGATTGCAAAAAATTGTGGAGAGCACAAATGTGAAAGTGGATGAGCAATATAGAAATCAATCTATATCATATGGTAGGGAACTGGTAGTGGAAATGATCATAACTAAACCAACAATGCCTCAATCGATACAAGATACTGAGACAGTTACACCAACACAATCTAAAATTTCAACTGTGACTGATGATCAGATCAGTGAACCTAAAGTTTAGAAGACACCAAGGTATGTGAGGTTAAATCATTCTGAAGATCAAATTATTGGAGATAGGAACAAGGGAGTTATGACAATAAGAAGACTGGAAAATGAAGAGGTATGTCTTATTTCTCAAATTGAAATGACATCTGTTATTGAAGCTTGTAAAGATAAAAAATTCGTTAAAGGCTATGGAAGATGAATTAGATCAGATAGAGAAGAATGAGACTTGGACTTTAGTTCCCCAACCTAAAAATAAGAATGTTATTGGAACTAAATGGTTTTTTAGGAATAAACTAAATGAGGATGGTCAAGTTGTAACAAACAAGGCTGGACTGGTTTGTAAAAGATATTCTCAAATGGAAGGAATTGATTATGGTGAGAAATTTGCACCTGTAGCTAGAATTGAAGCTATTAGACTACTTCTTTCTTATGCAACTTATAAGAACTATAAGGTCTATCAAATGGATGTGAACTTGAGGAAGAAGTATATATTAAGCAACCTAATGGATTTTCACTAACAGGATGATAAAGATATGGTTTTTAGATTAAGGAAAGTTTTATATGGATTGAAACAAGCTCCTAGAGATTGGTATGCAAGGTTAGATGCATATCTTTTGAATGTTGGTTTTACTAAAGGTAGTGATGATATTGATTTATATTATAAGATCATTGATGATGATATTCAGATTATTGAAGTATTTGTTTATGATATCATTTTTGGAGGAGAAGATAAATTGTGCATGGAATTCTCTATTAATATGAAGAATGAATTTGAAATGTCCATGATTGGTGAGATGATATTTTTCTTAGGTTTGGAGATTAATCAAACTAACAAAGGCATCTTTATCTATCAATCTAAGTATCTAAGGGAATTGCTGAAGAAGTTTGGTATGGATAATTCCAAACCGGTAAGTACTCCTATGTTGACAAGTGAGAAATTATCTATCAAAGATACATCTGCACTAGTAAATCCGAAAAAAGGTATAAGTATATGATTGGTGGCTTGTTATATCTAACTAAGACTAGACCAGATATTATGAATGTAGTAAGTATTGTTTCAAGATATCAAAGTAATCCTAAAGAAAATCATGAATGTGTTGTAAAGAGGATATTTTGATATTTGCAAGGAACAACAGAATATGGCTTATGGTATTATAGAGATGATAACTTCACTTTATGTGCATATACAGATTCAGATTGGGTAGGAGATACAAATGAAAAGAAGAGAACTTTTGGTGGAGCTTTCTTTCTTGGAAAGAAATTGGTTTCATGGATCAACAAAAAATAGTCATGCATTTCTTTATCTACTGCAAAAGTTGAATATGTTGCAGCAACAACTAATTGCACTCAAGTCTTGTGGATGAAGCAAATGTTGAAGGATATCAAGGTAAATTATAGTGAACTAGTAGTTATCTATTATGATAACTCTGCAGCTATTAACATGTCTAAGAATCTAGTATTTCACTCTAAGACTAAGCACATATAAATAGAATATAACTTTCTGAAGGACAAGGTAGAAGAAAAGGAAGTCAAATTGGTTTATGTGAACACTAAAGAGAAGATCACAAATATATTCACTAAACCACTATCTAAGGATTCATTTGAGTATTTGAGAGATAGGTTATGGGTTTCTGTCCCTCTGCTAGAGACTTGATTGATGCAGTTTGGAATCAATCTGACATGCATTATCAGAGATACTATTCATTTTGACACTAATGTAGTGGTCCTATTACTCAGGGGGAGTGGTCAGATTTGAGATTTAAAGGCTTATATTCTTGCATTTATATTTTTGTCAGATTTCTAGCATTGATGTCAAAGGGGGAGTGATAGTGATGTGAAAAATAACTTTACAAAAATATTATTCACAGGAGGAGAGTTATTGATATTCAAGAGATTGCTGGTTGTCTTCTATAGGGGGAGACTTGTTTGGCATTTCTTGTTACTTAGATGTTTTTCACATCTAGTGTTTCCATCAATGCCAAAGGGGGAGATTGTTAGCAATATGGATGAATTAATTATGTGTTGCATTGATATTTTGTCATTGATGTCAACACTAGCTATTATGGTTGGTTACCGACAGAAGATCTAGTGTTACCAGTCGAAGGGACAATCTGTTGGACACTTTCGGCATGTTTGTATCAATGGAGTATGTTTGGTTTTATGTGTTACATGCTTTTGGAGGATATTTTGGTCAGTTGGTGTTGACTTGGTGATTGGATGCTATCATACACTCTTGTAAACCCTTACTGACATGGGTTTAAGGTTTAACCAATAGAGCTTTCACTGAGAATCCTTGATAGAATGCTAAGTGGTGTTGGTGCGGCTTCTAGATGGAATCCAGGATGAAAAAGGTGATCCTTCATTGTGCCTCAGCTGATTGAAGACATTTCTTTGGCGTGGTGGACCGAGACTAGGTTTGGTACCTATCTAGGTTATGGATCGGTCTCATGTTAACATGTTCTATACACGTTACTGGGATGATTTATGGATTAGTTATTGTTGTTTTGGTCTAAATCTGACATGGCATATCATTGTAATATGGATGTATGTAATGATCTTATTATAATATCTTTAGGTGGTTGACCTAATTTGTTTAGGCCTTAGGGTTTGTATAAATTAATGTAAGATCTCGTTGTAGATCATGGTATGGTATGAGAATGAAATAAGTGTGTCATGGTCATGGAATGAAATATCATATGTGAAGGATATTTGGTTGATCATAGGTAATTGAATTGGGTTTAAGGAAGAGGTCAAAGGCCTCTAGTATTGAGCTTAATTGGGACTGTAATCAGGCATGGTAGATGTTATCTCTGGTAGTTCACTCTTTTGGATTATTGTCCAATTATCTTAAGGTGGTTATAACCTCTTTGTAATGAGAAGTACGCTCTAGGCAATTTTCCTTCCTACATGTATAGGCCCCTTATTGTATCGCATACTTTCTGCAAAAGTATCATCTGACTGTGGGTAGGCTTCCCACCATGGTTTTTCCCTTTACTAAGTTTTCCAAGTACAAATCAGGGTGTTATGTTCTATGGTTGCATTGTGTTAATTATCTATTTCATTCTTAAGTTTTTTTGCTTACCAATATCTTTTTCTTCTATTCCCATATTCAATGTTCATGTTCTTTGGTTAAAGGTTATTAAGTGGTTTGATTGATATAATTTATTAACAACTAATTCACCCCCCTCTCTCATTTGTTCATCGATTATCTCAATACTTCCTCCATAGCCACCTCTACCTATAAAGTTCCTACCTCCTCTTCCTCTATTGTTTTTCTCTTTATCTTATCTTCACTCTTAATGCCAATTGGAAACATTTCTGCATAGTGTCCTAAGCCATGATGTTGATCTCATCTTGAATGTTTTACTTTAACCCATTCAGATATCTAGCCACCTTCTCTGCCTCTTCTTCATGCTTCCTTGACCTAGGACTTAGTTTGTGAAATTATTTAGTATATGCATTCACATCTAACTCCCCCTATATGATATTTTTCAGCTTCTTGTACATCTTAACCTCATAGTCTATTGGTAGGAATTGATCCTTGATTTTTCTTTTCATCCTCTCCCAAGAGGATATCTTCTTCTTCCCTATATTTATCCTTTATTTTTGAAACATTGTCCACCACAACAAGGTAGACCCCTTGAGTCTAGACTTTTCCAAACTCACTCTTTTCTCCTCAAAAACTTCTTTGTAATCAAAGTGGTTGTTGAGTGCTTCTATCCATTCAAGAACCTCTTCTCAATTCAAGCTACCACCATAGATAGGTAAACTTTCCACATTGTCTCTATTTACTGATTTTGAGGCATCCAAGAGAATCTTTTGATCAGGTGCCATATTCTGAGCCTCTTTATAAATGGCCTCTTGTTCTTCATTCTCCTCCTCTATTTCATCATCACAATTTTTTTCATTTCCCTTGGTCTGTCTGGTCTCTTTGAGTTTCTCTTCAAGAAACTCCTCTACCATCTTCTTGATGGCCTATGGGTTCATTGGCTTAGGAGGAATTGTATCAGCCTCACTTCCAAATTTTGTGTCTGAAATACACTATTCCACCCTTGGTATAACTCTGGTACAATATGATGCAAAGGGTTTGGTGATAATGAGCAATCTCCTTGTGCTTCTTCTATGGGTTAGCACTTGGCACTAACCAATGGTCCAATACCTTCATCCTTCCAAAGGTTATTAAACTTTCCCTTGACCCCTTCCAAGTATCAATCCACTTAGGAAAACTTGGTTTCACAAGGAGACTCCTACTCCTATGTGCTCAACCCCCTAAACCAAGGCACCTCACAACCCCAAATCCTTGCCAAAAGGACCTTTTATTAAAATGGTGAAATATGTCATGTGTTGGTGTTTGAACATGTTTGACATGGTATTTTTATTGATTTGGACCTCCTTGGTTTGTTCTACAATCCCCTTATGTCCTTTGTTCTTAGTGACCTAGCAAACATGGCTACAAGCAATTAGGCCTCTGTTTGGGATTTTTCCTCTTTATCTACCAATCTCTTCAAACAAACCCTTGAAATTTTTTTATATTTAGACACCCAATTGGATCCCCTAAAGGATTTTAAACTTATGCATCTGGGTTTTGAACGTAAATATTCAAACCCTATTGTGCCTATTTTGATCTTATTAGTCGACATAGAGGTTTTTGGCTTCAAAGTCTTCACCAGTCATATGGGAATGAATATTGGACTTTAGGAAAAGGTATGAAAATGTCTAAGTGTCCCCTCCATGCAAGCTTTGACCACTATTTGGTCCATTGTACCAAGGGTTCAATCAATCCTTCACTGCACAGACTTGCCACATGGGAAATGTCAAGTCTAGGGCATCACTCCAAAAATGCAAGATGAAGTCTCCTGCTTCCAAAAAAAAGAAAATAATTTAGTATACATGGTGAACCAACATTCCCCAGGGTTTCAGACCATCCCCATATAGGAATGTTGAATGGTGGCACCTTTTGCATCCAAACCATTATTTTTTTCCCCAGGCAACGAGAAAGAAAATTCAATAACTTTGCAACCACTGAGTTTCAAGTCCTCAAACCTAAATCAAATGAAATATGATTCACTATTACAACTTATTCAAGGAATTATCCCTTCTAGATGTCCATACAAATCCATACCAAAGTCAGGAACACAAGAAAATGCAGTAAAAGTGATAGTAGTTGAGTTGTTGGAAGCATAAATTTCATTCAAAGTCTCTATCTAACCTTTGGGAATCATTCCTCAGGATTAAATAATGCCAAAGAACTCCTCTAACCACCTCCCAACATACAAGTTCAAGAAATTAGCCGTTGGGTAGCCACAACTCAAATTTTGACAAAGTTGCCTATGACAACATGGTAACTTTGGATGAATTATTACATTACAAACTTGCCTTCACACCAAAGGTTACAAAGTGAACACACAAAACCTCTATGACCCCTAAACACCAGAAACATAGATAAAATTCCCATACAAGGCTTTTGACCAAGTACAAACACCTTGGAGCCTTAGGGCTAATTACATAGCATTGGACCTAATAAAGAAACCTTCAAGGCAACACATTATGTTGCATTCAAATACATATTGAAAAGATGCTAGCACACCTTTGAGTTCCCCTACACCACCACCCTCCACTCAATCTTCTTGATCATCATTTTGGGAAGGTGGACAACACAACATTGTCCTAGCAACATTGAGCACAGTAGATGGAGCTATCGCAAGTTCCAAACAAGGACCATGCTCTAATGATGATTCACTATGTTCGTTACTAGGAGCTAGGATAAATGCTTTTGAAAATTTTGTAGATAAATCATTGTTAACATCAACATATTTATATTCATCATAAAAAATATTAGGATAAAAATTTTCATCATTAACAACATTTTCACCCATTCTTCATCAAGATTAATAAAATTAGGATCTCTAATAGGAATAGAACTTGTTGGTTCCGAAACCAACAGTCCTTGAGCCCTAGAGGAATTGCCACTAACTCATTGACAAACTCGGTGAAGGTTTTTGGCCAACGAATGGGATTCAATCACAAGATTAAGATCTCATGCACTTTTGGCTTTGCGAGACCAAGGTGAGTGAACCTATGCAATGTCTAACAACTTTTAGCTTCACACTACTTAGAAAACTACAACTTACAATAGATCATTTGAATGAAAGATACTAAGGAAGATGTATAAAATCATTTTTATGGCTTTGACCTTAGTTTGTAAGCATCTAAGCACTCATTGAGGAGGTTTCTAAACTACTCCTACTCCTAATGTAGAAAGGAAATGTAGAAAGTAAAAACAAATTGATTTAAGGAATGATTCTGAAAACTGGAAGCAACAAATATGACTAGTGCCTTGTATGGGAAATAGAGTTAACCTCACAACATGAAATTTTAATAGTCAAATAGGGAAAAATTCAACATTTGAGCTTTGAATGTTAATGCATTACATCAACATTCTCCCTTTTGATTTCACCAACAACCATACTGAAGAATCTGAGATATACACAACATTATTCCTACACCCTGAAGAAGCAAATCAATCTCTTCCTGGAAGAGAAGAAAACAACAAGATATACACTTGGATTGCAGGGACAAAACAAAATATCCTTGATCATTTCATTTCATAAAATAGAGCATACGTAAGAGAGATGGCTGCAAATAAAACCTCTAAATCTGCTTGTACTCTAGTTACAGCTGTTTGAAACATTAAGAACTACAAACTAAAAGAAAACTCAAAATAGCATTAAAACTTGCACTATACATGGAAGCCTTTCTTCTAGGAGAAATTACATTCAAAATCAACCCATTCACAATGGCCCTGAATTCCCTTTTATAAGAACAAGGGAGAAAAACAAGTCATAGGCCAAGTGAGATACACATGTCAAAATTTGATTGCCTCGGACATAGATGGGCCACTATATGTCTATTTTCTTGCTTTGTACACAATCCATCAAGAGGCAATTAATGCAAGTAGGTATGAAGATAGCCTTTGGGACTTGGGACCATGAGCTTGAGGACAATTATAAGTGTTTTAATCCACACAAAAATTTGCCTTAAGTTCATCCTCTGCTACATCCTGACCGATCTCTAAACCTAAATTACTATACTTAGCAATCTATATCTTTGTGTCCTCTCATCTCCTTGTTCAGTGATTGTTTGGCATGCTCGAGGTAGTGAAATATCATAGACAAAGGATCCTCAAATTTCATGGAGCTTCTCAATTGGTCATCTATCCGATCCTCATTAAATGTTATCTCCCTCTTGGGCTTTGTCGCTGTGATCTGATTTGATTCGGTCATAGAAAACTACGCACAACATGTCGGCACAATTATTTTCATTGGCATCATCTCCTCTTTTGATAGATCAAATTTGGCCAATTTGAACATGCCACATCTCCAAAATATTCCCCCTACCCTTTAGTCCACCTTCATCAACCCTTCACGTGGACAATTTAACAATCGGGTTGCATGGCAGTGTTGTCTACAAGTCGCATAACATGTTTGTCATGTGCACTATGACTCCATCTCATGGCCTTAAGCACTACGGTTTAGCAAGTTACGTCATTCTCCTTGTTCTTACTTATGCAGCGAGCCCCTCATTATATTTCTTTCATATTGTGGGATAATGGGGAGCTCTATCTCCCTCTGCAACTTCAACATTTTTCATTACCCTCGCGGGGATGTGGGGGATAAGGAAATTCATCTCTATTTTCCTTTGCTTTATTATTCCACAAGCCATGGGGGTACTCTTATTTCCTTCACGAGATAAGCCCCTTCTCCATCACCTTCATGTTTCCTTATCCCGCATCCTTTGGAGAGATCTTCCTTATCGCCATGGGATAAGCCTGTCGAGTCTCCCTTTTATCTTTTGTCTTAACATTTTCTTATCCCACTGGCCTTAACTGGTTGATGGGAACCTTTACAAGACAAGTATTTCTTTAGTATCTTTCGATCATTCTTATCACATGTTGTATTTTCATGTTCTCTCCTTGTGTCTTCATACACTAGCAGTATTGATCTTTGTTGCCATGTGGATAAGTCTTTTCATCTCTTGCTTTGATATTTTGTTATCCCAGATTGCTCATATTCCTTTTATATTTTCCCTTCTTGATCATGTCTCTTTATCATGTTCTATGATGATGCAGGATAAGCCTTTTGCCCTTTACCTCAGTTCCTTCTTATCCCCATGGGGACACGAAGGATAAGAAAACCTTCTACTTTTCCCTTGTTAACTTGTCCAGCATGACCCTTGTTTGTTGGTTTCTTCTCCACAGAATAAGGAAAACCTTTCCTTCCCTTTATTGCCTTTTGGGCCTTATCCCACTTAACATTTGTTCATCGCCTTTTACCCTACGGGATAAGGGAAATTTCCCATTCATTGCTTCACCTTCCTCATCCCGCATGACACTTTGGCTGGTCATGTTGTCTCACGAGATAAAAAATGATGTTACTGCCAGCTGGTAATGATGAGCCTAGGAGACCAGCCGACCAATGGTATGAAACCCATTAGACAGCGAAGCTTAAGTGAGTTGACTGGCTAGACCGGTCAACCTAAAAAATAGATTTTTGGAGCTTGAAAAGACTTCATCCTATGCTGCAATATATTTAGCCACCTGTCGCTGCCCCAACGATCAATAACATGCTTCCCACATACTCAAGGCAGTCAATAACATGACATGTTATTGACATGATATGTTGATGTTAGACATAGGGTCAATAACATGTTATAATCAGCACATTGTTGCCTACCAGAGTATGATAACTTGCATGTTATCCTACACAGGGATTCTATGTGCAAAAATTTAAAATATCATGCCCCTTGTGGGCATGGAAAGACCCCATATCTTTGGGGAGTAGACCAGGTGCCTTCTCCATTAGGTGACAGAGTCAAAAAATGTCTTCTCTGCCCCCAAACTATTGTTGCTTGAGCATCAAACCACATATGATGGCCCAAAACCACCTGAAAATATCAACCAATGCTTTCCTCTATCATACACACTATTCCCCTCATAATGCATTGAAGCCAATGTGAAAGTATATCTAGGATGCCACTGATCAAACATGTTGGCATCTCTTACCCAACCACCATACTAAAAATTAACAGTGTGCTCACTATCATTAAACATCTGAAACCCATGCAATGACTGAAAACTCTGATTATTGTGTGACATAAGTGTATTATGCTCATCAAAAAATACATTGGCCTGCTCTTCATTACACACATTATGGCCGAAACCACTATCACACCTCATGGAAACATCACCCAGCTGAAAACGAATAACCTCTTGCACAAGCATGCAGCTGGTTTCATTTTAAAAAAATTCAGCACAAGTTTGCATGTCAAACTGAAAAAACTCAAGAGGATACTCTTGCAAATTTTGTGACTCCTTCAAACATTCATCCAATACATGCATTGACAAAGAATCACATATTGGTTTACTTTGTGACAACAAGTCACTATTATGGAAAAAAGGATCACTTGGAAGCTCTAGTATACCCATAGGTTCATGCAATTCTTCATCTACCAAGCATGTTGTTGCACCATTGTCTGTGTCCCATATAGACTCATAAGAGTTTGATTCTAGCTAATTGGAAAATTTTGGCTCAAAGTGATGATCATCTTCCACATCTATGTGAAGGTTCTCCAAAGAATTCTTACACTCATAAGAAAACTCATTGTTCAGTCCAACAATATGAATAATAAATATAGTTAAAGTCTCAACCCAAAGTTTGGACATTCACTCTATGAAGTTACTATCTCCATAGCTGGAGTTCATTTGATTATCAACCTAGGGACATATTACTTGGAATGGGTTTGCACTATATATGCACTAAGTTCCTGTGATAGCTACCCTGCATTACTGCAACAACTAAAATCTATGCGAAAAAAGTAAGAAAGAATTAAAACAACTGAATGGCTATAGGAAAACTATGCATTAACATAAATCTTACTCAATAAATACCAACTAAGCCCAAAGTTGTCAAACAAGAATTAATTTATTTGCTTTGGCAGCAGGAACTGTCAATGGATCTGTTTCCAGTGGTTGCAAGAACAGTTAATGCAAGGATGTCTATTGCAATGAAAGAAGAGAACTAAATTTAACAAAGGGATAGGAACAGTCACCAAGTGGGCCCACTTGGATGAATGTATCCAGGCTTCCAAAATAACTCAAAGTTCTCAGAATAACATAACTTTTTTCATTGTTTCTCAAAAGTCGATACATTATTCAGAATGAAAGGAAACTCAAACACTCTACAAGTTTATTTTTAAATCTTCTTCTCTTTTTCCCTCTCTTTCCTTTCTAACCTTATAAAAGAGATGGAGACACATATTTAAAAGAAAACAACAACTTCCTACAATTAAGATCACACCGATGGGAAGAGGCAGATAACATTCATGAAGGAGAACATTCGGAGTTAAGCCACTAAAAGTGTGGATCTAAACTAAACCATAGCCAAGAACATAGCATGGCGGTATTACAAGATTGATACCCACTAGATCAGACATAAATGAGTCTTGTGTGCCCAACTTATCCTCTAACATTCCTTATGCTCATTATCCTCTTCGCTGATTTGAACTTTTAGTCACCTCGTTGAATATCTCAAACTGCCAACGACGTGATAGGACAACCTTCTCCACAACATCTCATTTATTCTTGCAATTGAAAAGAGAGAACATACAAGCATATGCATATCTATTTTAATTAATCATAACATCCATTAATTTCACACATGATATCACCTATAATAATCCGTATGGCAACATGAATAAAGCACATGGCTACAGGAATAACTAGCAAACACAAAACATGGTTTAATGGGTTTAGTTAACATCTGAAATGCATATAGACAAACTTTAATACATCATTACCATCCCATCATATAAATCAAAACGTGACAAAAACTTATGAGTTCTAGGAATAAAAGGAGCTAATATCTCAGCTCATCACTCATCACCAAGGAATTTAATGCACATGGTTGAGGTCTGGCATGTGTGTGATAAATTGGATTCATCATCACACTCATCAAAGCTATTACTACTTTGATCATGGCACTCAAACACCACATCCCTATCATGTGCATTATCATTATGCATGCTGACCCACTCACTAGTAAAAGAAAAATCAGATATGTTGTCATATATGGCCTCACCAAAAGTTTAATCCTTGGCCTAAGAAAAAAAAAAGGATTGAGAACCACTTCTACCCATATGTTTCTGATACTCAATTGACAACAAATCTGAAATTTGATCACTATTTAATAGACCACTTCTTTGATCTATATCTTCTACCTACTCTTCTTCTTGATCCTCACTATTGTTGTTGGTATACTCAAGCTATAACTCATGATCAACAATGCTATCATCATCAAACTGTGAAAACTCAAAGGGCTGATCACAAAGTAGTACTTCATCATCATAGGAGATTGCATCTCCAACAACCTTAAAAAACTTATAGTCTTAGTCTTGCATAGGATGAAATATTTTTGTAGGTTCATCTTAATTTGCATTTGGGTCTTCATGGTTGCACTTCATGCTTACACATTGGTCTTCAATGGATTGATTACACTCTTCATCTTGTTGATGTTCATCACTGTACTGAGTTTTATCATTGTGCATCTCATTGATGTCTTCTTCTGATATGTATCCCTATTGAGACTGGGAAAAAGGAACACCATTTCCATCAATCTCAAGGATGCAATTTTCTTCTTCTTCGATCCCTACCATGTCAATCATGCGCTGTTCTTCTTTTGAGAATGAAATTTCTTGGTCACATGCATCCATGCAGCTGTTTGCAACTTGAACACATTTTCTACCATCATTGAGACTTGTGGACAATAATTTTTTCATGTATTCATGTCTCATTCTATCCATAATGTCCATATAATTATAAGCCATCTACATATTAACAATTTTGAGATCTTCCAATAGTGCACTAGAACCTTCTTCAAAGGCTTCAAAATACATACTAGTAAATGTTGTGGTATTAGGCCTAAAACCTTTAAGGATTTGTGAAAATGAACTTGCAAACTTGTGACTGAATGCGATGCTAGTATCTTTATCCTACCTCCTTATCTGAGATAATTCTTTGACAAGATCAGTAGGTTCTCTTACAAATTCTTCCAAATATGCACCCACTAGCTCACCCCAATAAGCAAAGAATTTCTTGAGGAAACCTAAGTACCAATCCTTAGCTCTTGCATCAAGAGACCTAAAAACAAATCTCATGGACATGTCCTCTTCTCTAAACAAATGTTTCTGTATGAAACTATGAAACCTTTGGACATTAGCATTCCCCTCACATATGTTGAAACCATCAAATCTGCTCATCTGACTATAAATTTGAGTTGGTATGGTTTGGAATTCATCCTCCACCCATGATAGGTTGAACAGATCATACAACGGATCAAGAGAATAAATAGGGGGTCCAACTACTTGAATGGGAGGTATATCATGATTAACACTTAGCTGAGCTTGTCATGACATCAACCTCTCATTCAAATCTGCAATACTTTCATCAAGCACTGCCTCTTCATTTTGGATTAGCACATGTGCATATACATTTGGATACATGATATTTAGGGACCCCCAAATCTGAAACTTACTTAGTTCCTCAATCTTTCTATTCATTTGGGGCAAGGCTTCTAACATTTTTTCCATTCTATCATGGTTATACACAAGAATTTGCATATCTAAATTTTCAAGAGGTGTAGAAGCATAACTACAATGCAAGGTAGTACTACTAAGATACATATCAATATGGCAATGCCCAAGATTCAAATCATAAATAATAGGAAGAACACCCATGGGATGAACAAATCCATTACATTCAGGCATCACTAATAAATCCTCAAGTAATGAATAGACACTCCTAAGTGCACCAACATTTATATTTGGTATATTAGAATCAACAAACAAGAACAAGAAGAAACTTGTGTACCCTCTCTCCCCTAGCTAATACAACTTTGAATGGACAATTTTTCTGAGATACACATACATTTTCTAAGTTCATCTAGTAGAGTCTTCAACTTTGTGTGAGTTACAAACAAACACTCTGAGACCTAGAACCTTTTCCACACAACTTTCTAGTTCCTTTCATGACAGATTCGCCACCTCCTTGCAGAGGAATATTTTTAGCAATAGGGAGCCATTCAAAGTATTTTATCATTCTGGGTCCTTTCTTCACCAACAAAATTGTTTGAATCTTTCTTCCTAAAGGCTACTACAAAACTTCTTCCAAGCTACAAACCACATAACATCTGAAATAAAGTTTAGAGTCTTCACTTTGTTGACTCTTTCCAAATGGAGTGATGGGGAAATGTATATGATGATGTAAACTTTAGAAACAAGAGATTCTAGACACTTCCCCAGTAGATTTGCCATTTTGTTGGTTTCCAAACCAATAGTCCTCGAGTCCCAGAGAAATTTCCACTAACTCATTGACAAACTCGGGGAAGGGTTTTGGCCAACGAATGAGATTTAGTCACAAGAGTAAGATCTCCTACACTTTTGGCTCTGCGAGACCATGATGGGTGAACCTATGGAGTGTCTAACAAATTTTATCTTCACAATACTCAAGACACTATAGCTTACAGCAAATCATCTCCATGAAAGATACTAAGGAGGATGGATAAACTTTTGGTTATGGCTTTAACCTTAGGTTGTAAGATTATAAGAACTCATTGAGGAGGTTTCTACATTACTCCTACTCTCAATACAAAAAGGAAATACAAAAAGTAAAAGAAATTGGATTTGAGGAATGATTCTGAAAGCTAGAAGCAACAACCATGACTAGTGCCTTGTATGAGAAGGAGAGTTAACCTCACAACATGCAGATTTAAAATTTAAATAGGGAGACATGCAACCTTTGAGATTTGAATGTTAATGCATTACATCAAGATTCTCTCTTTTGATTTTAGCAACAACCATACTGAAGAATCTTAGATATACACAACAATATTCCTACACCTTGAAGAAGAAAATTAATCCTTTTCTGGAAGAGAAGAAAACAATAAGATATACACCTAACTTGTACTGACAAAACAAAATATCCTTGATCATTTCATTCCATAAAATAGAGCATACATAATAGAGACAACTACAAATAAAACCTCTAAATCTTCTTTTATTTTGGTTACAACTATTTTTAACATTAAGAACTACAAACTGAAAGAAAACTCAAATTGGCATTAAAACTACATGGAAGCCTTTCTTCCAGAAGAAATTATATTTAGAATTAATGCATTCACAATGGCGTTGAATTCCCTTTTATAAGAACAAGGGATAAAAACAAGCCACAGGCCAGGTGAGATACACATGTCAAAATTTGATTGCCTAAGACATAGATGGGCCATGATGTGTCTATTTTCCTTCTTTGTATGCAATCCATCTGGAGACAATTAATGAAAGCAGCTATGAAGATAGCATTTGGGACTTGGGACCACAAGCTTGAGGACAATTAGAAGTAAGTGTCTTGAGCCACACACAATTTTTCCTTAAGTTCATCCTCTCCTACATCCTAACCGATCTATGAACCTAAACTACTATACTTAGTAATCTATACCTTTGTGTCCTCTCATCTCCTTGGTGAGTGATCCTCTGGCATGCTTGAGGTAGTGAAATCTCATTGATAGAAGATCCTCATATTTCATGGAGCTGATCAACTGATCTTTTGTCCAATCCTCATTAAATGTTATCTCCCTCCTGGGCTTTGTCACTGTGATCCGATTTGATTTGGTCGCAGAAAACTACCTGCAACATGTTGGCACAATCATTTTCATTGTCATTGTCTCCTCTTTCAACAGGTGGAATCTGGCCAATCTGTACATGCCACATCTTTAAAATATTCCCCCCTATCCTCTAGTTAACCTCTGTCAACCCTCCACATGAACAATTTGACCATCAGGCCGCATGGTGGCATTTTCTGCAAGTTGCATAACATGTGTGTTATGCATGCTATGACTCCATCTCATGGCCTTAGTGACCACAGGATAATAGGTTACCCCATTCTCCTTTTTCTTACTTACCCTGTGAGCCCCTCATTTTATCTCTTTCATAGTATAGGATAATGGGGAGCTCTATTTCCCTCAGTAGCTTCGACCTTTTTCTTATCCCTATGTGGATGCACAGTATAAGGAAATTCAACTCTATGTTTCTTCACTTTCTTATCCCACAAGTCATGGGGGCACTCTTATTTCCTTCATAGGATAATCCCCTTCTCTTTTTCTTAAATATTTCCTTATGTCATAGACTCTGGAGACATCTTCCTTACCTCTGTGGGATAAGCTTGTCGAGTCTCCCTTTTGTCCTTTTTCTTAATATTTTCTTATCCCGCTGGCCTTAACTGATTGATGGGAACCTTTGTGGGATAATGATTTCTTTACTATCTTTTGATCATTCTTACCTCGTGTTGTATTTTCATCTTCGCTCCTTGGCTCTTCATACACTGGCAGTCTTTATCTTTGTTGCCACATGGGATAAGTCTTTTCATCTCTTGCTTTGATATTTTTTTATCTCGCATTGCTCATATTGCTTTTGTCTTTTCGCTGCCTTACCATGTCTCTTTACCATGTTATGTGCCAATCCGGGGTAAGCCATATTCCCTTTACCTTAGTTCCTTCTTATCCCGCAACCCTTTTCTTATCCTCATGGGAACTTGTGGGATAAGAAAATCTTTTACTTTTCCCTTGTTTTCTTATCCCACATGACCCTTGCTTGTTGCTTTCAGCTACACAAGATAAGGAAAACCTTTCTTTTTCTTTGTTGCCTTGTGGGCCTTATCTCGTGCAACCTTTGTTCATCACCTTTTACTCTACGGGATAAGGGAAACCTCCCCTTCCTTGCCTTGCTTGCCTTATCTCGTGTGACCCTTTCGTTGGTCACATTGTCTCATGGGATATCAGATGATTTTACCACTAGTTGGTAAGGATGAACCCTGGAGATTGGCCTCCCAATGAGTTGAAACCTATTAGCCGGTGAAGCTTAAGTGAGTTGACTGGATAGATCAGTCAACTCAAAAAATAGATTTTTGGATCCCAAAAAGACATCGTCTCGCGCTGCAAAATATTTAGCCACCTGTCACTGCCCTAGCAATCAATAACACGCTGCCCACATACTCAAGGAGGTCAATAAGATGATGTGTTATTGACATGAGATGTTGATGTTAGACAAAGGGTCAATAACATGTCATAAACAACACATTGTTGCTTGCAACAGTACGATAACTTGCATGTTATCCTCCAAGGGGGTTTTTGAGTGTAAAAATTGAAAATTTTGAGCTTGGGATTTTAAAATTAGACAATTTTTTAAGTCCCAATAGTGGTTCTATCTTTGGAATACATGCCCCTTGTGGTCATGCCAAGATCCCAAATCTCTTGGGAGCAGATCGGGTGCCTACTCCATTGGGCAATAGAGTAAAAAAAGGTCTTCTCTATCCCCAAACTATTGTTACTTGAGCATCAAAGCACACATGATGGCCCAAGGCCACCTAAAAAGAATAGCCAATGCTTTCCTCTAGCATACACATTCTTCTCCTCAGATTGAATTGAATCTAATCTGAAAGTATAGCTAGGATGCCACTGATCAAATATGTTGGCATCTCTTACCCAACCACCATACTAAAAATTATCAGTGCACTCACATCTGAAACCCATATGTGAGGCCCTACCCTGACCCATCCTATCTCTTCACTTATTTTCATAATTGGAACTATTATGCATGCTTTATTTTGATACATTATGGATATATAACTTTATATGGTCCCACAAATTTGGTAATATTGATATATATTGATGCTTCATTTCTATGCTTTGTGGATATAGAATTTTATATGATCCTAGAATAGGGTAACATTGAGATGATGTATGTCATTATCTGATTTGTAGGATTTGATTATGATGCTAGAAATATGATTGCATATCTTGTAAATAGATCAATTTATGAGGACTATGATGAATTGATTATGTGAATTGCTTTGATATGTTACAATCATATTGTGTAATGTCAATTCTGTGCAGAATGATTGTATTGTATTCTAATTATGTGTTTTATATTATATGAGGCTATTGGAAAGTGCTAATGTTTAAATTGAGATGCACAGGAAATTATCCATGTGACCATGGAAATATTATGGAGAATCAAGCCTAGGCCTATGTGTGTTCGTAAAACCAAGGGTTGTCTATTTGGAGAGACAACACCCCATATGTATTGTATTTTATTCATAAATTTAAAATGTTGCATGAGTGTAAATTGTATTTATTGAATTGTTTAAATCATTTAAGGGACAATTGCCATGTGTGTATTTGTGATGTGGAATTATTTTGTAGTGTCACTTGACACCTATGTTGTATATTGTGTTGGCAATTTGTCATGTCACCTTTTTGGAAAGTTTTTATTTTTGTTAATCGTTATCTCCTAATTATCCTTGAAGGAACCAAGATATCTAGGTTAGTGAGCCACAAGGAGGGTCAACTCAGAGTTGACCCGTAGGTTAACTTTAGGTGGACTTTCTAAGGGTTAAATCAACTCATAGAGTATATTTTAGAGCATTTTTATTAGGCCTCATGGGGTACCTATGGGTGAAGGCCAAAATTGGCCATGTTTCTTTCCCTTGGGGCTTGTTTAACCACCCAAAAAAGTGGTTTTCCCAAGATGGACGAATTCCATCTATAGGAGTGCCATCCTTGATAGCATAACTTTCTTGATAGGTGTAATCCCCCTTCCCCATTTCATTCCCTTCCTCTAGGTGCCTTGGTTAGGGAGTGTGTAAGACCTAGGGAAGGCCAACCAATGGGAGTCCCTCACTTTATCCAAGAGGGTGGAAGGAGTGAGAGAAGCCTTCTTAGGCTAGGAATGGAAGCTTAGTGAGTTAATCACCCACTCTCCATCCTTGGAGATTTTTGAGAATTTTTGGAGGAAAAATAGTTTGGGATAGAAAATTTGCCTAAGTGTTGCAGAAAAGATTGAGGATTGGGCTGCTCTTCATCAAGCTTTCCCCTAGAATACCCTTGGCAGAGTCAAGGTTGGTGTTTTCTTTTCTTACTTGTGAATATGAGAATCTTTTGTAGAATGCTGGAATGGAAAATGTTGTATTTTATTTGTGTTGTACTTATGAAAGCTTTATGTGATTTCTTGCTTATTTTCTGTTTTATCCATTGTTGTGTTTTGGGGAGTGTCCAAGACCATCTTTCCCTTGGGAGGGAAGATTGGTCTTGTGGGTGGAAGGAGTATGACAACCTTAGGATGAGAGGCTCTCATTATGAGAGTGATCTCAAGGGTCTGTCCATGTGACCCTTGCTGCATTTTTGTGTTATTTCACTTGGGGGTCATAAGGGGAGCAAATATGTTATGTTTGCCTTTTTTGGGGGTCATAAGGATGTAGTGGTTAAGAATGAGTTTTGGTTATGTTTTCTTGGGTGCCATGAGTTGGCTGTGAGTTCTATCTAGTAGAATCTCCCCTGGGTACCTCGGTCCACTTCCGTCCTAGTAAAACATCAGATAATGTGATGAAGTTTCAGCTTGGGAAGGGAATGTGTTTGTGGTGTTTTGTTTCCCCTCTACTTGTTGTGTGTTTGCTTGATTGTAACCCCATCTAGGACTTTGTTCTCCAAGCTCGGGGTAGCTTCTAGTAGGCCTAGGCTAGGAGGTGAGCACCCCATGGTTAGAACCTTATGATTATTTGCAGGTTGCTTGGAAAGAGGAAATTAAACTAGGAGTTGCAGATTCTATTTGGTTCAGATTTTATTCAGTTGCAGAAAAGGAAATAGGAAATGTAATCCTATGATTTGTTGTAGCAATGTAAATAGGGAAACTCAATGTTGTTTTTATTTCTTTATAAGGAAATGTATTCTTTTATTCAAGTCCTCATTATTATGAATGAGAGAACAGTTGGTTATTTCACCCATTGCAATAGTGGGCCATTGTATTCAAAAAAAAAACTGTACAAGAAAAATGCATTTTATTTAATTTCTGAAATCTATAATGTTGCTATAAATTTTATTAAATTTTGTCTCAAAAGGAATTCTGTTAATTTGTTTATTCTACAAATTGAAGTAAAGAAAAGAAATGAAATAAAGAAAAGAAATGCAATATGTTTTAATAAGTATTTACTTGCAAAGTTTAAATGCTATTAAATTCTGTCATTTATTCATTTTCTGTTTTTATATAATAGAAAATTAACCCATACACAAAATAAATTTGATGTAGAAAACCTGTTTGTATAACTGTCATAAAACCCCTAATGCTGCATATTAAATTAAAACACACCTAGGAAATGAAACATACAGTCATTGAAATGATGTCATTATTTTATCCAATCCTGCAAGCTTTAAAACAATATATATATATATATATGTATTGTTGTTAAAAGAATAGGGCCTGCATGATTAGGTGTTAATTTATTCAAAAAAAAACAAAAAAACAGAGATTTCCAACCTTAATACTTGATATTTCTTTATATATATATATATAATCATGTATTTAAAAATATACTCAAATCAAAATATTAGAATATGTTCAAATTTGTTTCTATATACATTTATATATAGATATATATAAATATATCTATATATATATATATACATATAAATATTTATAAATATATATGTTTATTTTATAAAAAAAAAATTGATACAAAAAAATAATGATTTGTTGGGGGGGCCGAAACCCTACCCCTCCTCATGAGAGACATCGTCGGCCATGCCGCCAGTGTGGAAACCCATAGTGGGCAGAGCCGAGTCCGCCACTGTGGAAACCCACAGTGGGTGGAGCCGAGTCTGCCACTATGGGCAACCATAGTGGGCAGCGTCGGCGCCACCACTGTGGGTGTCCACAATGGGTAGCGACGGGGCCGCCATTGTGGGCTTCCACAGTGGTATCCCCATGTTTGCCCCCCTCCCTCTTCAAACCCTCTTTGCCTCCCATGGTCGTCATGCCCTAATCCAACCATGTTCCCGCATACACAAACACACACACACCACAAAACAAAAGAAAAATATAATACAATAAACCCTAACCCATTTCGGGTTAGGGTATAAGTTAATAGAAAGAAAATAAAGAGGTGTTAAAATAAAAAGAAAATGCAACCCTAACCCAATTTTGGGTTAGGGTTAGCATTTTAAGAATAAGAGATTTTAAAAGAATTTAAATTAGATGTAAGGAAAAATTTCCTCAACCCTATTTAGGGTTTAAAATTTAAAAGTTTAAGTTAAAATAAGAAAAAGGGGGAGGAAATGCTTTTCAATTTTGGAAAAGAATTTCCCCCATATAACTTAGCCATATGTGTTATTTAAATAAAAAAAATTCATTAATTCGTTTGGGAAGAGAATTAAATTTTAGTGTGGTCTTTTTCTTCAAAATTTAAAATGGTAGATTAATATCATTTACATTGATCGTATGGTTGATTTAAATTATTTCGGCTAAGGACACTTTACATTTATTTAATATATTTTGTTTGTATATAGTCATTAAAGTTAAAATTGGAAAAAAATTTATAATTGAAGATTATTAAGTATTTTTAGGAATTCTTAGCCCTTGAGGCCAATATTGGCCAGATTAATTATATCGTCAAATTTAAAGGTTTAGGGGAATTAAAACCAGATTTAGCTTGCAAACATCATTATAGAATTTCAAACCCTTATCAGTTGGATTTAAATAATAAATTTGTGTGTGTATCAATTAATTAATAGCATTATCATTATCTTGTCGAGAATGATTTAAATGCATTTGAGATAACTAATTATTCCTCATTTTTTATTAGCAACAACTTAATTAAGATAATTGGACTAACTAACTGATTTGCAACATTAATTAATCTCCACTAAATAAAGTTGCTCGTTTGAGTTGGTTAATTAATCCAACCTTAGAAAACAATTTTATTTACATCCTAGTTAAGACAAAACTCTATTGAACTTATTATAATTTAAGATATGTTATGAGTTTATGTGTTCAAAAAAAAATTTGTTGTTCCCTTTTTTTGCCCAAAAGTTTGGGCATGACATTTTGGTATCAGAGCAAGGTTTCCAACACTAGGAACCTTACTCCATTATGTTTCACTTTAATTATTTAATTAATTAAATTTTTTGCCAAAAAAAATAAATTATTTATTTATTTGATTTTCATTTTATTTATTCAAGGATGCCTTCGGCTACGTGACAAGCTCGCAAGTGTGGAAGGGGTCCTAAGCATATGTGTATGACAGGCGAGGATGTTGATAGGGAGGAACCAGTTCTAGAAGGGAACCCGGAGGCCCCTCCCAAACCTGTGGTTGCCCCAGACCAAGCCATCTTATTAGCACTTTAGAACCTGATTGGGATAGTGCAGGATAGGCTTCCAACAGTTGACCGTCATACATAAAATTAGAACTCAGAGAGCCATAGGTTAGAAGATAGGGAACGGAGTAGGAGTCCACCTCCTAACACCGTAGAGGGTCAGGCTGAGCATGAGCCTGAGTCTGTTCATCTACCCAGACCACCTCCAGTAGCAGCACCTATGTATTATGAGAGAGCATGTCGGGAACCAAGAGATCTAATTAGGGAGGTTTTGCGCCTCTAGCCACCATCTTTTGGGGGATCTACTGATGGAGTAGAGGTTGAGGCATGGCTTTTGAGCCTGGATCGGTGCTTTGCATTGCATTCTTACGAAAGCAATCTGAATGTAGTCCACCTTCTGAGATCGACAACCTCCACATGGTGGAAATAGGACGAATTCAAGTGTGGTCTCACTACAGACACCCTCACATGGGAAATCTTCACAAAGAGGTTCAAGGAGAGGTACCTGTCAGAGCACTTTAGGTAGTGTAGGATCGATGAATTCTACAACCTCTAATAGAAGGGTCTCTCAGTGACCCAGTACGAGAGAAAGTTCATTGAGCTCCTACCTTATGTAGACTACGTGAAGGATGAGAAGCTTCTCATCAACTGATTTATCAGGGGACTTAATGTTGGGATAGTAGGACCGGTGAGGATGGCTGCTCCAGGAAGCCTTCGGGTTGTCGTGCAGAAGGCCCTGATAGCCAACGAGATTCAGATTAGGCCACAAGACACGAGGGATCAATTTCAGAACCGAAACCCAGCACCCCAGTCTTTCAGGTTTTAGAAACCCCATTGGAAAGGCAACCACAAAAATTCATTGGGGTCCTATAAACCCCCTCCTCCGCAGTAGTCATAGCAGAGTTAGAGACAAAGGCCCCCTTAGGGACAGCAGGGCTCCAGGCCCAAGTAGTGGCAATCACAGGGTCCTAGGCGTGACCAGAGAGCATAGGGTACATACACACCTCTGACACGGACTCAGCAGTCCTCTAGGGGTGGGTACAATGGTTCTAGCAGGATAGGTGGGCAGCCCTTCTCTAGGCCTCAGGGCACACAGTTTCAGGCATGCGATGCTTATTTCATGTGTGGAAACATGGGGCACATGGCGAGGGAGTTCCCACAGGGTTAGATGATAGGAAATCAGAGGATGGTAGCATCAGAGCCTATAGTTGGAGATATGGGCAAGTCCCATAGAGTTGTCGCAGCGGTTGACAACCGCCAGGCAGAGCACCAGGCCACAGTCATTGAGGCTGTAGGTAAGATCAGAGGTAGCAGTATTTCTATATTATTTGACTCAGGAGCGACTGACTGCTTTATATCTCCATTGGTTATTGAGCATTGTGGGCTAGTGGTAGTTAGGCAAGGTGTCAGCTGGGAAGTGGAGTTAGCTTCAGGGGCTAGAGTGTTAGTGGATTAAGAGGTTAAGGGATGTCCGCTCTAGATTGGTAATACCACCACCTTAGTAGACCTTAGAGTTACACCACTTGGATCTTATGGCATCATACTTGGTATGGATTGGCTTTACACCCATAGAGCCAAGATGGATTGTCACCCAAAAAAGATCCAGTGTGAGGATGATCATGGTGCTCCCATAGTAATCACTGGGATTCAGAGACCTGTGTCTCTTCATATGATTTCCGCTATGCATCTTAAGCGGAGCATGTGGAAGGGATGCCAGTTGTTTGTTATCACTATGAGTGATAGAGAGGAAGAAAATGAGAAGGAGCCTTCCATAGATGATTATCCCATCCTTGAGGAATTTGCAGATGTGTTTCCAGCTGAGCTACCTAGTATGCCACCTAGCAGAGAGATGGACTTCCACATAGATTTGGTACTAGAAGCCGAGCCAGTTTCGAGAGCACCTTATACGATGACCACACATGAGCTTAATGAGCTCAAGATGTAGCTAGAGGAACTTTTAGAGAAGAGTCACATTCATCCTAGCATCTCCCCTTGGGGTGCACTAGTCATCTTCATGAAAAAGAAGGATGGGTTCCTTCGGCTATGCATGGATTACAGGCAACTGAATAAAGTAACCATAAAGAACCGCTATCCCTTGCCCAGGATCGATGACTTGTTTGATCAGCTTCAAGGTGCTAAAGTGTTTTCCAAAATAGATCTGAAGTCGAGGTATCATTAGTTGAGAATTGTGGAAAGTGATATCCACAAGACCGCGTTTCGCACCAAATATGGCCACTATGAGTTCACAGTGGTCCCATTCGGTCTTACAAATGCTCTAGCTATATTTATGAGTCTCATGAATGGGGTATTCTTCACCTTCCTTGATTGATTTGTGATTGTGTTCCTTGATGACATATTGATATACTCTTAGAACGAGAAGGAGAATGAGGAGCATTTGAGGCAGGTTTTGCAGTGTTTGAGGGACAACCAATTGTTCGACAGTTTGTTGAAGTGTGCTTTCTTTAGATCAGAGGTCAAGTACCTAGGGGATGTTATATCCAGCAATGGGATCTCAATTGACCCATCAAATATCAGAGCTATTATGGATTGGCCAGCGCCAACCAGTGTGACAGAGGTCAGGAGCTTCATGGTTTTAGTAGGATACTACAGACGTTTTGTTGAGGGATTTTCCATAGTTGCACACCCCATCACATCCCTCCAGTGAAAAGGAAATAAATTTGAGTGGACAGAGAAGTATGAGAGGGCTTTCCAGGATCTAAAAAGGGCACTTACTAGTGCACCTATTCTTATTGTGCCAGGCCCCACGGCCAATTTCATGGTATGCGCAGATGCTTTCTTAGATGGATTAGGAGCAGTCCTTATGCAGGAGGGTAGAGTTATAGTGTACGAGTCTAGGAAACTTAAGACTCATGAGCTTAACTACCCTATGCACGACCTAGAGCTTGCAACAGTTTTTCATGCACTTGTGAGGTGGAGACACTTCCTTTTAGGTCATCACTTTGAGCTTCATTCAGACCATTAGAGTTCGCAGTACATCTTCACCCAGCCTAACCTTAATGCACGTCAGAGGAGATGGATGGAGTTCCTATGTGAGTATGATTTTGATGTCCACTACATCAAAGGGAAGGAGAACGTAGTCGCAGATGCTCTGAGTAGGAGACGACATGAGGTATACACCATATCTATGAGCACAAATGTGAGAGACTGTATTTTGGAGTGGTTGCCAGAGGATGTATAGTATCTAGAGGTTTGTCAGAGGATTTGATCTCAGGAGACCCTAGAGGGGAAGTTTATGGATTACTCTTTGCAATCCTATGGACTATTACACCATAGAGAGTGCATCTATGTACCTTCTCCCAGAGGATTGTGAGATTTCATTATCATGGAGGCTCATAGAGCTCCTTATGCAGTGCATCCCGGGGTTAAGAAGATGCATGCTGACTTGAGACAGTTATATCATTGGCCAAGTATGCAGCAGCTTATCACTAAGTTGGTATCCCGATGCCTTGAGTGTCAAAGAGTCAAGGTGGAGCATCACCATCTAGGTGGGTTACTCCAGTCCCATGATATACTAGAGTGGAAGTGGGATACTATATCCATGGATTTTATCATTGGTCTTCCCATGTCATCTCGTCGCCATGATGTCATCTTGATGACAGTTGACAAGTTGACCAAAGTAGCCCATTTCTCACCTATTCGGACTACCTTCACAACAGCAGTAGTGGCACAAGTGTTCTTGTTAGACATAGTCAGACTTCATGGTATTCCACGCAAGATTATATCTAACAGGGATTCCCTCTTCACTTCTTCCTTTTGGAAGGCGTTATAGGCAGCTATGGGCACCAAGCTCAATTTCATAACAGCCTATCATCCAAAAACGGATGGACAGACAGAGTGGGTTAATTAGGTATTAGAGGATATGCTCCACATGTACGTCATGGATCATCAGACCAAATGGGAGGAGTACCTACATTTAGTATAGTTTGCCTACAATAATGGGTATCACATGTCCTTGGGGATGCCACCTTTTCAGGCCTTGTATGGCAGACCTTGCAGGACACCTTTGAGTTGGGACCGTATTGAGGATAGAGTGGTCATAGGCCCTAAGATGGTTCGTGATATGGAGCAGTAGGTAATTTTGATTAGATGTCACCTTAGAGAGGCATTGGATAGGCAGAAGAAATATGCAGTTGCAAAGAGGATAGACCAGAGGGGATAGAGTTTTCCTGAGAGTGCGATCGCATAAGAGTCCAATCCATTATGGAAAGGGTTTTAAGCTTGCAACTCGCTTTGTCAGACTTTTTGAGATCCTTGAGAGGATAGGACCAGCTGCTTATCACCTAGCTTTACCACCTAGCCTGTCACGCATCCACGATGTGTTTCATGTATTAGTTTTGAGGAAGTATATCTATGATGAGTCTAATATTTTAGATTGGGATGCTTTGCAGGTGGAGTCAGATGGGAAGATAGCTTTGGAGCCTATTTTCATTTTGGCTCGCTGGACATTGGCCCTTTGAGGTCGAGAGATGGACCAAGTTAAGGTCTAGTGGGATTGCTATGATGAGGTTATAGCTTCATGGGAGGATGCAGCACGTATGAGATCACAGTACCCTCATCTTTTTGATGAACTCCAGGAGGACATTCATGCCTAGAGGGGGAGGGTGTGAGGCCCTACCCCAACCCATCCTATCTCTTCAGTTATTTTCATAATTGGAACTATAATGGGTGCTTTATTTTGATACATTATGGATATATAACTTTATATGGTCCCACAAATTTGGTAATATTGATATATATTGATGCTTCATTTCTATGCTTTGTGGATATAGAATTTTATATGATCCTAGAATAGGGTAACATTGAGATGATGTATGTCATTATCTAATTTGTAGGATCTGATTAGGATGCTAGAAATATGTTTGCATATCTTGTAAATAGATCAATTTATGAGGACTATGATGAATTGCTTATGTGAATTGCTTTGATATGTGACAATTGTATTGTGTAATGTCAGTTCTGTGCAGAATGATTGTATTGTATTCTAATTATGTGTTTTATATTATATGAGGCTATTGAAAAGTACTAATGTTTAAATTGAGATGCGTAGGAAATTATCCATGTGACCAAGGAAATATTATGGAGAATCAAGCCTAGGCCTATGTGAGTTCATAAAACTAGGGGTTGCCTATTTGGAGAGACAACACCCCGTATGTATTGTATTTTATTCGTAAATGTAAAATGTTGCATGAGTGTAAATTGTATATATTGAATTGTTTAAATCATTTAAGGGACAACTGCCATGTGTGTATTTGTGATGTGGAATTATTTTGTAGTGTCACTTGACACCTATGTTGTATATTTTGTTGGCAATTTGTCATGTCACATTTTTGGAAACTTTTTATTTTTGTTAATTGTTATATCTCCTAATTATCCTTGAAGGAACCAAGATATCTAGGTTAGTGAGACACAAGGAGGGTCAACTCAGAGTTGACCCGTAGGTTAACTTTAGGTGGACTTTCTAAGGGTTAAATCAACTCCTAGAGTCAATTTTAGAGCATTTTTATTAGGCCTCATGGGGTACCTATGGGTGAAGGCCAAAATTGGCCATGTGACTTTCCCTTAGGGCTTGTTTAACCACCCAAAAAAGTGGTTTTCCCAAGATGGACGAATTCCATCTATAGGAGTGCCATCCTAGATAGGATAACCTTCTTGATAGGTGTAATCCCTCTTCCCCATTTCATTCCCCTCCTCTCGATGCCTTGGTTAGGGAGTGTGTAAGACCTAGGGAAGGCCAACCAATAGGAGTCCCTCACTCTATCCAAGAGGTTGGAAGGAGTGAGAGAAGCCTTCTTAGGCTAGGAATGGAAGCTTAGTGAGTTAATCACCCACTCTCCATCCTTGGAGATTTTTGAGAATTTTTGGAGGAAAACCAGTTTGCGATATAAAATTTTGCTAAGTGTTGAAGAAAAGTTTGAGGATTGGGCTACTCTTCATCAAGCTTTCCCCTAGAATACCCTTGGCAGAGTCAAGGTTGGTGTTTTCTTTTCTTACTTGTGAATATGAGAATCTATTGTAGAATGCTTGAATGGAAAATGTTGTATTTTATTTGTGTTGTACTTATGAAAGCTTTATGTGATTTCTTGCTTATTTTCTGTTTTATGCATTGTTGTGTTTTGGGGAGTGTCCAAGACCATCTTTCCCTCAGGAGGGTAGATTGGTCTTGGGGGTGGAAGGAGTATGACAGCCTTAAGGTGAGAGGCTCTCATTATGAGAGTGATCTCAAGGGTCTGTCCATGTGACCCTTGCTGCATTTTTGTGTTATTTCACTTGGGGATCATAAGGGGAGCAAATATGGCATGTCTACCTTTTTTGGGGGTAATAAGGATGTAGGGGTTAATAATGAGTTTTGGTTATGTTTTCTTCAATACCATGAGTTGGCTGTGAGTTCTATCTAGCAGAATCTCCCCTAGGGTACTTGGTCCACTTCCACCCTAGTAAAACATCACATTATGTGATGAAGTTTTAGCTTGGGAAGGGAATGTGTTTGTTGTGTTTCATTTTCCCCCTGCTTGTTGTGTGTTTGCTTGATAGTAACCCCGTCTAGGACTTGATTCTCCAAGCTCGGGGGTGGCTTCTAGTAAGCCTAGGCTGGGAGGTGAGCACCCCATGGTCGTATCCTTATGATTATTTGCAGGTTACTTGGAAAGAGGAAAGTAAGCTAGGAGTTGGAGATTCTATTTGGTTCAGATTTTATTCAATTGTAGAAAAGGAAATAGGAAATGTAATACTATGATTTGTTGCAGCAATGTAAATAGGAAAACTCAATGTTGTTTATATTTCTGTATAAGGAAATGCATTCTTTTATGCAATTCCTCATTATTAAGAATGAGAGACCAGTTGGGTTGTTTCACCCATTGCAATAGTGGGCCATTGTATTCAAAAAAAAAACTCTATAAGAAAAGTGCATTTTATTTAATTTTTGAAATCTATAATATTGCTGTAAATTTTATTAAATTTTGTCTTAAAAGGAATTTTGTTACTTTGTTTATTCTGCAAATTTAAGTAAATAAAAGAAATGAAAAAAAAAAGAAATGCAATATGTTTTAAGAAGTATTTATTTGCAAAGTTTAAATGTTGTTAAATTCTATCATTTATTCATTTTCTGTTTTTACATAATAGAAAATTAACCCATACACAAAAGAAATTTGATATAGAAAACCTCTTTGTATAACTGTCATAAAACCCCTAATGTTGCATATTAAAATAAAACACACCTAGGAAATGAAACATATAGTCATTGAAATGTTGTCATTATTTTATCCAATCTTGCAAGCTTTAAACGAATATATATATATATATATATATATATATATATAAAATCATGCATTTAAAAATATACTCAAATGAAAACATTAGAATATGTTCAGATCTATTTCTATATACATTTATATATAGATATATATACATATAAATATTTATAAATATATATGTTTATTTTATAAAAAAAAATTCATACAAAAGATAAATAAACGATTTGTGGGGGGCGCCGAAACCCTACCCCTCCTCATGAGAGACATCATGGGCCATGCTGCCACTGTGGTAACCCACAGTCGGTGGAGCCAAGTCTACCGCTGTGGGCCACCATAGTGGGCGGCATTGGTGCTGCCACTGTGGAAACTCATAGTGGGCGGAGCTGAGTCCGCCACTTTGGGCAACCACAGTGGGCGGCATTGGAGCCACCACAGTGGGTGGCGTCGGGGCCGCCACTATGGGCTTCCATGATGGTATCCCCATGTTTGCCCCCCTCCCTCTTTAAACCCTCTTCGCCTCCCATGGCCGTTGTGCCCTAATCTGACCCTGTTCCTGCATACACAAACACACACACACCACAAAACAAAAGAAAAATATAATACAATAAACCCTAACCCATTTTGGGTCAGGGTATAAGTCAATAGAAAGAAAATAAAGAGGTGTTAAAATAAAAAGAAAATGCAACCCTAACCCAATTTTCGGTTAGGGTTACCATTTTAAGAATAAGAGATTTTCAAAGAATTTAAATTAGATGTAAGGAAAAATTTACTCAACCCAATTTAGGGTTTAAAATTTAAAAGTTTAAGTTAAAATAAGAAAAAGGGGGGGGGGGGGGGGGAATGCTTTTCAATTTTGGAAAAGAATTTCCCCTATATAACTTAGCCATATAAATTTAAAAAATTCATTAATTCATTTGGGAAGAGAATTAAATTTTAGTGTGGTCTTTTTCTTCAAAATTTAAAATGGTAGATTAATATCATTTACATTGATCATATAGTTTATTTAAATTATTTCGGCTAAGGACACTTTACATTTATTTAATATATTTCATTTGTATATAGTCATTAAAGTTAAAATTGGAAAAATATTTATAATTGAAGATTATTAAGTATTTTTAGGAATTCTTAGCGCTTGAGGCCAATATTGGCCAGATTAATTATATCGTCAAATTTAAAGGTTTAGGGGAATTAAAACTGGATTTAGTTGGCAAACGTCATTATAGAATTTTGAACCCTTATCAGTTGGATTTAAATAATAAATTTGCGTGTGTATCAATTAATTAATAGCATTATCATTATCTTGTCAGGAATGATTTAAATGCATTTGAGATAACTAATTATTCCTTGTTTTTAATTAGCGACAACTTAATTAAGATAATTGGACTAACTAACTGATTTGCGACATTAATTAATCTCCACTGAATAAAGTCGCTTGTTTGAGTTAGTTAATTAATCCAACCTTAGAAAACAATTTTATTTACATCCTAGTTAAGACAAAACTCTATTGAAGTTATTATAATGTAGGATATGTTATTAGTTTATGTGCTCAAAATTTTTTTTGTTGTTCCATTTTTTTGCCCAAAAGTTTGGGCACGACACCATACAATGACTAAAAAATCTGATTATTGTGTGACATAAGTGTGTTATGCTCATCAAAAAATACACTAGCCTGCTACTCATAACACACATTATGACCGAAACCACTATCACACCTCATGAAAATATCACCCAGCTGAAAATGAATAAACTCTTGCACACACATGCAGTTGGTTTCATTTAAAAGAAATTTCAGCACAGGTTTGCATGTCAAACTAAAAAAACTCAAGAGGACACCCTTGCAAACTTTGTGACTCCTTCAAATATTCATCCAATAACTGAACTAGCAAAGAATAACATATTGGTTTACTCTATGACAACAACTCAATATTATGGAAAAAAGGATCACTTGGAAGCTCCAACATACCCATAGGTTCATGCATTTCTTCATTTTCCAAGCATGTTATTGCACCATTGTCTGAATCCCATACAGAATCATAAGAGTGTGATTTTGATTTAGTGTAAAGTTTTGGCTCAAACTGATGATCATCTTCCACATCATTGTGAAGGTTCTCTGAAGAATAATTAATTTCATAAGAAAAATCATCACCATGGAATTTAATGCATGGGGCTGAGGTATGGCACGTGCTTGATAAATTGGATTCATCGTCACACTCATCAGACCTATCACTACTTTGATCATGGCACTCAACCACCATGTCCACATCATGTGCATTGTCATTATGCATGCTGACCCACTCACTGGTAAAAGAAAAATCAGATATGCTGTCATATATGGCCTTACCAAAGCATAATCCTTGGCCTAAGAACAACATAAGGATTGAGAACCACTTCTATCCATATGTTTCTGATACTCAACTAACAACAAATCTAAAATTTCATCATTATTTAATAGACCACTTCTTTGATCTAAATCTTCTACCTCCTCTTCTTCTTGATCCTTACTACTACTATTAGTATCCTCAAGCTACAACTCATGATCAACAATGCTACCATCATCAAACTGTGAAAAACCAAAGGGTTGACCACAAAGTTGTACTTCATCATCATAAGAGATTGCATCTACAACAACCTTAAAAAGATCATAGTCTGGCATAGGATGAAAACTTTATGTATGTTCAATGTAATTTGTATTTGGGTCTTCATGGTTGCGGTTCATGCTTGTACATTGGTCTTCAATTGACTGATTGAACTCTTCACCTTGCTGCTATTCATTATTGTACTGAGTTTTGTCATTGTGCATCTCATTGATTTCTTCTTATGATACGTATCCCCATTGAGACTGAGCACAAACAACACCATTACCATCAATCTCAAGGCTGCATTTTTCTTCATCTTCGATCCCTACCATATCAATCATGCATTTTTCTTCTTTTGAGGATGAAAGTTCTTGGTCATATGCATCCATGCAGATATTTGCAACTTTAGCACACTTGTCACCATCATTGAGACTTGTGGATGATAAATTTTTCATGTATTCATGTCTCATTCTATACGTGATGTCCATAGAATTAGAAGCCATCAACATATTAACTATTTTGAGATCTTCCAATAGTGCACTAGAACCTTCTTCAAAGGCTTCAAAATACATACTAGTGTATGCTGGTGTATCGGGCCTAAAACCTTCAGAGATTTGTGACAATGAACTTGCAAACCTATGACTGAAAGTGATGTTGGTATCTTTATCTAGCCTCCTAATTTGAGATAATTCTTTGACAAGATCAATGGGTTCTCTTGAAAATTCTTCCAAATATGTACCCACTAGTTCACCCCAACAAGCAAAGGATTTGTGAGGGAAACCTAAGTACCAATCCTTAGTTCTTGTATCAAGAGACCTAACAAAAAATCTTATGGACATGTCCACTTCTCTAAACAAATGTTTATGTATGAAACTATGAAACCTTTGGACATGTGCATTCCCCTCACATATGTTGAAACCATCAAAACTATGCATCTAACTATAAATATGAGTTGGCATGGTTTTGAACTCATGCTCCACCCATGATAGGTCCAACTGATCATACAATAGATCAAGAGAATAAATAGGGAGTCCAACTGTGATGCAGGAGCGCAGGAGTAGTTCAAATCAGCACCTTGATTTTGATCCCAGTGAGACATCGATCTTGGTATTGGCCCAGTATTGGTGTGCTCTTATCAGTTGGTTTTTGCAGTGTATGTAACAAAGATGAATTGAGTTGTGGGTGGTTTCCATAACTTACGGATTGTTGAGAGATGTTGTTTTGGGCCTTGTCCAATGTCTTAGAGGATCACTTGAAGTTTATGCATTTGAAGATGTTCTTGGTGATTTGGGCGGACATTTTATTGTTTGCACATTTCATCATGCACTAGTTGTTCTTTGGCTGACTTGATCAAGTTTTTATTGCTTGTAGATGGTATAAAGGGAAACTTTAGAGATTCATTTTGGGAGGACAGAGGTTGAAGAAAGTAGAGACCGAGCGAAGATGTAGTTTTCAGAGATATTCTGGTCCGGGAGGACTAAAGTCTGGAGGGACTGAACTCTGGATCAGTGCACAATAATGTAGATTGTTACCGGAGGCCTATTTGTTAAGAAAAAAATCTATGGATCTTATATTTGTGTTGCATGGATTGTTTTGTAATCCTGGGTTGCAGTCCATCATATGTAGCCATTGAAGGCTTATGCAATTCTTTAAAATATTATAATAATAGATTTATTTGTTACTGGCTATATTGTGTGTTGCTTCTATTGGTTATATCTTTTTACTGGTTGGTGGTATCTTGCATAGTGCTTTGTGTTATGTTGGTATCTTGCATTGTGTTATGCTAGTATATTACATGGTGTTTTGTGTTATGAGCTGCAAGGTGGGGATGTCCTTCATTGGATCTTTCTACTTTGACTACATTGGGCTACTTGAATGGGAGGCATTTCATGATTAAAAATCAGTTGATCTTGTGAAGACATAAATATCTCATTCAAATCTACAATACTTTCATCAAGCACTACCTCTTCCTTTTGGTTCAACACGTGCATATACATTTGGATACATGATATTTGGGGACCCCCAAATTTGAAACTTACTTATTTCCTCAATATTTCTATTCATTGGGCCAAGGCTTCTAACATTTTGGCCATTCTATCATGGTTATGCATAGGAATTTTCATATCTAAATTTTCAAGAGGTGCAAAATCATAACTACAATGCAATGAAGTACTACTAGGATACATATAAATATCACAATACCCACGGTTCAAATCATAAATGATAGGAGGAACACCCATGGGATGAACAAATCCATTACATTCAGGCATCACTAATAAATATTAAAGTGATAAATAAACACTCCTAAGTGCACCAACATTTACATTTCACATATTAGGGTCAACAAATAAGAACGAGAAGAAGCTTGTGTACCCTTTCTCCCCCAGCTGTTACAACTTTGAATGAATAAGTTTTCTGAGATACACATACATTTTCTAAGTTCATCCAATAGAGTGTTCAACTTTATGTGAGTCACAAACAAAGACTCTCAAACTTGGAACCCTTTCCACACATCTTTCTGGTTCCTTTCATGAAAAATTCACCCCCTCCGTGCAAAGGAATATTTTGAATAGCAGGGAGCCATCCAAAGTATTTTATCATTCTGGGTCCTTTTTTCACCAATAATTTATCATTCTAGGTATTTTATCATACCGTGTCTCCACTATATTGACTCTTTCCAAATGTAGTGATCGAGCAATCTATACAATGATGTAAACTTTAGAAACCACAGATTCTAGACACTTCTTGACCAGAGTCACCATTATGCTAATTCCCAAACCAATAGTCCCTAGGTCCTAAAGGAATTTCCACTGTCTCATCGACAAACTCAGGGAAGGGTTTCGTCCAACAAACAAGATTCAATACAAGACTAAGATCTCCTACACTTTTGGCTCTACGAGACCAAGGCGAGTGAACCTATGTAGTGTCTAACAACTTTTAGCTTCACAATACTCAAGACACTACAACTTACAACAGATCATCTCAATAAACGATACTAAGGAAGATGGATAAAATCCTAGTTATGGATTTAACCTTAGTTTGTAAGCATCTAAGCACTCATTGAGGTGGTTTCTACACTACTCCTACTCCTAATGCAGAAAGGAAATGCAGAAAGTAAAATAAATTTAATTTAAGGAATGATTCTGAAAAACTGGAAGCAACAACCATGACCAGTGCCTTGTATGGGCTATAGAGTTAACCACACAACATGCAAATTTAACATTCAAATAGGGATACATGCAACCTTTGAGGTTTGAATGTTAATGCATTACATCAACATTCTCCCTTTTGATTTCACCAACAACCTTACCAAACAATCTCATATATACACAACAGTATTCCTACACCTTGAAGAAACAAATCAATCCCTTCCTGGAAGGGAAGCAAACAAAAAGATATACACTTGACTTGTAGGGACAAAACAAAATATCCTTAATCATTTTTATTTTATAAAATAGAGCATACATAAGAGAGACAACTGCAAATAAAACCTCTAAATCTGCTTGTATTTTGGTTACAACTATTTGAAACATTAAGAACTACAAACTAAAATAAAACTCAAACTGATGGAAGCCTTTCTTCCAGAAGAAATTACATTCAGAATCAACCCATTCACAATGGCCCTAAATTCCCTTTTATAAGAACAAGGTAGAAAAACAAGCCATAGGCCATGTGAGTTACACATGTCAAAATTTGATTGCTTGGGACATAGATGGGCCATGATGTGTCTATTTTCTTGCTTTGTATACAATCCATCAGGAGGCAATTAATGCAAGAAACTATAAAGATAGCCTCTAGGACCTAGGACCATGATGTTGAGGACAATTAGAAGTAAGTTTCTTGAGCCACATAGAAATTTTCCTTAAGTTTACCCTCTTCTACATCCTGATCAATCTCTTAACCTAAATTACTATACTTAGTAATCTATACCTTTGTGTCCTCTCATCTCTTTGGTCGGTGATCCTCTAGCATGCTTGAGGCAATGAAATCTCATTGATAGCATATCCTTAGATTTCATAGAGCTACTCAACTGATCTTCTATCTAATCCTCATTAAATGCTATCTCCCTCTAGGGCTTTATCGTTGCGATCCAATCTGATTTGGTCGTAGAAAACTACCTACAGCATGTCAACACTATCATTTTCATTGGCATCATCTTCTCTTTCGATAGGTGGAATCTTTGCAATTTGCACATGCCACATCTTTAAAATATTACCCCCTATCCTCTAGTCAACCTCCATCAACCCTCCATGTGGACAATTTGACGATCGGGCCACATGGTGGCATTATTTGAGAGTCACATAACGTGCATGTTATGTGCACTATTACTCCATCTCATGGCTTTAGGCACCATGAGATAACAAGTTACACCATTCTCCTTGTTCTTACTTACCTTGTGAGCCCCTCATTCTATCGCTTTCATACTACGGGATAATGGGGAGCTCTATCTTCCTCTCTAGCTTTGACCTCTTTCTTATCCCCATGGGGACGCATGCAATAAGGAAATTAATCTTTGTGTTGCTTCACTTTATTATCCCATGAGTCATGGGACTGCTCTTATTTCCTTCATGGGATAATCCCCTTCTCCATCATCTTCATGTTTCCTTATCCCGCAGCCTTTGGAGACATCTTCCTTACCTCTACAGGATAAGCTTGTAAAGTCTCCCTTTTGTCTTTTGTCTTTTTTCTTAACATTTTCTTATTCTGCTAGCCTTAATTGACTGATGGGAACCTTTGCATGATAAGGATTTCTTTAGTATCTTTTGATCATTCTCATCTCACATTGTATTTTCATCTTCACTCCTTGTCTCTTCATACACTAGTAGTCTTGATCTTTGTTGCCACGCGGGATAAGTTTTTTCATCTTTTGCTTTGATATTTTTTTATCCTACATTGCTCATATTCCTTTTGTCTTTGTACTACTCTATCATGTCTCTTTACCTTGTTCTGCGTTGATGTGGGATAAGTCATTTTCCCTTTACGTTAGTTCCTTCTTATCTTGCAACCCTTTTCTTATCCTCGTGAGGATGTACAGGTTAAGAAAACATTTTACTTTTCCCTTGTTAACTTGTCCCATGTGACCCTTTCTTGTTGCTTTCTCCTTAGTAGGATAAGGAAAACTTTTCCTTCACTTTGTTTCCTTGTAGGCCTTATCTTGTGCAACCTCTATTCATCATCTTTTACCCTGTGGGAGAAGGGAAACCTTCCCTTCCTTGCTTTGCCTGCCTTATCCTACATGACCCTTTGGTTGGTCCTATTGTCTTGTGGGATAACAAATGATGTTACTATCAGTTGGTAAGGATGAACCCTGGAGTCTGGCCCACAAATGAGATGAAACCCATCAATCCGTGAGGATTAAGTGAGTTGACTAGCTAGACCTATTAACTCAAAAAATTTAGATTTTTGGAGTCTAAAAAGACTTTCTCCTACACTACAAAATATTTATCCACCTACCACTGCCCCAACAATCAATAACATTCTACCCAAATACTCAAGACGGTCAATAAAATGGCATGTTATTGACATGATATGTTGATGTTAGGCATAGGGTCAATAAAATGTTATAATCAATACATTGCTACTTACCACAGTATGATAATGATGCAATCACCAGTTAGGAGGGACCTCAAAGAGATCAATTTGGACTGGGAAACAAGAGTAAACACAATAGAAACAAGAAGGTGTGATGAATGCAATAGAGAACTGAATGAATTAGATCATGAGAACTGATTACAGATAATTGGTAACATCTAGATTAAAAGATTTAGCTCACTGGCCTGCTACATACCTACTTAGTTACAAAATTGGTCAACTCCAGACCTATAAATCTTAAGATCTATTTTCTATGCTCTATCTGATTGATTTATGATGCTTAATTACATTGATTTATATGATCCAAGGAGATCTAGTCAGGCCAAAAGGGATTAAATGTCAAAGAACAAGATCAAAGTGAAGGTCATCCACATGCTAAGGAACATTGGAATTAATGAACTGGTCTCCACAAGCTTTGGAAGGGATTTGGTACATTCAAAAATGCAAATATCTCCAAGCGGTTTCGGTGCCAGAAAACTGTCTTAGAATCCAGATTTGATAACTTGCCAGAAAATGATCCAAATGCTTCGTGGTTTAGGAATAAGGAAGATGATTCAAGGCCAATACATGCTATGATTCACAATTATAATTTTACCATTATGAGGAAATTTCAAACACTTATGATGAGTAGAAGCAATTTCTTTCATGGAAGAGATACAAGGATGTCCCAACTTCACATGAAAATGATCAGATGTAAGAATGATAGAAAACTTAGCATCTAAACATTTAGTGCCAACATCAATAGGAAGTGTTATAGAGCCTAAAGAAGGACAAGAGAAGCCATCAAAAATTTTAACTAACACATCAGTATCATCATATATCACTTGATGCAATTGTAAATTATAAACAAATTATTTAGTTATCACATTAACCATGCAAGTGGGATAAATGAGTACTCCTCTAGCAGGTATACCTTTGATTTTTGCACTTATGTATAACGGGCCATCACATACTTTAATGGTCTCACTAGGATCAAATTTGATACACAAGTCTTTAGGAGGTTCTTGTTTATCTACAAGGTTCACTACTTTATTAGATTCAAGGCCAACATCATTGGGAGAGAAAGCAAGATGATTAGTCTCAATTACATTAGTGGAATGGGATGGTAAAGGATCAGTGAAAATCTGAATATTTTGATTAGGAGGAGCTACAAACTTGTTTCCTTTATCATTCACACCTACCACATATATGGAATTGTTATCAATCAAGTATTGAATCTTACTTCTCAATGAAAAACACTTTTCAATGTCATGACTAGGTTGACAATGATATGGACAAAAGGATTTAGCATAAAAGTAAGGCGAAGTTGACTTAGATGGATCAATTGGTTGCTTGGGGAAATTTTTAACACATTCCTTTGTAATAGCTTAGACATAATGCTATGCAAATATTCATTCAAAGGAGTGAATTATTTTTCTCTTTTAAAGTATTTAGAAAAAGGAGGCACACCTATAGTGGCTACTACATGAGTGTTATTGTTGTTGTCATTGAATTTGATGAATCCTTTGTTTGGTTTGAACTTCACAAATAGTTGTTGAGCACTATCACCCTTATCAGTCGGAGCCATGGAAGGAGATTGCTCCAATTGACTCACAATCAGTTGATAATTGTGAAGTATTGCACATGACTGCAAAAAGAAAGTAAACTTAGTTAAGAGAAGTTTATCCCTAATTTGTTTTTGCAAATTAGCAATAAAAATTATTTGGATATATTGATCAGGAATAGTAAAAGAAATCTGAGAATACAAATGCTTATATCTACCAATAAAATTAGTCGCTTTTTCTTTAAAACCTTGTTTATAATGCATCAAATTATTCAAAGTAATTTTAGGACCAATGTTATTGTGAAATTGCTGAATAAAAGGATTAGCCAATTGTTGAAAAGAGGTAATAGAATAAGGAGGCAAAGAAAACTAGCATTGCAAAGCTTTATCCCTTAATGTTCTAGTAAACAATTTTGCTAACAATCTTTGATCATGAGCAAAGTCACTACACAAAGATTGGAATGTTTTAACATGAGTTAAGGGATCACATTTTCCATTATAAGTTCCAATTGAGGTACTTCTACCTGTTTGGGAGGGAAAACTCTAACAATGTCGTTAGATAATGGGCTTGCTATATCAAATGTGGGCACATTATACTTAGATTGATTCATAGAAGCTATTTGTTGTTGTAAGGAGGACACTGTTTGAGATGAATTATTCATGGTAGCTTCGGTTGAAGTTGTATCCATTTAAGTTTCACCTTAGAGATAAAACCTTCAAACTCATTAGCCTATCATGCAAATATAACTCAAGCTTCAACCAATGAAACAACATGAAATGAAAAGGGAAATTAAATTGTTATACCTTCATGGATTATGTCTCATTGTGTCCTAGCCCTATTGTTATTGGTTGCAGATGATTTTTCTCTCAGATAAGCACTAGTAGCTTCCAAGATGGCAAGTGTGGAATGGACAAATAATTGATATGATATGAAAAGATAAACTGTGATAATGATTTATGCTAAATTGCTCAAAAACAGCTATAAGATTAGCTATTAGTTTCAAAAATGGCTTAGGAGACTTCTATTTATAGATTTTTGAGTGCATAAGCTTATGTGGCAAAGATCAATGATCATGATTAAATCTTGCAATTTGGATGGCTATGAGAAAGAGGTTAAGATGTGAGAGAGAAAGGTGGAAGGTGTTACTCCCACACCTATAGAATGGAGCAAAAGATGGAAGGAGAAGTTGAGTGTTATTCATCTCACCTTGACTAAGAATGAAGACTGAGAGAATATAGGATAGTTAGAGAATATTTAGGGATAAGAGGACAAGTGGACTCAACTTCATCCAAAGATATAGGAAGGTTGAGGAATGTGTGTACTATTGCCATTGGATTGTCATTGATTTCAACCGGTATGGGATGACTATCGGCATGAGAGATGTATGTGCAACACTCTCAAGAACAAGTATAGGTTGAGATATCTTGGGTATCACTATTGAACACAGAATACCACTGAGAGGGGGGTGAATTAGTGGTTCCTAACCTTTTTGCTTTTTGGATCTAACCTTAGAATATTTGTTCTTCACTTAACTACCAAACAATCATATCGATAGTATAAAAAGAAGGCCAAAATGATCATTCACTTGCAAGTAACTTCACAACACCAGATTTATGAGGAAAACCCAATATGGGAAAAAGCTCGGTGAGAAAAATTGGTGGAGACTACTGCTCCAATCTAGCCTCATAGGTAAAACACTAACTTACAAATATTTTGGGCACTAACCCCTACACTTTTAGGGAACCATCCCAAGGAGCACCAACCCTTGCACCAAGCTTCAACTTGGAAATGTATATTGAAATACTATTTGAATACAATTAAGGCTTCTTGTTGCAAATGAATTCTGCAACTCTTTAATCAAATAACTCTCTGCTGGTTGATAGTCATTTCTCCTTCACTGAATCTCACACTATTAGTTGTGAGATTACTCTCTCTGATTCTTGACCTATTTTATATTTCTCTCCCTCTCACACATACTCTCTCAAAATATTGTGTCACACTTTGATGTTGCCTAATCTGCCACACCTTGCCGGTTAGGCTCAACTGCAAGATTATAGTTCTACTAGTAGAATCCTCTCACTGGTATACTTGCTCACACACACTGAAAATTTCTTAGAATGCTCCCTATGGCTTGCAATCCTTCTCCTTTCTCACATGCTCTTCTCTTCTCCTTCTTCGCAGCATCAAGAAAATTCTATCTTGAGTTCTTAATTCTGTCTTGAGTTCTTATTTCTTATACTGTGATTTACCACCAGAACAGAATTCAAAAAGCTGAGCGGAAAGGGTTTCCTCTTTTCAACACAATCTTCATGAGATCCAATCCCACCTATCTTGGATCAATCACTTGTCCTTCACGGATGCACCTGTACATGGTTTCCATTATCCAATACACATTTTATAGAAAAAAGCAATCTCAAATTAGATCTTTTGTCATGAAATCAGTCGACACATAAAGTGTTTCAGTAGTTTCCTTTTCGAGGACTTCCTGAATTGGATTTCCTTTGCATTGATTCAAGCGCCAACTACTCCTTGATCTTCCTCTATCATTCCTTCTTCCTAGAGCCACAAATAATCAGATATAATCCTGTGATTAGTCGCTCCTTCATTAATGGTGATTATTTGTTTCATCAACCTTATCGATGAGGCTTTACCAACCACAACATGTTTTCTAGCTCTATTCCACATGGCATTACAATGATCAAGACATGGCCCACCAAAACACAGGTGATCTAGAAAACACATACCAGTATATCCCTTTTCCATTACAACTTTCTTCTTTTGTTTAGCTAGTAGAGCACACTATACCGGTAGTACAACTTCCCCTTAGTAGTTTGTGACAACTTTTACATTCTGCCTCTTCATCATAAACAAGAAGCCAACCTTTAGACCAAGTTTTACTGTATAGGTAGGCCTTCAATCTTTATGCTTACCCTTATGTGAATATCCATCATGCCGGTTGACATCAATGACAACTTAGTGCCAAAATGCCAACAATCTCCCCCTTTAGCATTGATTTCAACTTCTCACGATTCACTCCATATGGGTACATTTCTCCCCCTTTGACACAATGACAAAGGGTACTATGCACTCCCCCTTTGATCCATACCAAGCTCCCCCCGAGCCACATAAATCCTACCTAAACAAATGACACAAATCCCAACTGGTGTCGGAGATACTCAAAAGTTCTTATTGGTAATGGTTTGCTGAAGATGTTTGCTACTTATTCACTAGTAGGAACATAATCCATCCTTACCTCCTATCCTTCAACCTTTTCTCATAGAAAGTGATACTTGATAGCAATGTGCTTTGTTCTGGAATGCATGACTAGATTCTATGGTATGTTGATTGCACTTGAATTATCACACTAGATGAGAATACGATCAGTGATGTCCACCTATATATCTTTGAGAGTCCGGTTCATCCAAAGCACCTGAGAGTAGCATGTAGCATTGTAGCGTCCTAAAATTGTGACACTTGCAATTTCGACTGCATTTCAGTCTTCACGATGGCGACGCAACACGCAACCTGAATGGAGACCCCGAAACCTGTTTTTGACACCAAAAACTGCATTTTCTTGCACCTTGGCCTGAACCTCCTTTGCACCCTGCTATCCTGGGAGGTGGGACCAGAGCGCCCAGCGCCCTGGTCCTTCAGGACCAGGGCGCCCAGTGCCCTGGTCCCCCAGGACCATGGCGCCCAGCGCCCTGGTCCCTGGCCCTATTTTGGGCCCGGTCTCCTATGGGACTTCGGGTCTTTTTGTTTGCAAATTGGAAAATTATCTTTCCTGGTCGGCCTAAGGTCGGGAAAATCAGTCTATCAGCCCTAATTGACAAGTATATAAACTACATTTTCCTCTCCCATTTGGGTAAGAAGGACATATGTGTACAAGCGTGGAAACTATACTCAGACATTCAAGCATTCAAGCATTCAAACATTCCTTCAAGCATTCATTCCAAGTCTCCATTCAAGGCTAAGTGTTGCATTCAAGACAAGGATTCAACCATTGAAGAGGAGATCACATACTACAACATACAACATACAACAAACAACAACATCTATACCTTCGTACATAAGGATACAAACATCCTTACAACAAGGTATTAGTACTTGTTTTACATTACAAACATTTACATTTACAGCATTTCTCATTTCTTGGTTAATTCCAAAACCGGGGTTTGACCTAAAGGCAAACCCCTAATCCCTAATCCCCCAATCGTCTTCGCTTTTCTATGTGTAGGTTGCAGGTACGCGGCTGAAATTGAAGATCTGGAATCCTTGTGCAAAGACGAACAGATCCCCCTTCGTTCATGGATTTTTCGGAGGACCGTGGCACCGGGCGCCATCGTCCCATCAACTTTTGTTCAAATTTGCAGGACAGCGCCGTATCGACATTTTACTACTAATTCCAGGTCTGCAGCTTCATCCTATATCCCTATCTCAGTTTATAAGCGAATCTTTCTCACTTTCTATGCATTCCTAGCCTAATCATTCTATCAACATTCTTTACAAAAGAGGGTAGCCTTGTTGTCTTAACCCTTGAAATGCATTTAGCATCCAATCTTGCATTGTGTGGGATTGGATATTGTGGGTTTCAACCCCTCTTTTGAATGTAAAGTCTCCCCTAAGTGAAAACCATCAACCCTAGCGACCTCCCTTCTCTCTCCTTGGAGTTGGAAGAGGGGAGAGCAATTAGGGTTTGATTGCGATTTTCCGCTTTACATTTTGGTGAACCCGACGTGAACATCCTTTCTGATTATTCATGATTAAATCTGAAAATTTGATTCCTTGATTACATTTCCATGTTTGATCTTTTGCAAAATTTTAGAGGTTGATTACATAAAAAACCCTAAATTTTCTTTTTGGTAATTGAACTTGTGAAATATTTAATTGTTAATGCTTGTTTCAGATCTGCTCTTCTATTACAAATTATCAATTCATGTTTGTGCTTTAATTTTGAAAATTAAGTGGTCAAGTGTCAAAACCCTAATTTTTGAAACCCTCTTGATTCAACCTTTGTCCGACAATTTCACTGATCAAAACATTTCCAAATCAGCTGTAACTTTGGATTCCGCAATAAAATCACAAAATCTTTCATCCCTGAAAATTTGGAAAAAAGTTGCGAGGACTGTGTGCACTCCGAGCGCCATCGTCCCCAACATTTTTTCTGAAATTTCAAGAGCAAGATTTTACTGTATTTTCCTGCTAAAATCCAGAATTTTGGCTGATTTTGTCAATTATAACACTTTCAAAATTACAGTCAAAGTTGGTCTTGTGATTGCTTGGTTTAGGGCTTCTAATCATTCAAAAATCATTGGAATTGAAATTTTGTGTCAAAATTGTGTTCTTACTATCCTAAATCTGAAAAGTGTGTTTGCATTCATTCGAAATTTCAGTGCTTTATTCAAATTCTTGCAATTTGTGACTTTTGAAATTAAGTGCTTAATTACAACAACTTTGATTTTCGCTTTCAAAATTGAATTTTGCGTGAAATTGAGTCAACTTTTAAATTTCAAAACTTGCATTGCTTTTGGTATTCCTTCTAAAATCATAAAATTCAAAATTTCAGTTTTCCTCTCTTTTTCAAAATTCAAATTTTGCATTTTTCGACAATCTGGGTAGGGTTCAATTTTGAGATTGCAACTTTAATTTGGCCTATCTACAGATTGTAAAATCACTCAATTTTTTCAGATTAGCTTTAAAATCATAATACCTTTCATCCCTGCAAATTTCGAAAAAAGTTGCAAGGACCATGTGCACTCCGAGCGCCACGGTCCCGGACATTTTTTTCGAAATTTCGGGAGACTGTCGTGATTGCATTTAATAGCTTAAATCTAGAAGATTGGCTGATTTTACTAAAAATTTCTACCTCTAAATTCAAAATTTTCTCTCCCTCTCTAGTGCATGAGTTTTACAACAATAAGCCCTACTTACACTATTCCCATTAGACGAAGCCGTAGAATTAAGTCTTTCCAAGGTTTAATTACCGAGGAGATGGAACCTAATTTGAGTAGTCTTTTTAACAAGGACATGGGTAATTCCTCTAATCCTCCTACTGATGAAGAAGCTCTCCATGAGGTTTCTGTAGAACAGCTTTCGAAATTGGATAATCAATTTGATGATTTTCGACAATGGATGTCTCAAGAATACCTTGATAGTCAAGCTCTTCCTTTAATTGAGGGTCTAAAACATATGCTTCAAAGTGATAAGAATGGAATTGATATTTTGCGTGGTATTGCACACATTGTGGATTCGAATGTGATGCCTATGAAGAGTTGTGCTGAAACTTTAGGTTATACACAACCTCCCACTCAAGCCAATCATTCTATTCCTTTGACAACTTCTATTGCTAGCATACCTACCTTTACATCAAACATAATGACTACTTCTATACAAGACATTCCTCCTATGATCACCAATCATGGGGGCAATCCTCCCCCTTCAATTAACCCTATTCCTTCATTCAGTCCGACTTCTTCATTCATTCCTTCAATGAGTGTTCCTATTACATATTCACAAATGAACATGACGCAAGGGGGCAATTCGTTTAACCATTCCATTCCTCCTTGTAGTGTTCCTCCTATCCAATCATCTCCTATGACCAATTATCATAGGGTCCCACCACCTTACTCTCTACCTTCTTTCAATAACATAACACCTCCATCTCAATCTAACACATCTAATATGAACTCTTCGACTGAAGCGACCATTAACAGTCTTGCACAAACTGTCTCTTCTTTATAGCAACAAATTGCCTCTATGAATCAATCTAAGTTTAGTGTGCCCACATTTGATGTTGCGAGCCCACTTTCTCTTGACATTGTTCGAGCTATCCCTCCTAAACATTTTGAAATCCCGCATTTGGAAATTTATAATGGTAAAGGTGATCCTCTAACACATGTTAAGACTTTTCAAACAATATGTACTAATTTTGCTTATGACCAAAGGTTGCTTGCGAAACTATTTACTAGAACATTAAGAGACAAAGCCCTACAATGGTATTGCTCGTTTCCTTCTTATTCTATTACTTCTTTCGAACAACTTGCAAATGCTTTCATTCAACAATTTCAAAACAATATAAGTCCTAAAGTTACTTTGATTGATTTAATGCATTGTAAACAAGGTGTTAAAGAAAAAGTGACTGATTTCATTGGTAGATATAAGCATTTGTATGCTCAAATTTCTTTTCCAGTGCCTGACAATGATATTCAAAGAATCTTTATTTCTAATTTACAAAAAGATATTCGAGACAAAATTCTATTTTCTGAGTTTACTTCTTTCCAACAGTTGTGTGCAACTCTTCACAATTATCAACTGACTGTGAGTCAAATGGAACAATCACATCCTATGGCTCCGAGTGATAAGGGTGATAGCAGTCAACAACCATTTGGAAAGTTTAAACCGAACAGAGATTCCATCAAATTCAATGAAAACATCATCAACAACAATGTGAATGCAGCATCAGGTGTGCCTCCTATTTCTAAATTTTTCAAGAAAGAAAGAAAGTATACTTTGAATGAATCATTGCATAGTATTATGAATAAGTTATTGGAACAAAATGTGCTTACTCTTCCTCCTATAAGGTAAATTGATCCCGCAAAGATTACTTCACCTTATTTTGATAATAAAGGCTTTTGTCAATTTCATCATCAACCTGGGCATGATACTGAAAAACGTTTTTCTTTAAAGGGTAAAATTCAAGATTTGATTGATAATAATACTATTTCTGTTTCTGGAGTGAATGATAAAGGCAACACATCTGTAGCTCCTCCTAACCAAAATCTTCAGATTTTTACTGATCCATTACCTTCTCATACCTCTAATGCGATTGAGACTAATGATTCCTCTTTATCATCTGATGGTCTTGTGTCTATGACTCTGAATGTGATTAACTTTGTAGAGCAGCAAGAAAACCCTAAAGAACCTTCCATCACATTTGATTCTAGTGAAACTATCAGGGCACCTGATGGTCCTTTATACATAGTTGCAAAAGTCAAGAATACACCTTGCCGTGGAGTGCTTATTGATCCTTCGTGCATGGTTAATGTTATTACTGAAGAATTTCTTTTTACTTTGCAATTGAATCAAGTGATCTATGACAAAACAGATGTGATTGTGAAATTATTTGATGCATTTTCTTCTCCTGCAATTGGTTCTATTACATTACCTATTGAGGTCCATAATAAATCCCTTGATGTGAACTTTTCTATTATTCCTTCATCCGAACAATTTCGTGTGAAGCTTGGCTATCCTTGGCTATCTTCCATGAAAGCTATTGATTCTCCTATACATAAGTGTTTGAAATTTCCCCATAATGGTGAAATTGTTACTGTCAATCATAGTCTCTTTAAACCAGCTGAAAGAACTTCTAGTGTTCCTATTGATTACTTTTGGCCTAAACAATTCCAATCTCTTCCTCCACGAAGTGATCATCTTTTCAAATCTTATCAAAAGTGGAAAACAGATATGATCCTATCTCTAAGTGAACATAGAACACCTAAACTTGACATTCCTATCATTCTTGAGAAGAAAGTTCTTCCTTTGAAAGATAAAACTAATGTCTTTTCTCAAGAAGATTCCCAACCCGTTCCCATGGATGTGACTATGTCTATGCCTAATAAACCTTCTAAAAATAGACCTATACCTCCTCGTCATGATGGACTTGGTCTTCTTCCTAAACCAAAAATTCCTCCTTTATATGGAGCAGTTCCTCCTCCTTCTTTTTATAGAGAGAAGAGACCTTCTTCTCCTATTATCCATCCTAAGAGACCACAACCTAAACACCCAAGTGATAAGGATGAGAACATTCCTCCTCCTCAATCTTCTACACTCCCTACTAAGACTAGACGAAATCATTCTACACGTGAACACTGACGAAAGCGTCGTCTTAGAGCTCAAGCAGCTACTTCTCAAACTTTCCAATCTCCAAAAACACCTTCAACAAGCATTATTCCATTTTCTCCTCAGCCAGAAATTCAGCCTAAATCTCCTAAACATAAGATGCATGATGGTCTTGATCCTGTGCGAGTTAAAGATCCTATTTTTATAAATCTTGATGACGATATAGATGAAAATGTTATTTATGATGAACATGTTACTTCTCTTGCTTCTGATAGTGAATATGAACTTGTTGATATTGATAACCATTTATCTAATGAATTTTCTAAAGCACTTATCCTAGCTCCTAGACAAGAACAACGTGGCTCGGAACATGAACATAGCCCTTGTTTGGATCTTGTGATAGCTCCATCTACTGTGTTGGATGTTCCTCCTCTAGCATGTTCCCTGCCTTCCCGAAACATTGATCAGCAAGATCGGGGGGTAGATGACGTGCTAGACTAGTTACATTAGCATAGCAGATTCTCTCCTCCTCTCTTGTGTTACTTCTTCTATATGTTATTCTCATTCTTCTATTTGTTGTCCTTAGTGTTGTCTACTTGAGGACGATGCAAAGCATTGAGATCTCTTTTGGTCTCTCTCATGTTGACTCAAAAGACACATGTGTTCCCTTCTTCTAGGTGACCTTCCTTGATTGGGGAATGAAGAACAATTATGCATACATACATATGATATATATACATGAATTATCATACAGCATACTGACCCCGAGGAAAGCGAAGTCACCTCGTGCTTTGTGTTTTGTGTCTATTATCCTTGGGTTTATCTCACACTTGGGGGCTAAATCTTTGTGATAACATGCTCCTTCCCTTCTCATTTCTTATGTGTATCACTACGTTAAAACAATCACCCCCATTGAGGCGTGTGTGATCGCTTTAACATAGGGGGGCATACACCCTGTTTATCCCTTCAGGATACTTGAAAATTTCTTGGCGAACTTAGTTTTGCCTTGAAAATTTTTGGTATTTTTTGCATGACTCATAGTGAGGGAACCTTACTACTGACAGTCATGGTTCTCCCTCGTGATCTTCCCTTTTACTTTGTCAATCGAAGTCGTAAGATCCCTAGTCCACTGGGGGCTTGGTGTGTCTTGCCTCCTTGACGTGGTGAAAGTCTTTCAATGTTGTTTCCTTGTACTTTACCGGAAGTATGAGCATACATACTCCGGCTAAAGTGGGGGCTAAATGTAGCGTCCTAAAATTGCGACACTTGCAATTTTGACTACATTTCGGTCTTCACGATGGCGACGCAACACGCAACCTGAATGGAGACCCCGAAACCTATTTTTGACACCAAAAACTGCATTTTCTTGCACCCTGGCCTGAACCTCCTTTGCACCCTGCTGTCCCGGGAGGTGGGACCAGAGCACTCAGCGCCCTGGTCCTTCAGGACCAGGGCACCCAGCGCCCTGGTCCCCCAGGACCATGGCGCCCAGCGCCCTGGTCCCTGGCCCTATTTTGGGCCCGGTCTCCTATGGGACTTTGGGTCTTTTTGTTTGCAAATTGGAAAATTATCTTTGCTGGTCGGCCTAAGGTCGGGAAAATCAGTCTATCAGCCCTAATTGACAAGTATATAAACTACATTTTCCTCTCCCATTTTGGTAAGATGGACATATGTGTACAAGCGTGGAAACTATACTCAGACATTCAAGCATTCAAACATTCCTTCAAGCATTCATTCCAAGTCTCCATTCAAGGCTAAGTGTTGCATTCAAGACAAGGATTCAACCATTGAAGAGGAGATCACATACTACAACATACAACATACAACAAACAACAACATCTATACCTTCGCACATAAGGATACAAACATCCTTACAACAAGGTATTAGTACTTGTTTTACATTACAAACATTTACATTTACAGCATTTCTCATTTCTTGGTTAATTCCAAAACTGGGGTTTGACCTAAAGGCAAACCCCTAATCCCTAACCCCCCAATCGTCTTTGCTTTTCTGTGTGTAGGTTGCAGGTACGCGGCTGAAATTGAAGATCTGGAATCCTTGTGCAGAGACAAATAGATCCCCCTTCGTTTCGCGGATTTTTCGGAGGACCGTGGTGCCAGGCGCCATCGTCCCGTCAACTTTTGCTCAAATTTGCAAGATAGCGCCGTATTGACATTTTACTGCTAATTCCAAGTCCGCAGCTTCATCCTATATCCCTATCTGAGTTTATAAGCGAATCTTTCTCACTTTCTATGCATTCCTAGCCTAATCATTCTATCAACATTCTTTACAAAAGAGGGTAGCCTTGTTGTCTTAACCCTTGAAATGCATTTAGCATCCAATCTTGCATTGTGTGGGATTGGATCTTGTGGGTTTCAACCCCTCTTTTGAATGTAAAGTCTCCCCTAAGTGAAAACCATCAACCCTAGCAACCTCCCTTCTCTCTCCTTGGAGTTGGAAGAGGGGAGAGCAACTAGGGTTCGATTGTGATTTTCCGCTTTACAAGCATCAACAATGTACTCATCTTCAATAGTAGATAGAGAGACTGAGTCATGCTTCTTACTATGCCATGAGACCAACCAGTCACCTAGAAAGAATGCATCACCACTTGTGCTCTTTCTATCATCAATGCATCTTGCCCAATCAAAATCAATGTATACTTCCAAGATTAAATCTCCTTGTTTAGGATACCGCAAGCCATAGTTGAGCTTTCCATGTAGATATCTAAAAATTCTGCTAACAACATTCATATGTGACTATTTTGGTGCAGCTTGAAATCTGGCCACCATGCACATTGCTTGAACTATATCTGGTCTTGAAGAAGTTAGATACAGTAGACTGCCTATCATGGATATGTAGAGAGTTTGATCCACCATTAGTGATTCATCATTCTTGCTCAATTTTATCCTAGTCACCATGGGGGTACTTACCAGTTTGTAATCTTCCAATTGGAATTTCTTTACCATCTCCTTTACATACTTGACTTGTGAGATAACGATTCCTTTATCTTGCTGTAATATCTGCAGACCAAGGAAGTATGTCAGTTCACCAAACATTGACATCTCAAATTTTGACTGCATTTGTTCAACAAATTCTTTGCAGAGAGTTTCCTTGTTGCCTTCAAAGATAATGTCATCTACATACACAACCACAATGATCATATGGTTCCCATCTTTCTTTATATACAAATTTCTATCTGCACTCCCCTTTTTGAATCCCTTCTCCTTTAGGTATTGATCTAATCTTGAATACCATGCTCTAGGAGCTTGCTTTAGACCATACAAGGCCTTCTTCAACCTGTACAAAAATGTCTCATCATCATGCAACAAAAACCCTTTTGGTTGCTCCGTGTACACTTCTTCCAAATTTCCATTTAGAAAGATAGATTTTACATCCATTTGGTATACTTTATAACCTTTATAGGTAGAGAAGGCTAGAAACATTCTAATTGCTTCTAATCTAGCTACCCATGCAAATGTCTCTTCAAAGTCAATTCCCTCTACCTGAGAGTATCCCTTGCACACTAGTCTAGCTTTATGTTGAACAATCTTACCTTCTTCATTCATCTTATTCCAGTATACCCAATTTGTGCCAATGATATTCTTGTCTTCTAGTCTAGGGACTAATTCTGAAGTCTTGTTCTTCTCAATCTGGTGCAGTTCTTCTTCCATGGCATCCATCCATTCTTGAGTAGTCATCAATGAAGAGCATAAAGTATCTTTCACCTACAAGTGCTTTTGTCCGAGTTGGACCACATAGATCTATATGCACAATTTCAAGTGGTCTTGAGGTGTTGTGCTCATTTGACTTGAAACTCACTTTATTTTGCTTACCTTTTACACATTCCACACAAAATGTGTTTACCGGCTTGATGATGGGTGGAATATTCCTCACACACCCCTTTTTGCCTACTGCAACTAAGTTATCAAAACTTATGTGACCTAATCTTCTATGCCACAGCCAACTTTCATCTACTTGACCTAACATGCATTGAGACTCATAGCATTCCTTCATATTATAAATGTTTCCATCTATTCTCTTTCCTTTTGCCACAACTTTACCAATACTATCTTTCTTTATCTGGAAACCGGTTGAGTCAAAGGTAAATTTGTACCCTTTGTCACACATTTGACTCACACTCAGCAGATTATGCTTTAGGCCTTCCACATAATATAAATCATGTGCCTTCAGTTTTCCATCAATGCTTAGAGTTCCTTTTCCCTTTATTTTGATGGAGGAATTGTCTCCAAATCTTATTGATCCACCATTCCAATCTTCAACTTTAATGAATTTATTTTTGTCACCAGTCATATGGTTTGAACAACCACTATCTACCACCCATAGATTTTTCCTTTCAGCATGCAATGCAGTTTGTACTATGAGACTTGATTATGCCTTTTATTTTTCTCTCTCAACCCATATTGGTTTGATTTCCTTCTTCTTGTCAGCCGCTATATCAAACTCAGGTTTAGTTACCAGCTCTTGATCTAGATTTGCCTTCATTTGTTTGATCTCCTTGTTTTTGCATAATTTTTCTATGTGTCCAAATTCTTGACAGTTATAGCATTTTACATTTTCATTTAAGGGGATGTTCTTAAAATTATTGTAGGGTACTAGTTTATTCTTCCTACAATCAAAACTCTTATGACCATATCCATTGCATTGATAGAAAACAACACTCATATTGTGGAGTGCATTAAAAGGATTTCTACTTTCATAGGTCATAGAGGGATTATTGATTAACCTACAGTCAGCTATTTTGTGCCCAAATTTGTTACACCGATAACAGTAACCATGAAAGTTTGAAACATATCGGTTAGGTTGTCTTGGTCTTGAATGGAACTGCCTCATTGGGGGTCTTCCCTTCATGTTGTTAAATCTGGTGAATCCTTCTCAGTCAATCCTTGTATTTCTCCTTGGGTCTGCATATTGGTGTAGGAAGTGCATGCTCCGGTTCATTTTTGCATACCGATTTGAGTGGCATTTTCCAACAACATCTATATATGTCTTTTTGCTAGTATCCTTGCTTACAGTGAATGTCTTCTTTTCTTCACCTTTAACTGAAGAGGTGAACATTATTCCTTTTTTAGATCTATCTTTGTGGGTTGAACTTTGACCTTCTTCAATGCCTAAGCCAAAGGTGTCTTTGGATTGCTTTTGTTTGCTCAACATCTAATCTAATGCCTCAATACTGCCTTCATACTTGCAACTCATTGTTATTTCTTCGTTACTCTCTTCAAGCTCCTTTTTGAGCTTTACCATCTCTTCTTCTAGCTCTTGATGCTCCTTTTCTTTCTTTGTCAGATCAGATGTTGTAGCTTCACAAATCCTCTTAGTTTCTTCTAGTTGCAATTTCAAGTTAGATATGACTTGATCGGACTCATCCAGAGACTGCTTCTAGAGATCTTCTTCATCTACTGCAACAAGCATAACCCTCTTGAGTTATATTCTTGTTTTACTCAATTATTCAAGCACACTGATAAGTTTGCTCTCCAAATCAACTTTAGCTTCAATATCCTCTTCTTCCTTATCTTCATCAGCTAGTCTATCAAGTACCATGAAAAGATTGATTTTTCTATCGTTGTCATGGTAATCATCTTGTGATGCATTTTCATCATTTTTTGTGTCATCCTCAATGGTATATAGAGTGTTTTGGTTCCGGTATCCTCTCCTTCCCTGCTGGTAGTCATTCCTTTGTCTATCTTTGCCGATAGATCTTCTAAACTCTCTTGACTCATCTCCACTGATTTCTTTGTGAGAACAATTTGCAGTGAAGTGTCCTACCTTTCCACAATTGAAGCATTTAAGTGGTATCTTTCCTTTGTACCAGTCACATCCTCTTTTGAGCTTCCTGAAAAAGTTTGCTACTTCTGCATCAAATTCTTCACTGGATTCTTTATGAGTAGAAAATTCTTTGCCGTTTTTGGTGATGTTGAATCCTACTTCTTTCCTTGAGGAGGTATCACCCATTGTTTTCATCTCATAGGCTATCAGAGAGCCAAATAACTCATCCATTGTAAAAGTCTTAAGATCCTTGGCTTCTTCTATGGCTAACACCTTAGTATAATATTTGGGAGTGAGAGATCTAAGTATCTTATTCACAAGAATCTCTTCGGCAATCTCTTCTCCAAGTCCTCTAATAGTATTCATGATCTCATCAAATCTATGAAGATAGTCTGAAATCTTTTCATCATCTTTCATTTTGATTCTTTCAAGTTGGCTCCTTAGTTTTTGCAACTTGGCTTCTTTGAATTTTAGATCTTCCTCAAACAACCTTTGCAATTTGTCCCATGTCTCATTTGTTGAAACACAATGCATGACTTTGACATATTCATTATTGGATAGTCCACTCAAGATAGCATGTTTTGCCTTTGCATTATTCTCATACTCCTTTTCTGCATCTAGATCAGAGGGAGGAGTATTAGCAATGACATACACATTCTTGATCGACAACCACACATCAAAACCAAGAGATGAAATATATGTCTCCATTCTTCTACTCCAAAAGGCATAGTTGGATCCATCAAACATGGGGGCTTTTGAGGAAGAAAACTCACTTCTTGCTATTGTGTTCAAAGTCCAGAATCTACCCAAGGCTTAAAGATAACCAAGAACCTAGGCTCTGATACCAATTGTTGAACACAGAATACCATTGAGAGGGGGGTGAATCAATGGTTCCTAACCTTTTTGATTTTCTGATCTAACCTCTAAATATCTATTCTTCACTTAACTACCAAATAGTCATACCGGTAGTACAAAAAGAAGACCAAATAGATCATTCACACACAAGTAACTTCACAACACCAGATTTATGATGAAAACCTAATATGGGAAAAACCTCGGTGAGAAAAGCTACTCAAGACTACTATTCCAATCCAGCCTCATAGGCAAAACACTAACTTACAAAGATTTTGGGCAGCAACCAAAGGAGCACCAACCCCTGCACCAAGCTTCAACTTGGTGATGTATATTGAAATACTATTTGAATACAATTAAGGCTTCTTGTTGTAAATGAATTTTGCAACTCTTTAATCAAATAACTCTTTTTTGGTTGATAGTCTTTTCTCCTTCACTGAATCTCACACTTCTCGTTGTAAGATTACTCTCTCTAATTCTTGACCTTTGTTATCTTTCTCTCCCTCTCACACATAGTCTCTCAACATACTATGTCACACTTGGATGTTGCCTAATCTGCAACATCTTGCCAGTTAGGCTCAACTGCAAGATTATAGTTCTACTGGTAGAACCCTCTCACCAATATGATTGCTCACGCACACTGCAAATTTGTTATAACTCTCTCTATGGCTTGCAATCATTCTCCTTGCTCACACTCTCTTCTCTTCTCCTTCTTTGCAACATCAAGAAATTTTTGTCTTGAGATATTATTTCTTATACCGTGATTTCCCACCAGAACGCAATTCAAAAACCTGAGCGGCAAGGGTTTCTTCTTTCTGACACAATCTTGATGAGATCCAATCCTACCTATGTTGGATCGATCACGTGTCTTTCAAGGATGCACCTATACACAATTTCCATTATCCAACACACATTTTCTAGAAAAAAGGCAATCTTAAATAAAATCTTCTGTCACGAAATCATTTGACACATAAAGTGTTTCAGTAGTTTCCTTTTCGAGGACTTCTTGAATTGAATTTCCTTTGCATTGATTTAGGTGCCAACTACTCCCTAATATTCCTCTGTCATTCCTTCTTCCTCAAGCTTCAAACAGTTAGATACAATCCTATGATTTGTGGCTCCTTCATTAATGGTGATTATCTATTTCATCTACCCTATCGATGAGGCTTTACCAACCACAACATGTTTGCCTCCTCTACTCCACATGGCATTACAGTGATCAAGACATGGCCCACCAACACATAGTCGGTCTAGTAAATACATACCAGTACATCCCTTTTCCAGTAGAGCTTTATTATTTTGTTTAGCTGGTAGAGCACACTATACTGGTAGCACAACTTCCCCTCAATGGTTTGTGACAACTTTCACATTCTCCCACTTCATCATAAACAAAGAAGCCAACCCTGAGACCAGTTTGTACTTTACTGGTAGGCCTTGAATCTTTATGCTCACCCTTATGTGAATATCCATCATGTTAGTTGACTTCAATGACAACTTAGTGCCAAAATTCCAACAATCGCCATGTGTTGTAGATCACCAGTAAGGAAAGGATGTCAATTGGTAAGTGACATGTTGACTTGGGGAAGTCTAATCAATCAAGTGAGTGGTTGTCATCCTGCAAAGGTCAAGACCAGTGTACAAGAAGAATGGGAAAGAGGTTAAGCAGTTATTTTTGATGAAGAGGCAAAATATTACCTAAATCACATCAACACTGGAGGAGAATAATGAACATGCCACCGATATGCTATGAGGTTGCCGATCAATAGGACTCGTACTGGATGAAGATGCAGTCATCATCAGAAGCAATGTCTAACAATGAAAGTGCCATCACCAGATCACATGTGCTTGTTTGAAGAAATGCTACACAAATAGGGAAGTCACATAAGTACAATGCAGGATGTAGAAGACAAGGTCCCACTCCACCGATAAATGAAACTTATCTCCAGGCATGCATAGTGTGCATCATGATTCTTTGAGATAAGAGAAAAGAGGTAAAGGCATGTTGAAATGCCTATATAGAAGGAGTGTGGTGTGTTTGTCATTTTGAAAAACTAGTTGTGATATAGTTTGAGTTGATCATGAAGAGGGCAAGGCTGATCAGATGTTTTCAGAGGAGATTGGCCCAAGTGAAGATGAAGTCTATTGATAGTTGATGACAAAGTGTCATCAAGAAGGTTTACCGATATGAAATTCCACTAGTAATATAAGAAAGGTGCAGATGCAGATGTCTTCCCACCTTGTGGGAATGAGCATGCTCAAGATAGACATGTCTGATGACCGCACAAGGTGTTCCACCAATAGTTCAGCAGAGAGTAGACATGATGAGTTAACCGGTAGAGTGTGAGATGCCTATAGGGTTTGTATATCGACAGAGAAGAGGAACTGATAGAAGTGTTTGGTTGGTGATCCTATCTGGACCAACATGAAGAACCAAGTTGGCAGATGGTTGACATGGATGCCACTTGGAGTCAAGGTGGTGAACCTACATTTGGATAAAGATGAAATGTACACCGACAATGTAGTTGTAGGATTGGTCGACATTAATGGAAGGTCCCACAAATCACAAGACATGTTGCAAAGATTTTGTAGGGGTTTGTGGCTTGAGGTCTGGAGGAAAACTATGAGCCAACTAAGAGTGATTGAGAAGATCAAGGTGGATGAAGGAAACAATAGAACCAAATCTTGGTATTTGACCAAGAGACCAGCCAATAGGGTAAAAAGAAGATTGCCAGAGATGGAAGGCGTGATCTAGGAAGCACATAAATAGTGGAGTTGTGCAGGATGGCAATCTAGAAGATCCGATCGAACATGATCTAATTGGATTTGGTTTTCTTCGAGGATGGTGAAGAAACCCTAACCTCCTAGAATTTGATTTGGCTCTCCATGGGAAAACCAGTCTATAAATATGAAGGCAAAAGACATTGTTAGCTATTGATGTTGAAGAGAAGAAATATATTGTGCTATTGCGAAGTGATTAAGTGTTGCTTCTGCATGTGAGATAAAATCAACCAAGTGCTCAGAGAGTATCTTAGACAAGAGGGAGAGTGAAGGGCATAACCCATAGTGGTCATACCGGTAGTGCAAAAGTGAAGTAGGTTGCAGAGAAGGTAGACAGAAAACTTGCAAAGTGTTGTACTGGTAAAGAGCAGAGATTAAGTTGGAGATCCAGTAGAGAAAAAGAAGAGGAGAGTTGTACCGGTAGGGCTTACCGACAAAGAAGCAGCAAGAGAAGTGAGTCGGTATTGTAGAGAAGGTATCTCACCGACAGAGTAAGGTATATGAAATGGTTGCAAGATTCACTTGTAATAAGATAACTACTTTTGTATTTGAAATTTACTTTAAGAACATTGAGTTGTAGCTCATTGTAGGGGTTGGTGCTCCTTTGGGTTGTAGCCCATAAAGTCAGGGGTTGGTGCCCTAAACTTTGTAACAATGTTTTCATTGTGAGGCTGGATTGGAGCAGTAGACTCAAGCAGTGTTGCTCACTGAGGCTTTTCCCATCTTGGGTTTTCCTCGTAAATATTGGTGTTATGAGATGTCCCTTGTTTTTCTCTTGTGTAGGTCTCTCTACTAACTTGTAAGTCTACATTTAGTTAGAACCATTAACCGATGTGCTCACATGGGATAGATAATGGGAAAAGTTTGAGAACCACTGCTTCACCCCCTCCTCCTCTCAGTGGTGCATTGTGTCTAACAATTGGTATCAGGGTATAGGTTCCTAGTTAGAAGGGTGATCTCCAACCTGGGTGGATTTTGGCCTAAGGACACAATGGTTTGTCTAGTGTCAATCTCTGCTCCTTTATTTATTGGTTGTAGAATGGAAGTCTTCCTATCCTCTTTAGGGTTTGATATATGGTTGTCACTAGTTGATGGTCTCCCTAGAAAGGTCAGTCTTCTTACTGGATCTGTACAAGAAGGAAGAAACTAGTGTAATGAAGAAGCCATGAAGGCTATTTTCAATGGACTCACTAGTGATGTCTCCTCACCGGTGGACAAATGGACAACAACAAAGAGCTTATGGGAAAGATTGAAGAGGCTCTATGGAAATGAGCCCACTACTGTAGATTTAACATGTGAAGGAAATGTGAGAAATACATCTCATGTTTGTGAGGATGATGAAGATATATCTGCTAGCATCCATAGTAGTGATGAAGAAGGAATCCACCTCTTCATGGCTCAAGGATTTGAAGAAGAGGAGCACACATCTAAAAGTGCCAGGGCAAATAAATCCCATCGACAAGATGCATTTGGAAGTGATGAGGAAGGGGAAGAAGAGGATGAAGCAAAAGTTGATCTTGAAGGAGAGCTTGTGAATGCACTTGAAGAACTCAATAGAGTTAGAAGGGAATACAAGCTATTCAAGAACGTTGCTACAATAGAGCAGAACCAGGTGACAAAATGCCTTAAAGATACTGATAAATTTTTCTTAGAGTTGAAGTCTCATGAAGAGAACACAAAGGTGTGCCAGTGTGAAGATCTAGCCTCTCAGCTAGAGATAAAAGATAAAGAACATTATAAGTTGCTCGCAGAAATAGAGGTCCTCCAAAATGACCCTGAAAAATGTAAAGATGAGCTCAAGGTGAGAATTCGGTCTGATGGCAACAGTGATGCCTTGGAATAAATGTTGAAGAAGCAAAGGCACATCAAGGACATTGAAGGACCAAGAAGTGGTGTCGGTGAATGCTCCACCAGCAAGAATGTCCCCCACAATGACATTCTGTTTATCTCCTCAAATGGAGGAAATAAAGGCCAGACCTTCCTAGTTAGAAATGCTCCTCGAATGAAGGTTGAACTAACCACAACTGGTGAGGACTTGCAGACTAGGGTGAAGACCAGAGCTACAAAGAGGAACAATCATGCAGATCCCAAAGGTAAAGGGAAAATGGGAGAAGACAACTTCATCAAAAGCAGGGAGATAAGGAAGCAACAAAGAAGACCCTCTATCAATAGAGGACAAAGAAATGCTACTACCCATAGGGCGAAGAAAGTGTGGGAGGAGAAGAGATCAGATGGAAGAGCTACATAGAATGGACAATCAAGAATCCATTCTCAAAGAAGAAGAAATGGAGATGCAAAACCGATAAGATCTCCTCATGCATGGGAGAATAAATTTGTAAGTCATATGCCATCATTTACCGGTTACTGTTTTGCATGTAATTCCTATAGCCATAGGGCAGAAGAATGTAGAAAGAGATCTAGAAGGAATGACCTAGGATCTCATAGAAATCATGCATATGAGAAAAATGTATCTAGGAGTAGATACATGCATGTCCCCTCTCCCGGTTATGAAAATGTTGTCTATCATAACTGCAATGTTTTTGGCCATAGAGAATTTGAGTGCAGGAAGAGGAACTTGCAACCACATGGAGGCTGGTACAATAACTATGATCTATAGAAAAGTGAAAACAAAGCATATGGAAGTTAGAGACCTACATGGAACCAAAGGAGAAATGTCCCTACGAGAGCAAGAGGTCCACCAGTCCCAGTTGCTAGTCATAGCAACATGACCAGGAGGAGATGGTTAAACCGATATGTCAAGAGATTTCCCAATCATGAAGTTGGGATGGATGTTGTGTGCTACTATAGAAATACCTCTGGTAGTAATGGAGAATCAGGAAATGGAAGGATCCATTAGTAGAAGAAGTAAAGACCTTCTCCCCAGCCCGAAGATGAGAGGAAGAATGAGACCAAGAAGGTATGGAGGAAGAAGACCATGGGCCACCACTATGCACTCATTGCATAGGTGATGTCTCCTAAGGCCTAAAAGAGATGTAGGACCTTAGGGGGAGTAGCACATTGAACTTATCATTCACCCCCTTAGTGATGAAGGCAAGATGGAAGGACATGTTGTTGTTGGTATGCAGAATGAAAATGAAAAGATAAGTGTGTGTAGAGGCTTCCTTGACTACACACCTACAGATGAATGTTGGATCACTACGGATGTGTTAAGTGCATGACAAGATAACAATTGGAATCATATACATGGTGACACAAGATGTCAAGAGTCACATGAAGGTGCTTCGGTAGTGATAATGGACCATTACAAGAAACTGGTATGTGCAGATTGTTACAGATATGACTACCAACAAGTACCTGCAGGTTATGTAAGACAATAAGGTTGGAGATCATTGCAATAGCCCCGGTAGAATGGAGTGAAGCTATGTCTTAGGTAGTGTTGGCTATGTCTTAGGTAGTGTTGATGAAGACCTGAACGACATGAGTGGGCCCTTTTGCTGATCATGTAGGCTTGCATATCTTTGGGCTAACCAATTTATTTTATGGCATGATGATGTCATTGTGTGAATTCAGGATCATGTCAGAAGCTGTGGTGGATACAATGGAACTAAAGGATCATCAGATGATCATATATGCATGGCTCAACCAATATATGGTGAAGATTGGAGTCCCGGTATTGGACTTGACCAATGATGAGAACCTAAGATGTGTAACTCAGGGGGAGTTCAAGTTCTCATGATGCAGAACTGACATGCTTGAACTGATAAGGATACTGACTGCCCAAATTGCTGATGAAAATTGTAGTAGGAATACCTGGGAGAATTTCATTGTAAGGGGTATCTACCTGTCCTTTGGTTGGTTTCATTGGTTGTACAATCACATTTGATTCCTAAAGAAATTTGGATCAAACAGGAGGTGATGCAAGTTGACTAGTAGGTGAGTAGTGTTCACTTACACATCCCTATGAAATTTGAGTGTTTTAACAAATGGTACATTTTTTACATACTCAATTGGTGTTAGTTGATGGTTGAATCCTCCATGTCAAGAGTTGTGACTTGAGAAAATGTAACAATTTGTAACAATTGGTATCGAAGAAGGAAAGACATTTGGTAAAGACAAAGGGGGAGAAAGAATTCTATCAGTACTTGGTAAATACAAGGAGGAATGATATCTTGACAGTGCCCTTTGCCATTGTTGTCAAAGGGGGAGAAGGATTTTGTAGTATACAACATACTCCATGTGTTAAGAATCCATAGATCAATGAAAGGGGAAGAAGGATTATGTAGTATGTCGGATACTACATGAGTTGACATCAATGCCAATGGGGGAGATTGTTGGCATTGGATTGTCATTGATGTCAACCGGTATGGGATTACTATCAGCATGAGAGATGTATTTGCAACACTATCAAGAAGAAGTATAGGTTGAGATATCCTAGATATCACCATGTGTTGGAGATCACCAGTAAGGAAAGGATGTCAATTGGTAAGTAACGTGTTGACATGGGGAAGTCTGATCAACCAAGTGAGTGGTTGTTAGCCTGCAAAGGTCAAGACCAGTGTACAAGAAGGATGGACAAGGGGTTGAGTGGTTGTTTGTGATGAAGAGGCAGAATGTTACCTCAATCATATCAACACTAGAGGAGAACAATGAACAGGCCACCAATATGCTATGAGGTTGCAGATCAGTAGGATTCCCATCGGATGAAGATGCAGTCATCATGAGGTGAAATGACTGACAGTGAAAATGCCATCACCGAATCACATGTGCCTATTTGAAGAAATGCTCCACAAATAGGGTAGTCACATAAGTACACTGCAAGATGCAAAAGACAAGGTTCTACTCCACTGGTAAATGGAACTTATCTCTAGGCATGTATAGTGTGCATCATAATTATTTGAGATAAGAGAGAAGAATTAAAGGCATGTTGAAATGTCAGTACAGAAGGAGTGTGGTGTGTCTTTCATTTTCACAAACTAGTTGTGATATAGTCCGAGTTGATTAGGAAGAAGGCAAAGCTGATCAGATGCTGCTAGAGGAGAATGGTCGGACTAAAGATGAAGTCTACTAATAGTTGATGACAGAATGTCATCAAGAAGGTTTACCAGTATGAAAGTCCACCAGTAATATGAGCAAGGTGTAGATGCAGATGTCTTTCCACCTTGTGGGAATGAGCATGCTCAAGATAAAAATGTATGACGACCACACAAGGTGTTACACTGATAGTTTAGTAGAGAGAAAAATGAGTTAACTAGTAGAGTGTGAGATGTTGGTAGAGTTTGTATACCAATAGAGAAGAGGAACTGATAGAAGTGTTTGGTCGGTGATCCTATTTGGATTGACATGAAGAACTAAGCTAGTAGATGGTTGACATGGATGCCACTTGGAGTCAAGGTGGTGAACCTACATTTGGGTAAAGATGGAATGTACACCAACAATGTAGTTATAGGGTTGGTTGACATTAATGGAAGGTCCCACAAATCACGGGACATGTTGCAGAAATTTTGAAGGGGTTTGTGGCTCAAGGTCTGGAGGACAACTACGAGCCTGCTAAGAGTCATTGATGAGATCGAGGTGGATGAAGGAAACAATAGAACCAAATCTTGGTGTTTGACCAAGAGATCAGCCAATAGGGTAAAAGGAAGATCGTTAGATATGGAAGGCATGATCTAGGAGGCACGTAAATGGCAGAGTTGTGTAGGTTGACAATCTAGAAGATTAGATCAGACATGATCTTATTCAATTTTTGTTTGCCTCAAGGATGGTGAAGAAACCCTAACCACCTAGAATTTGAATTGGCTCTTGGTGGGAAAACCAGTCTATAAATGTGAAGGAAAAAGATAAAGTTGTATGCAGGAAAAGTGGGTCGATAGAACTCAATATGTGAAAAACTGAGCTCTATGGAGCCTTTCTCACACACCCACAGGACTTCTTGGTGCAAGCTATGGAGTCATGAAGCATGGCTCAGCTTCCCAAAGATGGTTCCATGGTTCTCTATCTTGCACGATCCCTTAAACCAATGTTTTTGCTCTTAGATCATTGAGAAAAATGGTTTAGGGATGGTAAATGCAAGAACGAGGGTGTCTTTTGTTGATTTTTAATATGAGATGAATCCTAAGCTATGCATGATGCTACAAATGCAATAAACTAGCTATAAGATGACAAGGTTAGTAAACAAAACTATCCTAGCATGCTATATTAGTTCATGATTTAAGCTATATGATAAGGAACATACTCTAAATCAGCATATTTAGATTAATTCCTAATTTAAAAGAGAAGCTAAATGATGAGCATATAAAATATGAAAGATTGAATGGATTTGAGTATAAGTGAGATGCTAAAGTCTTGGATATCTCAAAAATGGAGGAATGAGAGCTCTATTTATAGCAGAAACAAGGCAATGGATGGCCAAGATTGAAAGAGTTAATCAAGGGCCAAGTTTAAAAGTTGGGAATCCATGTTTGTAATTGGCACCAATGAAATGGTGACAATTGTCAACATAAGGTTGGTTGAGAGGAGGTGTAAGAAGCATTAAATGCTTGAGAAGACCTCATGGTTACCCTAGGGGTTAAGGGTTAAGGTTAGGTTAAGGTTATCCATTGGATAAAGCTTTTACCCAAAGGATAAACTCTTGTGCAAAGGTTTAAGGATAACCATGGTCAAAGAAATAAATGCTTGATGAGACCCTTGGGTTAGATGGAGGTTGAGTTTATGGAAATTATTTAACTATGTAAGAGGGTTTGAGTTAACCATTAATGGTTATGAAGACTTTGGGGATAACTTTGTAAGAGTCCTTCCAAATTGGGGGCATTCAACAAGTTAGCTTGTTGAATGGATAAAGGCTTTAATGCATTTTGAAGACTTTACTCCAAATTTGAGAAGTGACCTCCTCAAATTTAGGGGAAAGGGATAATGGATGGGTTTGAGTTAATTAATTAGGATTAGAAGAATCTAGAAGAGGTTAGAAAGAGGGTTATGTATGCAAGTGGGAGGTGTAGGATTTTGCAAGTGGGTGAGGGAAAATAGGTTTTAATTGAATTTAATTAAATTTGGTTGCAATTAAATAAATTAGATTTATTTAATTTAGGATAACTATTTTAATTAAATTTGAATTTAATTAAAAAGTGGATAGGGGCTTTAATTGAATAAAATGGATTTATCCTATTAAATGGTATAGTGAATTTAATTGAGTAATTTACTTAATTAAATAGAGGAATGTGGATATTTTAATTAAATTGGATTTAATTAAATAGAGAAATGAACATAAAATATTCATTTAGGAATATGATCATTTTTATACGTCTACAATAGTTAGTTGTTGCTACTGAAGAGAAGAAATATATTGTGCTATTGTGAAGTGATTAAGTGTTACTTATGTATGTGAGAGAAAATCAACCAAGTGCTCAGAGAGTATCTAAGACAAGAGGGAGAGTGAAGGGTACAACTAGTAGTGGTCATACCGACAGAGCAAAAGTGAAGGAGGTTGCAGAGAAGATAGACAAAAAACTGGCAAAGTGTTGTACTGGTAAAGAGAAAAGATTAAAGTGGAGATCCAATAGATCTAAGAGGTGTACCGATAGGGATTACCGACAGAGAAGCAACAAGTGAAGAGCAACAAGAGAAGTGAGTTGGGGTTGCAGACAAGGTATCTCACCGACTGAGTAAGGTATATGAAATGGTTGCAAGATTCGTGCTTGTAACAAGATATATACTTTTGTATTTGAATTTTACTTTAAGAACACTGAGTTGTAGCTTGGTGCAGGGGTTGGTGCTCCTTTTGGTTGTAGCCCATAAAGTTAGGGGTTGGTGCCCTAAACTTTGTAACAATGTTTTCATTGTGAGGCTGGATTGGATCAGTAGACTCTAGTAGCATTGCTCACCAAGGTTTTTCCCATCTTAGGCTTTCCTCATATATATTGTTGTTATGAGATGTCCCTTGTGTAATTTCTCTTGTGTAGGCCTCTCTATTAATTGATTAGAAGAAAAGCTAAATGAATTAATTAATAAAATGTTTCAATTAAATTAATTAATAGAAGAATTTGAAATGAATTAAATAAATTAATCTTTTTAAAATAACTATTTAATAGAAGAGTAATTATTAAATAAATATAAAATATTTATTTAATTGCTCATAGACAAATTTATTTGCATACATTTTTCCCCTCTTTGAGATGATGTTGAGACAACATTGTTTCAAAGATTAAATCAAGTCTCAATAATGCGCCTAACGAAGATAAAAATCTTGATTGTGTGTCGAGAGATTGATCGTGAAATTGTTGAAAATTTTTGAGTGAGCGATTGATCTCACAATATTTGATTTAAAAGATTTGATTGACCATAGGCCTCTCAATTAAATTCATTTTTGAAAAACAAATAAAATTGCCCCCACTTCCAAAATAAAAAAAAGGTAATAATAAAATTAACCTAAGTCAGTTTTATCCTCATTTGCAAATTTGTCAGCTTTTGGAGACAAAATAAATTGGAGTGCTGAGCTGGCATGATGGTGATCCCATTTAGAGCCATCGATTGGAGCGCGTTCATTGATATCAAAGACCTATTGAGTATAGCCCACTGGTGAGTGACCTATCCTGATCTTGGTTTTTTTTATTTTTGTATGATTTTCTGTGATTGACACATGATTTAGGATAAATATAAAAATTTCTGATTTTCGCACTTAGGTGTAGTGCTTTTTCATTGTAGATTAGCGCATTTATAGTTTTGGTTACCACATTTGTTAGTTTAATGCATGCACATTGAGTGTTCAAGCAATCACTTAGGATGTTAGCGCAAATGTTAGGTTAGCACAAATGCTTGATGAGTTCACACAATCATGTGATAGGGTAGTGCTTCTGAGTTGGTTCACGCATGCACATATTTGTTTAGCGCATTCGATGATTAGGTTACCATTGTCGGTATTTGCATGAATATTGCATTGATGAAGCTTAGTGTTGTCATTGATGTCAATAGCAACCGGTAATGAAGATGTATTGCAACTGGTAATGATGCAATAATGCAACCAATAGCAAAGCAGTGAAGAAAATCGATATCGGTATTATTATTGAAGTAGAGTGATCAACCGGTAACCCTAACCATTTGATAAGTAGAACCCTAACTGATGGAGCTTGGGGAATTGGTTGTGATGATCTATGACCGAATGGTGATCATAGATGAAGATGCCACATATGCATGATGTGTGTGATGAGTTTCAAAGTAGATTTGGTGCATGAAGATTGATGTTTATCTTGGGAATGATCAAATGCATAGCATTAAGTGAAACCATGTGATGAGTTATAGGATCCGATGTGTAGTGGTTTAGGAGTGGTTGAAGTTTTCTAGAACAATGTTTAGTTGATTGATATATAATCCAATGATCATGGTTGAACCGATATGTTTGTAATCTCTATGAGATTTGTAGGTTTTGTGATGTGTTACTGACCTATTGTATTTTCTTATAAGGGCGATGAGTTGTTTGTTATTGTGTTGGAAAATTTGGTTAAGTGTGGTAGTGTGCTTGTTGCCAAACCAGAAAAAGTGTTTGCAGAATGTTGTGAAGGCAGATAGGAGCATAAAAGGATCTGATTAAGCAGGGCATTTCTATTACCAGATCAGCAAAGACCCTATTGTTCTCTAACCATTACAACAATTAAATCCCTTAGTCAAGTAAGCTTTAAATGGCTTGGTGTTGTTTAAATCCTCTAACCAGGTGATCCATTAGCTTGGATTTGAAATCCTCTACTACAGTTACCTCTAAAACGGTATTGACTTTAATAGGGTATTGTAGTTAGTCCCTTAATCAGGTGGTCCCTAAGGAGATCTATTGTTAACAGGACACTATTTTATAAGCTTCTAACAAGGCTTGGCTCCTAACAGGGCAAACTTTAGAAGAGTTAAAAATAGTTGTGGGTATTCATCCCCATCATGGTTTTTCCCATTTGGGTTTCCACATGAAAAATAATTATGTCAAGTGGTGAATAATTTTGTGGATGTGTTTTGATATGGTTGATATGATTAACTGGTAAATCAACTTAGATATGCTTAGATGGCTAGATATGATCTGAAATGAGCTATTACTAATATTAGTGAAGTGGATTAATGTTTTGGTTAAATGGAATGTGAGTTCTAGATCTGTTACATTGTATCACTATTTTTTTGGTCAACTGGTGAATTTTGACAGTGAAGTTGTAGTTTTTTATATAGTGACTAAACCAGTTAAGTTTAGTGATTGGATTCTGAGTTGAAATTTTGTTTGGAGAAAGTTTAGGTTGTTTTCTATCTACTGATTCACCCCTCCCTCTTAGTAGTTGATCGGATCCTTATAGTTTCATCATATTATCAACAACTTCTATTTGAAATGAACTTTTTGAATTGATTCAAAATTTTAAGTCTAGTTTGTTTGATTGGTTTGATGTTTGATACTTGAATTTGATAGATTGATAGATAATTGATGTCTGATTAATAGAGGATTTGATAAATTTGATGCATAGGATAGATGATTTATTGATAAGATAGCTGATTAATTGATTGATAGCTTGATTGATTGATTGATAGCCTGATTGATTGAATGATAGCCTAATTTGCTTGATAGAAAAGATTTGATTGAATGTTAATTTGATTGATAGAAAATATTTGATTGAATGTTGATTTCACTAATAGAAATTATTTGATTGAATGTTGATTTGACTGATAGAAAAGATTTGATTGAATGTTGATTTTGATTGAACGAGAGAAACTAGATGTTCTCCAGTGTCAGGAAAATTTTTGGGCAATGTGCCATTTAGTCCTAGAGTTGGCTTGGGATGATATTAGACATATTGATGCTTGTGGATTCCATCACCTCTTATACATAGTATTATACATAATAGGGGTTTATTGATTGCATTAGTTGAGAGATGGCATAGTGAGCATAACATGTTTCACCTACCCATTGTTGAGATTAGTATGATAGTCAAGGATGTCTATAGGATTCAACACATCCCTATGACTATAAAGCTCATCTAATATGACCACCAAGATCTTGGTGGGATTGAGGCATGCAGGACAATGTTCGATGATGAGAGCATCATGGGGGAGAGATTATATGGGAGGACATGATGATGCATTTTGAGAGTCTCCCAGTGGTTCTTGTAGGGTTGATTGGTGGGTTTATTTGTCCTGATAGAAGATCTTGAGCTTTTGTCATTGGATGGGGAGGGATCTTGCAGAGCATGATGCAACATCATACTTGATATGCATGGGGTGTGTGTATGCTTGCACATTTATATCATGATCTACATCAGGTTGTTTATGATGGCAGAGCTAGTCTCTCGTCTGGATGCACACTACTTCAGGTCTAGTATTGGGAGCACATTTCTATTACCTAGGCTATTCATTATAGATTTTGCAGTGATGACCAGCCATTTGTATATTTGTATGGAGGTATCTTTAATCAGCCTAAGATGGGTAAGCTTGAGTATTGGTGATGGGTTTTAGACTCTATGGACATTGTGATTTGGAGGCCATATATTGATTGTGAGCCTTGGTTGGAGGACACTTAGATGTTGCCATTGATTTTGTAGAGTAGGCATTTGATCAACCACACTCCTTATATCATTGAGAGGTAGTTATTTGGTCACATTTTGAGATAGTTTGGTATTATTCAACACATTCCTTTTGGTGTCGCCATATATGCATGGTGATATAGGGATAGGCAAGATTGGGGGCCTTCGTTATCTTTTGAGATAGCATATGCAAATTTTTTGGTTGTTCCTATTGTAGCATATGATTTGAGATCACACATTTTGGATGCGAGGATTACATCAAATTATGCTCAGTACCTTATTTCACACCCCTTTTTGTGCATTACTAATCTTGCAGACCCTCCTCCTAGCTCAAGAGAAGAGGAGGATGATTCAAATGATCCTATTATTTGATGATGGAGATGGAGGTAAGAGCTTATAGCTGCACGAGAGGCCATGTGAGATGGGGGGGATGAGGGTGGAGATGAGACAGGAGGGAGATAAGGATGGAGGGGAGGTTGGGTTAGAGTCCAAGGAGGACCTTTTGGATAGGTTGGGAGAGTTGGGAGGCCTCTTCCTATGGCAGGGAGAGATGTCGGTCGGATTGGGAGAGACACAGGAAGAGGAAGATTTGGAGAAACGAGAGGATTACCCTCTCCATAACTAGGAAGAGGTGGTGGATTGGACAAAGGTTGAGGGAGAGGGATTTATTTTGGTTAGATGCATCCAGATCCAGGGGTGATTACAGCTCATGGTGGTTGGGATGAGGGGGAGGAGGATTTAGAGGATCACGTGCCCCTCATTCGACAGCAGATTATGTGAGCTACATGGGTGGAGACTCAAGTAGGTGGAGAGGGAGGTTGTGATGATGCCATGCAAGATATACCTCAGTAGGATGTGCCACAATAAGAGAGCATAGATGACCTTAGATCATAGATTGATTAGCTTAGGGCATAGGTTTAGACACTCACTGTTGAGAGAGACAAAGTTGTTAGGAGATATTAGGATACATAGGCTACTCTAGATCATATTCTGGCACTCTCTCAACTGTTAATGTTAGAGCACTGTACCGGTCTGGGAAGGAGACAACATTTTAATGACAATGATATGAGGATCTAGCCTCTATAGGCCAAAGAGTAGGGAGCTATGCGACTAATCCTACATCCGACAAGATGGATACTAGAAGTGGTGAGGTTATAGGGCCTCCTTAGAGGAGTAGGGGTCATGGAGAAGGTCCATCTGGAGGATCATCTCCCCACAACCACAGAGATGGAAAAAGTTAGGTGGGAGTAGTACAAGGCAGCCATGAGACTTGATTTGATATTATGAGACAGTTGTATGTTATTGATTATTTCTTTGATATCATTGTATACTTGGACTTTTTATTGTTTTATGATGATATGTAGATATGGACACTATATGATATTGATGGTTCATGATTTATTATGCATACTACTATGATGGTGATGACCTATATGCATTGATTACATGGATGATGCTTTACTAATCTATATATGTAGTGATTTCATGGATGATGTAATGATGATCTTTCCTTTCCTTTATATTCCTTGATGTTATCTTGATGATATGATAATGATCAATGTGATGTGATCATGATATTTATATATGCTTGACATGATCTATATGAAAATGATGAAAATATAAAATGATTTAGTTGACCTATATGAAAATGATTATATATGCAAATGGATGTTTATTTCTATTCCTTGATGTATATGCGTGTGATGATAAGATGATGAAATGATTTACTTGAAATGTATTTGATTTTTGATTTGATGATTATGGATGCGAATATAAATGCTTATAATGATTAAATGATGAGATATAAATAATGATGGAATAATAATAGGATTAAAGATTTTAAATGAAACTAATGATAATTGGATGCAAAAGATGATCATGATGAATCTAACTAATAATGATGTGATCAATGCAAATGACTATGAATGCAAACCTAATGCAATTAAAATGAATGCAACTGATAAATGATGAATAGTGAATGACATGATGATTATGATAACATGAAAACCTAATGTTTTAAAAGATGAAATGAACCTAATTAATTAAATGCAATCTAATGCAATTTATCATGATCAATGCAATTGTTTTTTTGTTTTTTTGTCCAAATATACTCAATCTTTATTTTAACCGTTGATCTCAAATGAAATGCTTATAATGCAACTAAAAATGACTGCTTATAATGCAAATGATAATGAACTAATCTAAAATGATCTAACCTAAATGATACTACCATTCCTCACATTCTTTCTTGTAACAGTGCTTGATTTCATCATTGAGCTTTTAAATGTTGTAAGAAAATACAAGCAACTTGACATAATGATTCAAGCTGACCTTAGTGCTTCTTACATCAATTTTGATATAGAAAGTTTATACAAGCAACTTGATATAATGAATCAAGTTGACTTGAGTGTTTCTTGCAGAACAGACAAGAATTATCCTTTTTCATGCATGACTCAGAACGTCCTCCTTGATCTTTTGCCAATCATATCCTTAGAAAAGTACATACCTTACTAAGAGATAAACCACAGACAACAAACAAAGAAAATAATGATGCCCCTATTGGAATTGCATGAAGATTGGAAGTGTTGTCATTGATGTCAATTGCAACTGGTAATGAAGTAGTAAAGCAACTAGTAATGATGAAATAAAGCAACCGGTAATGAAGCAGTAAAGCAACTGGTAATAAAGTAGTGAAGATCAATCAGTAACCCTAACCAGTTGAGAAGACAAACCCTAATCAATAGAGATTGGAGACGGCTGCGATGATTTATGACCGAATGATGATCGGTGATGAAGACTACGCATAAGCATGTTGCACGTGATGAGTTTCAAAATGGTTTTTGTGTGTAAAGATAACTGTTTGTCTTGGGAATGGTCACATTCATAGTATGAAGTGACAAGCACATGATGTGTTACAAGATTCAAAATGCGATGATCCAGGAGAGGTTGTAGATGCCTAGAAGAATATAAAGTTGATTGCATGTAATCTAATGGTGAAAATTGAACTGATGTGTTTGTAATCCCTATGAGAATTTTAGGGTTTGTGTTGTGTTACCGATCTAATGTATTTGTTTATAAGGTTGATGGATTGATTCAATGAGATATCATAAAATTTGGCTAAGTGTGAAATTGATTGTTGATGAACCAGGACGTGTGTCTGCAGAAAGATGTGAAGGCAGATTGGAGTGGTAAAGGATTTGATTTAGCAAGGAAGTGTTATTTCTAGATTGATCAAGAACTTGTTGTTCTCTAACCATTACAACAGTAAAATCCCTTAATCGGGTAAGCTTTAATAGGCTTGTTGTTGAAATCCTCTAACCAGGTAATCCATTAGCTTGGATTTGAAATCCTCCACTAAGGTTTCCTTTAACAAGGTATTTGTAGTCAATCCTTTAATTGTGTGGTCCTTAACTAGATCTGTTCCTAACATAATATTATTGTATAAGCTTCTAACTAGGCTTGGCTCCTAACAAGGTAAACTTCAGAAGAGTTCAAAATACTTGTGGGTATTCATCCCCACCATTGTTTTTCCTATTTGGGTTTCCACATGAAAAATCATTGTATCAAGTGGTGAATGATTTTGTGGATGTGTTTTTGGTATGGTTGATATGAATGACTGGTAAATATTCATAGATATACTTAAATGAATCGAAATGATCTGAAATATGTTATTATTGGTATTAGTGAAGTGGTTTAAGGTGTTTGTCAAATGGTATTTAAGTTTCAAATCTATTGCATTATATCACTGAAGTATTTGGTCAACTGATAAGGTATGTACTTTTCTAACTATTGATTCACCCCCCCTCTCAGTAGATGATCGTATCTTTATAGTTTCATCATATTATCAGTCCCATTCTATCTCCTCTAGTCTTGGACATTATCTAGTTTCATAAGACACATGATTAATGAGAATCAAGATATTAACACTGAATCTTGTGAGTCATACATATGTTCTCATGGTCATTATCTGATATAATCATCTTGATGAATGATCATTGATAATCCTTCGTTACTTGCTGGTTGAATCTTTGTATTCTAAATTTCACCATGTAGTTGTTACAAATGCCTTGATCTTCGTTGCCTTGTTATTTATCGTTTGTTTTGAAACCCTAGGTGTTTTTGGTTTTTCTAAGTTTTCTAAATGTTTTTGGATTTTCAAAGATCTCCTTAGCAAAAGGAGTTTAGGATTTTGCCCCCAGCAGATTTTTTATTTATTATGGATGTAAAAAGAATGATCCAAACCATGGTGAGATACAATTGCAGATTGATTGATTATGAGAAATCTAAGATAATGACTATGATAAGTATATCAAAGATTGATAATTGTTTGATAAGTTGCATATTTTCTGCTAATGGTTTAGAGCTATGAATGTGAAAGATAAGATGGATACACAAGGATGGATGGATATGATAGGATGGATAGATACGCAAAGCGATCTCATAGATGGAAGAACCCACTTTTAGATAGCGCCTGTTTACCAGGTTTTCACCATCTAAATCAATTGAATTTTTTCCATCTTTTATTTTTTTGTAATAGTTTTTGTTGTTTTTCATTGTTTTTGTATTTTCTCTTTTTATGCTTTTTAGGGATTTTTAGGTTTTTTCTACTTTTTCACTATTTTGGGTATTTTTGAGTGATACTTTTAAGCATAGAATTTCTTCAGACGCATAGTATTGATAGGCTCATCGAACCAATCTCCTTCTAGTGTAGATAATATGTATGCTCCTAAACCATATGTTGCTACCTCGACAAAGGAACCTAACCAGTTTGGCTCAAATTTACCTTTCTTTTCTCAATCTTGTTGATTTCATGGATTTTCTCTTAGAAATAGATCTCTAATATGAAAAATTCTTGGCTTAACTCTGTGATTGTAACTTCTCTCCATTCTCTATTGATATGCTTTCAAATGATCTAAAGCATTTTGTGATGCTCCTGAATCAGCTCAAGTTCTTGAAGTCTAGAGACTCACTATTCTTCTTCTAGGATAAGACCTTTCAAGGATACTTGTAGAGAAGATATCTCTAATTCTACTAGTAATATGTGGTGCAGGAGCACCTGAGCACCTGAATGCTCAAATCACAGCAGGTATAGCATTTTGTTGCAAATTAAGTATGTGTGTTTATTTTATGCTTCTATTAGGTTTAATAGGTTTTTTTTGTGGTGTAATGAGGTTTGGAACTCATTTTGTGTAAGAGTTTCCAAGATTTTTGGTTTTTCCTTAGTGGGCCAAAAATTGTCAATTTTGGGTCCAAATGAGCATTTTTGAATTTTTTATGTTGTAAATCCTTGAAAGGAATTGGAGCATGTTTATTTAGTGTTTCTAAATGATGTTGAGTCATTGGTTTGAGTGCCAAGTCATTGGAAGTCAAAATGCAATTTTTGAGCAACAAAAAGTTGTCAAAAAGTTGTCAAAAGTTGTCAAAAAAGTGGTTTTTGGTGGTTTTGGTTAGTTCCAGCCTATACCTGTCCATAAAAGGGCTTCAATAAGTTTTCACATGTATAAAAACCATGTTCCCATCATTGTATGGGTTGGTCATGTTGGAAAAGTAATAGAAATACTTATTTTGCTCTCATTTTTTGTGAGTTTTTAACTAGTTTTCTGTACTTTTGAGAGTACAGTCCGTACCATGGCTCCATGAGTCCGTACTACTCCTTTTTTTCATTGGTGTGACCTATCTTGATTTTTGAGTAGTGATCTCTTATCTTTTCTTGGGGTTTGGAACAATTTTTGTTTGGAGTGCTCTTGTGAAAGGCATTGTTTTGTGGTTCCAATGGAAGATCATTCATGGTCCAACTAATTTCTCCAAAGTCTCTTCATCCATGGCTTTGAGGGAATTTTTTGGATCTGTACAGACTATACCATACATCTATTTTCCTTTTCTAGCAATGTACAAGTGTTTGTAAACCCATGGCAAGTATATGAAGTGATCAACTTGGCTTGGGTATTCTTAATGTTGTGTGAATGGTACTTTATTGTTCATAGCACTGTACTTTGAAATTTTGAAGTAGAATTAAGTTGGCAAGAGTTATTATTGCACTTTACCATCCTTTTCTCTCTCATGACTTGGTTGGATGCAAGAAGAAAAGGTGTAAATAGACTGAAAGACAGTGTGTCACTGTTTCATTGTTAAAACCTCAGTGCCAACCTCCCTCAAGGACAGTATGGAATGATGGATTCTTTCTTTTATGTATCAAGGAATGTATTTACAAATGCTTTTAATACTAATAAGACAAGATGCACAAGTTGGTTGTAAAGGACCTAAATAAGGATCCTAGAGAAATGTATTTTCTATCACAGTCTTATATGGTTGCCATGTTTTGTGACATCTTTTGAGTGTTCAAACTCATAAGATCCTTGAAGAAGATATATGTATTATTTTACCTTGTTATTAACACCTTCTTGCAGACCAAGGATAGAGTGAAGAAGCAAATCAAATAAAGAAAGAAAGTTGTAATCAGTTGTAAGACTGTTAAAGTGCAATGATGGCGGTTTATGAGCAACAGTCATAAGAAATCCCTTCTTATTTGCTTTGCAGGGTGTTCAAAATCATGTTAAGTCATTGTTGCATCTGAATTTGATATAACTTCATTGTATTTGGTTTACAAATATTGAAAATGTATGCAAAACACTAAAAACATTGCTGTCCCAGTCCTCTAGACTGTTTTTTCTGTGTAAGGGCAGCAGTATGGCACTTGTTTGACATAATGATAATATCCTAAGTTGGCTTTTGGATCCTTGTAAGTTTTTTTTAGATTTCATAGAAATGTTTAAACATTCAATTTGGGTCTAGTATCATGGAGAAGACTTTTAAATTGCAAATCCTCACTAGAACCTTCAAAAACCCTTGAAAAATGCCTCTTTTGTGGGATAGTCCTCAAGCAGTCCGTACAGTACTTGCCATAGCAAAAATCCTTGATTATTCATCATAAATAGACCACATCTCCAAGGGTTTGTCATGAAGTTTAACAGATTGAGTAGGGTGAACAATTTTCACTAGAAACTAGGGCTAATTCTAGTAGCCTTTTTTGGAGCAAATTTGACAATTTCATGAAATCGGTAAGGAAGGAGAAGCAAATGATTGTTTCAAATCATAAAAATTGATGAGTTAAGCCCTGAGACACCCTACTACAAGATCCATAGCATTTCATTAAGTCATTTGATCAAAATTACCATTTGAACCTAGAAGTTGCCTTGAGTAAACCAACGTTCTTTGCACCCAACTTGGAAATTCTCATTCTTGAAAGGTGAAGGACAGTCAATAGACTTTGCAGACCTGTTTAGATGTTCAGTCAACACATTAATATGATTGAAATCCTTAAAGGTACAAACAAGGTTAGGTAAACCATGGTTCTCCAACAGTTGCCCATTCCTGGAAGAGAGGAGATTCAGCCAGTTGGACAACCAAACTTGTTCATTTTTGGTGACACTCAAGAGGAACTCATTTCAGACTTGAATGCCTTAGCATGGAAGGTAAGGAGGAGTGATGTCCAATACAATAGGGTGCAAGTAGTGTTGAATAGAGAGGAGGAGATAGGAGAAAGGTTTAGAATAATCCCATTTGTGCCTAGGGATTGATTTGGGAAGCACATTGAGAACAAAAGCCCACCAACCTCAAAGAAGACCAACTTCTACTCTACCTCCTCATCAATATGGCTTTTGATCCATAGACTAAGCAATATGGAGTTTCCCTTATTGGTGTGTGGATGTTGGTTCGATATGCCCAAAGAGCAGGATTTAGCTGAATATGCTAGTCTTTACCAATTTCATTAACTATTTTCTTCAAGATCTTTAGGATTGTCTTATTTGATGCCTCAACTTTACCATTTCCCCATGGATAATATGTTGTAGAAAACCTATGTTGGATATGAAATTTCTCACATAGTTCCTTCATGTCTTGATTTTTAAATGGCCTCCCATTATCAATAATGATGGTCATAGGGACTCCATAGTGACAGATTATGTAATTCAGGATGAATGATGATATTTGCTTTCCTGTCACCTTTATCAAAGGCAATGCCTCAATCCATTTAGTGAAATACTCAGTAGTAGTCAAAATGAACTTATGTCCATTAGAAGATGAAGGATTTATCTTACCCACTAAGTCAAGACCCCATTGAGAGAATGAGTTAGAAATTGCCATAAGAAGTAGTTCTTGTGATGGTGCGTGAACGAGATTCCCATGGATTTGACATTATTTGCATTTCTTAGTGTATGTAAATGAATCTCTCTCCATAGTAGGCCAATAGTAACCCAATCAAATAAGTTTATTAGCTAGTGTTAAACCACTTGAGTGCATGCCACAAATACCTACATGGACTTCGTTAAGAACTTTCTCAGATTCCTCTTGTTTGAGACATCTCAGTAGAGTACTATCTAACCTCTTCTATATAAGGTATCAACAATGATAGTACATCAAGATGACTAACAGATAAAATTTCTCTTTTGATTGTGGGATAGGTCAGGGGGAAGGATATTCTCTTTTAAGTATTGATAAGTTTGGCTATATAAGGATTGATCAGTTCCAGATATATGGCAAATCATGTGGGTATTCTGGGATTCAACAGTAGGATTCAAGATATCTTCCACCAATAATTCATAACATTGTTGATTTTCTTGATTCTACAAAAGAGATGCTGTTGTAGCCATTACATCTACTACTTTGTTGTCATTTCCTGGGATCTGAGTAAAAGATATTTCTTCAAAGTGTTCTTTCAAATATTCAACTAGTAGTTTATAGGGCATCAACTTGTCATTTTTAGTTTGATAATAATTATTTATCTAGTTGATTATGAGCTATGAATCACCATAAACATTCAATTCCTTGATGTTCCATTTAATGGCCATTTTGATCCCAATGACCAATGCCTCATATTGTGCAGCGTTGTTTGTGCATGGGAATCACAATTTGTATGATTTTGGCAATGTGTGACCTTGAGGTGTGATGAACAAGATTCCAGAACCTAATCCATATTGTGTATAGGAGCCATCAAAGTACAACTCCCAACAATTTATGCTAACTATCAGAATGTCTACATCAGGAAATTCAATATGCAATGGTGTGTCATCTTGCAAGGGTACTTCAACCAATTAATTAGTAATGACCCGTCATTTGATAACTTTTTGATCAGCATACTCTATATCAAACTCACTTAGTATCATAACCCATTTAGCCAATCTTCTTGTCAAAGTTGACTTTCTTAACAAGTGGATATATTTTTGCTATCAATTTTATAGAATGAGTTAGCATATAGTGTTGTAATTTCTAAGTTACAAATACAACTGCTAGACATGTCTTCTCAATTGATGTATAATTCAATTCATAGCCTACAAGTGGTATACTGATGTAATACACCACTCTTTATTTTCCTTCTTCATCATGTCATGCTAAAAGATCTCCTACTGTTGTTGTTGAAATGTAAAGCAACAATCATTTCCCTTTGATTGGTGATACCAGTATTGGAGGATTTGCAAGATATTCCTTGATTTGCAAAAAAGATTCCTCACACTTATGATCCCATTTGGATGGAAAATTCTTGTATAATAGGTGAGTGAAGGGATGACATCTATCTGTTGGCTGTGCAACAAATCTTCTAATCAATTGCAATCTCCCTTGTAGAGAACGCAATTGGCTTATGTTCTTAGGTGACTCCATCTTCATGATAGCTTTAACTTTTTCAGGATCTACTTCAATTCCACGAGATGATATAATGTACCCAAGAATTTTTCCAGAGGTAACTCCAAATGCACATTTCTTTGGACTCAATCTTAACTAATATTGTTCAATCCTATCAAATATCTTGTCCAAGATGTTCAAATGTTCTTTTCTTGTATGAGATTTTGCAAGTATGTCATCTACATAATCTTCCATAAATGTATGCATCATGTCATGGAAAATTGTTATCATGGCCCTCTGATAAGTTGCTTATGCATTTTTAAGCCCAAATGGCATGCCATTCCAGCAATAGGTACCCCATGCACAAGTGAATCCTATCTTTTCTTGATCTTCAGGGCCGATTCTTATTTGATTGTACCCCAAGAATCCCTCCATTAGGGAAAACATCTCATGTCCTATTGATAAGTCTACAATTATATCAATGTTGGGGAGTGGGAAATCATCTTTGGGACATGCTTTATTCAAATCTTTGAAGTCGGTGCAGACTCTTATGATTTTATCTGGTTTGGATACTAGTATAATGCTTGAAACCCATTCTAGATAGGCAACAAGACTTATGAAACCCACAACTAATAGTTTATTTAGCTCCATTTTGATGAGAGCGATATGTGGATGCATCTTCCTTAGCTTTTGTTTAATAGGTTTTTCTTTTGGATCCACATTGAGATTGCACATGATAAGATCTAGATCAAGTCTTGGCATGTCTACATAGGACAAAGCAAAAATTATCTGCCTTTGTTTGAATAATTCTATGTAGTATTTCTTTTCTTCATCTGATAATGATGCAGTAGGATGAAGGACCTTAGGATCCTTTGATGTGCCAATGTTTATTGCTTATGTTGGCTCTATCAATATAGCAGATCTCTCCTGAAAAATATACAAGGAGGATGTCAAAATTTCTATCTTCTCGTGCCTCAAGGAGGTTTTCACCATCAAATACATCCTTTATTTTTCCTCTTGATTGATCTAGTGTTTCCATGAAATGGTTTTTAGTACTAGGTGTTTTGCCTTGTTTTATTTCAATTTTGCGACTAGAAAGTTTGGCACTCTCCTGACTGCAAGAAGTGTTATTCAATTCATCGATGGAAGATATCTTAGGTTTGATTGGTTCAACGACATTAATATATATGGCTAAGTCATGATCATTGGAAAAGACATCCAATTCAGGGTTTTCTAGGTTATCACAATCAATTAGTTTTGGATGAAGCAGGGGTAGGTCATAGTCATTGTCATTGCTGGGTATTTCAAGGTTCATGATGTAATAGTCATAGTTTGGTGTAGAATAGGTTATGTCATAGATAAAACTCTCTTGAGGATAATCTCTCCCAAGTGCTCTCCAATTAGCTCTAACAAAATCAAGATTGGTATTTTACAATTCACTCTCAAGTGACTCATCATCTGACATTTGTCCCTCAAACAAATGGATTCTATCAACACATACATCTTTGATACTACATATTTGATACTACAGGTTCCTTCTTGGTCACTTTCAATAGATTCATTTGTGGATTGAAGTTGACATACTTGTGCACATGATATAGATGATTTTGTCACTATTTTCTTTGCTAGCTTTTGCCTTCTCTCAAACTTAGCTTCTTCTGGACTAATAGTCATTCTTGCTTGAATTTATACTAGTTCTTATGTAGTTATTCCATACCTTGGTATCTCTTTCTCAATGTTTTATATAGATTTGATATTTTATGTTTCCTTTTTTATCATTTCTTGTTCCTTCTCATTCTCTTTTCTTTGTTGTCTTGCACATGCTTCTTTCCTCTAAATTATGATTTCTTCTTGTCTTCTTTCCATCTCTATTATTTGTTTTGTGAAAAGTGTGTCCTCACCTATAACAACAACTTGTTCCTCATCATTTTCTTCACTTGATACATCATATGATGGATCTGGACCCCATTCATATTCATTTGAATCTGTTTCTAAATCATTGGTTAGAACCACACCACTATACCTAATAGGAATATTATATGGTGAGAAGAGTTCTTTGATTTTTTTCATTTGTTCTTTCACTTCTTCTAGAATATCTTGATCAGGTTCCATATTTTCTTGTACTCTTTGGATGTGTTTGCAACATTCTTCTTCTCTTTTGATAGCAAGTTCTTCCTGTTGTTTCTCATATTCTTCTTGTTTCTGATTGTTAGCTATTATTTCTGTTGCTTGATGTAGCTTTCCTTTCCATGGTTCTTCTTTAGGGATTTCTTTCTTTCATCACTTTGGATGTTGATAATCATGGTGCCTTTGCTTTGATTTAGAAAACCCAAGTCTTGATTTATCTTCCTTAGATTTTGTATGATGACAAATGGGTTTTGAAATACCTTCCTATTGCTTGCCAATTAGTCCTTTTCCTTCATATCCCATCTTTTGTATGCTCTTGTAACCATTTCCATATTGTATTGTGGGAAGATTAACTTCTGCAGCTATTACTATACTTTTGTTTTCATCTTTGTACAACCAACTAAGAATGTCCTTCTCTTTAGTTTCCTTTGCAAGTGTTCTAACTCTAACAAGTGCTCCATCAAACATTTCAACTGATTTCTGTGGGATCCATGGTTGAGCATTTGTAGGTTTTCAATATGATTTAGGTGAAAGTGGTAAGTTATGCAAAGAATACTTTCCCATTCCTTCATCATTTAATTTAACCTTTTTCTCAAAGTTTTCCCATAATTTTTCTTGAGTTTCTTTAGTGGGATAGACTGCTTCTTTGTTATGTGGAACTCTTGTATCTTGCATTGGTTTCAGATTATTGCAATATTGACTAGAGTCTATTGCTATAGTGATTTCTTGTCCATTATGAGGAAATTTTACACACTGATGATAGGTAGAAGGAATGCCTTGCATGCCATGAATCCATTGTTTTCCCAGAATAATGTTATAAGATAAATTCAAGTTTAGAACTTGGCACAATGTATCTTTTCCCACAAGTCCTATTTTGATCAGTAACACTACAATCCCTTTATAAGAATGCTCTTCCTCATCATAAGCCTTGATAGTTATTTTCTTCTTTGGATCCACTACATTTTCTGAATATCCCAAATCTTTTATTAAACTTAATGCACAAATGTTAAAGCCAGATCCACCATCTATGAGTACACATTTGATATGGGTTTTATGAATGGTGACTTCAATATGTAGGAGAGCATTATGAGGGTGTTGCAAGGATGCATCATCATTTTTAGAAAAGGATAATCAAATGTGGGGTTATGAGATGTCCCACCATGTTTTGAAATTGATCCATATCCAGGTCTTTTGAGAATGTTGTTTCTACTAGAGCTTTCTTAAATATTTTCTTATGTATAGGTGAAACTTTTAGGAGCTCCAAAATTGAAACTTGAGCAGGTATCTTTTGCTGTTATTCCACTAATTTTTATTGTCTTGAAGTGGATGTTGATTCATTTGTTATACCCAAAAATGTAACCTTTTCTTTGCTTCTTGTAATGACGTTGATTGGTTCTGAAGGTATTTTGTCTTTGACAATGATGACATTTACCTCATCATAATATGTGTAAGTATAATTTACCTTAGCTTTGCCCTTGTCATCATTTGGGTTGGATTGTTCACCTTTTTCATAATTTGGGAGTGGAGTTTTGAATGCTAGATGTGATTCATTCATTTTATGACCATCCACTATGATAGTTCCATTATTGATTAAATATTGAATACGGTGCTTCAATCTTTGACAATCATTGGTTTGGTGTCCTTTGTTTTGATGATAATTGCAAAAATGATTGTCATTCCACCAATTAGGTTTAACTTGAGGCTCATAATTTATTGCTTCTAGTAAGGTAATCAATTTGTTTGCAAGAAGAGTCTTCAAAGTTGATTCCAATGGTTCCCTAATGTTTGTGAATTACCTGTGAGGATTGGAGAAGAAAGACTTGGATTTACTGTTCTCTCGATTATTGTTATTTGGTACTTGACTTGATAATTTGAAGATTGGTTGTTTTTTGGTAGCATTGTTATTGTCATTTCCTCCATTGGTAACATTCCTATTCTTTGACCAAAATTGGGTTTGTCATTGTTATTGTTACCATTGTTGTTGTTGTTGTGATTGTTGTTATTGTTGTAATTTTTGTTGTAGGAACTGTTGTAGAGTTTTAAATCTCCTTTCTTTAGAACTGCATTCTCTATCTTTAGAAAATTTTCAATCATTTTAACAAAAGAAGGAGGACATTACATTTTAAGATGGTAACTCATTTCCCTGGTAAGGTTATCAATGAATATATCCATTTTCTCTTGATCTGGTACAACTCTTGCATATCTATTGAACATTCATCTTCATCACTGTAAAAGGACCATGAAAGGTTCACCATTTTTTTGCTTAGTGTTGCATAGATCTAGCATTGTTATCTCATGCCTTATGTTGTAGGAATATTGTGAGATAAATCTATTCACAAGTTCTTCAAAAGATTTAATCCCAAATTGTAGTCTTGAAAACCATTTCATTGATTGTCCACTTAAGCTTCTAGCAAATGGATGCATTAAGTAAGTTTCATTGTGTGCAAACTCCACACTCATCATTCAAAATTCCCTAATGTGATCTTGAGGATCATATTTTCCATCATATCTATCATATTTAGGAATTTCACAATGTTGTGGGAATGGTATCATGTTTAAATTCTTATCAAAAGGATATGGACAGATGTCCTCCAATGAATATTTCTTAGAACTTGTTCCATTTTGCATATCCTATATTTGTTGTTGCAAGGTTTGCATCTGTTGAGTGAGAGTTAACAAAGGATTACCAACACGGGTTCTTCTTGTATCTTCATAAGTTCTTCTATCACTACACTCTCTTCTTATTTAATCTTGGTTCTTTGCATCCTCATGGTCTTTTCTTTTTGTATCTCCTCTTGTTTCCTCAAGGTTTACTTGATTTACATCCTCATTATTGTGATCATCAGTGTTTTGATTGTTACTTGTTCCTACATCTTGTTTCAAACCTTCTATATTAAAAGCTTGTGGCAATTTAGCTCCTGAATTTGCCAACATTAGGATTTACTTTACCTTTTGTTTTTCCAAAAAAAATTCCATTAGTTTTTCAAATTTATAATCTTGTTCAAGGTCTCTAATGGTGTTATTTACTGCTTCTTCATCAACATCTGCATATCCAAATTGATGAAACATTGGATTTTCCTCTTCCATTTGTTTTTTTTGTCTTCTAAATTTCTTGTGTTGAGCTCTAGTCCAAACTAGCATGTGATTGATTTGAACTTCACAAGTTTTTTATTTTCTAAATGCAACTCAAAAGGTAATCACTGATTTAGGAAGATAAGATTTGTTGATTTTACCACCGTTATTAGTGCATTGTGATAAGGCATCTTTTTGTTGAAAGGCATGTGCTTACAAAAGTTCTCTATCAAACTCCATTCTGTAACCACATAAATAGTGATGAAAATGATGTAGGAATGTTCTATGTTTTAGCAAGATTTTGTGATTGATGTATAAGAATTTCCTCTTCTTCAAGTTAGTCTTCCAACTTGGTTTTCCCTTTTTGAGGCAATATCTAAAAGTCATATAAGCATGTAATGATTTTCAAGTTTTTTGATTCCAATGTGAGTGCAATCTTGATTTTTATAAAACCTAGGTTCAAAGAGGAACTATATATCCAAGATAATGAACAAAGGATGATATGATCAAGTTTTGTGATAAAGGATTTGATATATCCTGATATGAAACTAATAATGATGTTGATTTGCACTTGAGATGGTTGAATCACTAACTTGTTGGTTGTTTTATGCTTATGGTATTTTTGGAAAAAAGCCTATTTGATTGATAAGTTAATTGTTTGACTAGCTTGAAGACTTGTGATTGTTGAAGACAAATCTATTCGAAAAAGGGTATCTAAAGCTGATGTTGAAATTTTGGTCTGATATGTGGAAGTGCTCACTGTTTCAAATGTGGGAAAACAAATGCTCTAACTTGCACAACAAATGCGTTGCTTTGTTGAATGGAAATGCTGCTCTGCACCATAAAAGTGTTAAATTAAGGCACAAAAGGGTTGTTTTAGTTGTAAAAGCATTGTTTTGTTGAGAAAATGCATGATTTTAAAGGTCAAAAGCATTGTACTATTGATAAAAAGTGTTTTTTTAACATGCAAAAGCATTGTTCTGAGTTGCAAAAGCACTCTTCTGCATTACAAAAGTATGATTCTTACTGTGTTTAAAGAATTTCTCAGTTTTCCAACAAGTGTTGGATCTTTACTCATTTCAGGATGATGATTTTTTTAAAAAGTTTTTGACCATTTTGAGAACATTTTGCAAACACAAAAGACACAATGTTTAGAAATGAAAGTACACAAGCAATCACTAGTCCTATGGTAGGCCAAGACAATAATTGTTGAATCTCACATAGGGTTTCCCCCAAGGCTACGCTTATTCAGAGCATATATTTAGGTGCTTTACTCCATTGGCTCCACCCTCAACACTCTCTTCTCTGGGGCAGCCAAGCACTAGTTTCCATGAAAACTCCCCATGACAAACTTCATATCTCTACTAAGAATCATATGTGTGTGAGCCGCTTTAGAGGTTCAACCTCGTACGCTAATAATTAGAAGGATTTTGGCTGCTAATACAAATGGTTTTTAGTAAGGGCTTTTGGTCATGTGGCCATACATGTGATGCTCTCCACTCTGTAAATACATAAGGTTCACAGCCTATAGAGGTTACACTCCATAGGGTTTATGGGGAAACATAGTGTCGATATGAACTAATCAACACATGTTGTCAATGAATTTCTTCATAGACATGATTTATTTAAGAGTGGATTGGAAGGACTTGATATTAGCCCATTTCCACTTGGGCCATTTCCCTCTCACTAGCCCCCTTAAGGAAGGTCAAGAAGGCAGGCCCTCTAAAGGTAAAACATGAAAAATAAAAGGTCTAGATTTTTTATCACAGTATTAGGGTGAGAGAATACTTGCTTAATAATTTCAAACTAGCACACTAGACAATGGTTCTTTTACCCTTTAGATTACCTATTGCAACCACCTTACTGAAAACACACGATGAAAGTTGCATGTTATTCATTTACCTCTTATTTAAGCTAGGTGAAACATGTATGATTTTTTACTTCCCAGAGTACTCTTAGTTAAACTAAGTGAGGAAATGCATGAAAATTGCTCAAAATAAACCTTGCATGCACATAAGTCAGTAGTCACAAATGCACTATTCTACTACTTAATTGCATGATTTCAACAATAAAAGCGCTAACCTATTTAGCATATGTATTAACCAAAGCAGTAAAAGCGCTATCCTATTAAGTAAATGCATTTCTAGATTGCACATAAGCATGAATCTAACTTACAAATGTGTTAAATTGATTTCTACGAGAATAAGATAGGATATTAGAAGGATATGTGTGAGGCCTGGTCCCCACGGTGGGAGCCAAAAAAGTATCCACTTAAGTTTCACCTTAGAGATTAAACTTGCAAACTCATTAGTCTATCATGAAAATATAACTCAAGCTTCAACTAATGAAACAACATGAAATGAAAAAGAAAAAGAAATTGTTATACCTTCATGGATTATGTCTCATTGTGTTCTAACCCCATTGTTCTTGGTTGCAGATGATTTTTCTCTTAGATAAGCATTGGTAGCTTCCAAGATGGCAACTGTGGAATGGACTGATAATTGATATGATATGCAAATCTAAACTATGAAAATGATTTATGCTAAATTTCTCAAAACATCTAAAAATGCTAAGCACATGAACTCATGGATGCAAAGATAAAGACTCCTAGAATGACTGTAAGATTAGCTATTAGTTTCAAAAATGGCTTAGGAGACCTCTATTTAAATATTTTTGAGTGCACAAGCTTAGGTGGCAGAGATCAACGGTCAACTTCCTCCAAAGACATAGGAAGGTTGGAGAAAATATAGGAAGGTTGAGGAATGTGTGTACGTACACATTATTTGAAAAATAAAATGAATGTTGAAGATAAGGGTGCGGATGAGTTGGCAAAGAAGAAGTGATGTGTATATGAGGGGAGTTAGAAAAGGGAGATTAAATAATTAAGAAATTATTTAATTGAAAATACTATAAGATAGTCCATAGAAGAATAATTAAACATTAGATATTTAATTAATTGATTAGAATAAAAGCTAAATGAATTAATTAATAAAATGTCTCAATTAAATTATTTTCAAATTAACTATTTAATAGAAGAATAATTATTTAATAAATAGTAAATATTTATTTAATTGTTCATATCCAATTTTATGTGTATACAAAAGTATTGAAATTAGAGATGTTAGATTGAGAGGGAGGAATAACATTGTTAAATGAAGGAAGACATTGAGAATAAGGAGGTGGGACATTTGGTAGGTAGATATTAGAGAAGATTGGGTAACAAATGGAAGACTCATAGGAGGAATGAAGGAATTGTGATTGAAGGATTTTCCCCCTTGAATAACATTTATAGGTGGTGTAGGTGATTGGCTAACAAGGGGAACACTCATGGTAGGAGGAATGAAAGAAGAGGGATTTCCCCCATGACTAACACTTGTGGGTATGATATTTTGTGTAGAGGTAGCCATGATGTTTGATGTGCAGGTCGCAATACTAGTCATAGGAGTTATCAAATTAATGGAATTATTAACTTGACTAGCAGGTTGTGTAAAATGTGATAGTATGATAAAATAATAAGTATCCAGTAAAATATTGAGAGGGGGGTGAATCTGTATATTGAAAAACTGATACAAAGTTCCCAAACTCAAACTTAGTCAAACAAAGTAAACATGTCTCAGTCAAGATCAATATTCATAAGAATGCTTGACATCAACCGGTTTAATTGTTATGACAACTTTAACAGTAAACAACTTCAATCTTGTGAACATCAACAAAGCTTAATAATAACTCAACATTTCAATCTCTCAATGCTTCTACTTAACATGTCTTATCAGAAATTAACCAAATCAACAAATAAGATCACAACCATAAAAGCATTCACCACTTGACACAAATGTTTATACGTGGAAAACCCAAATATGTAAAAACCACGGTGAGATGAGACTCACAAGGATAGCTATTTGAACTCTTTTGAAGTTTGCCTTGTTAGGAGTCAAGCCTATTAAAGCTTTACAATAAGTCATGTTAAGAACTAATTCCGGTTAGGAATCACTCGATTAAGGGATTTACAAATATGCCTTGATTAAAAGCACAATACCCTGTTAGGAGTAACCTCCCTGTAGGATTTAAGAATCCAAGCTAATGGACCACCTTGTTAGAGGATTTAATGAGTAACCAAGCTTGTTAGAGCTTACCTTGTTAAGGGATTTTACTTCTACTATAATTGTTAGAAAACAATAGGTTTTCTTGATTTGTCAGAGTAGTACTATATTTGCTTGATCAAATCCTTCTAAGCTTCAATCTACCTTCACTCAAAGTGAAGATCCATTCACTAGTTGAGCAACTGCACACTCAACAGGTTTTCTACCAATCTTGCCAACAACCTTTACAACAACTTCGTCGACCTTAAATAGAAATCAATCAGGTTGGTAACACAACAAAAACCTAATTCTCATCATCGAGATTACAAACAAGTCATTATAATCTTGACCATTAGAAATCATGACAATCTCTTCACATTCTTCAAGAAAATTCTAATTGCTCCATGATCACCATTTCATAGGACTTTGTAACTCATCACACACTATGCATTAAATGCCATCCACTTTGCTCCTTTCCTATACAATAACAAATGTGCCAAAACAATTTGAACATATCCTCATTCAATGATCACACATGTCTCCATCATTACTGCTTATCAGATAATAAACCATCAAACTTGATCAGTTAGGGTTTAATAACTGATAGGGTTTATAGGTTACAATGCATAGAAAGGTTTAACCCTTTACACCGGTTCACTGGTTTATCTCACAAACGTAACATACAGGTTTACAACATTTTCCACTAAGCTCTCTTTACCGGTTACTAGCCAATATCAAAAACAACAATATCAGCAATAACATGAATACCATTACCGGTCCAATTAAGATCAATGACAACATATCATTAATGCAATCTCTATCCAAAATATCAACAAAATAGAGGGCTTCAATGCAACTCTTCATGGGCATAATATTAGAATCAACAATATGAGAAATACCATGCAAGATATCGACACCATGTTTATCACTTTGAATAATTCTTTTTAATCCTTCAATCACTAGGAGAGATTCATTTTCCGCATATTCTTGACTCATCCATTGTTGAAGATTGCCAAATTGTTTATCCATCTTCGCTAATTGGTCAATGGATACCCTAGTTAGTGATTCCTCCTCATCATAAGAATTATCAAGAGGATAAATAGGGACATCTGTAAAATTATCTAAGAACCACCAATATCCTCATTGAAAAAGCTAGCCAAATTAAGCTCCATCTCCTAAATAATTAAACCTTGGGAAGCCTTTGTTGGATTTGTTTATTGTCATTTCTACTACAAGGATATGTTCTTGTTAATGATGTCAACATATTCTGGTTAGTTTGGAAAGAGTTTCTAATCCGGTTTTGAAGTTTGGTTTTGCTAATCAATGTTTTGTGGAATCTGCTATTTCCTCTGGTATATTTCAGTGTGATCAGATCTTGTGCTGAGACTTTGGGATATTGATTGGGATGATATTGTGTATCTTCATTTCAGATGGTTCATGTTTTTGTTCTCTTCATGATATCTTTCTTCATGACAGTTGCTAATTGGTTGTGTTCTTGAGCTTTGAGATGTTGATCGATGAAGATTTGAAAAATGGTGTTGTTGCAACTATTTTGGAGGGTTATAATGTGTTTATTGGTGTTTCCTAGTCGTGTCCTATTTGTTTTGGTGATCCGCATTGATCTTTGTGTGAGTTTTTGGTGATTTCTATGAACCAGTGATGATTTTTCATGTTATGTGGTATTTTCGGTGGATGTGATCATTTGGAAATTTTAATTAGGTCCATGTTATGTAATATAAATCATTATATTGGTCTAGTGATTGATATTTGTATCGTGTAATGTAATTTTTATAATTATGAGTTGAGGGTTAGGGTTTAGCCGATCTTGTTATCAAGGTTGATGATTTGTATTTATAGGTGAGATACTTATGTAATTTAGGTGTCGATATTATGTCTGCATTATTAGAGAGAGGTGATTGTGAGAACAAGAGACTTATCATTTAGTGTAGTGTTGAGGCGAGGTTGGTGTTACAGAGCAGACATTTGTGTTGAACTAGAGCTATCATCAAGAATTTGTAGATGCTATCATTGCATTTCATTTCTTCTGGATTGTAGTCTCAATCATATTATAAGTTAGTGAGACTTCCCTGAGGGTTATAGCCTTTCGGGAAAATATGTTTTGAGAAGTGAGCTCTAGGCAGTGTACCTAAATGCATGTGCATTCCTCATTGTAATATTTTCACATACTACTATAGAGTATTTATTAGCCATTTGGAGGAATTGATTATGTGTTGCATTGATGTTTTGTCATTGATGTCAACACTAGTTATTTTAGATGCTTTATCGACACCCTTCTGGTCGTGGTAGGTTATTTGGTTTCTGGTTGGATTAGATCTGGTATGCTCCGATATGTTTGAGTTATGGAATTGGCTTATTCATGCTACTCAGATTCACATTCAGTTAGTTGGTTTTGATTTGGTGATCGGATGCTATCATGTTTTACTAGTAAGCTTGGTTTGTTGTTCTAGCGAGGGTTTCACTAACAGATCTTTGTTGAAGATCTTTGATGATATGCATAAGTGGTATCGGTGTGGCATCTAGTGGAGATTCAGGATGTTGATGGTGATCATGTTTGAGACTTGGTTGATTGGGATCATTTCTTTAGTGTGTGTGGACCTAAATTGGGTCCCAGTTTATCTAGGTTATGGACCGACTTAATGTAACATGTGGATTGGACCTCTTGATGTGTTTTCAAGATGTCTTATGGGTTGGATATTATTTGTTTGGTTTTTGACTGACATGTTTTGTAATTTATGTAATTGTTTTATTGTCTAATGGTCAACCTGATTGTTCATGGTCGAGGATTTGTATATATATGATGTAAGATCTCATTGTAGATCATATGGGAATGGGATATGTGAGGATGCAGTGAGCTAATAATGTAATAATCATTTAGGTAGAGGATTTGGTTGATCATTGGTGATCGAGTTGGGTTTATGTAAGAGAATTTAGTACTCTAGTATTGAGATTAATCGAAACTATATCCAGGCATAGGAGATGTTATCTTTGCAATTCATTTTTTCTTTCAGATTGTAGTCTAGATTTCTATGTAACCAGTGAGACTCCTTTTATGATGAGCAGTGCGCTCTAGGTTGTTGGCCTTCCTACAAGTGCAGGCCCCTCAATTGTAATTAACATACTTACTAAAAAAGTATTATCTTACTATGGGTAGGCTTCCCACCATGGTTTTTCCCTTTACTAGGTTTTCCATGTACAAATCTTGGTGTCATGTGGATGGTATTTATTCTCTGATTGTTGTTAATTTTATCTTTTATTTTGGTATTTGGTTTATGCATTTCGGTATTGATCTTTTGGGTTATGGTATTAAATTTTTAATTACTTAAGGCTCCAGTAATCTGAGACAACTGATTGACCCCGCCCCCCCCCCCTCTCAGTTGTCTTCTGGTTATTTGAACTATCTAACAATTGGTTGAAAGCTATGGAAGAAGAATTAGATCAGATAGAGAAGAATAACACATGGACTTTAGTTCTCTGGCCTAAAAATAAGAATATTATTGGAACTAAATGGGTTTTTAGGAATAAACTGAATGAAGATGGTCAAGTTGTAAGGAATAAAGATAGATTGGTTTGCAAAGGATATTCTCAGAAGGAAGGAACTGATTATGGTGAAACTTTTGCACCTATAGCTAGGATTGAAGTTGTAAGATTAATTCTTGCCTATGCTACACATAAGAGCTACAAGGTTTGTTAGATGGATGTTAAGTGTGCCTTTTTGAATGGGGACCTTGATGAGGAAGTTTATATTGAGCAACTTGATGGTTTTTCACTTTTAGATGATAAAAACATGGTTTGCAGGTTAAGAAAAGATTTATATGGATTGAAACAAGAACCTAGATCTTGCCATGCAAGCTTAGATAAATATCTTTTGAAGCTTGGTTTCACTAAAGGTAATGCTAATAGTAATCTATATTATAAGGTCATTAATGATGATATACTGATTATGGAGGTTTTTGTTGATGACATCATTTTTGGAGGTGAAGATAAGTTGTGCATGGAATTTACTAAAAATATGGAGAAAGAATTTGAAATGTCTATGATTGGGGAAATGCAATTTTTCTTAGGTTTGCAGATAACTCAAGCTGATAAAGGTATTTTCATCTGTCAAACTAAGTATGCTAGGGAATTGATGAAGAAATTTGGCATCGAAGATTCTAAACCAAGAAGTAATCCTATGGTTACAAGTGAGAAAATGACAACAAAAGATGTTTCTAAACTGGTAAATCCTACAAGATACAAGTCTATGATTGGAGGTATGCTATATTTGACTCAGACTAGGCTTGACACAATGAATGTTGTTTGTATTGCATCAAGATATCAGAGTGATCCTAGAGAAAATCATGAGAGTGCGATGAAAAGAATTTTTAGATACTTGCAAGGTACATCTGAATATCATTTATGGTACCCTAAGGATGATGAATTTACTTTATACCCATTTGGAACCTCCAAGATATATTGAAAAATGGGACTTAGGTTTTGAGTTTGACTGGGTTAACCCACCTAGGGCCAATTAAGCCTATTAGGCCTACCAATTAGAGAATTGGACATAAAAATTCACTAGTCAAAATGGAACTTGAAGGAGGCTTGGTCTAGGGTCTGTACATCATCAAGGATACACAAGGTGCCAACCTTTTACTCCCACACATCTTCTAGTCACCGCTATCTTCAGTTTCTCCCTCAACAGGCTTGCCACATCCCTTATGCCAAGCCTAGGGAATCATGCTAAAGAATAGAGATTCTGCTCCAAACTTCACAAGAACTACCAAATAATCTATGTAATAACCCATTCTAACATTACACAAAGGCTCAACAAGTTCCCATGGTGGAATGTTAGAATTTGAACCTATTTGCATCCAAACCCTGATTTTAAGGGTTTCTCAGACCTGTTAGACTTCCAAGTGATGGGTCTCCCATATTATTACACTTCAATCCTTCTAAACAAAATCCAAAGTGAAGGTAAGTCACTAGCCTATCCAACCATGAACTCTGATTAGTGATGCCAATCCATACCTGACCGTACAAGTGTAGAAAATAGTCAATTTGTAGGAAAGACACAAGAATGCAATAAAAGAAAAATCTCCAAATTATTTCAGAATCTCCAAAATTACATTCTCTATCAGTTTTAGAGGTTTAAAAAATTCCTTGGAACCTCTTCAACTAATTACAATGACCATGCATAACCAACTAGTCGGTGGAAGCAACAATTTGCAAAAATTGTCAAAGTTGCACTTAGCAACTTTTTAGCAACAATTACAAAGTTGACACATTTGTGACTCCATGTAACTTCAATATTCACAACACAACCTAAGAGACCCTAAAATAGAAATATTGCACCCTTGGAAGGCCTTTGATCAGTTTTGACCACCCTGGAGCCTAAAGGGCTTATTACAACAAAGATGACCTCATAGAAATTGTAACTCAACATAAGTAAAGGGCCTTCAAGGACTTATTACAAACACATTCAAAACATCCCAAAAAACAAGAAAAGATAAAGAGATTGATCCTTGGGAACTAGACCATTTCTTTAGCATGTGTGGTTCTAAATTGGGTCTCAGTTTATCTAGGTTATGGACCAGCTTAATGTAACATGTGGATTAAAACTCTCGATGTGTTTCTAGGATGTCTTATGGGTTGGATATTATTTGTTTGGTCTTTGTCTGACTTCTTTTGTAATTATGTAATTTTTTTATTGTCTGGTGGTCAACCTGATTGTTTATAGTTGAGGGTTTGTATATATATGATGTAAGATCTCATTGTAGATCATATGTGAATGGGATATGTGAGGATGTAATGCATGAATAATGTAATAATTATTTAGGCAGAGGATTTGGTCAATCATTGGTGATCGAGTTGGATTTATGTAAGAGGATTTAGTCCTTTGGTATTCAGCTTAACCGGAACTGTACTCTGGCATAGGAGATGCTATCTTTACAGTTCATTCTTTCTTTCAGATTATAGTCTGGATTTCTATATAGTCAATGAGACTCCTTTTGTGATGAGAATTATGCTCTAAGCTATTGGCCTTCTTGCAAGTCAAGGCCCCTCAATTGTAATTCACATACTTACTGTAGAAGTATTATCTAACTATGGGTAGGCTTCCCACCATGGTTTTTCCCTTAACTGGGTTTTTCACATTCAAATCTTGGTGTCATGTGGATGGTATTTATTCTTTGATTGTTGTTTATGCTTAATTGGTTTATTTGCTATTTTGATATTTGGTTTATGCATTTTGGTATTGATCTTTTGGGTTCTGGTATTAAAGTTTTAATTGCTTAAGGTTTTGGTAATCTGAGACAATTTATTCACCACCCCTATCTTAGTTGTCTTTTGGTTATTTGAACTGACTAACAATATCATCTTATTGTGGGTAAGTTCCCACTATGTTTTTTCCCTTAACTGGGTTTTTCATGTCAAAATCTTAGTGTTGTGTGTTGTGTTGTTAATTTTCTTATTTGATTCATTGCTACAGTTTATCAGTTTATGGTTTGAATTTTAATCTACTTTGATCTGGGAAGATTGATTCACCCTCCCCCCTCTTAGTCTTCCTTCTTGATTTCTGCTAACAATTGGTATCGGAGCTAGATCCTCTGGTAGAAGCTTAATCGTTTGAGGAGATCTGAGATGGTAGCTCAAGGTATTCTTTTCAAGAAGGATAGTTTGAGGTTTGATGGAAGTAACTATACTATATGGAAGAGCCAGATGGAGGTGCATTTGAAATGTCTTGGAGAAGATTATTGGAAGATTAATAAGAATGTCTGTTGTTCCTTAGAATGGACCATCCACTCCTAATGAGGTTAAGGAAGCAGAATATAACATCAGAGTGAAGGAAGCATTGCTTAATGCCCTGACTGATTTTGGAATGACAAATGTTATGGGACCTTAGACCACACATGAGATCTAGGAGAAGCTTGAGATCCTATATGAAGGTCATAGCCAAGTGAAATTTTATAATTTGTAGAGCTTGAAGGGAAAATATGAGATATTGAAGATGGGAGATGATGAGAACATACATTCATACATGACTAAAGTGAATGAACTTGTCCTTGATATTAGGAATGTCGGTGGAAAGATGGAGGAAGATGACATTTTTGCTAAAGTGCTGAGATCTTTGCTACTTGCTTATAAACATAAGGTTGCTACTATTGATGAGATCAAGAGTGTGACTACAGTGACAATAGATTTGTTGGTTGGAAAACTTGCTGCATTTGAGCTAAGTAAATTTGGAGAATCACATGGAAAGTCTAAGACTGCATTTAAAGCATCAACATCAGTATTCGGTAAGTAGAAGTATGATCTTGATGAGTGCAGGATATCCAGATATGAAATAGAAAGAAGATAGATAGAAGAGAAATAAAAAGAGCTTGATGAGATTGAAGCACTAATTGCTCAGATATTTCCTAAAGGTGTCGGTAAGTATGATGGAAATTTACCCTTGAAATGTTTTTCTTGTAATAAGATAGGACATTTTGCTTCTAGACATCCAGAGAGAATGGCTAAGTTTGATAAGTATGATATGAATGATAGATATGATAAGCATGAAAAGTATGATAAGCCTTACAAGTCTAACTCGAAGTTTAGGAACTAGAAGAACTATTATTATACTGCAGATGAAGGTGTTATAGATGATGAATCAGAAGGAGATGAAGTTGTGTTTATTTCCATTAAAGAAGATAGACCTATGCCTAGTAATTCCACAAGCTGTCCTATTGAGGAGAAAGCTTTGGCTGCTAAGGTAGAAGAAAAGGGTGTATGGGGGATTAAAAGTGGTTGTTCACATCATATGATTGGTGACAAAAGAAAATTTATAAGCCCATGGGAGAGGTTCTATTTCTTTCGATGGTAAGCATAACATTGATGATGTCTTGTATGTTGAAGGTTTGAAGCATAATCTTTTGAGTTTTGGACAAAGGGTTGATAAGGGTTATGATCTACAATTCAAGGATGGTAAATGCAAGATCTTGAATACCTCTGGTATAGAGATTTCATCTAGGATTAAGACTAAAGGTAACATTTTTCATTTGAATGCTGGTGAGAAAATTTGTTTGATTGCTAAGATAGATGAGCGTTGGTTGTAGCATAGAAGGATGCATCATGTAAACTTTGATTCATTGATTAAGATCAGTTCTACAAAAGTTTTTAGAGATCTACCTCATATTGTTAAACTTATTAATCCGATATGTAAGGACTATCAGTTCGGTAAGAAAACAATGATTTATTTCAAGAGAAAACCTTATACATCTGATGGATTGCTAGATCCTATGCATATTGACCTATGTGGACCTACAAATGTTAGAAGTGTGTAGGGTGATAGATACTTTATGCTACTAATTGATTATTATTCTAGAATGATGTGGGTTGTCTTTTTGAAGGAAAATCAAAAGAATTTGATAAATTTAAGATATTCAAAGATAAAGTGGAAAATGAGTCTAGATTGAAATTGAAGTGCCCGAGATCTGATAGAGGTGGAGAATTCTATTTCGGTGAATTCAATTAATTCTGTGAAATGCATGGAATTGAAAGATAGATATCTTCTCCTAGGACTCCATAGTAGAATGGGATTGTTGAGAGGAAGAATCATACTACTTTGGATGCTGCAAGAACCATGTTGATTAAAGGAAATGTTCTAAACATATACTCGAGAGAATATATTAGCACTGCAGTTTATATACTCAACAATGTTCATATCAAAGGTGATACTGGTAAGACCCCTTATGAGCTTTGGTTTGTCATATTCCTACTATGAAATATTTCAAAGTTTTTGGTAGAAAATGTTATATTAAGAAAGATGAGGATCTTGGAAAGTTTGATGCTAGAAATGAAGGTATCTTTTTGGGATATTCCACAAAGAGTAAAGCTTACCGGTGCTATAACAAGAGTTCGAGAAAGATAGTTGAGAGTGCAAATGTGATGGTGGATGGGAACCTTTGGAAGGAGATCAAAGCTTATGATAATGGTCAAAATGTTGTTTAACTCCTATTCAGCCTGAAGATCCTAATAAGAATGATCTAGTAGAAACTGTTAATCTAGATGTTGTTGCTATTGGTGATGATGTGTAGGAACCTGAGGATCATAACAAATAGAAGAATTTGAGGTATATTAGACTAAATCAATTTGAGAATTAGATTATTGGTGATAAGAATAAAGGTGTGATGACTAGAAGAAGGTTAGCTGCAGAAGAAGTATGCCTGATTTCTAAAGTTGAACCTAAAGATGTTGTTTAGCCTGTAAAGATGAAAAATGGATAAGATCCATGGAAGAAGAGTTGGATCAATTTGAAAAGAACAATGCTTGGCAACGTGTTCTTAGACTTAAGGATTGTTGGTATTATGGATGTGTTGCATTAGTTTTGTCATTGATGTCAACATTTATCCTTTCGGAGATCTTTGGTTATGTTGAACCAGCACATTTTGTTTACCAGCATGTTCAGTGACTTATGCATAGTCACTGGTATATTGTTCACCGACAGGTTATATGGTTCACCGACATGGTTGATGACATGTTATCATCTAGAGATCACTTGATTATGTCAAAGGCATGGTTTGGATACTTGGTTTTGGTATTTTGGTTATTGGTCTAATCGGGTTGACATATTTACTGTTACCAACAAATTGGTCTAGGTTATGGACCGGTATGCATTATCTATTCCAGATCAACATAACACATTATGGAGATGATTTTTTGATTGGATATTATTGTAAATATATTAAGTTGACATTATGTATTGCATCTTGACTTATTTGTAATTGATTTTATTGTAATATTATTAATGAGATGACCTACACATTTGGTCTTAGGTTTTGTATATATGTAAGATCTCAATTGATGAGATAAAGGATATATGGTATGTAAGGTTATGGTATTGTAACATGGTATGTGCGAATATTGAAGATCATATGAGCAGACCATAGAGAAGATTCAAGGAATGTTTGAAGGTGATTATCAAGGCTTAATCGGTACTGAATCTAGCATTGTAGATGCTATTTTGAGTAGTACATTATTCTAGGATTTAACCATCCTACTGTAGTCATTACGACTCCCATTTGAGCAATGTTCTCTAGGCGGTTGGCCTTTCTACATGTGCAAACCCCATTTGTATACGGATTCTTTTAGGAGTAGTATCATATGATTCTAGGTAAGGTTCCCACTATGGGTTTTCCCCTTACAGGGTTTCCACATTAAAATATCTATGTTATGTGTTGTGGATGTTGTTTCTCTCTTTGTTTCATGCATTGTCACCGATATTGATATTAAATTTTAATCTATTAACCCACATTAAGTTTGGTTTACCAGTATTAAGTATCAAGTTTGATTAAGTTATATTTGGGTTGAAATTAATAGACAACTGATTCACCGCCCCTCTCAATTTCCTTCTGGGTCCTAACAATTGGTATCAGAGCTAAATCCTCTTTTTGTGGAAGCCTAATAGCTTGAGGAGATCCTATGGCAACAAACATTTTTAGGAAGGAAAGTCTGAAACTTGATGGAACTAACTATATTATATGGAAGATCAGAATGGAGACACATCTGAATTGCATTGGAAGAGACATACAGGAAGTTACAAAGAATGGTTATGTTGGTCCTACACTGAATCAACCTAATCCACCAACATTGGGTAAAGATCAAGAAAATGATTGCAAAGCAAGAGAAGCACTTTTGAGGGCATTATCAGATCAATAAATCATGGGATTATCAAACTGATCCACTGCTAAATCTATTTGGGATAAATTGGAGAGACTGAATGAAGGAGATATCACTGTCAAAATTGTAAAACTAAAATGTTTCCAGGCCAGGTATGAAAATTTGAAAATGGAAGAAGATGAAAGAATTTCTGCTTTTATGGAAAGAGATAATGAAATAGTTTTAGGAATATAATATTGTGGAGCATCCTTAAGTGAAGATGAAATTGTTTCTAAAGTTTTAAGAGTATTGCCATTGACATACAAAATGAAAGTAACTGCTATTAATGAGTTGAGAATAATGCCTAATACATCAATATCTAGAGATACCTTGGTTGGAAAACTTTTAGCATTTGAGCTTGAGGAATTTGGTCTTGTTGCTACAATTAAGATAGATTTAGCCTTCAAAGCATCATCATCTACAACATCATCATCATCATCAAAAAAATATGATTGGAAAGCACTTTATGCAAGAGATCTTGATGATATCAGAAGGGAAAATGAAGAACTGGAAGAACTTGAAGCACTATTTGCAAGGAAAATGCCTAAAGGTCCAGTTGGAAGTAAGTATGAAGGTAAAACACCATTTTAATGTTTCAATTGCAATAAAGTTGGTCATATGGCATCTAGATGTCCTGACAGACATGCAAGATTGAGGGAGGAAGCAAAAAGAACATATAATCCTAACCCTGAATATCATAGATATAGATTTAAGAAGAATAGAGATAAATCTTGTTACTATGCTAATGAAGGAGTTATTGTTGATTCTGATGAAGAACTGATAGATAATGGATGGGATTTTGTTGCAATAAAAGAAGATCAACTAGCACCTACTATTCCACCAGTAGGGTAGGCCCTAACAGCTAAAATTCAAGAAAAGGATGAATGGATCATAGATTCTCAATGTTCACATCATATGACTAGTGATAAAAGTAAATTCTTATCTTTTTAGGAATATAGTGGAGGTCTAGTAAGATTTGGCAATGATAAATTTTGTTTGATCAAAGGAAAAGGCACTATATCTTTGGATGGTAAGCACAATACTGACAATGTTTATTATGTTGAAGTTTTGAAGCATAATCTTTTGAGTGTTGGTCAATTAGTTAAAAAAGGATTTCAGTTACAGTTCAAGAATGGTAAATGCAAAATCATGAACAAAACTAGATTGGTTAAGTAGTATCTTTCATTTGAACAACAATGATAAGACATGCTTGATTGCACATATTGATGAAATTTGGTTATGGCATAAGAGACTTTGTCATGTAAATTTTGATTGCATTGTAAAGATCAGTTCAACTAAGGCAGTAAGGGATTTACCTAAGATTGTGAAACCTCATAATCCGGTATGTAAAGAATGTCAAATGAGAAAGCAAGTTAGAATAACTTTTAAGAGTATTTCTAAGAAATCCAATTATGTTCTTGATTTAATCCATACTAACTTGTGTGGTCCGAAAAGAACAAGAAGTCTATAGGGAGATAGATACTTTATGCTAATTATTGATGATTATTCTAGAATGTGTTGGGTTACTTTTCTCAGGGAGAAATCAAAAGCTTTTGGAAAATTCAAACTATTCAAGGCAATGGTAGAGAATGAAACCGGTAAGAAAATCAAATGTTTGAGATCAGATCAAGGAGGTGAATTTATATCTAAGGAATTTAATACATTTTGTGAAGTGAATGGAATCAAAAGACAACTATCAATGCCCTGGACACCTCAATAGAATGGAATTGTGGAAAGGAAAAACATAACTATTCTAGAAGCAGCTAGATGCATGATATTGGAAGCAAATCTACCTCATGTGTATTGGAGAGAAGCAGTGAATACAACAGTTTACACTTTTAACAGAGTTCACATCAACGGTGAAACCGATAAGATCCCTTATGAACTATGCTTTGGAAATAATCCTACTCTTAAATACTTCAAATTTTTTTGAAGCAAATGCTATAGTAGGAGAGATGAGTATATTGGTAAATTTTAACCTAGAAGTGATGAAGGATTATTTCTTGGTTATTCATCTAAGAGAAAAGCATATAGATGTTTTAACAAAAGATTGCAAAAAATCATTGAGAGTGCAAATGTGAAGATAGATGAACAATTTAGAAGAAATTCAAGGTCTATAGATTCTTAACCGACAGTTGAGCTGATCATAAATGAACCTATACATAGTGCACCAGTATAGAGTGTGGATCTAGTCACACCAGCATCATCAGAGAATTCCACAATGACTGAAGAACAACAACATGTGAATAGACAACTGATTCAAACTGCCCAAAGGTATGCTAGATTAGTTGAGGAAGAGCAACCCAAATCCACAATCCCTTGCTTCTCTACACTTAGCCCAAATTCCTAAAACCAAATCTATCTTTTTTAAAAAAAATTCTTGTCTCCAAAAATGGAGAGTGGGTGATTTCCTATAAAATCTCCCATTCTTGCCTAAAAAAACCTCAGTGAGAGTTCTCACAGGTTTCTAAAACTAAAAAAGGAAAAGTCAAAAAAAAGATCAAAAGGGATCTCTCATCAAAAAGGAAAGTTAACAACTTAGATGATGCTTCTAATTTTTTTTCAATTTTCGCTCAACTTAGGAAACCCACTTTTTAGGGTGTCTAAATGGTCACATGGGAGTTGAAACATGCCTAAAATTACTCCTAACCCTTAGGTATACCTTATGGGCTTTAGGAAACACTCTTAAATTACCCCTAGGTGTCCATTAAACCCCTTTTAAACCCCTCTGAAGTTAATTTTCGGGTCAAACTTAAGTTGACCACCCCAAATATTCTCTTCCCAAGGCAATTATGGAATCACATTAAATTAATTGAAAAAGCTATGGTTAAACAACTCCCTCCAAGAAACAATTAAAAAAAAAAAACCAAAACATAAATCAACGCATGTGTCAAGTGACACAATAAAAATACTTTTACAAAATTATGCATGAAATCTTGTCTCTTGTTGGATTTACACAAATAAATAAATTCAATCTAACACACATGCAACATCCACTTTTACAAATAAAATACTATACAAACGGGGTGTTGTCTCTCCAAATAGACAAACCTTGGTTTTACGTATGTACATAGGTCTAGGTTTGGTTCTCCATAATATTTCCATGGTCACATGGATAATTTTCCCTGCGCATGTCAATTACACATTAGTACTTCCAAATAACTTCATATAACATTTAAACACATGAATAAGAATACACGTCAAACACTCTGCATACCATATACATTTAAACAAAACAATACATCTTACATCCAAATAAATCTACATATGCAGTTATCATAATCCTCGTAATTTTAAATCCATACATAAAACATACATCCTATTTCTATCATCATAGTGAAGTCCTGCAAATCCAATAATGACATATATCACCTCAAAGTAATCCTATTATGGAATCATATACAGTTCTATATCATAATGCATATAAATGAAGCATCAACATACATCAATGTTATCCAAATCCTGGAATCTTATAAGTTCTAAATGCGTAATGCATAAAAATGTACACCTCAAGGTGAAATGATTCTGTAACTTGTTTCAATTACTTTTCTCACCAATCTATCTATCTAACATAGCCCATCCTATTGAATTATAGCATTTATTAGTAGGGTCAAACATGGTCAACTAAGTTAGTCAAAGCTTGGTTAGGGAGGGCCTTACAAAATAATACTAAAACTCATGCACTAAAGGGGGGAAATTAATTTTTGAATTTTGAAATCTAAGTTGAATAATGCAAAGTTCTAGAAAGAAATGATGCAATCTCCTAAGAGATTGAAAATGAAAATTATCCACAACAAATTGAATTTTAAAATTAGTGCCTAATGAATATAACCTCTTAATTTGAAAAGTGAAATTTGAAAGGAGGGAAAATTTAAATTTAAAAATAAGGGTTGTCAAAAACTAACCTCTTAATTTTGAAATTTTGGAATTAATTTTAAAATTAGGGTGTATGTAATTAACCACTTAATTTTAAAATTTAAATTGAAAATTGAAATGTTAAATTTAGATTTGATTTCGACCTTAGGGTGACCTAAAATCAATAAAATTTCACAAATATCTGGATTTGAACAATAAAATATAGTCAAAATAGGCTCCTGAAATTTTGAGAAAAAGTTCGGGACCAGGTAGCCCCCTCTTGATTTGACCAAATTTTTGCCAAATTTTCGGGGAAGCTAGATATTGTGATTTTAATGCGAATTCTAGAAGGATATGGAAATTGGAGTTGTCTAGATATGCGAAATCAAGCCTTGAAGGTCCAAATAGGACATACTTAGGATATGTAATGAGATGATTTGTTGAAGGAAGGAAGCAGAAAAGGGCACGCTTAAGGTTAAGGGCCAACTTTTATGAGCTTTATATTTAATAAAATTGATTAAATGCTTAAATTAAAATTGAAAATTGCACAAGATTAATTTAAATTAAAAAATGAGGGTTTGTTGCATAAACCGCTTAATTTTAAAAATTTAAATTTTGATAATTTGAATGTTGTAAGGTGGGAATGTGAATTTTGAATTTGAAGAAATAACCCAAATCTGAAAATTAATTCAACATCAACACAATCCACAAGTTCAATTTTAAAATTAAAAACTAGGGTTTTTTTATTTAACCACTTAATTTTTGAAATTTTGTTGAAAATTGAACATTTAAATAAAAAATTGAATTGTAAAAATTAGAGTTCTTAGATCTGAAACAATTAATCCAATTTAGACAAATCACAAGATCAAATTTGAATCTAAAAATTAGGGTTTTTTTTTGTGAATTTAACCTTTAAATTTTTTTAAATCGCAAGAAAATTAAACTTGTAATTGAAAATTTGAATTGTAAAATGCATAACACTCAGATTTTAATATGAAAATCAAAAGTAAGGATAATTCACGTCATGTTCACCAAAATGTAAAGTGGAAAATTTTGAGCTTAGCAAATTCACCACATGGAATGGAGAAATTGCTAAGTCAATTTTCACTTGGAGGACATTACATTAAAAAGAGGGGAAAATCCACTAGATTCGATCACTAATTTGAGAAGGACTAAATACTAAGTAGCTTGGTTGAATGTGGAATGTGTTTGATGCTCTTTTGTAAGTTGACTAGTTGAATTAAGATTGAATGCAAGGAATGAAGCCAAATATGAGGAAACAATGAGTTGTAAAGTCAAGATTTTTTTGTGCACCTAAATCTGAGAAGTATGAGATGATTCAAAGCTACTCTGTGAAAACTGTAAAAAGTAGCAAGGATTGTGTGCAGGGACCAGGGTGCCCCCTCTTGGTCCTCCAAGATTTTTGATCGCTGAAAAGGGTTTTTCCATCTCTATGTCTAAAGTTTATCTCAAGAGTTACAACTGTGTACCTATTTTTTTACACACAAAAGAAAAGGGAAATGCGTTGGGAATAGGGGCTTGCCTTTAGGTCAAACCCTAGTTTTGGAATTAACTAGGTGGTTGAAATAATGAAGTTGAAATGACTAAAAGTAGAAATCCTCCTCTTTGAAGGGATGTTGAATTGACTAAACATGAAATGATTATAGCTCCTTGTGAAGTTTTTCTTGTCTCCACATGAAATTAGGACTTCATGAATTATAATGATGATCTCCTCTTCAATGCTTGAAATATTGACTCTATTATTGCTCCAAAGATTGAAGGAAGACTGAAAATGCTTAATTGCTCTTGAATGCTTGAATGCTTGATCTCTTTGATGCTTCAAGACCTCTTGTGGATGCATGATATCTTGTTAGGATTCCCACAAATACTGAGAGGGGAGGGGGGGTGAATCAGTATCTAACCGGTAATAAGATTTTCTTAACTTAAAACATGTAGAGCATATTAATATTGTGTACCAGTAAACAGAAAGTAATGCAATAAATAGAAATAAAAACAACCACATGAAAAACAAACCATAACACAATATTTTAACAAGGAAACCCGGTGTGGGAAAAACCTCGGTGGGATTTGTGACCCACAATATTCACTTATTGGCCAATAAGAGAATATTACTGCTACAAGAGGGACCTGCACATGCAGGAAGGCCAAGTGCCTAGAGCTCATTGCTCAATTACAAAATGGGAAGTCTTGCTGACTTACAAAATGGATTATATAAATCCAGTGTCTTGTACTGCTTCAAAATAGCATCTATAATGTCAGATCTAGTACCGGTTTCTGCTCTGCTTCTTACATAAACCCTTAACCTATAATTCGCATAATAGGTTAGCCTTATTTCGCCTAATTACATTCCTCTATCTATTACCAAACGTTCTACAATGATCTCTTATATATATGAGTCATTTTACAATGTTGCCAAGTTAGCTTAAAATGATTTTACAATAATAAACAAAATATATTACAACAAAAATCCTGTCAGCTTCTGTGGCGGTATGCTTGCTTTTACTGTTGGTGTCGATGGTCTGTGTGTCGGTGTAGATTCTAACTTTGTTGGTGCCGATGGATTGCCTTGCTGATGACATAGTATTGTAAGGTTTCCATCAATGACAAAACCTTTAATCATCTACAATGTCTCATTGGAGTGTACATTTTCCAACAATCTCTCCCTTTGGCATTGATAGCAACACTCATGAGAAAATTCAAAAAAGTGTAGTCCAAAGATATGTTACCAAAAATGTGTGAACCAAAAAAGTGTGAACCCCCCTGAGCAGATGAGTCTTTAGCTGATTATTTTCTCATACCACTACTCCCCCTTTGGCATCAATGACAAAGGTTGTCAAAGTGTCAATAGAGTATGGTTTCTTGTCTCAAACTTGTAACCAGGTGGTTACAATTTGAAAAAGATCCGCCAAAACCAAATTTAGGCTTTCAAGAAACTTTTTACTGTCCTTTATTGTTGCCTTTGTTCTTTGAACTGTACCGGTGAGGTGTTGCATTTTCTCTGCCAATGTTTTCTGTACTTGAACTAATGCATCAGATATTTCTTTCCTTAAACATGTGAGGTAGTCCAACTTTGGACTTAATCTCCATTTCAGATCCTTAGCCTTACTTTTTAATTTCTCTTTTTCTCTTTCTAGATTTAGTAACTCTTCCTCAAAACCTGTTATCTTTTGCTCAAAAATTGATAATGAATCAGATGAATTAATAAAATTGTCACCTAGCTTATTAGTTTCCTCCTATATCTTAATCATTTTCTTGTCTATATCAACTATCAAAAAGTTTGTCTTACAAATGTCTCTGTACAAAGTTTTGAACTCCTTAAGTTTGCTACACAGTTCCGGTACAAGTGTGTCAAAATGCCTTGTACACTTCTTTATTTGTTCCTCAAGGAATTTTTGTTTTTGTTTTTCTAACCTCTCTTTGAATGCTTCTTCCTTTATTTGCTCAACTGTCACTGAGTTGTCAATAATATATTTAGACAAAGTGTTGAGTTGACTCAAATAATCCTTATTATCTACATTGCATTTTGGAGATATCATCTTCAAAATTAGAATTGTGTCATCTATAGCTTTATATGCCTATGAACTACAATCTGTTATTTTCTTTATAGAATCTAAAAGAACTTCAGTTACATTTGTTGATTTAAATCCTATAGTTGAAGGGTCAACATTCTAAATTCCGCCAGTGAGAGTAATATCCTTGCTTGTAGTGACCTCTAGTAGGTTAGTCTATGTTTCCATTTCTTTAAGAAAAGGTTTTTGTTGTTCTCCTATTGTTGGTGGCACTATTTCCACATGAACCTGTTGCTCTATGTTACCATCTGTTTGTTTTCCTTGTGTGTTATCTATTTCATTATTTACCAGTGGCTCACTAGCCATATCTGTCTTACTGGTTGTGTCCTTGTCCATCATAATGTTGACTTTCTAAGTATCAACATCAATTGTGTATAGTACCTTAGAATTAGGATTTGTATCCTCTTGTGATACATCCATACTCTCATTAGCCGGTTGATTTTCAGTTGTTGTTATCGGTGGAGTAACCAGAGGCGGTGGGGATAAGTTATCTCTTATTTTGATGATTGGAGGTCCACCAACCTTTCCTTTTCCCTTATCCTTGTCTTTCTGATATACCTTGATTGGTTTAGGGTTTCTATACTCTTCTTGTTTTTCCTTCTCAACAAGGAATATATCCCATGCATTTTCAGTTTCTTCTGCAACGTCATTTACTCTTCCAACCATTAGTGCAATATTCCTGTGTGTAGTAGAGAATACTAACCGGTTAGCCTCTGTAATTAGATCATCTATTTCTTTCAGAGAGTTAACTGGGTAGACAACAAGTAGTTTCTCAATCTTTATTTTCTTGTCAAGCTCTATAACAGCTTGCCTTCTAGCTTCAAGTCTCTTAAATAGTTCTACTGGTACTTCATCTATAATTTGCACCAAAAATTTCTTGTAGATATCCAAGTGTAGAATTACACTATTTTCAACTTTCTCCTTTTCATAAACTGATAATGTATCATATAGTTTGTTAATTTTCATAAGTTGTCCTTCCTCTATTATTTCATCCAAAAGTTTGTCAATTGGAACAATATTTTGTTGAGTCCTTTTCTTTGGTGTCAACTTTTTCTTCTTAGGAGTAGACTTCTTGACCGAGGGCCTCACTGCCTATTGTTTTTGCTTGGTTCTTCTAGGTGAAGGTTCCTTTTTCCTTACAACTCTTTTAAATGCTACAGGCATATCACTCTCTGAAGAAATAGCTACCGGTGAAAGGTGAGTTTCAGGCTGCGGTGCTTCTAACTCATCTTCAGTGATGTTGGTTTGTTTCAGTACATCTTCTTTTATAGCCTTAGCCTACCTTGAACCTCTCCTCACTATTGCTTCTACTTTATTCACTCTCTTCTTGGATTGAATTTGTTTTTCAATTGTTTCAGCACTACTAAATACCTCTTCCTTAGGTTCATTGGGTGCTTCCAGAAGGGCTTTAGCATATGTTTCCATTAGGTGATCATCTGTCTCATAACCCATTTCAGTAACCCAAATTGTTCTTGGGGTAACTGCTTCCATCCACATCTCATCCTTCTTGATGACAAAACATATCTTATCCTTGTATTTATTTACAATTTCCTGTGACAGTCTGACTCTGTTTTTCATATGGGCCTTCAATGCTAGAAAATACTCATTGATATTCTTCTCTTTGTGTTCACCCATATTGTTCAATAAGTCAGATAACTATTTCCCTACCAGTATGTCAAATCCAAGGTTCTTATTACCTATACCGGGCACCTGTTTTGTTATATGTAGTATTAAACATACAAGTAAATTACCAAATCTGAATGTGCCTTTCTTATCCTTCTTGATCTTTACCAGATTGTCAATAATTTCATCCTTTAACCATTCACATACATCAATTTTCACATTATCTTTAACCATATCATGAGCACTTTTTATGCATAAGCTAGAAACTGAGTTAAGTTTGTTTGCATGAGTTGTTTTGTAACCTAGAATCATGCTAATGAATCTCACATTTGTGTCAGTTACATCATTCACCCTTAAAGACCTTTTGTCAGATGTTGCACCTATTAGGTTCATTACTAGGTCATTTGAGACCTTTTTTGTCTTGTCTAGTCTGTTACCAATGGAAGGTAACCCTGTTACAACTTTCACAGCTTCCTTGGTAATTTTATGAACCAAATCTAGCCAAAAGAATGCGTCATGTACCCTGCTCAATACTATCCTAATAACTACCTTAGGGAAATCCAGAATGCTGAGGATTTCAGTGAATCCTAGGGTTTCAATAATTTTGTGTTCAGGTTTCACATTACCAGAATCATCACATATGATAGTCTTGTACATGTTCTTGATTTCCTCATCACCTAACTCTTCTATGTGGCAATGGATGTACATTCTAGGATCTTCTGCAAAAACAATTCCTTTGGGGATTTGGGAAAATGCACCAACATTATCATCCTTTTTAGCTATCTTGAGAACTAGCTGAAATATGGGCCTAGGGCATTTGATTACCTCGACTACAGTAGGGTTTACTATGAATTTAGGTATAGAAGAGGATGCCATGATTATAAATACCTTTTTCTATCTTTGGAAAGATTGATTGCTGAAATGCTTTGCCTCTTTGCTCGAAATGCCTTAGCTCTGGAAATTTTGCACTCTTCGAATGTTTGAATGCTCGGTGAAGTGAAATGGAGCCAAAAACACTAATTTATAATGTCAATCTGCCAACTACCACATTTAATGCTTGTCAGTTAAGTAATCACTTAACATATCTACTGGTATAGAAGTAATTTCAACTTCTTACCATCAACCAAGGGAATAATAGCATATTTCTCATTTGATTGCTAAACCCTCAAAAGAATTTTCTTCAATTAGATGAAGAGACTCCTGCCGGTGGAGTGCTACTCTGCTTTGCCGGTGGAGTGTTGCTTGGTTCTACCGGTGGAGGAGTATTCCCAACACCATTTAGGTCTGACTTTCTAATCCATTGTTTTGAGAATTCTTGCTTAACTTCTTCAACTTTTTCTTTTCCTTTCAAACTAGAACCTTTGTTGTCTGTCGATGGTGCCTTACTTCTGTAGAATTTTGTAATATGTCCAATCTTGTTAAAAGCATAACAAGTCACATTATTTTTTTGAATAGACTTCCCATAACCTATGTTGGTTTGTGTTCTACATTGATTAGATAAGTGTCCAAATCTTCCACAAACATAACATCTTACATTCATTTCAAAATTTTTAGAGTTATGACCAATTTTGTTGCATTTTGAACATTGATCGGTGGGTGCATTGGTATTCTGATTTGCTCTAGATCTACATTGATTTTGTCTATGACCATACTTGTTATAGTTAAAGTATTTGCCATTGAATTTATAAGCAGTAGGTTGTCTTACCGATTTGCCATGATCCTGTGTGTTTGCAGTACCGAAGCTTTCTCCAACTTCAAAGCCAATTCCACAAGTGTCACCTTTAGGTTTTTGATTCTTCAGCAAGTTACCAAGTTCTTCTGAGCTTTTCTTGAATTTCTCTTTATGTAGATTTGTAGCATCTAGTTCTCTTTCTAAGACTTCTTTTTGCCTAATCAGATCATTTGAGTCATTCTATGTGTGCATCAGATCTATCTTCAACATATCATTTTCATTACTAAGTCTTGCATTTTCATTTGTAGCATCATTTAGTCTTCTAGTCAAGTCTTCTTCATTCTTCTTTCTATCTTCAATTTCTTTACAAAATCTCATAGTCATATCCTACATCTCATTCTTTGTTGTCATGTTTTCTTGTTTCAACTTATTCATCAGATCACTAAGAGTTTCTTTTTCATCATTCTCATTTTGCATCTTTTCACAAAGTTCTCTTCTCTTGTTTCTTTAAATAGTAAGATTTTCTTGAAGTGCTTAAATAATATCCTGAGCTGCTTTTAGGTCATCTTCAAGTTTGATATTTTTCAATTTTTCTCCATCATAGTCTGAGAGAGCTGCTTCAAGTTGCTTCATCAAGTTTTCCATCTCTACCGGTGTCAAGATCTTCCTCAAGCTGTTAGTCTTCTAAAAATAGAGGACCAAGCTCTGATACCAATTGTTAGGATTCCCACAGATACTGAGAGGGGGGCTGAATCAGTATCTAACCAGTAATAAGATTTTCTTAACTTAAAACTGTCATGCTCTGTGTGGTGTACTTGTACCTGCAAACATAATGCACTCAATAAATCATTACAAGCAATGGTTAGTAAATTGAAACAATGAAAGACAAAACCATAGCTAATCGACTTATTGCCTCCTAGTAAATGCGAGTATGAAAAATGCTCTCAAATTTTGCTATGCAAATTCCAGTGACTTGACTACACTTAGATGGAGGATTTGAATGCTGAAAATGCATGATCTAGCAAGAATAGCATGATTAAGCTATATGAGTTCATGATTGATCTAGAAAATGAACTAGAATGAAGATGCAATTAAGCTAAAATGAGCATGATAACATTGCTAAAACTGATAAACTAGAAGCTAGATGCCTATAATAACAGTGCTTAAGCTACGAATGAGATGGGATCCATATTGCTCAAAATGAGGTCTATTTATAGGATTTTCCAAGGCTAGGGGTGAGTTGGCATGAATCAACGGTTGAGATTGATCTAAAGATATCAATGGTTAAATTGGAGGAGGTTGGCAAAGGGAGTTGGATTAAAGGGAACACTTAGTGACAAGTGTCACAAAGGTTCTAGAAGATGTTAGGATGAAAGGGGACATGGGGGTAGGTAGAATGGGTTAGGTTTAGGAATGGTTAGGTTTAGGAGTGGTAGAAGTTAGGAGAATTTGAATTAAAAAAATTCAAATAATATTAAAAAGGCTAATTAATCTCAACAACTCATGGATTTGATTTGTTTTAATTAATTAGGGGATTTAGAAGAAATGATTTTGGATGAGGGAATTAATTAATTAAAGAGGTGAAATGAACCTATTTAATAAATCCTTAGATTTATTAATAAGTAGATGAATGAGAGATTTAATCAAATTGCGTAGTGAATTCAATTAAATTGGTAAGGAGATATTAATTAAATAATTGCTTATTTAATTAATTATCTTCAGACCATTTTTAGGTGTATACATTTTTCCCCTCTTTGAAGCGAGGTGTGATGACATGTTGATTCAAAGAATAATCTCATTTTGATGATGATATTGATTTGATAAGATTCCTCAGCTCTTGATTACTAAATTCTGGTATGATGATGCCCCCTCGGGAGATCAATTGAGATAATTGATCTTTGGATTTTTTGAAAGATTGATATCCCAATAGATTTGATTTGATTTCTACAATTGTGTTTGATGAAAATGCGAGTTCTTCGATTAGCTTGATTGCTTAGATTGGTAAGATTGAAAAATCTTGATTGATTAGATTCAGTCTGGTTTCAGGAAGGATTCATCCTATATAAGACAACAATGATCAAAGCGTCTGGTTTCAGGAAGGATTCATCCTGTATAAGACATGATCAAAATGTCTGGTTTCAGGAAGGATACATCCTTTATAAGACATGAATTAGAATCAGATCGTCTGGTTTCAGGAAGGATACATCCTATATAAGTCGTGATAGAATCAATTAGGTTTGATTGATTGATTTGATTTGATAAGGTTGATAGATAAGGAACTAACAGTTTGTTGATAGCAAGTTGCTGAAATATTTGGATATGTTGATTGTTGATTCTGTTGAGAGAGATAGCATAAGATTTGAGTTGGGTCGATAATATCTGAGAGAAATATGAGTCATTATTCTGATTGCGTATACACTTGTGATGATACTTTGATGATTCTTGCAATAGATTTAACCTTGGATAAAAGGAGCTTGTAAGATCCCATGTAAGAATGAAATGCAAGCTAAAATGAAAATGAAAATGTAACAGAATGCAAACTATGACCGGACCAGTCACTGGATTATTTTGTGTTTTTTTATTCATCATTGAGCTTTTGAAATGTGGGAAGTGAGTGCAAACATCGATGGTATAATTAAACCATGATGACCTGAGCACTTCTTTCCTGGATTTTGATATAGCAAGTTAACACAAGCATCTAGGTATAATTGAATCTGAGATGACCTGAGTGTTGTTTGCGTAAAGCAGGCAGTATTAATCATTTCAATACGCAAATCAAAAATGTCTTCAATGATACTCCGATGATCATGTCTCAAGACAAATTTGCACATATTAATGATTAATTTTCAGACAACAGACAAGAAAAATATCATGTTCCTTCCTTGTTCCTCTAGTCAATGACATCCTAGAGTCACTCAAAAATCATGATAGCGAAAAGCAATATAGAAAAGTTGAACAATCATGTTACAATCATTATTCAAAAAGATATTATCCACTGAAAAGTGTGTGATGTGCTTAGATTGATTTCGTGATAGCATGATAGTTGATAGTTTGATCTTGTGTTCAATGTTGGATGTGTCTTAGTTTTCGCTTGATAAGATTTGTCTAACTGTTTGTTCTACTTGTTTGATTTAGCTCAAAATTAATCAAGAGTTTGCCCCCAACTAGGTGTAGGATTTTGTCCCAAGCCTAGAAACAAAGTTGTTATGATATATTCAGTGATCCAAACCATGGTAAGAAGCCACCTGGGATGTCTACGTATGTATAAAGGCTTTATAATGGTCATGTATAGCACTAATGGAAGAATGAATGCATGAAATAATAGATGGAAGAGCTACTGGACAAATAGCACCTGTTTGCCAAGTTTTCACCATCTGTTTTTATTGCACTTTTTCTAATATTTGATTTTTTTTCAATTTTTAGGATTTTTTTTCTTTTTTAGTGTTTTTGATTTTTTTGATTTTTCACTGTTTTTGATTTTTCTGATTTTTCACTGTTTTTTATTTTTTCTGATTTTTCACTGTTTTTGATTTTTCTGATTTTTCATTGTTTTCGATTTTTTTCTGCTTTTTCACTATTTTTGATTTTTTTCTTATTTTTCACTGTTTTTTATTTTTTTGATTTTTTAGACATAGAACTTCTTCAGGTGCATGCTATTGATAGGTTCTTCAAGCTGATCTTCATCTTGTGTTGATAACTAATATGCTCCTGACCCAAATACTGTTGTGACCACAAATGGACCTAACCAGTTTGGTTCAAATTTTTCTTTCTTTTCTTGATCTTCTTGGTTGCATGGATTTTTCTTTAGCACTAGTTCTCCAACTTGAAAGGTTCTTGGTTTAACCTTATGATTATAGCTCTGACACATTCTTTGCTGATATACCTTTAGATGATCAAAGGCATTATGTCTACATTCATAGATCAGTTCTAACTCTTGTAGTCTAGATACTCTTTGTTCTTCATCTGGGATGAGACCTTCTAGTGATACATGTAGAGAAGGTATCTCTACTTCAATTGGCAATATGGCTTCTGATCCATATACAAGATAGAAAGGTGTGGCACCTGTCGGTGTGCAGATACTAGTGCGGTAGGCCCATAGAGCAGGGTTTAGCTCGGTATGCCAATCTTTCCTAGCATCGTTCACTATCTTTTTAAGAATTTTAAGGATAGTTTTGTTAGATGCTTCTGCGTCCCCATTTCCCTATGGATAATATGGTGTAGAGAATCTATGCTAGATTTTGAACTTCTCACATAGCTCTTGTACATCTTGATTCTTGAATGGTCTCCCATTATCAGTGATAATGGTCATTGGTATTCCATAGCGACAGATGATATAGTTCAAGATAAATGCAGTAATTTGTTTTCCTGTGATATTGATGAGAGGTACCACTTCAATCCATTTTGTGAAATATTCAGTAGCTACCAAGATGAATTTGTGTCTGTTAGATGAAGAAGGATTTATCTTTCCTACTAGATCAAGACCCCATTGGCAGAAAGGCCAAGATGTTGCTAAAGCATGAAGTTCTTATGCTGGTACATGAATCAAATTTTCATGGATCTGAGAGTTTTTGCATGTTCTAGCTATCTGAAAAGATTCGTGTTCCATAGTCGGCCAATAATAGCCCAAGCGTATGAGTTTTTTTGAAAGGGTAAGACCACTTGAATGAGTGCCACAAATGTTGTTATGGACTTCATGTAAGGCCTTCTTAGATTCTTCTTGTTCGAGACATCTTAAGAGAGTACTTTCCAGACCTCGTTTATATAGGGTATCTATGATGAGAGTATAATGGGAAGATTGGTGAATAAAGTTTCTCTTTTGGTTCTTTGATAAGTCAGGAGGTAAGATGTTGTCTTTCAGGTATGTGTAGGTTTGGCCATAGCGGGAGGAATCGTGTCCAATAAGTTGATAGATGGTTTGGGAATCAGGACAATTAAAGGTGGGATGAAACAACTCTTCAACCAGGAATTCATAATGTTGTTGATTTTCCTATGTCTGCAATAGAGAAGCAAGTGTAGCCATGGCGTCTGCTTCTTTGTTATCATTTATTGGAATCTGTTCAAAAGTTATTTCTACAAAGTATTTCTTGATATCATCCACTATCTTTTTGTAAGGCATTAGTTTGTCATCTTTTGTTTGATAGTCATCATTGATTTGATTAATGACACGCTGAGAGTCTCCAGAGACTTGAAGTTGTTTAATATTCCATTCTACAGTAATTTTGATACCTATTACCAATGCTTCATACTCTGCTATATTGTTTGTACATGGAAAGCTTAATTTGTATGCTTTCAGGATTATATGCCCTTGTGGTGTGATGAAAAGAATGCCTGCTCCTGATCCGTGTTGTGTATATGAAGCATCGAAGTATAGTTGCCATGCTTTTGTTATAGTTGTTAAGATATCAGCATTAGGAAATTCAATCTGTAGAGGATGATTATCTTGAAGTGGTGTCTCTGCTAGTTGATATGCGATGACTTGTCCCTTGATAGATTTTTTGTCAACATATTTGATATCAAACTCGCTTAGAATCATGATCCATTTTGCTAGTCGTCCTGTCAATGTGGCTTTGCTGAGTAAATACTTTAGAGGATCAATTTTAGCTATCAACTTGATGGAGTGAGATATTAGATAGTGTCATAGTTTTTGAGAAGCAAAAACTACTGCCAAGCATGCTTTTTCTATTGATGAATAGTTAACCTCATATCCCACTAGTGTTCTACTGATGTAGTACATGGCTCGTTCTTTTCCTTCATTATCCTCTTGTGTGAGCAAAACTCCCAATGATGCTTCAGTAGTTGATACATAGAGTAATAATGGTTTTCCTGGAATTGGTGACATTAGAATAGGTGGTTGCATGAGATATGCCTTGATCTTGTTGAATGCTTCTTCGCAATGATGGTCCCATTTGAAATTAACATGTTTGTGTAATAGGTAAGTGAATGGTTGACATTTATTTGCTAATTGAGCCACAAATCTTCTGATTGACTGGAGTCTTCCTTGTAGTGATCTTAGTTGACTGATATTCTTGGGAGATGTCATTTCCATGATTGCTTTTACCTTAGCTGGATCTACTTCAATTCCTCTTGCTGAAACAATGTATCCCAATAGCTTTCTTGAAGTAACACCAAAGGCACATTTCTTAGGGTTTAGCTTTAGCTTGTATTGTTCTAACCTGTCAAAGATCTTTTCCAGTATGTCTATATGTTCTTCTCTATTGTATGATTTAGCTAATATCTCATCCACATAGTCTTCCATGAATGTATGCATCATGTCATGAAATATAGTTGTCATGGCTCTTTGATATGTAGCACCTGCGTTCTTTAATCCAAAAGGCATGACGTTCCAGTAGAAAGTACCCCATGGGGCATGTAAAAGTTGTCTTTTCTTGATCTTTGGGTGCTATTTTGATCTGATTGTATCCAGAGAAACCATCCATTAGAGAAAACATGGAGTGTCCAGCAGTTAAATCTACAATGATGTCAATGTTAGGCTAAGGAAAGTCATCCTTTGGACATGCATTATTAAGATCTCTAAAGTCTGTACATATTCTGATGCTTTTATCTAGTTTTGAAATAGGAACAATGTTAGATACCCATTGAGGATATGCTATAGGTCTAATGAATCCTACATCCAATAATTTCTTTAGTTCTGCTTTGACTAGAAGAGCGATATGCGGATGCATTTTCCTTAACTTTTGTTTGACTGGTTTGGCTCTTGGACTAAAATTTAAGTGATGCATAATAAGTTTTGGATCTAACCTTGGCATGTCTACATATGACTAGGCAAAATTTATTTGCCATCGTTTGAAGAGTTCCACATATTGTTACATTTCTTGCTCAGACAAAGAAGTTGTTGGATGAAGAATCTTTGGTTGCTCTTTTGTGCCAATGTTAACTGCGTTTGTTGGTTTGCTCAAAATGGATGATCTTTCTTGATAGTGCTCAAGTAAAGTGTTAAATCTCCCATCTTTTGGTGCCTTGAGGAGGTTTTCACCATTAGATGCGTCCTTTATTTTTACTTTTTCCTGGTCTAATGTTGCCAATAAATGGTTTTTCAGCATTAGACCTGATATTTTTTTCTTTATTTTCACTTTTGCAACTAGGAGATTTGGCACCCACTTGACTGGAAAATGCATTGTTGAAATTCCTGGTGAGAGTTGTTACAGGTTCGATTGCATTAATACTATGTACCGATAAACAGAGATAAAAACAACCACATGGAAAACACACCATAACACAATATTTTAACGAGGAAACCCGGTGTAGGAAAAACCTTGGTGGGATTTGTGACCCACAATATTCACTTACTAGCCAATAAGAGAATATTACTGCTACAAGAGGGGCCTGCACATGCAGGAAGGCCAAGTGCCTAGAGCTCACTACTCAATTACAAAATGGGAAGTCTCACTGACTTACAAAATGGATTATATAAATCCAGTGTCTTGTACTACTTCAAAATAGCATCTATAATGCCCGATCCAGTACCGGTTTCTGCTCTGCTTCTTACATAAACCCTTAACCTATAATTCGCATAATAGGTCTACCTTATTTCACCTAATTACATTCCTCTATCTATTACCAAATGTTCTACAATGATCTCTTATATATATGAGTCATTTTACAATGTTGCCAAGTCAGCTTAAAATGATTTTACAATAATAAAAAAAATATATTACAACAAAAATCTTGTTGGCTTCTATGGCGGTATGCTTGCTTTTACTGCCGGTGTCGGTGGTCTATGTGCCAGTGTAGATTCTAACTTTGCTAGTGCCAGTGGATTGCCTTACCAGTGACATAGGATTGTAAGGTTGCCATCAATGACAAAACCTTCAATCATCTACAGTGTCTCATTGGAGTGTGCATTTGCCAACAAATTGCTCTTGAATGCTTGAATGCTTGATCTCTTTGATGCTTCAAGACCTCTTGTGGATGCATGATATCTATCAAATGAGAGTAGAAATCCTCTTATATACCTTCCTATCGAATTAATTAACTAATTTTCTAGCATGATGAGCTGACATTGAGGAATTTTTCCCACTCAAATTTGAGATGGGTGAGGGGGTCCAAAATGGGTCCCCGTTAAGGAGGACTAGGGCGCCATGAATTAGTCCTAGTGAGGACCAGGGCATCACACCCTAGTCCTTCCCTATTTTGGGACAAGATGAAGGTGTCATGTGAAGTGCACTTTGAGTTATATGATGTTTTTGACTTGTATGAGCATAATCAAGTCTCCGATTAGACCAAGGGGAACAACCACTAAGATGAAGACCCAAATGTAATAAAAAATTATAAGGGGTGCAATTTTAGTATTTTTCACTATCTTTCTCGTTGCCTTCAAAATCAAAATACTTTTCCATCTTCATGATTTAATCCAACAACTCATCTGAATCCAACTTGCCATCATAATCCGATGGGGTAAAATGTGGTCTAGTATTCACTCTTGAAAAATCTGTTATAAACCCTTCCTCATTCGGATCATTCACCAATGGATTGTCTCCTTGTTCTCCAGCCACTTCTTCTTCTTCATCGATCATCACTCACATCTTCAAAATGTCAACCTCTTCTCTGGGCCGTTTCAACAACTTCTAATTGGGCTGCAATTCCTCTCAACATTTCCATCATATCAGGGTCTTTGTTTCCATGCGCTCCACCACCTTTAGCATCCCTTTAGGCCATCTTTATGCTAGTCCTTTGAAGTTGTAGATCGGATCCTCAATCCGCCACCCTTTAATAAAAAACCTGTAGGAAAACACAATCTCTGAAATGAAACTTGCTCTGATACTACTTGGTGTAGCCACGATAGGAGATTCCTCAAAGAGATCAATTCAGACTATGCAACAAGAGTTACATAGAAAAAACAACACAATTGTGATAGAGGAAATGCAGAATAGACTTTATTATAACTTGAAAATCAATTATAATCTGTCGGAAACATACGGGCTCACAAGATTTGACACACTGGCTTGATTACATACATTCTCAAATACAATATCTGGGCTCAAGCAAGAATGCGAGCCAACTCCAAACCTCCTAACCTTCAGATTTATCTTCTATGTTCTGACGATTCATTCTTAATGCTCAATGATTTATATGATCAAGAATGATCTGTGTCAGCTCAAGATGGAACAATAACCATAGAACAAGATAAAACGTGTAAAACAACAAGGTCATCCTCCGCTAAAGATATCCTTCCATAAAATTCATAGAATGAAGTGCAGACCCAAAGGAAGGTCGGCCACAAGCCAAGAAACATTGGAAACAATGAATGGAAGATCCACAAGCTACAAAATCCAGCTCCACAAGATCCGATGAGAAATGCCAACACTACAAAATAGGAACAAACTAAAAAGAAAATATTTTGTTTTTGGTTGATGTAAGATTGTAAAGAAACAGGGATGCTCTTACATCAAATTCAGAATGATCTACACTAGTTTCCTTATGTTTTTCATTAGGAGTTATAATAGCCATGAACAATGTTTCTTCCCCTTATTCAATAGATTCATCAGAAAGATTGTTTGTAACATCTACATACAAAATCTTCTTTTTGAAGACATTCTTCTTCTTGAAATTAGTGAACTTTTTCTTTCCTGATTTTCTAGTGTTCTCATCATCACTATCAAGATCCTTATTTGGACATTGAGAAGCATAATGTCCAATCTTACCATAATTGAAATACTTAAAGGGTAATTTCCCTTTATATTTACCAGACCCTCTTCTTAGTTTGTTGACAAAATTCATGTCATGTTCATCTAGATTTTTAGATTCACACATACTATCACTATCCTTTTTGATAGACTTAAAAGAAAGTTCTCTACTAGTAGAACAATTATCATTGATCCTCATTTCATAAGTAGTAAAGACACCATGCAAAGCATCTAATGTGACTTTTCTGATATCCCTTTCCTCTAAGGTAGAGATTTTAGAATAAAATATACGTGTTAATGACCTTAACACGTTCTTGACAACAACTGGTTCTTTCAAATCTTCACCAAGACGTCGTATAGAGTTCACAACTTCTTGAATTCTCAAGAAATAATCTGCATTTTTTTCATTTTTAGTCATTTTAATTCTTTCAAACCTAGCTCTAAAGGTTTGTAATTTTTCTTCTTTAACATGTTCATCACTGTCATAGATATATGAGAGTTTATCCCAAACAACTTTAACATTTTTTTAATCCATGAATTTAACAAGAACATCATTAGTTAAGACACAACAAATAGCATCAAATGCTTTAGCATCACACTCATATTCCTTCTCCTCATCAGGAGTAGAAGGTGTTGTAGTGGCATTGTATGCATTTTAAATAACAGACCAAACTTTATAGCCTAGAGAGGTTAAATGCCTTTTCATTCTAAAATTCCAAAAGGAATAATTGAAATCATCAAATAGAGGTTCTCTAACAGAGGATTGACCCTCTTGACTAGCCATAAGTACTCCTACTAGGAAACCCCTAGTTTTCTTTTGAATAGGGGTTTGGCTCTGATACCACTTGTTGGAGTATAGTCAACACTGAGAGGGGGGATGAATTATTGTTAATTAATATTTTCTACCTTTTAAAAAACTTTTTCAATTTTGATAGATATAATCAACATGAAATGACAAGTATATGCATCATCATGAACAAATAATACAACACAAATTGATACAGTGATATGTCCTGAGTGGAAACCCTCCTAGGGAATAAAACAACTCCAATTGCCTCATTGAATTATTTGAAAAATAATCACTTTTACAATGTCTCACTAACTAATTTATGTATCTCACTAATAGAATTTTCAATGCCACATCATCTTATCAAAATTTTCCACATAAATAGTTTGAATTACATATAGAGTTTATGCTCTATTTCACTTCTTATCATCTTCTAATCTCATATGAGCATTAGAAGCAATTGTACAACATTTCTCAATGTTCAAATACAAGATACCATTGTACATTTACATAATAGTATCATGCAAAGAATAATTTATTCACATACACAACACTAATGTGCATATAGAAGAAATGCATAGTAGTATACTATATAGAACTATTCAAGAGATTAATTTGATGTTCAATAATTTTTCACAAATCTGATTCAATCTAAGTAATTCATCACAATGATATCTCTGTGAAAACAAAAGTCAATGTACAAAACAACAAGATGATAGATCTGGTTAAGACAACTTCATACACTATCTCTTGGAAACCCTTCCACAAAATGCATATATAATATCTTTTGTTGACACACAAAAAATCAGCCATTGTTCAAAAATTGCCTTTCAAATCAAAAGTTGCATCTGTAAAACTATCAACCAACCTAGAATTAGGTTAAACCAAAGTTGTCTCATAAATAGAAGGACCCATATTTTAATGTGCAAAGCAATGACAAGCCCTTGAATAGGGTTAGAACCCCCAAAAAACTTATACAAGTAGGCATAACCCTTATCCCAAAATACTTTGACTAGGGTTTGATAAATATTATAGTTACAGAAAAATAATCATAAGCCCTTTTCAAGAACTGAGATACACTCTAAACAGAAATATGGGTTTAACAAAATAAAATTCTTTACACCCTTTTACAAATGCATGACTCATAACCATTTGTAAACAAAATGATTAACCCATTTCACTGTCTCAAAACCTAAATTCTAACTGACAAGAATGCATATATATAAAGAAAAAATAATTTTCACAAAACTCACTAAACCCACATTTGTTTTGAAAAAAAATGAATATGCATATAACTTAGCCTATTCAAACAAGAACATGCAAACCTCAAAATGACAAGTAGCCTGGTATGATGATGATTGGTTGGAGATGTTTTTGCTCATTAATCCAGCAGCATGACGACGTGATGTAGATGATTGAATGATAAAACTTGACAGCATAAGGATAGAATATGAAGAGATGGTTAAAATGAGAGAAGTGGCCTCCATTTATAAATTTTCAAATTTGAAATGGAGGGTGGAGATCAAAAGATGATGAAGGGCTAGGATTGGTTTGAGGTAGTGGGCATTGATCAAGGATACCTTGAAGGAATAAAAAGGAATATAAAATTCCATGGAGAAGGTGGGGGAAAGGAGTTTGAAATTTCAAAATGAGGATACATAGGGGGATTCAAATAAATTTGAATTTCTTTGAGAGGCTCAATGTTGATGTGAGCCAAGTGGGGAATTTAAAATTGAAGAATAATAATAAGGGGGGGAATTAATTTGAAATTTCAAAATGAGGATGCATAGAGGGATTCAAAGAAATTTGAATTTCTTTGAGAGGCTCAATGTTGATATGACACAAGTGGGGAATTTAAAATTGAAGAATAATAATAAGTGGAATTATGAGAGATTCAAGAAGAATTAATTAGGCTGAGTGGGAATAGGAAAAAGTGATTTGTAAGAATCAGATGACTAGGTTAATTAATGAAAATTAATTAACAAAGTGGGTTTAGAGGAAATAATTATTGGAGGGAATTTAGAAGAATAGGGAAATAATTAATTTATTTGATAAATTAATTATTGGACTATAGTGATAATATTAATTAAATTAATTAAATTTAATTTAATTAATACCAAGAAAGAATAAGGATTGACACAATTAAATAAATTAATCATGTGGGAGAGAATTAAATTAATTAATTAAAATAATTAATTTAAGTGTCTACATTTTGCCCCTCTTTGATATAGCATCATGAAGTGATGTTATATCAAAGAAGAATAAAACATAGTGGATAGAAAAGGATAAGGACTAGTAGCATGATGCCCTAGTCATAGGTGGGTTAGGAAGGATGTCTAGGAGGTAGTGGTATGGTATGCCCCCTTGAGAGGACATGCGGGTTTCAAGAACATAGGTGTGCTCTCGAAATGGATAAGACTTTAGGATGAAAGGTGAAAGGGAATATGATGAGGATGATGAAGGAAATAATAAGAAGAAAAATGGAGGAGAATAATGCTACAGTAGTATGAGAAACCTAGATTTGATATTGCTCTAGGTAACCCACACCACTTATTATAGGAACCAGGATGCCATGAGAAACCCAAGGCGCAGACTGACTCATAGTCAAGTGGAAATTCCTTACAAACAGCTATGCAAGTGTTGAGAAATAATGATACAAAGTTGTGGGTATGTGCAAGGAAACCCTCAAACACAATGATATCCCTTGTACATGACAAGGTAAGTGTTGATGAAAACTAGTACCAGGTTGCCAGTTCATACAAGAGAGATCCAAAATATGTCATGCCATGAAAATATGCCCCAATATGCACCTATCATAGACATACCAAGATATGGAAGATCCAAGAAGTCGTATATTGATGCAGTCATAGGACACAAGATATAAGTCAAAAAATGAAAATCCAAGAAATCAAACAACTCACCCATACATGACCAACTGATACCTCTTGCGAAGAGTAGTATTAGGATGGAAGATTAAACTGTCAGGCAAGGGAATGATTCATCCCAAGGGAAAACAATGGGGTGACTGCGATCGACTAGGGAATTGATCAAATGATCATGAGGACCAACCTACAAACGTAGGACTAACATCCAGACTTGACAAAGCTCACATACATGCACAAGCTCAGTATATAGGGTACACAAGCTTAGCTTTATGGGATAAAGTTTAGTTTAGTGGGGAAATCCTTATTCATGATTTTGGCATAGACTCATCATCATAGGAGTGATTATTTTGTGAGGAGTGTGATTGGAAGATTAGATATCGATGATTATGGATATGAAATGGGCTAGCAGTGAGGAAGTTTGACTTGATAGACAATGGATCCAAATTATTAACCTTGGTTCCTGCATGCAAGTTTTCACCAAGGTACTTGCCCATAGCACCACGAAGTGGTTTTCACTATTGGACAAATTGATTTTTCTTTACTTTTTCCTTTTTCTTTTTCTTTTTTTTTTGATTTTTAAGACAATTGGTGACCTTTTGAGGACTAGGCATAGAATTTATTCAGATGCATGATGTTCATCGGCTCATCTGAGGGATTTCCTTTAGGAGTAGCCAACTGATATGCCCCTAATCCATACTTTGTTGTGATCACATATGGTCCAATCCAATTAGGCTCAAACTTTCCTTTCTTCTCTTTTTCTTGGAGGTTTTTGGGATTTTCCATGAGGAAAAGATCACCAAATTCAAATTCCCAGGTTTTGACTTTCTTGTGGTAAATCAAGCATAGGCAATTTTGATATACTCAGAGATGATTTAAGGCCTTGAGGCGCCTTTCATCCAGTAGTTCTAGCTCTTGTAGTTTGGAAACTTTATACTCCTCATTTGGGAGGATATTCTACAGGGACACCCTTAGGGAGGGGATCTCAATCTCAAGAGGGACGATTGCTCCAGAGCCAAAGACAAGGGAATATGGGGTGGCGCTTGTGGGTGTGCGGATGGAAGTGCGGTAAGCCCACATAGAATGATGTATTTGGAGGTACCAATCATGACCAACTTCATTGACTGTCTTTTTGAATTAAGGTTTTATTAGAAGCCTCATCTTGATAGTTACCTTGTGGGTAATAGGGAGTGGAGAAGCGGGATTGGATATCAAACTTCTGACAGAGCTCTTTAACATCCTATTTTTTGAAGGGTCTACCATTATCTATAATGATGACCTTGGGGATTCCATATCACAGATTAAGTAGTTCAAAATAAATTTAGAGATTTTTTTACTAGTGGTAAAGGTAAGAGGGATGGCCTCTACCCACTTAGTGAAGTATTATGTGGTGGTAATGATAAATTTATGACCATTAGAGGATGCGGGGTGGGTTTTCCCAATGAGATCAAGCCCCATTGTGAGAAGGGCCATGGTGTAATGAAAGGCTACAGATCTTATGATGGAGTGTGAATTTTGTTGCCATGTTTCTAGCAGGGGATACATTTCTTCACATAATTGTATGCATCTACTCCCATTATAGGCCAATAGTATCCCATTCAAAATATTTTCTTAGCCAAAGTGAGACCACTTGATGTTCCCCATAGATACCTTTGTGCACTTCACGTAGTGCCCATTCAGTGTCTTGTTTGTCTAAACACATTAGGAGGTAACCATCAAAATGCCTTTTGAATAGGTGGTCTCCAAGGATAGTATAGTGGGCACATCAATGGATAAAGGTTTGTTGTTGAGTTTTGGTAAGGTGTGGGGGAAAGGTGTTGTCTCTTAGATAAGTGAAAGTCTCTTAATACTAAGGGATTGAGAATCAACAAGTACACACACTATTTTAGACTCTACAAGGTCATATGCCAGTATGAAGAGTTTCTTGACCAAAAAATCACACTTGTGACTATGTGTCGACATCTGAAGAAGAGAACCAATAGTGGCCATTGCATCTGCAACTCTATTGTTTGTACATAGAATCTGATCAAACTTGATTAATGTAAAATGCTACTGGAGGTATTCAACCATACTACGGTAAGGAAGAAGCTTGTCATCTTTTGTTTGGTACTCATCATTGACTTATTTAATGACAAGTTAGAAATCACCATAGACATGTAATTCCAATATCTTTCATTGGATAGCTAGGCGTAGTCCAATAATTAGTGCTTCATATTCTGCAATGTTATTGGTGCATGCAAAGGCTATCTTGTATGATTTAGGGATGCAATCTCCTTGAGGTGTGATCAACAGTATTCCTACCCCCGATCCATTTTGGGTACAAGAACCATCAAAGTATAACTACCATGTGGAGGATGTGGTCATGGTCATTATAAACTCATCTAGAAATTCTGTGAGGATAGGATGGTCACCTGGAAGTGGAGCATCGACCAATTGATCTACTATTACTTGTCCTTTGATTGATTTTCTATCCACATATTCAATGTCAAATTCACTTAACAAAATGACCTATTTAGGAGTTCTACCAGTAAGAGCAACCTTTGATAAGAGGTATTTGAGGAGGTTGATCTTAACAATCAATTTTGTTTTTTGCTAAACATGTAGTGCTAAAGATTTTGTGTACTAAAGACAAGTGCTAAGCATGCTCTCTAAATAGGGGTATAATTGAGCTCATACCCTATCAATGTGCGACTGAGGTAGTATATAGCATGTTCTTTTCCCTAATCATCTATTTGTGCCAATAATGCCCCCAATGCCACGAGAGTAGCAAATATGTACAAAAGAAGTGGCTTTCATGGAATAGGAGGCATAAGAATCAGAGGCGATGCAAGATATTCTTTGAGTTTATCAAAAGCCTTTTGACATAGGCATTTCCATTTGAATCTGGTATCCTTGTGTAATAGGTGAGCAAATGGGTTGCATTTGTCGGCAAGCTATGAGATGAAGCATTTGATAGATTGGAGTTTTTTTAAAAGGTTGTGTAGCTATTTAAGGGTCTTTAGGGGAGGCATTTCCTTGATATATTTCACCTTTTTTGGATCAATCTCGATGCCTCTATGGGAAACAATGAATCCTACCGGTTTTCTTGATGTGACAAGACACATTTCTTAGGATTGAGCCATAGTTTGTATTTTTCCAACCTTTCAAAAAATTTCCTTAAGATAGGGATGTGCTCATGTCTTGTCTTGGATTTTCCTAGAAGATCATCCATATAATCCTCCATGATTTTGTGCAAGAGGTTATGGAAAATTCTTGTCATTGTATGTTGATATGTAGCTCCACCATTCTTGAGACCAAAAGACATGACTCATCAATAGAAGGTGCCCCATGGTGTTGTGAATATTGTTTTGTGTTGATCTTCTTCTACGATTTTGATCTAATTGTAGCTAGAAAATCCATCCATAAGTGATAGAATTTCATGTCCCACTATGAGGTCTAAAATAATGTCTATGTTGGGGAGTGGGAAATCATCCTTAGGGAAGGATTTTTTCAAATCTCAAAGATCAGTACAAATGCAGATTCTCCTAGTAGCTTTTCCAATAGGTACAATGTTGGATTTCCACTCAAGATAGTCTATTGGTTTTATGAATCCATCTAATAACTTTTGTGGTTCTGCTTTGATGAGGAGTGCAATGTGTGTATGCATTTTGCATAACTGCTTCTTTATTGGTTTTGTATTTAGACAGACAACAAGATTATGAACTACCAAGTCAGGATCTAGGCCTGGCATGTTAGCATATGACGAAGAAAAATTGATCTTCATTTGTGTAAGAAAATTGATAAAATTCAGTCTCTCTTGATCTTTCTAGGACTTGGCAATGAATACATTCTTTTGAGTGTCTTTAGTACCCACTTTAATAGTGTATGTTTCCTCTATTAGGAAAGTTTACCTATCCTATTAAGGAGGAACAATGGTAGGGAGGTCAAGTCCCTCATCCTCAAGTGCCTGATCCAAGTTTTCACTTTCGGATATGCCCTTTGTTTTTAACTTTTTCTTCATCCAAAGGTGCCTCAGGGAGGTTTTCACCTAGGGAATTATGATTTTTCTTGTTATTATCTTTTTTACAACTAAGGGCATTGACCTGACTACCAAAGTATCCTTTTTCATGTAATTGAATGCCATGAACTCTATTGCAGTCTTCAAAATTGCATATAGTTAGGAGAGTCATGAGAGCATTATCATCGGCATAGATGTCTAAAGTCGATCTGTCTCATTGGTCCCAATCTATGAGCTTGGGGTGAACAAGCTATAGTTTATGTGGAGTGGGGGGATTATGGGGGTGATGGTGTTGAGGTGGGTATCAAATAAAACATCATCTTTGTATGCAAAATGCATTTCATGGAACTCCTCTTCATTAGAGTCTTTGACATCCAAGGAAGGGCATAAAGGGGCACCAATGATAGTGATATTAGGCATTGGAGTATAACCCAAGCCCTTTATGTATTTGTATGAGATGGGATTTATTGGTGCTTTGATTCCTTTCTCTTCTCACCCTAGGTTGTGTCCTTTATAACCCATCTTCTCCAATATGGCTGATGCTTTTGGATGCATGTTCTTGGGTATGTTTGTTGGTTCTTCATCCTCTTCACGATATATCCAAGAGGAAAAATTTGTCTCTAAATTTTCTTCATCAAGTGGGCCCCACTACTTGAAGGTGGTGTCTTTACATTGTATAAGAAGTTTCTGATTTTTTTTTATTTCTTTGGGTCCACCAAACAACTTAGGTGACAAGGGGAGATTACCTATTAATAAAACATCTCCTAGTTTGTATTTTCCACAACCATTGTATAGGATCTTGACGTTGGGATTTTCTTGGGATGATGTGGAGGCAACGTTTGATGCATCAGATGGAGGAGTGGGGGTAGTTTTGTTTAATGGGCAATGATATGGATGCTTCCCTTCTAGGATCTTGTAGTACTGCAAGGGTTGGGGGTCACCTTTGATAGTGATCTCTCTACCATTAAAAGGGAATTTAATGCATTGGTGGTAGGTGGAAGGAACATCTTGAAGAGAATGAATCCATGGGCAGCCAAGGAGGATATTATAGTGGAGATGAAGATCCAAAACTTGGCAAGAGGTCCCAATTATAATAGAGCCCACTTGAAGAGGCAAAGTGATTGTTCCTTTAGAAACCCTTTTTGCATCATCATAAGCTTTTATTGTGATTCTTCTTGATGTATCTTTCAGGTCCTAAGAAATCCCCAATTGCTTTATTAATCTATATGTACAAAGATTGAGTCCAGATCCACCGTCTATCAAGATCCACTTAATCTTGTGTTTTTGGATAAGGGCTTCAATATGAAGTGGTTTTTTATGGTCTTCATCTATAGGAGCATCATTAGAGGTGAACACAAGGTGTTGGTGGGTAGCAAGGTTTCTAATGAGATCTTGGAACTGGGTAGCATTGATGTTGTCAGGGACACATGACTCAGGGAGGGCTTGCTCCAAAATCTCCTTGTGGATAGGGGAAGTCTTGAGAATCTCTAGGATGGAGATCTATGCAGAGGTCTTCCCAAGATGGTCAAGGAGGTCACATGTACAAGTTGAAGACATGGGGGAGGTTTTGGTGGGGGATTGACTCCTTGAACAATTACTCTCATGTGACGAGTAGTTACATTGCAGTCATTCTGAGAAGGGGACGGTGTCGCACCTTGAATGACTATCTTAGTGGGATTAGGTCGACTTGGTAGTTGGGGTGGGGGAGAACCACCTTGGATAGTAATTCTAGGTCTATTTTGGGGTGGGGGAGGTTTAGCTCCTTGGATAGTTATGACATTGACATGGGTATCTGCAGGCTCAATGCGACCTACTAAAGAGTCACAAATTGTTACATGGTTGGTATAATCATAGTTTGCCACATTAGATGATGATCCCTTGCCTTTTTCATGTTTTGGGAACAATTCTTGGTACATCTTTAGTTTGTCATTGTTGTTAATAGGTTTTATTGTTGCTACCTCAATATCACCCTTATCAATAAGATCTTGTATGAATATTTGTAGCTTCATACACTTTCGTGTATCATGCCCATTAATACGATGATATTCACAATACTCATTCTAATTGTACCACCTAGGTTTGAGTTTATTAGGATCAAATAGGTGAGTCATCAAGAAGACTACTACACCTTCTTGGACAAGATTTTGGAACCCTTTTTGCATCATCATAAGCTTTTATTGTGATTCTTCTTGATGTATCTTTCAGGTCCTAAGAAATCCCCAATTGCTTTATTAATCTATATGTACAAAGATTGAGTCCAGATCCACCATCTATCAAGATCCACTTAATCTTGTGTTTTTGGATAAGGGCTTCAATATGAAGTGGTTTTTTATGGTCTTCATCTATAGGAGCATCATTAGAGGTGAACACAAGGTGTTGTTGGGTAGCAAGGTTTCTAATGAGATCTTGGAACTGGGTAGCATTGATGTTGTCAGGGACACATGACTTAGGGAGGGCTTGCTCCAAAATCTCCTTGTGGATAGGGGAAGTCTTAAGAATCTCTAGGATGGAGATCTATGCAGAGGTCTTCCCAAGATGGTCAAGGAGGTCACATGTACAAGTTGAAGACATGGGGGAGGTTTTGGTGGGGGATTGACTCCTTGAACAATTACTCTCATGTGACGAGTAGTTACATTGCAGTCATTCTGAGAAGGGGATGGTGTCACACCTTGAATGACTATCTTAGTGGGATTAGGTCGACTTGGTAGTTGGGGTGGGGGAGAACCACCTTGGATAGTAATTCTAGGTCTATTTTGGGGTGGGGGAGGTTTAGCTCCTTGGATAGTTATGACATTGACATGGGTATCTGCAGGCTCAATGCGACCTACTAAAGAGTCACAAATTGTTACATGGTTGGTATAATCATAGTTTGCCACATTAGATGATGATCCCTTGCCTTTTTCATGTTTTGGGAACAATTCTTGGTACATCTTTAGTTTGTCATTGTTGTTAATAGGTTTTATTGTTGCTACCTCAATATCACCCTTATCAATAAGATCTTGTATGAATATTTTTAGCTTCATACACTTTCGTGTATCATGCCCATTAATACGATGATATTCACAATACTCATTCTAATTGTACCACCTAGGTTTGAGTTTATTAGGATCAAATAGGTGAGTCATCAAGAAGACTACTGCACCTGCTTGGACAAGATTTTGGAACACAACCTCAAGGGGCTCAGCAAGAGGAGTAAAGTCTCTCGGAATCCTATTGTTAGATTGGGGTGGTCGTCCTTGAATTGAGACATTATTAAAAGATTTTTGGGATTGATTTTGATTGTTTTGATTGTTGAATTGGTGATTGATGGTAGTGGGTTTTGGAGGAGAGGCCACAGTCTGGACCCATTTTGCTTCACTCACACCATCATTGACTATGTTCTTGTTTTTGGACCAAAATTTTGGTTTGTTATTGTGATATGAGGAGAAATTTTGACTTTATTTTTGATAATGTTTTAGGGTACCTTCCTCTAACAAGACATGTTCAAGGGCTAAACCCTTGTCAGTCAACTTCTGGAAAAAAATTATACATTGAGATGTCAACGGTCTAGATAGTTCAGGTACTAGATTTTTTCTGAAATAACTCAATTTGATGTTGTTTTGGCATATCCCACTAGAATTTCCTAATAAGGTGTCACCACCTTTGCAAGAAGTTAGCAAAAGTTTCTCTAGGCCTCGATTTCATGTTACAAAGGTCCATCATAGAAACATTGTTAACAATGTTATAAGCATAGTGGACCACAAACGTTTTTGCTAAGTTTGGGAAGGAGGTGATAGAACCTCAAGGCAAGGATGAGAACCATGAAAGAGCGTCTCCCGTGAGACTCTTAGGAAAGAGCCTAAGAAGATACAAGTCACTATAAGAGACTTCTTGGCATAAGATATTAAACTCACTGACATGGTTTCGAGGGTCCCCTTTGCCCTCGTACTTTGTGAATTTAGGCATTTTAAACCCTGATGGGTATGGTGCAACTGATATGGATGGGTCATAAAGATAGGGACAAAATTCCTGAAATGAGTAAGGTTTCCTCTTGTTATTCCCTTCCTTCATTTTTTGATGATGTTTGTCATGTCCTAGATTTCCTTGATGATATCTTGTTGTGGATTTTGAACATGATGGATTGTGCTCGCATCTAGTATTGGATGGGTTATGGAAGATGTTCTACCACCACTAATATATTGATATGATAAAGAATAGCGGACATGAGATGTGATGACTGATGTCACGAGGACTTAAGTGATAATCAGTTTTGACCCATTAATTGTTGTGATGGGGGGAAGTGAGGCCTGGATAAAATTAGCGACATTGTTGAGAGAAATGGAGGATTGTGAAATGGAGAAATATGGTTGGGTAGAAGAAGACGGCATAGAAGCATGTTGGAGAATTTATGTTATCGGATTGGATATTGACATGGAAGCCAAGAAGGAAGAAGGTGGGATGGAGACTATGAGCACGGATGCCACGAGTGCTATTGATTGGGTTTGAATGGTAGATGGGGGTGCAATTGATTGGGGTTGAAGGATAGGTGTGACGATGTGGGTAGGAGCAAGACCTCCTTGTGTTTGTTGATCAAGAATGGATTTAACAAGATTGGGGGGAAGTCGAGTTCTATTTTCAATAAGAGTCTTTATAAGACCACTAGGATTCTATCGGATGTATTTCTCCATCATTTCTTGATTGTACTTTCAAAATGTTTGTACTTTTGGGGAGAGTTCATCTTGGTCAACCATGTCAGGGCCCCCTTCTTCTTATTGATCTTGGATGTCAGGCTACGCATTTTGGGCAGATCCTTATGTAGAGTCTTGATATAGGGCATTAATGTTCAGCATGTCATATTGTTGTTTGGCCATCTTTTTCTTTCAGGATTGAGTTGTGACCATACAAGAATAACCTTAGAAATATTGATTGGAAGAAAAATATTTGATGAAAGGACTTAGAAAACATCTTGGATTTTGGATTTGGTTTGGATTTGATGAAATTGGATTGATTGATTAATGGGGTCCTTAGATTAGGACACAAGTTTGATTAGGATTTCACCTTAGTCCTTGGATGAGGATTTTAGGTGGGGGATGTTGATGAAACCACAAGCAAGGTAACAACCAAGTTGGGTAATATTTGGCCCTTAGGATAATGATCGAAGCCTTTCTTCTACTAAGGATTGACTAATGATCCCAAGAAAAATAAAGACATAAGATAAGAGTCTTGATCGACCCAAAGGAGGTGGCAAAGATACTTGGGGAGAATTCTTTCCCAAGCATAAAGACTGGATGATTGATTGATTAAGGATGAGGTCTAAATAAAACTTCACAAGGCATAAAACCTTAGTGTGAGGTTAATTTGACGAATGATTGAGAATTGATTTGATTGAGGATTGATTGATTAAAGATGATTGATTGAAGATTGGTTGATGTGCTAAGTCCTTAGAAAATGTTGATGATGAAAGATCAAAGAGAAGTGATAGTGATGATTAGAATAAACTTGATAACTAGACTATTCTTGGTATAAACATGACTCAATAAGTGATTGGTTTGAATGGTAAGTTTTATGAGGGTATGCAAACACCCTGATTCTGGTGATTGTTGGTGTTGAAAGATAAGCTAGATCCTTAGTGTAAATCTCATACTCTTAGTTCATGACTAGCATCAAACTCATTTCTATGACCATGTATGTAATCATGATATTGGTGTAGAAAGGTCCTATGTTTAAGAAAGAGTTTGCGATTTGTATACCAAAAATTTCGGTGTCTAATGAGTTGTGCTTGTGTGAGCTTCTTTTTCTTGATTGGGTGGTGGATTGACTTCTTAGGATGTTTTTACAACTTCATCTTATTAAATATAAAGTGAGCGGAGTTTTGACGTAGTTGGAAGACTTGGATTTTGTTATGACTTGGACTTGATGAAGGTTGGTTCAATGTTTTTATATGACTAGGGTATGATTTGGGTATGAATTGAATAGGACATGGAAATGATTAGGGACTAAGAAATGACTCAGATTATGATGATTAGGATGTTGACTTGGATAGACTAATTATACTCTTGGCAAGAAGACATAGCAAACACATTAGCCATTGATTCAAACAAATACATCAAGAACATCATGTTACCCTAGGAAGTTGGCTGAGGAGGAAAACCTTTTCTTGTTGACTCAGGTACACACCCAATAGCTAATCAGAATATGACCACTAAGTCTCACGCAATGGATTCTCAATATTGTATTAGCCAACTCCAAACACTAATGGGAGCACAAAATGGCAAGTCTCTTGGGGGAGTTACTATCCCCCTTGCAAAAAGATTATCCACCTTTTAAAGGTGAACTGGGTGGCTTCTAATCCTGAGGCTATTAGTAAGGATTTTTTGTTTGAAGACTACTCCTTGTAGTCACCCAAGTGTGATTAAGGCCTATAGCCTTACAAAGTACTGAGAAAAATGTAGTCATGTAAGCATGATCGAGGCCAAAAGGCCGTACAGAATGCACGATATGAGAGTGAACTCTAAAATAGCTCTATCCTCTAGAATTTTCATCCCAAGAGGCTTATTTATTATAGTGAATTGGAATGCTTGGGTTTTAGTCATACTCACTTGGGTCATTCAACTCTCACCAATGCCTATGTGAATGTGTCAAACAAATTAGGAAGGTATGCACACAACAAACTTAAAAAGATTCTGGGGTCTATATTTCTGATTTTCTATATAGACAAGAGTATACTCTCCTACCTCTACACTTTCCCCAAACACAATCAAGCACTTGATCTTTTACCCCTAATTGAAAGTAAGTGCCTAGAAAAATGATTAAGAAAATACAACATTTGGTCAAATTTTCTTAGGCAACCTACAAAACAAACATGTTAGTAGCCTCAAAGTTGGATCAATGAAATCTTTGACGAGTGGAATCTTGGGCCGATGTCCTGTAGAAGATAGTTTAGTAGTCTCAGGTAATGCACTTTTTTTTTGGCTTTTGAAATGTTTTGATTTTTATGATTTTTTGATTTTTTGAATTTTTTTTTTTTTTCAATTTTATGTCTTTTTTAGGTTTTATGATTTCTTTTTGGATTTTTTGACTTAATATGAAAAAACACAATGAAATGATACAAAATAAAAAATGAAAACAAGATCACTTATTTCAAGTGTACTCAACTTCGACACTAGGATGCGAGAGGAGAGCATACATAAGTGGGTCTTGGGTTTAAACTACACTTGCTCTTTTTAATTCGAAATCCAAATGTGTAGAGTTCATTTTAATCCCATTTTGAAAATGTGATTAAAACACACCAAACTGATTATCTAAAAAAAACCATACTTTCAAAAGTGAACTCCTTATGACTTTTTGATAAATTTCAAAAAAAAAAATTCTCAAAAATTCTCAAAGGAAAGGTCAAATTTGGACGTGTTCAACTAATTTTTGAAGACAAATCTTGAAAAAATGGTTTAAACCATAGATTAGATCTCTGAATCATCTTTCCAACACTTTTAGAAAATAAAAAATCCGAGTTAATATGCAAAGGTTATGCCTTTTTTCATTTTTTACCCTATATTTTTGCTTGTTCCTAGAGCCTCATAATCAACTAAAAATTAGTTATTGTTAATGTTTTAATGCTGAAGTTTTTATGGCCAAACTCCATGTTGGCTGGGAGATTTTAATTGTTTTATTTTTTGGTTACCCATATACGCAAACAATTAAATCTCAAGTCTTATATGTCCTATGAAAAAATTATTTCTAGGTTATGCTGTACTAGGCCCATTTATTCTATAGTTAAAATTTCATAAGAAACAGAGCACTCAGTAAAAAGTTATGGAGGTTTTCCTATGGAAACCCAAAAGAACAATTGCCATTGAACTTGAACCTTGAACCTTTTCAAAAAGTTCAAAGTTCGGGTTCAAGTTCAAAGTTCAAATTCAACTGAAGCGGGTTTCATAATTTTTGTTCATTGAACTTGAACTTTGAACCTTTTTGGTTCAAGCCCATAGGTTCAAGCGCACAAGTAAAAAAGGTTCAAAGTTCAAATTTTGGGTTCATTGTAATTTTTGGTCTTTGAACTTGAACTTTGAACCTTCTTTTCTTCAAGGTTCAAAGGTTCAAGTGCGCAGGTTCAAGCGTGCAGGTTCAAGGTTCAAGGTTCAATTTTGGAGGTTCAAATTCAGAGTTCAAATTCATCAGATGCAGGTTCAGAGTGATTTCAGCGAGTTCAATAATCCAATAACATTGGCATGTCTAATGTTTATAATTTTCAATGTAATCTATAACCATGAATTTTCTGAGAGAGAAAAAATCAATCTCAGTGCGGGGGGCATAACTGTCAACTCAACTGCTGGATCGCGCTGTATTTTTAATATGTTTTAGAAAACCTAGTTTTCTAAATTCTCACTGGCGCGATCGGACAAATATTATCACGTTAAAAAGTTATTTATCTCTAAGTATGGGTCTATAAAAATTCTGAGATAAAAGATTTGAAGATTTTTTTTAAAAAAAGTTATTTGGAAGTGGATAAAAGATTAAAGAAAAGATTAATTAATAATATTTCTAGGAATTAGTTATTGATAACTGAAAGTCTCTTAAAAACAAGAGAGACTATATATATGGGGGAAAAAGAAAAGAAAGGGGCTAGAAAAACTATGATTTTTCGAGCAACAGACAATATCCATTTTGTTTTTCTATGAATTGCTTTAAACTGGAATCGATGATTATCAATAAAATGTTATGGTGTGCAGTCTTTGAATTTGTGTGTTTAAAGATTAGCAATATTTCTTGAGAAATCTACTATGGGCATGATATCATTTTATGATCAATTATTTCTATGTTTTTTTTTGAATTCATGGTTACTATTAATTGTTAGCAGATTTATTGTGTATTGAGTTATGTTGATCCCCCTTGTCCTGTGAGGCATGAGAGAGTATTGATTAGACATCAATACTGCTGTGCATTTTCTATGCTCTAAATTTATAAAGTGAACGTGTGTTTGAATTAGAGTTAGTGAGCTCCTATTTAATCTTCAGAATATTATATTTGTTTCAGTTTGAAGGCATTGTTTTGTGTTGATGGATGAATGCTAAAGCCTTTCCATGCTTTCTGGTAAAAAGTGTCAACATTTAATTTTGTATTAAATTCATTGCAAATCATACGAAGAGCTTCCCTCTAATGCAGAGGTTGGATTTTAATTAATTCATCCAATTGTTGGTAATTTGTTTCCTTTCATAAAGGGGCATACAAGAGTTATAATTTTGTTCAAAGAAAACAAATAAATTTCAGGAAAGGGACAAATCTATTTACCAATAGATTTTTGGCAACTCTGTTGGGGACTCAGAATCAAAGATTAGTGCATTTGGTTTCCCTAGATTTTTAGATTTATCTCTGTGTGTAGGATTGGCGACTCTATTAAATCATCATGCAAAATCAAAAGGCTGCAAGATTGGGGAAAAGACCAAGTCCCACCAGCTTGTAAATTCTTGAGATGGATGATAAAGTGTTGCATGACTTTTGGGATCACTACAAAGAAATAATTTCTCATGTTGTAAAAACCAAACTAAGTATAACAGACGATCATGTATCTTCTCTTTTATGGAGAAGTCTTTTTGTTAGATTTCACAAGCTCAAAGAGCTAAAAGAAAAGACAAGGTTGTTGCAAGAATATAATAAAAGGTATCCCAATTGAAAGAAGAATTAAAATTTTATGATGATGAGGCTCCATTCATCTCAGTTTCATCTCTCTCCTACAACTACCTTGTCATGAATGAGCAAGAAGTTCAGCAAGAAACGGTTCAGTCTCATGCAAGTCAAACAATGGTAAGTGAGAATAATCAAGACAACATTAGAGAACCTACGAGATTGAATGAAAAAGGTTTTTTGAGGTCTTTCTATTACCTAGAAATAGAAACTTTTAGTTTTAATAGTATGGAAAGTTATCTTGTTCCAAAAAATACAAAGGATGAAAATTTTCAGATTTACATGCAACCAGAGTATGAAGCTTTCAATCTTATACATGAAGTTAATGAAAATGATTCTTTATGTTTAAAAGCTTGTGATGAGTCCTTCATAGAATCATTTCATTTTAACAGTAAAGCAATACAATGTCTTCCTAATGAAGATTGCTATATTTATGATTGAAAGATAAAAATTGACAGTATAAGGATAGAATATAAAGAGATGGTTAAAATGAGAGAAGTGGCCTCCATTTATAGATTTTCAAATTTTAAATGGAGGGTGGAGATCAAAAGATGATGAAGGGCTAGGATTGGTTTGAAGTAGTTGGCATCAATCAAGGATACCTTGAAGGAATAAAAAAGAATATAAAATTCCTTGGGGAAAAGGGGGGAAAGAAATTTGAAATTGCAAAATGAGGATGCATAGGGGGATTCAAATAAATTTGAATTTCTTTGAGAGGCTCAATGTTGATGTGAAATGAGTGGGGAATTTAAAATTGAAGAATAATAATAAGGGGGGAAAAGAATTTGAAATTTAAAAATGAGGATGCATAGAGGGATTCAAATAAATTTGAATTTCTTTGAGAGGCTCAATGTTGATGTGACATGAGCAGGGAATTTAAAATAGAAGAATAATAATATGTGGGATTATGAAAGATTCTAGAAGAATTAATTAGGCTAAGTGGGATTAGGAAAAAGTGATTTGTAGGAATCACATGACTAGATTAATTAATTAAAATTAATTAACTGAGTGGGTTTAGAGGAAATAATTATTGGAGGGACTTTAGAAGAATAGGGAAATAATTAATTTATTTGATAAATTAATTATTGGACTATAGTGACAATATTAATTAAATTAAATTTATTCAATACTGAGAAATAATAAGGTTTAACAAAATTAAATAAATTAATCATGTGAGAGAGAATTAAATTAATTAATGCAAATAATTAATTTAAGTGTCTACACAAATCAAACTCCCCTTAATCACTTTCATAACTCAAGCAACAGAAAATAACAATTTTGCTCAAACAGTTTGAATTCAAACAATAACATTACTAAATGCTGGAAAGAGATTAACAAACACAAAATATGGGTTTTGGAATGAAAACACCTAAAGACGTCTTCAAACTTCCTATCATTTCCATGTTTTTCCTAGTCAAACTATCATGCATTGCCCATGAAAAACTGTCATGCACACTTATTGCAACTTCCTTGGTTGAGAACAAAAACTTGAATTCCATGTGTGTGCCCTACTTCGATCTTAAAGGCTTTCAAAACAAAAATAAAGATTTTACAAAGCTAAGCTTTGAAACCATATAATATGCCTCTACAAAATGCCGATGATATGTCATGTCCTACTCACCAAGTATTTCAGTGGGAAATAATAAAACAAACCAATATGTCTGGTATGTCCTTCTCAGTGCGGTGAATAAACATTATAACATGTTTCAGGTAGTCACTTAGGTGGCTTAACCACTTAGCCATCACCTAGTGACTTAGTCACAACCATATATGCACAAGTTTTCAACGGCAAGCATAAAATGTCAATGCTTCAAATGTCAAGGAAATATCAACCATTTGACACTAATGCCAAAAATTCCTTAGGGGTTAACACATGCTCCAAGAGTTTAACACTAATCTATCTATATTGTCAACCAAAAATTTCTCTAACAAAACCACTCTAATAGACCGCCATGAACTTATAGAACAAATCCTTAAGTTTGGTATGATAAGCACAATATAAATTGAGAAAGAAATTATAGAAAAGATTTGAAAATCTTATCATATATCTATGAGAGTACTTGAAAATTTCTTAAAATATAGCTTCATTTAACTTTCATTGTTTCATAGTATGTAAAATAAAAGAAATAAACTTTGGATTGAATTTATCCATATTATAGTTTTCTTTATTGGCCAAGCTCACCCCGAGAAATTAAGAAATGAAGAGGTAAGGAAAACAAAAGAAAATAAAAAAATTATCAAATGGGTACCAAATAAGTTTAATACTTGGATGGTTTGGACACTAGAGTGATACTTGTCGCAATAATATCATGCCATATATATATGATAGCTGAATTAAGTCCATAAATATGAATATTAATAGAATTTGAGGGTGTCAATTTCTTGATTTCATTCTGTTAATTTTTTTTATATTTTTTATTATTTGCTATTATCTATCTTAATTCAATTATTTGAAATTATGACTAGATTGATGTAAATCAATGTTTAATTTGGGAGTGTTTTATTCTTTAAATAAATATTATACCCTACAAGAATTATTTAAATTATTTAAATTATTCGAGTTTTATCGAAAAAAAGTCATACATTTTAATCTTATATTTTGGAGCATTACATTTTGTAACATTTTAATCTAATATTTTGGGACATTAGACCTTTGAACTCAATGATGATAGTAGATTTACATTAACATTATCTAAAGTGAACCTATAGTACAAATTCACAAAGATCCCCATAGGATCTAGTATTATTATCAAGTTTTCTTAATTTTTCAAGACATCGCGTGATAAAAAGTGGAGATCTTATACTATCAAGAAGTAATCCCACAAGATTTAGTATCATGAATGAGTTTTTATGGAATGCTTTATACCATGCAAGATTTTGCTAAATATGTAACCATCCATGATTTAAGAGCTCCAATGAAAATATACAAGAGATCAAATGTGAGAGAATAAGAGTATCTATCACAAGACGCAAGTATACAATGATAATGAATTATAATGAAATAAAATTTCATTAAGAGCCAATGAGTTATATAGACCAAAATGAAACATAAGATTATCTAGTATTATGACATGTGTCGTAATCAGATTGTGACTTCAGACTTTAAGTGATAAGTATCTTATGTGTATCCTAAGTAAACTTACACAATTACTGTCAATAGAACCTAGGCGATGAGTTGATTACATAACACTCCATTCACACCAACATATTTAAAACTATTACTATTATTTTAGACTTAACTCCTAATATAATTTATATAAGATATTTCATTTAATTTGTATATTATCTAGTATATAATTTATAAATAAATATTCATACATCTAAATTCATTGATTTTAATATTTGATTAGAAGACTCAATAAGATTCCCTCATTAATTTAATTTCATATCTTAAATGTAGAATTTGAACTACAAATAGATACCTTTTCAAAAATATTAGGTATATTGAGAATCAGTTGTAGTTATTTCAAAAAATAGTGTTTCAGTTACATTAAGAGCCAATGTGTTATATAGACCAAAATGAAACATAATATTATCTAATATTATGACATGTGTCGTAATCAGATTATGACTTGAGACTTTAAGTGATAAGTATCTTGTGGGTATCCTAAGTAAACTTACACAATTAGTGTCAATAGAACCTAGGTGATGAGTTGATTAGATAACACTCCATTCACACCAACATATTAAAAAATAATGCTATTATTTTAGACTGAGCTTCTAATATAATTTATATAAGATATTTCATTTAATTTGTATATTATCTAGTATATAATTTATAAATAAATATCCATGCATCTAATTTCATTGATTTTAATATTTGATTAGAAGACTCAATAAGATTTCCTCATTAATTTAGTTTCATATCCTAAATGTAGAATTTGAATTACAAATAGATAGCTTTTCAAAAATATTAGTTATATTAAGAATCAGTTGTAGTTATTTCCAAAAACAGTGTTTCAGGGTCATTTAGTAAATAATTTATTAAATTAGTCGTCCTTCTCATCTCATTTGATTGAATTCATTAAAGTAATAATGTGTGTCTCTAGTATTATATTGTAGTTCTATATCAAGTTGGTCGATCCATATTGATTGTAAATATGATATTATAATGAGTAAACAATACAACTAGTCTTCCTCTGAGCCAAACTCTTCCTTGAAGATTGGTCACAAATTTAAGAGAGTCAAAGCATCCCTTGTGTCCACTTTTAATTCTGAATCACTTCCCTCCTACAATTCTATCCCGAATAAGTCCATTTTTGCACCCATTAGGAGTGATAGACCCCCTTCTCAAATGATCTAAATACAAATTTGTCTTTTCTTATCTTGGATAGAAAGAACCCAGATGATGTCTTGGCCATTACCCATGATTCAATTGTGGATAATTTTAGGATGTTTAAATGGGCTTTCCATGAGATCAAGGGCATCAATATCAAACTTCGGGCAGTCAATAGGAAACAAGAAAATCAAGGTGTAAAATAGTGGATGGTGGACTAGAGAAAATCAATTGTGGACTATGTGCAGAAAACGATGAGCACTGTAAGTGATATAAAGAGAGATTATGATAGAAAAATATCTTTTCTCAAAGATAAACTCAAGAAAGAATATGAAGGCAGACTGAGTCAGATGGAGAATAAATTTTAGAAAGTCAATGGGAACCTTATCTCTCTGGTTACATGTAGACACAAGGTGGTGAAGAGTTTTGTTGAAAGTGTAAATACCATGGTAGGGAAACTAGAAACTATCCATCAAGAAGCAGCTACCTTGGATGTGGATTCCATAGATAAAAAATAGGAGGAAATGGTTGGGCCATCCAAAAGAACCAAAGCCAACTTGAAGAAGAAATTTGCAAACCAAAAAATTTAGGAACTCAAGAAAATTGCTCTAAACATGACTCAACTGGAAACAAAGGTTGCGAAGGCCCTAAAAATTTTGTATTAGTTTCTTCCTCTTTGCTGTCTTTTTGCTAGGTTTTCACTTTTTGTTGACTTTGGGTTTCTATTTTAAAATGGGTATATCTTTATCCAGCTACTTGTTGTAGATCTTTGTTAAAGCGTTTTGAGTCCCTTCAAAACCTGTTTGTTCTGTAAGAAAAAATAATACAACTAGTCTTTTCTTTTTCATTTTAGCCATATGAATTATGGGAATTACAAAGAAAGTTTATCGAATTTTGCATTCAATATAAAACATTTTTTTTAAAATGCATGTATTAATATTAAATAATTTTATTTAAAAAATAAATAAATGATATATTTTAAAAATATATAAAATAACAGAAAACTATACAAAATAATCTTATGGAAGAAAATTATATTTTAAACATATAAAATTACACATCTTTTTAAAAGAATCAAGCTACTAAACTACACATATCTTTTTTAAAAATTAATAATTAAATAAATCTTAAATAAAATTAATAGAACACAAATATATCTTACTAATATACATTACTACATATCTAAAAAATATCAAAATGTTACACAGTAAAAATATGATGGAGAGATAGAAAATAATGTAATTTGAGATATTGACATTCACATGCATGTATGCTATGCATGCATCCATAGAAATATCTTTATAAAGTACATTAGTATGTGTGTTTTAAAAATATCAAATTCCCATGATTAAAATAAAATGAAGATAGAAAGAAAATAATGTGATAGTAGATATTGACCAAAAATATCAAAATATCCCACAATAAAAATAAGATAAAGACAAAAATAAAATAATGTAATTTGAAATATTAACATGCATGTGTTATGCCTACATCCATAGAAATATTTTAATAAACAATTATATGTCACTTATATCTTCCATTAGTCTCTACAAGGCAATGTTTTGTGGCTCAGAGCCACTTGAGATCCATATAACTATTCAACTACGCTTGCTATATATATTACTCTCATTGAACTTGAACTCTAACCCTAACCCTCATTGAACTTGAACCCTAACCCTAAGCCTAAAAGAATCCTAACCTAACCTAACCTCAATCCTAACTCTTATTGAACTTAAGAACTCATACCTTAATCTTAATTAAAAACTCAACCTAATCTCAAACTTGACCTTGCCCTATCCCTAACCCTAGTTCTAATATTGACCATAACCATAATTATAACTTGATATATAATCTTTATTCTAACATTAACCGCAATTCTAATGTTAACCCTAATTATAGCTATAACCCCAATTAAAACCCAACCCTAAACCTAATTTAATCTAAAATTGAATATTTCTCTTAATTAATTTGTAACCCTAATATAACCATTACCCTAACTTAATTCAATGTGGACACTAACTATAATGTAACCTTGACCCTAACCTTAAATCTACCTGAACACATTGCATTATCTACATTGAGTTGCAACAAAAAATTAAAGGATTTTTTTGTGAATTGAATACCCATATGGAGCTTTTAAATGGAAAATGACATAAATACACCAGGATAAATGTAAAATCTAGAGTTTAGAAAATTTGGTGTCCAAAAATAACTTGGAATGACTAAATGAAGAAATTGATAACTAGTCTTGGGAGAAAACTAAAGAAATGGCTGAAATATTCCAGAGATGGATGGTTATTACAAAGGGAATAAAAAAAATATGAATAAAGAGACTAAAAAACCCAGGTGGAAGTCTACATAAGTGACTAAACTAATACAAAACTAGGAGGTAATTATGAGTAACACCAAAGAGATGATTGATCTAGGAGGATTCCCATAATTGATCCAAATTGACAAAAATTGCTTATATTAATGCATGCATTATCCTATAGCATAGGTCTTTAGCTCATGAAAGTTATATCGAATAGTATGCTAGAGATGGAAATTTCAAGGATGTATATGAAACACTAATCCATGGTACACAAGTATAAGAATTCTAGATTACATGTTCATGACAAACTACTATATCATCTTGGTAAATTGTGTGGTCCAAGGGATGAAAGAGTACATGTAACTAGAGAAGCACATACTTCTCTTATTTCTGGTAATTTTGGTAAAAAAATAATAGGTTTGCCCATGCCACTTCTAGTACCTTCTCATTTATGGGAAAGCGTATTTATAGATCTTGTCAAGAGTATACCTATGTTTAAATAAGGGAATTTTAATAGATCGGTTGCACATTTGAAGCAAAAATAGAGACGTAGCACTCAAGGGGTGAACTTCATTAACAACTTGCAATGTATGGTCTATATTTTTTTATTGTTCTCTTTTTTCTTTTTCTTTTTTTTTTTTTTCAGCTTTAGTCTTTTAATTACTTACTGAATTTTATTAATTTAACAAAGTAGTTGACACATTGAATAATGGTATTTAAATTGTTTGGATTCAAATTAGGGTAAGAAGTAGTTATTTCCCACTAATTTGAGATCAATGATTGACTACTATAGGGTCTCTGTAAAGAGCACAACCCTCACCATACATTTTTTACAATAAGAAGTTTATTGGATTCCTTGCTAACCCCTCTACACAAGTTATGTGGAAAGAGGAGAAAACAAGAAAAAGTTGTATGAACTCATCTAATGAGAAGTGAGGGAAAAATAAGAAAAGGTTATATGGACTAATACTTCTAATTGGAAAGAGAAGAAAAGAAAAAAAATCATATGAATTCCTTGCTAACCTCTCTATACACATTGCAACCACAAACCCCATCAAAAAGAATATATCACATAATTTTGCTACTGTACTATAATTGTTTTTAAACATTATCCAGATTAAATTCAAACGATCAATAAAAATAAGATAAAATAATATGAAAATTACTATAAAACTATGATTATTTAAATAGAGTGTTGCCACAACCAGCCATTTACTATAAAACTGTTTGATGATTATTTAAATATCACATAAGAAATCTATATTCCCAATGACTATGGACACGTACGCCCTGACATTATATCGTCCTTTTATGACTCTCACGTTTACTTCTGTATCTCTAAATCACTACAACATGTTGTCGGTGGGACTGACTGTCTTTCACAAGATGGTCATGGGGATTAGAAATAAGTCCGAGTATTAAATATTTTAATTTTTAATTAATTTTTGTCTTCATATAAATGTAATAACCTTTCAATATTGGATTGTCTTTTCGACTTCCGATGAGGACAAAAATGTGGTGGTTGTTCAGCTTCTTTGAAAGCTTCTAAATAAGCCTAATTCGAATCCAATTGCAAGGAGTTGGAGAGTTATAGAGTTACAGAGTTATAGGCATACGCTCCTTCACAAGATTGCTTAAATTGTAGAGGCTCGGGCATACAACTCTCTTTTACAGAGTTTGCCCAAATTGGATAGATTCTAGGCATACAACTCTCTTTTATAGAGTTTGCCCAAATGGGATGGATTCAAGGGCACACAACTCTCTTTCACAGAGTTTGCCAAAAATTGTATGATTCTTATATATTTTCAATGAAATGAAATTTTATATGATTTGTTGTGTTTACAATACCACAAATTCTGCTTTGGGTATTGTCCTTTGAATTGACAAAATAATTCAAATCACGGAAAAAACAGAAAAAAGAATTCACGTAATTTATGATTAATCTGATAACTTTACTTTGATAGCGTTGCTTTTCAGTTTTGCAAGTGTGAGACAATAATGTTACTGAATTCTAGCCCGTGATTATCAATAAGGTGGCTCCCGCTTCATCAGCTGATATGGACGTTGATATTTTTAAAGTTGCCTAAAGTTGGTCGACACTATAAACCAATGTAGCATACGATCTGATCTGATATCTTCCAGATATGCCACCTCATGTCTATTTATAATTTCAAAAAATATACAACTAATAACTATTCAAAATAACATTATGGAAAAAATTAAATATTTTCTATCTTAAAGTTATAAATTATTTTTTCCATCTTAAAGTTATAAAATTATATATATCTTTTCAAAAGAGTCGTGCTGCTAAAACTATAAATATATTTTTTTTAATAAATAAAGCTCAAATAAAAGTAAGAGTGCATAGAAATATCTTAGTAAAACTAGATAATATCAAAATGTCCCACAATACAAATAGGATGAAATGATTTGAGATATGGGCATGCATATGCATGTATGGTATGCCTGCATCCACAATGGCGGCTTCCCTCGTCTTAAGCTCAGTATTTATATGGACAAAGTCCTCTCTCACTTGGTATCACAGCTGACTGAGATCCAGGCCACTGCTCTAGTGCGCTCGCTATATATAAATAAAGAATTTGCAGCATCAATCAAAATTTTTGCATAGGCATCAATGATTAATGCATCTACCTCATAGCCCGTTTCCTCTATCCAAATCTTTCAGGGCTTGATTGCCTCCATGAGAGTCACATCCTTCTTCATGATGAAACAAATGTCGGTAGATTATTTCTCTACTATTTTCTTAGGTATTCCTATTCTAGACCTCATAGATTTCTAAAAAGCCTTGAAGTAACCCCATACCTTATCAACTCTAAGACTTCCCAATGCAACAATTGATTGCTTTATTTTTCTTCCTATCAAGATGTCAAAAACCCATTACTTCCTTCCAGAAATGGGAGTATCATTCAAAAAGTATAACTTTAAGTAGACTAACAAATTTCCATACTAGAACGTGCCCTTCTTCTCACCTTTAATCTTCCCTAAATTGATCAATAACTCCTCAAGCATCCAGTCACAAAGATCTAACTTGATATTTTCTCTCATCAGCTTATAAGCAGCCAAAATGCATGAACTGGAAACTGAATTCAGTCGATTAGACTGAGTTACCTTGTAGTCTACAACCATATTGCCAAATTTGATGTCAATGTCGGTGATGGTGCTCACCTTCATCGATCTCTTGCTTGATGTGGCACCGATGATCTTCCTTACGAATTGATTTGATACTTTCTTATCCGGATGTTTCCCTATTGATGGCAAACTCGTAATTGCTCGGATGGCTTCCTTAGTAATTTTCTAGGGTCTGTCCAGCCATATAAATTCCCCATGTACTCTAATTATTACATATCTGACAATCTTATCCTCGAACTCTGGCATATCCAGAATATCTGTGAACCCTAGATCTTTGATGTGTTTATATGCTAGTTTGATTTTACCAAATTCTCCCATGAGTTCATTCATATACATCCCCTTGATCTTAGAAGTTCCTAAGTCTTCTATATGACAATGAATGTAGGCCCTAACATCTTCCACATATAGCACTCCTTCCATGACGTGAGAAAATGCTCCAACTGAATCTTCCTTGTTAGCCACATGTGGAAAGAATTTGAAAATTGGCCTGAGGAGGTCCTTAAATTCTCCTATAGTTGGATTTGCAATGAAAACAAGAGCAGAAGATGATCCCAATTCCATGATTCAAGAAAAATACCTTTTGTTCACTCTCAGTGAAAACCTCCAACAAATCCTTCCAGATGTCGATGTGATCGCTCAAGAATAAATCTAATCACCTCTGAATAGCTTCTGATTGCACTAAGTTGCTCTGAATTGCTCTAAAATTGCTTTGAATGCTAGGTGGTTGATAATAAAGTGTAATCGGCATTTTATACATCGAGAAAACCCTAATCTTCCATTAACATAAATGACTACTGGTGAAAGATACCAGATCTCACTCTAAACATATCAATGTTGGATAATCCTCTCCAATATCTAGAACATCTTCCATGAAATTTGCATACCCCTAAAGCATTTGCCTTAGTTACTGGATGAGCTCACTGTCGGTGCAGCAATAGCTTCTTCTATCAAATAGGTAACTGAGACAATCCCATCTGATGATTGCTCTTCTATCTTTCTAACCCATCTTTGAGTGTGATCTTGCCGGATTTCACTAACCTTCTCTTTTCCTTTATCATTTGATCCTACATTTCTAACCGATGGATTTTTGCTTCTATAAAACTTAGCAATATGTCCAATTTCATTGCATGCATAGCATGTAACCTTGTTCTTTTGAATTACCTTGCTAAAACCGGTGAAATTTGAACTGCACTTATTAGCCATATGTCCAAATTTTCCACAAGCATAGAATTTTACATTCATTCTGGAATCTTTTATCTTATGACCAATTTTATTTCATTTAGAACATTTATAGGGAGCAGAATCAGGGTTCTAATTTGCTCTGTTTCTACATTGCCTAGCCATGTGACCAAATCTATTGCAAACAAAAAATCTACCAGTGAATTTATAAGTATTGAACTTCCTTATCAGTGCCTTATGGTTTTGATCTTCATTAGTAGTACCGTAATTCTATCCTTGCTCAAATCCAAGTCCAGTGGAATCTCCAATCCGCCTCTATCTCTTCGATAACTCATCAAGCTATGCTGAGCTGATCTTGAATTTTTCTTTCTACTCAGTTGTAGTAGTTAAATAATCTCTTAGTATTGACATTTGTCTTTCAATTTCTTGCTCATTGCTATGGGATTGTACCAAATCAGACCTCAACATCTCATTTTGATGAGTCAACCTACCACACTCTTCAAATTTGTTCTTTAGGGATACAACAAGATCTTCTTCATTTTTCTTTCTATCCTCAGTCTCCTTAGACATCCTTATAGTCATAGCTTGCATTTAATTCTTCATAACCATGTTCTCCTGACTCAATTTCTGACATTGTTCCTTAAGTGCATTTTCATCATCTTGATTTTGCAAAAGTTCCTTTCTCCTAGCTTGAACAGATGATAGTCTCTCTTGTAGGACAAGAATAAATTCTTTAGCATAATTAAACTCATCTTGTTGCTTTAAGTTCTTCAATCTTTCAGCATCATAATCTTCAAGTGCCATCTTAAGCTACTTCTCCAAATCCATATCCAATGGTTCTGGTTTCAGGATCTTTATCAAGTTGTCAAACTTCCTTTGACGCACAAGGCTCTGATACCAATTGTTGGAAACCAATAACATTGAGAGGGTTGGGTGAATTAGTGTTATACCAGAATATAAGATTTTAGCCTTAACAAAACATTCATTCACCAATTGGTATATCGATATAAACAAAATTGAAAAAAGCAATGCAACCATTAAGAGAAATACATAAATGAGAAACATAACACACATTATTATACATGGGAAACCTCAAAGAGGAAAAACCATGGTGGGGCTTGTGACCCACAATATCAGTTCATTGGCCATATGAAGAGATATTAAAATATATGATGGGCCTGCACTTGCAAGAAGGCTTACAACCTAGACCACACTGCTCATCACAATAGGAGCCTCACTGACTACATAACAATCCAGACAACAATCTAGAGAAATATGAACTGCTTAATATAGCATCTCCTATGCAAGAATACAATTATGTTTTAAGATCAGTCTATTCCAGTTAAAACCCTAAACCTCAGTACCAGAATAACCCTTACAATGAGTTCCTCGCATACACAGTCTCTATGATATATTTCACATTACATTATATCCATGTATCACTTCCACATATCTATCCTTATTCAAAATGATCTAATCAATCTCCCCTATATACCCTATACAAATTTATGCCTTATGTCGGCTTACAAGGATATATACAATATCATATTAACATGTTGGCCATATAACATAAATGAATAAGCATTAAAACAAGTTGCTGATGCCGGATCCAAGATGTGTCGGCCTCTAATATCGATGACCTTTACCATACCATGTCGATCTGCATTGCTGGTGACCAAAGAAATCTTTTATCCTGTCGGTGTCGGTGCTAGTGCCGGTGTAGAGTCTATAAAGTGCTTGCCGGTACACCATATGAAGTCGGAACCCAAAATAATGTTTCCATCAATGACAACATAGTGAAACCTAACCAATAGTGTCAATTTCCAACAACCCTAACCTTAAATCTACCTAAACACATTGCATTATCTACATTGAGTTGCAACAAAAAACAGAGGGATTTTTTTGTGCCTTGAATACCTATATGGAGCTTTTTAAATGGAAAATGACATAAATACACTAGGATAAATTAAAAATCTAGAGTTTAGGAAATTTGGTGTCCAAAAATAGCTTGGAATGACTAAATGAAGAAATTGATAACTGGTCTTGGCAGAAAAATAAATAAATGGCTGAAATATTCCAGAGATGGATGGTTATTACAAAGGGAATAAAAAAGTATCAATAAAGACACTAAAAAACCCTGCTGGAAGTCTACATATGTGACTTAACTAATACGAAACTAGGAGGTAATTATGAGTAACACCAAAGAGATGATTGATCTAGGAGGATTCCCTTAATTGATCCAAATTGATGATTTATAACATCGACAAAAAGTCCTTATATTAATCCATGTATTATCCTATAGCATAGTTCTTTAGCTCATGAAAGTTATATCGAATAGTATGCTAGAGATGGAAATTTCAAGGATGTATATGAAACACCAATCCATGGTACACAAGTATAAGAATTCTAGATTACACATTCATGACAAACTGCTATATGATCTTGGTAAATTGTGTGGTCCAAGGGATGAAAGAGTACATGTAACTAGAGAAGCACATACTTCTCTTATTTCTGGTCATTTTGGTGCACGTAAAGCAGTAGCTTAGTTGCAACATTATTGTTATTTTCCTCAAATGAATGAAACTATGTAAAAATATGTAAATGGGTGTGTCATTTGTGCTACAAGTGAACTCGGTAACAAAATAATAGGTTTACCCATGCCACTTCCAATACCTTCTCATTTATGGGAAAGTGTATTTATAGATTTTGTCAAGAGTATACCTATGTTTAAACAAGGGAATTTTAATAGATCGGTTGCACATTTGAAGCAAAAATAGAGACATAGCACTCAAGGGGTGAACTTCAATTAACAACTTGCAATGTATGGTCTATATTTTTTTATTGTTATCTTTTTTCTTTTTTCTTTTCTTTCTTTTTTTCAGTTTTAGTCTTTTAATTACTTATTGAATTTTATTAATTTAACAAAGTAGTTGACACATTGAATAATGGTATTTAAATTGTTTGGATTCAAATTAGGGTAATGAAGTAGTTATTTCCCACTAATTTTGGACCAATGATTGACTACTATAGGGTCTCAGTAAAGAGCACAACCCTCACCATACAATTTTTACAATAAGAATTTTATTGGATTCCTTGCTAACCCCTCTACACAAGTAATGTGGAAAGAGGAGAAAACAAGAAAAAGTTATATGAACTAATACTTCTAATTGGAAAGAGAAAATAAAAAAAATCATATGAATTCCTTGCTAACGTCTCTATACACATTGCAACCACAAACCCCATCAAAAATAATATCTCACATAATTTTGCTGTTGTACTATAATTGTTTTTAAACATTATCCAGATTAAATTCAAAAGATCAATAAAAACAAGAGCTGTGATATACAGCTAGAGTCCCTGCCTTATGCTAAATCTGGTGAGGGAAAGGTAGAGATTGTGGGCACTAGGAGAAAATGAAATATGGGAAATGAAGAAATATCAGTACTATGCTGTAAAATCATAGTCGAATTGAGATTGCTCAAACTGTCTCATGATTTAGAGCTTAACATCTTGATTATTCAACTCTGTATTTTTTGTGCTTAGGTGGATTAAGATTGATGGGTTAAACTGAAGGCATCAAAATAAGAAAAACCGTATGAATATGAGAAGAAAAGATTTTTAATTCTCTTGAAATAGCGTGTAGGTGAACATGGACTGAAATTTATCTTTATAGTCTTTGAGGCATAAATAAATAAATAAGCATAGCACAAAATGCTATTGACTTTAGTTGCAGTGATGTGTCACAGAAAGCTACAGACATGTATTAGTGGACAACAAAAGAAATCATATCCAAATATAAGTTGTCATGAGAACCGTCAAAGGTTAAGAACAATTTTCTAGTATAAAGTTACTTTGAGCATGTAAAAAATGTATAAAAATAAATAATACTACATATGAAAAGGTAACAACTTTTCTCACTTTACTGCTTGCAGGAATCTTTCTTTAAAAAAATACATATATAATATGATTTTAAAAACAATTTACAACTGATATTTGGTACAAAACTGATAACTGGTTGTGGTGTTCTAAGAACTAGTTTTCAAAACTAGTATAAAGTGGCAGTTTGGAAAGTGTAGTGTGTAATACCATGCGGGTTCTGAATGCAACTGAATAGTGCAAAAGATTTGGATTTACAAAAACTAAGCATAATATCAAAAGTTTGTTGTGAAAGACAATTAACTAGTTATTTACAAAACAAAAATAATCTAATTTGGGATACATGGTCTAACAACTATGTAATATCTTATCTTTTATTTGGAAAAGAACATTGAAATTATGCTAATGCTCTTGATTGAATGAAATCATTCAATTGGTGAAAATCCTAGCAAAAGGTAAAAGATAAATAAGAAAATGTTTCTTATCTAAACCAATTAACTTGGCAAAGAAAGCAACATGACATGAAATGAACTAGAGTACACTACAAGATGAGCTATCTGAAGCCTAAGTTGTCTTCAAGCATCTTTAAATGTTGAAGAGTTTCACATTAATATTAAACTATCTTTGAGAGAGCAAACCATTGTGTATTGTTATTGTTTTCAAACAACTTTAAATGTTGAAGAGCTTCACATTAATATTGAACTATCTTTGAGGGAGAAAACTATTGTGTACTGTTATTGATACCTCAGAAGTGTCACATCACCTATCAAATTAGCATGGAAAGCTACATCTCTCTAACTTATCAACACTGGTAGAAGCAAAGATATGACCTTAAGGTAATTTCAAAAGACATAGAGAAATTTACTATTATTCAGATATCACTTTAAAAACTGTATCTATTTCTTTATTAAAATTAAAAGAATTACACTACACTTGTTCAACAATCTCTCTCTCTTACAGAATACAAGAACTCTAGGATTTACAAATGAATAAACTCCATCTCAGTGAATTATTACCTAGGCTAGATGAAAAAAAAACAAAGCCTAATATTTTGGTCATATATGTTTGAAGAACAAATCAAAAGAAACAACTTTAAGAAATAGTTACTTACCTTGAGCAGTAAGCATGTGAAATTTGTAAGACTGTGTTGTGCAAAGGATACCCTGCCAGACAAAAACACATTTATATTGTCAATTCATATCACAATATTATCCTTTACAAAGAAGAAAAGCTGAGTTTGGGAATCCATTTTTCTCTATTGGGTGTTTCTTACCTAACCCACTTGTCTAATAATAAAGAAAAAAAAAAAACACAACTTCAAGGAAAGTGAACCCCAGTTTCCCTATATTCTGCTAAAATTTATATGCCCCCGAATCCATTCAAAAAGCGTTGCATAATAAAACTATTAAAATACTGAATATCCCTATCAAACTCCATGAATGGTAAAGCTAGATGTATGCTCACTCAAGTTTTAGCCAACTGGAAAAAGGAAAAAGGAAAAAGAGGAAGGTTCAGGAATCCACTTTACTCCATTGTGATTTTTTTATCATACCCACTTGCAAAATAATTACACAACTTCAATCTCAATGAGCCCTAGTGTCCTTGTATTCTGCTTAAATTTATAAATTTATAATCCTATGATTCCGTTCAACAAGGATAGCTATTATCACTATCAAATTCACACGGGTTTCATTTAAAGAATACTTCATTCAATATTCGATACAAGACCTCAAATTCAATTAGAAATGCAAAATGTCAGTACAAAATGAATTTGAAAAATAAACACGGAATGCATAGGATAGGCCTAGTGCACCAGTAGGCAATGTAAGAAGGCTACAGGCCATGCTGATACTGTAATACTATTATGCAAACGGAAAAAATGGAGCATGCCCAGGTTTTGTAACTGCCATGAAATGCAATGGTTGTAATATACACACAAATTTTGTCTTGAGTTATTTGTTGCAACTGCACAAACAACCTTGAAGGTGAAACCCCTACCAGTTGCAGGGAAATAAGAATGGAATTGGTATTATGCAGATTTCTATCTACATTTGCAAAAAAGAGTCCCGAGCTTTAACCTATAAGTGCACACCAATGGAAGGGTCAAATTGAATAGGATTATAGAATTTTCCCTACAAATATTTGATAGGCGAATGGCTGACTTGGTGGGAGGATGGTTTGCCCCTCGAAATTGTTTGTTGGGATCAAAGAGTAGTTAATGGGTAACGAGACCAGCCTGTAGTGGTGTGCAGACTAAAAAAATTCCTCTTAATCGCGGCTTTCAAAATTCATAAAGATCCCTAATGCAAGTGGACAACAAAAATGTCCAATCTGATATTGATTTGCTGGATAAAAAAATTCATATGCATTATAGAAACACCTCAAATTCCTGCCATTGTTGTGGCGAATTTTGTGGACAACGGAATATAAAAAAAAAAACATTTCCGCTCTTCTGCTTCGTTTCAAGCGAGAAATCTATGATTTTGTAAGGAGAATTTTTCTCAACACAAGAACGACATTGAGGACAAAGTGTCTGTGCAGAAGGATATCAGTAGCCTTAGCCTATGCATTGGCCATAGAGCCAAAAGTCTTGAAAATGAAAATGAAGCTAAATGAAAATTCTTCAAATTAAGTCACAGTAAACAAAGCTCCTGCAAAAAAGTCTGGATACTGTTCTCTAAAACCCCTGTCAGTGAACAAATAAATGAATGAAAGTCTCAGGCAATAATCAGCGATTTTGGAAAATACCCACATTAGTAATAACAATGAAGTTGAGCAATAAAAAAAATAGGGGTTTTAATTAAAAAACAAATAATGAAAATTTTTACTAACAAAAACAGAGAAACAATGGTAGCGTTCTGCAACTAAGAATTGCTGACAAATCATACCTGTATTTATGCAGTCTTCTTAGGAAACTTTTCGCAAACAAAATGGTCTGCTTCCTTAAATCTTTTCAACTTCTGATGAGGACAAAAATGTGGTGGTTGTTCAGCTTCTTTGAAAGCTTATAAATAAGCCCAATTCGAATCCAATTGCAAGGAGTTGGAGAGTTATAGAGTTACAGAGTTATAGGCATACGCTCCTTCACAAGATTGCCTAAATTGTACAGGCTCGGGCATACAACTCTCTTTTACAGAGTTTGCCCAAATTGGATAGATTCTAGGCATACAACTCTCTTTTATAGAGTTTGCCCAAATGGGATGGATTCAAGGGCACACAACTCTCTTTCACAGAATTTGCCAAAAATTGTATGGTTCTTATATATTTTCAATGAAATGAAATTTTATATGATTTGTTATGTGTTTACAATACCACAAATTCTGCTTTGGGTATTGTCCTTTGAATTGACAAAATAATTCAGATCACCGAAAAAACAGAAAAAAGAATTCACGTAATTTGTGATTAATCTGATAACTTTACTTTGATAGCGTTGCTTTTCAATTTTGCAAGTGAGAGAAAATAATGTTACTGAATTCTAGCCCGTGATTATCAATAAGGTGGCTCCCGCTTCATCAGCTGATATGGACGTTGATATTTTTAAAGTTGCCTAAAGTTGGTCGACACTGTAAACCAATGTAGCATACGATCTGATCTGATATCTTCCACATATGCCACCTCATGTCTATTTATAATTTGAAAAAATATACAACTAATAACTATTCAAAATAACATTATGGAAAAAATAAAATATTTTCTATCTTAAAGTTATAAAAATATATATATCTTTTCAAAAGAGTCGTGCTGCTAAAACTATAAATATTTTTTTTTTAATAAATAAAGCTCAAATAAAAGTAAGAGTGCATAGAAATATCTTAGTAAAACTAGATAATATCAAAATGTCCCACAATACAAATAGGATGAAATGATTTGAGATATGGGCATGCATATGCATGTATGGTATGCCTGCATCCACAATGGCGGCTTCCCTCGTCTTAAGCTCAGTATTTATATGGACAAAGTCCTCTCTCACTTGGTATGTCTGAATCATTGAACTTGGTGTCTTTCACAAGATGGGAATTCTAACTAGTTTCATTCTTCTTATTGTATGCTTTCTCAAGAAAGTTCATATAGTTTGTAATTAATTTGACTCGAATCTAAACAATTTTTCTTTGCTAGCTTGCTTATGAGTTTTTTGTTGTTTGGAATTGACAGTCAGTAGCAGCTATCCGAGCGGCGCATTTGCAGGGTGAAAGGGTCTCTTGGACTCCGAGTATGGCGTACTGGCACGAGAAGCTGCCCACAACACCCATGCCAGAAGCTCTGAAGGAACTCATCTCAGCCAACGATGAGAAAGTGGAGGTGAACGTGGGCAAGGGAGGAGTGAAGGTGAACGTGGGGATGCCTCCGAGAAAAGTTGGGACGCAAAAACAGGCAAAAGGAGTTGGGAGGTGCGTCGCGGGCATCAATTACGCTGCAATTACGCAAATGCCAAGGGACATATCGCTGTGCATGCTTCTGCTGGAGAAAGATTTGGTAGGCGGAACCAAAGTGCCTCTCACCTTTCTGCACGAAAGCATTCCCAATTCTCATCAGAAGTATTTTCTTCCACGCGCCGTTGCAGACGAAATCCCTTTCTCCTCCGACAAGCTTTCCGTAGCGTTGAAGGAGCTCAACATAGCGCCAGATTCCATCACGGCCCTGGCTATGAAGGAGACTTTACAAGATTGTGAAAGTCCTGCTATGAAGGGCGAAACCAAATTCTGCCCAACATCGTTGGAGGCCATGATTGATTTCACCACGTCGAAGCTGGGAAGCAATCGCTTGACTGTGCTGGCGACGAATTTTTCAAAGACGTCAAAATCTGTAAGGCAGGAGTATACCATTACGGGAGTGAAATACGAGAGCAAAGAAGACAAGGCAGTGTATTACTGCCACAGTTCACAATATCCATATGCGGTGTATCTCTGCCACGATCTGCAAGGTACGAGGACCGCAAGAGTTTGGGTGAAGGGCGAAGATGGCAGCACGGTGGAGGCGGCAGCCATCTGTCACACGAAAACCAGTTCCTGGAATCCTGACAACATGGTATTCCAGGTGTTGAACGTGAAGCCTGGTGCCGCTTCTATCTGTCATCTCGCTCGCCAAGGGGACGTTTTGTGGCTCACCGCTGACTGAGATCCAGGCCACTGCTCAAGTGCGCTCGCTATATATAAATAAAGAATTTGCAGCCTAAGGAGCAGCAGAACATGCTTTTCAAGTTTGTTGAGTGGAGCAATAGCTCTCTTTCTGTCATTTAGCACTATCGTTTGTAGTGAGAAGCAGTAGCTTTCTGTCAATTAGCACTGTCTCACATGTACACATATTGCATTTATAGACAATAAAACGTTATTATTAATGTCTGTTAGCATCTATAGTTGCAGCAAGTAAGATGTTAATTCAACGTTTCTATGTAAAATCATTCCTTTCTTTTTAATACACCTCATATATGAATCAATATCTAAAAGATAAAATAAATACACACATTCATTCAAACCAAGGAAGGAAAATGAGTTTCCAAAAGATTTTATAATGTGATGTTATTTTAATAATATGATTTTATTTTAATTACTTAATAATTATTTTGAAATATATTTTTAAGATATAAAACAATCACTCCATTTTATCTATTATTTTTCATATAGCTTATCCATTTTTTATGTTTTTGATTAGAGTAAAATGGGTTTTGAAAGGACTTGAAACTCTTGACACTAAGAGACAACCAACCCTAAAGAGCCAAAAGATAACCAACAACTAGCTCCAACTAAATAAAAGACAAAAAAAGGGTATGGCGCCCAACCCAATAGCCTATAGAATTTCAGCATTCTTGTTAATAATATTTTCATTGATATTTAGCACATCCTAGAAAACCTGGGCTTGAACAGTCTTACCTTTGTCCCAACTTTGAGTTCTAGATCAAGGGCCAAGAATAGGTCTATCTGCATCATGTTGAACAACTGCATCATTCTTCCTGGAAATAGAGGTGTCTAATGCCCACCAAAATACCCTAGAGAAAATAACTAAACTAACAGATTTTTTTTTTAAAACATCTACCAATACAACATATTCATCCCATTATTCATTAAGCAAACATCCAAACATACACATCTAATTCATAATCATAAACAAATGAATGTAGTATGCTAGTGGAATAACAATACATCTCACTAACAATCATTCCCTAGGGTATCTCAACACCATTACTTAACTATCGTTAACACATAAACAAATCCATATACCATGATACCATTAACCTCCAATTTATTCATACTATCCATATACACTCAGAAGATAACCAAATCACATTACTTAATTGTTTAATTCCTTTCCAATCTAGAATTACATACATAAATAATATCCATTTACAACATTCATAATCTATTACAACATATCATGATCTCAACCGACAACAAGTCCTATCATGTGTGACCACAGGATATTAGTTACACAATCTCCTAACCAACAATTATCCATGCATATCCAATCTTCAATTCTAAAAAGTAAACATTTCTCCTTTCTAATAGAAGATTGCACACAAGTCTAAAGAATGATTTTCATTTCAATCACATAAGATACACATATTCCCAATCCAATAACTTCATTCTTCATTCATGAACCTTAATCCCTAATAGCATAGATATTCATTAACCAGGATACAATATAGGGCAAACAAGGATTACTACACTATATTTTATTACAAGGGTAATGGTCACATCCTACCACATCCTAATCTAGTTCCAGCAGGTAAGATGTTAATTCAATGTTTCTATGTAAAATCATTCCTTTCTTTTTAATACACCTCATATATGAATCAATATCTAAAAGATAAAACAAATACACACATTCATTCAAACCAAGGAAGGAAAATGAGTTTCCAAAAGATCTTATAATGTGATGTTATTTTCATAATATGATTTTATTTTAATTACTTAATAATTATTTTGAAATATATTTTTAAGATATAAAACAATCACTCCATTTTATCTATTATTTTTCATATAGCTTATCCATTTTTTATGTTTTTGATTAGAGTAAAACAGGTTTTGAAAGGACTTGAAACTCTTGACAATAAGAGACAACCAACCTTAAAGAGCCAAAAGATAACCAACAACTAGCTTCAACTAAACAAAAGACAAAAAAAGGGTATGGCGACCCAACCCAATAGCCTATAGAATTTCAACATTCTTGTTAATAATATTTTCATTGATATTTAGCACATCCTAGAAAACCTGGGCTTGAACAGTCTTACCTTTGTCCCAACTTTGAGTTGTAGATGAAGGGCCAAGAATAGGTCTATTTGCATCATGTTGAACAACTACATCATTCTTCCTGGAAATAGAGGGGTCTAATGCCCACCAAAATACCCTAGAGAAAATAACTAAACTAACAGATTTTTTTTTTTTAAACATCTACCAATACAACATATTCATCCCATTATTCATTAAGCAAACATCCAAACATACACATCTAATTCATAATCATAAACAAATGAACGTAGTACGCTAGTGGAATAACAATACATCTCACTAACAATCATTCCCTAGGGTATCTCAACACCATTACTTAACTATCATTAACACATAAACAAATCCATATACCATGATACCATTAACCTCCAATTTATTCATACTATCCATATACACTCAGAAGATAACCAAATCGCATTACTTAATTGTTTAATTCCTTTCCAATCTAGAATTACATACATAAATAATATCCATTTACAACATTCATAATCTATTACAACATATCATGATCTCAACTGACAACAAGTCCTGTCATTTATGACCACAAGATATTAGTTACACAATCTCCTAACCATCAATTATCCATACATATCCAATCTTCAATTCTAAAAAGTAAACATTTCTCGTTTTTGATAAAAGATTGCACATAAGTCTAAAGAATGATTTTCAATTCAATCACATAAGATACACATATTCCCAATCCAATAACTTCATTCTCCATTCATGAACTTTAATCCCTAATAGCATAGATATTGATTAACCAGGATACAATATAGGGCCAACAAGGATTACTACACTATATTTTATTACAAGGGTAATGGTCACATCCTACCACATCCTAATCTAGTTCCAGCAAGTAAGATGTTAATTCAACGTTTCTATGTAAAACCATTCCTTTCTTTTTAATACACCTCATATATGAATCAATATCTAAAAGATAAAATAAATACACACATTCATTCAAACCAAGGAAGGAAAATGAGTTTCCAAAAGATTTTATAATGTGATGTTATTTTAATAATATGATTTTATTTTAATTACTTAATAATTATTTTGAAATATATTTTTAAGATATAAAACAATCACTCCATTTTATCTATTATTTTTCATATAGCTTATCCATTTTTTATGTTTTTGATTAGAGTAAAATAGGTTTTGAAAGGACTTGAAACTCTTGACAATAAGAGACAACTAGCCGTAAAGAGCCAAAAGATAACCAACAACTAGCTCCAACTAAATAAAAGACAAAAAAAGAGTACGGCGACCCAACCCAATAGCCTATAGAATTTCAGCATTCTTCTTAATAATATTTTCATTGATATTTAGCACATCCTAGAAAACCCGGGCTTGAACAGTCTTACCTTTGTCCCAACTTTGAGTTCTAGACTAAGGGCCAAGAATAGGTCTATTTGTATCATGTTGAACAACTGCATCATTCTTCCTAGAAATAGAGGGGTCTAATGCCCACCAAAATACCCTAGATAAAATAACTAAACTAACAGAATTTTTTTTTTTAAAGTATCTACCAATACAACATATTCATCCCATTATTCACTAAGCAAACATCCAAACATACACATCTAATTCATAATCATAAACAAATGAACATAGTACGCCGACGGAATAACAATACATCTCACTAGCAATCATTCTCTAGGGTATCTCAACACCATTACTTAACTATCATTAACACATAAACACATCCATATACCTTGATACCGTTAACGTCCAATTCATTCATACTATCGATACACACTCACAAGATAACCAAATCACATTTCCAATCTAGAACTACATACATAAAGAATATCCATTTATGACATTCATAATCTATTACAACATATCATGATCTCAACTGACAACAAGTCCTATCATGTGCAATCACTGGATATTAGTTACACAATCTCCTAATCATCAATTATCCATACATATCCAATCTTCAATTCTAAAAAGTAAACTTTTCTCATTTCTGATAGAAGATTGAACACAAGTCGAAAGAATGATTTTCAATTCAATCACATAAGATACACATATTCCCAATCCAATAACTTCATTATTCATTCATGAACCTTAATCCCTAATACCATAGATATTGATTAACTAGGATACAATATAGGGGCAACAAGGATTACTACACTATATTTTATTACAAGGGTAATGGTCACATCCTACCACATCCTAATCTAGTTCCAACCACATTAGACATACATACAACACTAAATTCACATAAATAGATCCATTCACATCATTTCCATCAATGAATCAATATCCAAGATACAAAAAACACAATAATGTGTTCTCTTACTAGAGTAATAACTATATCCCAATATATCTGCTATCATTACATATATATCATAGGGTCATAGTTCTCATCTACATATGCAATTATCTTAGGAGATCCACAACACATATGCTATATGAATCATGTGCATCCATCTGTTACAATATCCATCCATAAGCTGTAGAGATAAGAATTCCACATCCATGCACAAGAGTATCCAACACGAACATCCCAATGGAAGAAGGCATCAAAATACCTGACCATGTGGAACCATAAGGAACCACCCCTCATGCTAGGAGATGACATAGGGTTCCAGCTCACACTCAAGAACTAGGTTGACACCTAACATCCAAGGAAATCAACATGACACCCACAAAATAATAACCAAGAGCTTGATAATCAACTCACATCTCAAGGCTAATCATAAATCAATAAACTCCCAGAGGTGTAATTGGTGTAGGAGAACCTACCTATGAAGGCATGAGCCAGGAAAAAGATGATTTTCTATTAGTTAGAAGAAATGTAATAAGACCCTATGGGTCCCTTTTGTAATTCAATTTCCTAGGAGTGTGACAAGTTTGTCCATGTTTGGGTCAAATTGTCATCTAGCATTTGGTAGAGCAAATTGAGTTAATAAGGGTCACAATGGTCTAAATTGGGGGATCAAGTGACCACAAGTCTATTTGAGTCCTTTTTGATGTTTTAGAATCAAATTTAATCATTTTGGTGGACTATGACACTCTACAGTCTAAGTTGGTCGAATTATGCAAAAGTTGTCATATTGTCAATTTTTTGTCTTGACAATTTTGCACTTTTTGTAAGTTGTGATTCTACAATGGTGAGTTCGGTTTGAAAAAAATTTGGAGTAGGTTGTTGTCATTTGGAAAACACATTTAAAGGCCCCAGAAATATAAGAATGTATGTTGGTTCTATTGGTTGATTTTGGAAAGAAATTGAAGCATCAAGAACTATTGGAAACTCGGAAAAACTGTCTAATTTCTATTGATTGCATACTGAAGGTGGATTGGTAAGAGTTCTCATAGCATAAATCCTATAATTAGATTGTTTTACCTTTTTTTTTCTATCAGTGTGAAGTCTTGAAGTGATCGCTTCCCCATTTTACAAGCAAATCTCTACCAGGTAGCCTAAACCCTTAAATCCCTAGGGTTTGACTGCAATAATGGGTTTTGGCCTATCAATCCTTAATTGAACACTTTGTCATTATAGGAGATGATAGGCCACTATATCATACGTCAGTAGCCAAATCCATTAAGAGGATACAATAGGTCGAAGAGGATGGAGAACTAACCCTAGGTCTAACATCTCTATGTGATAAATTGGTTTGATGAGTGCAGTGCGTGAAAATTGAGTCGTAGAGCACTGGAAAAGGGTTTAAATGTGGTAGAAGAGTACTTTGGAGGTTTACATCACATTTCATGGTCAGTTATGGTCACTCATTAGGAGAAGAAAACTAGTTTGTGAAAGGCATTCAGTCAAATAAGTCTGAAAGCCCTATTAGGTATGTTAGTGCACCACCGGTTGGAATATTTGCAAGTTAATCCGGTACTGAAAACTGAGATATTGTTTAGAATAGTTCAAAAGGAGGCCTAATAGCAATTGGATCAAGTTTGTGGGCAAGTGAGTCAAATTGGATATTCCTGTGGAACTAAACCATGAAATCCTATTTCATTTGTGTTCAGGTGTTGTGAGAACACCCTTCCAAGGATTGGTGTTTTGAATTGGTTAAGTGGTCCATTCAAACCCTTAAGCCTAGTAGTAGCCCACTCATTGTATGCAAAGGTGTGTGTAGTCACATGAAAAATTGAGAAGTGCTAGTTGTCTGTAAGTGGACATAGTAGAGCCTTGGGGTTGTCCAAGGTGTTTTTTGGTGTCATTGAACTATTTCTTGAATTGATGTTCTGTAAGGATATTTGGAAACAGGGATTACCAGTTGAGTCTATGAGCCTTAGAGTTTGGCAGGTTCAAGGTTTACCTCCTTTTGGTCTGTTGCCTCCTCATCACATTGGTATCAGAGAAGGATTTTTGAAGATCACTTGGGTGGTGTGGTCTTAGTGTATGTCAGAGGAAGAGATTGAAATAGGGGTTGACTAAATGCCTCCTAAGAGTATGTCATAAGATGCGGTGAAGATGATTGAAGAGATGCTTCAGTCCAAGCTTGAAGAATTGAAAAAGACTAAGGATAAGGAAGACAAAAGTGACACTGATGAAGAAGGGGATAAAGAAGATGGGGAATCCTCTAAGCGGGTAGAGGATATACCTGCAGATCAGAGGGTATTTGTAGATGCCTTGAGGTTAGTCAATAGGGACACCATTGATGGGTTGCCTATATATAGTGGAAGTACGGAAGTAGAAGAGGTGATGGGATGGATTGAGGCATTGACCTATCATTTTGAGTACAAAGAAATCCCTAAAGATAAGAGAGTTAAGTTGGTAAAAATGAGGTTGAAGGAGTTTTCCCTTACATGGTCGAACTATGTACAAGGGGATAGAGTTAAGGAGGGAAAGAGTATGATAACCTCCTAGGAAAGGATGAAAGATAAAGTCAAGGCACAATTCATGCCCATTTTCTATGAAGTGCAGATGTATAGGAAATTGCAAAACCTCAAACAGGGAGACCTTGATGTGAATGCATATACAGAAGAGTTTCATAAACTTGGTCTCAGATCAAAGAGACGAGAAGAAAAGTCAGAGAAAGTGGCCAGGTACTTGAACAACCTAAGGATAAACATCCAAGATGAGATCATCCTACACTAGTTAGAGATATGTCCAAACATCCCACAAGCATAGCATCTCTTGTTTTGAAAATTATTCATTAATGCACTACACATATTTAACCTGTGACCAAAATTATTGCATATGAAACAGTGACCGGAAAAGGTAGGACCATTGTTCATATTATTCATTTCATTATTCATCCTACTTCTACATTGATTTGCCATATGACCAAATTTATTGCAAATAAAAAATCTACCATTGAATTTATGATCATTAGGCTATCTTACCAAAGGGTTCTTTCTCTTCTTCTGATTTGGCTTTGCATTGCTTTGTCCAGATTGGGAGGATTCTCCTTTCTAAAATCCAATTCCTCTCATTTCCTTTCCATGTCTTTGACTTTCCAGCATCTCATCAAGCCTTGCGAAGCTAGCATTGAATTTTTCTTTGTATTCATTTGCAGTAGAAAGTTCATCTCTTAGGGCAATAATTTGTCACTCAAGTTCTTGACCATTATTCTTTGATTGTGTCAACCCAAGCTCCAATTGATCATTCTCATAGGTAATCCTAAATCATTCCTCTTCTCTATCCTTCAATGATTGAGTCAAATTCTCTTCATTCTTCTTTCGGTCTTCAATATCCTTAGTTAGCTTCATCACAATGGATTGTATTTTATTCTTCAAAAAAATAGTCTCTCTCTCAAGCTTGTCACCTTTGTCCTCATTCTCCATGCATTGATCTTCTTTCTCCTATAGCTTGTTCATCAACAATTTCCTCTTGTCTCTTGAAGTGTTGACCTTATCTTTCAAATCATTAATGGAGTCTTCAGCTGCATTCAGGTTTGTCTTTAAGGAACTTATCTCATTTCTTGTTGTGTCAAGATCCTCAAGTGCCACACTAAGTTGTCTCTGAAAATTGAAATCCATTGACTCAATCTCTTGGACCTTCCTCAAGAAGTTAGGCTCTAATACCAATTGTTGGAATCAAGGAACACTGAGAGGGGGAGGGGTGAATTAGTGTTCTATCAGTTATTAAATTTTTGACTTAACCTTAAACCACTAGAAGCATAAGCATGAAATTGAAATGCAAAAACATAAAAAAATCAACCACAAAATCATAACACTAGGATTTTTATGTGGAAACCCAAATGGGAAAAACCATGGTGGGATTTGAACCCACAATATTATTCTACTATGGCCAATAGGAAAACAATATTACATGAAGGGGAATGCACAAGCATTCAAGCACATTGCCTAGAGCTTACAACTTAATTACAATAAGGGCTACAACCCCAGAAGGATCACTGCTTTACATATCAATTACAATGATGAATTAAAATGAAAGAACTCCAAAATAGAACCTAACAATGCCTGGATGAGTTCTGATTAAGTGCAAAACTCTGATTGTATCACCTATGCTACTCTACTCTATTTACTATCTCAGTCGGCTACCAGATCAAGAATGTGCATGTGTAACTATGCCAAAAGGGATTCTTGATCACTACTCACTCATATTACCTCATACCATACATCAAAAAAGATCTTCTCTATTGGTCTTATATATCCACAATCACAAAATAGATAATTATCAAGTCGACCCATAGTGTAAAGTGTAGAATTGAATTGGCTTGATTGGATAACCAAAAACAAAAGTGGATCATAAAAAAGATGATAAAATGATGTCTCTATGTTATCCCTATCATCCCATGCAAGATTCATAACAACGCAATCACTAGAAAGCTTCCACACCAAAACTGCTTTGCTCAACTTGAAATATGGGTTAATTGGTTATCGATTCACATCCACTTCCGGTAATCAAGGTTTGTGATTACTAGATATGATTCTCATGAAGAGTTTCCATCAATGACAACCCAAAAACTATTATCCATGCAACAAAATTCATAGGATGAGTGTCAATTGCCAATAGTAAAACAAGAGGCCTTAGACATAATTCAGCCAATTAAATGCTTAAAGGAAAATAAGAAATTACGCAAGATTAATTTAATTTTAAAAATTATGATTTGTTGCATAAACCACTTAATTTTAAAAATTTAAATTTGAAAATTTGAATTTTGCAAGGAGGGAAAATGAATTTTTGAAATTGAAGCAAAGACCAAATTCAAGATCTACACAATCCACAAGGTCAATTTTAAAATTAAAAATTAGGGTTTTGTGATTTAACCACTTAATATTAAAATTTTGAAAATTGAAAGTGTAAATGAAAACTTTGAATTACAAAATTGAAGAGTTCTCAGATCTGAAACAATCAATCCAATTTAGACAAATGACAAGCTCAATTTTGAATCTTAAAATTAGGATTTTTGTGAATTCCACCTCTAAATTTTTAAAAATTGTAAGGAAATTAAACTTGTAAATGAAAATTTGAATTTTGAATTGCATACACTCAGATCTGAAAAATAAAATCAGAATTAAGGGTGTAAGGAGTTGGGCTCACCAAAATGTAAAGCAAAAAATTGGAGAGCTTAGCTAATTCTCCACATGGGAAATGCGGATTCAGTAAGCTCAATTTTCACTTGGGGAAACTTTACATTCAAAAGAGGGGTTGAATTTACTAGATCCAATCCTAAATGACATGCGAGGACTGAATACTATGTATATTGGTTGAAATTAGAATGCAATTGATCCTCTTTTATAACTTGATTAATTGAATTAAGATTAAGTGCTAGAAATAAAGACAAAGTATGAGAAAACAATGAGATACATATTCGGGATTTAGTCGTGCACATGGATCAAAGAAGTTTGAGATGATTCGGAGCTGCTCCATGAAATCAGTAAAAATTTGTAGAGACCGTGTGTTTGGACAGGGGCACCCTCCAATCAGTCCTCCAAATGTTTCGCATGTCGGAAAGGGTTTTTCATATTTGTGAATAAAGGTTAATTCCATAAGTACAGTTGTAGATCTATTTCCTGCACACATAAAGAAAGGGAAATATGTTGGGAATAGGGGTTTGCCTTCAGGTCAAACCCCAATTTTGGAATTAACCAAGTGGTTGAAATAATGTAAATGAAATGACTGAAAGTAGAAATCCTGCTCTTTGAGGGGATGTTGAATTGACTGAAAATGAAATGCTTATACTTCCTTGTGAATTTTTTGTTGCCTCCACATGGAATTATGATTTCATGTAATAGGATGATGATCTCCTCTTCAATGCTTGCATTCTTGACTCTATTATTGCTTCATATCTTGAAGGAAGATTGAAAATGTTCAATTGCTCTTGAATGCTCAAATTCTTGATAATGATTGCCGATGGATTTCATGTTATGTCAAATGAGAGGGGAAATCCCTCATATATACTTTCCAGTAGGATTAATTGACTGATTTTTTCACTTGAGCCAACATAGGGGGGATTTTCTCGCTATAAGTTTGAGTTAGGTCAAGGGGAGGGGATCAAGATAGGTCCCCATTAAGGGGAACCAGGGTGCCACGCCCTAGTCCCGCCCTATTTTGAGGCAGGATCAAGGTATCTTTTGAGTGCATTGTTTAGTTACAAGGTGTTTCTGATGTGAATGAGCATATTTAGGTCTTCGATGAGGCTGAGGGGTGCAAATACTAAGGCGAAGACCCAAATACAATCAAAAATTGAAAGGGGTGCAATTTTAGGATGTTACACTTGCCTGTCGGATTAATTGACTAATTTTATAACATGAGCCGACATGGAGGAGTTTTTTCCACTTAAATTTGAGATGGGTTAGGGGGTCCAAAATGGGTCCCCATTAAGGAGGACCAAGGTGCCACACCTTAGTCATGCCCTATTTTGGGGCGGGATCAAGGTGGCATGTGAAGTGCACTTTGAGTTAGATGACGTTTTTGAATTGTATGAGCATAATTAGGTATTTATTTAGGTCAAGGGGCACAAAACACTAAGGAAAAGACCCAAATGCGATCGAAAATTGCAAGGGGTGCAATTTTAGGATGCTACATTTAGCCCCCACTTTAGTGAGAGTATGAGCTTATGCAAATAATCATGGTAAAGTACAAGGATTTCAGATTGAAAGACTTTCACCATGTCAAAGAGGAAAGATACACCAAGCCCCTAGTTGATTTCAAGATCTTACAACTTCAATGATAAGGTAGAAGGGAAGATCATGAGAGGAAAATAAAGAACCATGACTAGAAATACTAAGGTTCTCTTACTATGAGTCATGAACAAGAGAAATACCAAAAATTACAAAGCAAAGACAAAGTTCGCTAAGTAACACTAAGCATGAAAAAGAGAGAGTCATGAGGAAAGTGTATGCCCCCACGTTAAAGAAATTGCACATGCCTTGCTAGGAGAAATGGCTTTAAGGTAGAATTCACCCAAAAGACAAGCATGTTATCACAATAATTTAGCTTCCAAGAGAGAGAAAATCAATAGATAATGAATGAAGAACACAAAGCACGAGGTGGTTTCACCTAATTTTGGATTCAGCATGCTTTTTATGATAGCTCATGTACATCATATATATGTGTGTACATAGAATTGTCATCATCCCCCAAAGAAAGGAAACCACCATGGAAGAAGGGAACACATGTGTCTTTTGAGACAACATGGGAGAGACCAAAAGATATCTCAATTCTTTGCATCATCCTCAAGTAGAAAACACTAGGGACAACAAATAGAAGAATAGGGAAACAAATAGAAGAAGGACCACAAAAAAGAAAGAGAGGAGAGAGAAAGAGAGTCCATGGTGCTAATGAAGCTAATCAAGCATGCCATTAGATGCAAAGGGTTTGATGATAATGAACAATCTCCTTGGCTTCTTCTATGGGTTAGTACTTAGCACCATCCAATGGTCCAATACCTTCAACCTTCCAAAGGTTCTTAAGATTTCACTTGACCCCTTCCAAGGATCAATCCACTTAGGACAACTTGGTTTCACAAGGAGACTCCTACTCCTATGTGCTCAACCCCCTAAACTAAGACACCTCACAACTCCAAACCCTTGCCGAAAGGACCTTTTGTTCAAATGGTGAAATATATCATGCATGGGTGTTTGAACATGTTTGACATGGTCTTTGCATTTATTTGGACCTCTTTGGTCTATTCTTACAAGACCCTTCTGTCTTTTGTTCTTAGTGACCTAGGAAATAGTGCTACAAGCAATTAGGCCTTTATTTAGGATTTTTCCTCTCTACCTACCAATATCTCCAAACAACCCCTTGAAAAAAATTAATATTTAGACACCCATTTGGATCCCCTCAAGGATTTCAAACTTTTTCATCTATGTTTTGAATGTAAGTATTCAAACCCTACTTTACCTATTTTGACCTTGTTAGTTGGTATAGAGGTTTTGGGCTTCAAAGTCTTCACAAGTCATATGGGAATAAAGATTAGACTTTATTAAAAGGTCTACACATGTATAAGGGTCCCCTCCATGCAATTTTTGACCATTTTTTGGTCCATTGTACCAAGGATTCAATCAATCATTCACTGCATAGACTTGCCACATGGGAAATGTCAAGTCTAGGGAATCACTCCAAAAATGTAAGATGAGGTCTCCTACTTCCAAAATCAAGAAAATAATTTAGTATACATGGTGAACCAACATTCCCCAGGGTTTCAGACCATCCCCATAGAGGAATGTTGAATGGTGGCACCTTTTGCATCCAAACCTTGATTTTTGGGTTTTTCGAGAGGCAGCGAGAAAGAAATTTCAATAACTTTGCAACCACTAAGTTTCAAGTCCTCAAACATACATAAAATTAAATATGATTCACTTTTACAACCTATTGAAGACATTATCCCTTCTATATGTCCATACAAATCTGTACCAAAGTCAAGAACACAAGAAAATGTAGTAAAAATGGCAGTTGCTGAGTTGTTGGAAGAATAAATTTCATTCAAAGTCTCTATCTGACCTTTGGGAATCATTCCTCAGGCTTAAATAATTCCAAGGAACTCCTCTAACCACCTCCCAATGTACAAGTTCAACCAATTAGCCATTGGGTAACCACAGCTCAAATTTTGACAAAGTTGCCTATGACAACATGGCAACTTTGGAAAAATTATTACATTACAAACTTGCCTTCACACCAAAGGTTAAAAAGTGGACACACAACACCTCTAGGACCCCTAAATAACAAAAACATAAATATAATTCCCATACAAGGATTTTGACCAAGTACACACACCTTGGAGCCTTAGGGCTTATTACATAGCATTGGACCTACCACATCCATTTAGGACCTACTCAAGAAACCTTCAAGGAAACACTAATTGTTGCATTCAAACATATGTTGAAAGATACTAACACACCTTTGAGTTCCCCTACACCATACTCCCTAGGACAAGAAAACTCAAGTCCCTTGAGTTGCTAATTGGGTGACTGAGGTTCCATACTTTCTGATGTTACTTTGAGACATCCAAGTAGCTTCAAACTTAGGGAGGCCCTTCCACTTGACCAAGTAGTCCTTGTAGACCCCTCTTCTAGATTTTTTGATTACCTTGGAATCAAGGATACTCTCCAACTCCAATGATTTTCTAGGTGGAAAATTCTTCACCCAATCTACATCCTCTTCCACAAGAGATGAACCAGGTGTTACATTAGGTAGAAAAGCCTTGAAGGCTGTCAAATCACATATATTGAAAATAGGAGAGATCCCCAAATCTGCCAGAAGTTCAACCTCATAATCATTATTACCAAATTTATGAACCACCCGGAGAGGTCCTATCTTCTTCATGAGTATCTTATATGGTTGGCCCTTGGGTAGGCTTTTTTTCCCTAGGTAGGCCATCACAAAATGTCCTACCTTAAACTAAACATCCCTTCTCTTAACATTTTCCCTGAGTTTGTATTTTTTTGCACTTTGGTGAAGTGAAGTCTTTACTTGATCATGGATCTCCTTCATAGTGATGGAAAAGTCCTTTCCCTGGGAACTCCTTCTTTCCATACCTCCAAGGTCTCTAAGTTTAAGTATCCCTCTAGGATGTAATCCATATACAACCTCAAATGGGCTTCTCTTTTTACTTCTATTAACTAAATCATTATATGCATATTCAACTTGTCCAATCACCAAATCCCAACTTTGTCCATGCTTCTTGGTAAGACATCTAAGAAGACTGCCAAGAGATCTATTAACCACCTCACTTTGGTCATCAGTCTGAGGATTTTATGCTAAATAAAATGATAGATTGGTACCCAATTTCTTCCAGAGAGTCCTCCAAAAATGACCCACAAACTTGGAGTCTCTATCAGTGACAATATTGAGAGGTAGACCATGTATCCTTACAACTTCTCTAAAGAAGAGACCTACAATATGAGATGCATAATTTGTGCATTTACATGGCACAAAATGAGCTATCTTGATGAACCTATCAGCAACTACAAAGACACTATCAAACCCTCTAGGAGTTTTGAGCAAACCAAGTACAAAATCCATTCTAAGGCTTTCCCAAGGCCTAGTAGGAACCAGTAAAGGTTGATACAATCAAAAATTAGTAGAAAATCCTTTTTCCCTTTGACAAATGGGACAATTCTCCACAAATATTCTTACCTCTACTTTCATCTTAGGCCAAAATTAAAACCTTGATACCTACTCCAAAGTTTTATCCAAACCAAAATGACCGGCAAGGTTGCCATTGTGCTTTTCCCTAATGGCATTCTCCCTCATGGAGCATTGAGGAATACATAGTTGATTCCCCTTAAAGAGAAATCCATCCTGCAACATGAAATCAGGGAACTCAACATGAAAGGAATAAAAAAACTTAGTACATACATCATAAGCATCCTTAAAATATTTATCCTCTTTATACATGGTTTTAAGAGAATCAACACCAACACTTTGCCATTGGATTTCTTGGATAGTGAGGACTCTTCTACTCATGAAATCTACAACCTTATTAGACACACCCTTCTTATGCTTGATATTAAAGGTTTTAGGTTGGATTTGTTTAACCCACTTGATATGCCTTTGATTCTGTTGGATTTTGCCAAGATCAAGAAGTCATTGAAATGTACATGAAAGAGACATAATATGGGACAAGAATAAACTGTATTCTCATTAATAGAAAATGATCAATGATTGTTCAATAGTTGTTACATACAATGTAGATGAGCCTGCTTATATAGGCAAGGCTAGGGATATGTATGAGCACACAAACATGACATGTGGCTCAATAAGAAACAAGGGTAGGTAGGAAATAGGTGTGGGTAGGTAGGAGAAATAATATAATATTCCACATGAGGTGGATCACCCACCAAAGGTGGAATTATCACTCCACAATAAGTGGATATGATAGTGTAATAACAAGATCAACACCATAAGAGGTGGAATTTCTCCTACACACACTATCCCAATGTGGCACAAACACCCAAGTGTCTCATATCCAAACTACTATGAAATGCATTATCCTAAGTAAACTTAAGTAAGTGTAATAATATCCATGATGAATAATTATTTACACCAACACCCCCCCTTAAGTGCAACTTAGGGGAATGCACTTAAGTCTACAATGCAACTAAGCAATGCAAGATGGGTCCCGGCTACGAGGCCATGTTAGGTACCCATGCACAAATGCAAATGCATGCAAACCAATGCAATGAAATCTCTCACAAAGTGGGGAAAGAGAGAAAAACCCAATGGGAAAAAACCCTCCCCCAAAAGAGAGATGAAAGCTATACAAGAGAACTCTCAAAGAAGAATGTGAGGAACAAAACCCCATGTGAGGAAATAGTCCCCCCCATATGAGAGAAGAGAAGTCAAACTGTGATCATCCCTCAATGAAGAATCTGCACCAATGATAGAAGCTCGATGTATGAAGAAACTGCTCCACGAACGTCGAACAACATTCCTCCCCTTAGGAAGAAACAAAACCAAAGGTGTATCCATGAAGTCTCCCCAATCATGAAGGGAAGATGTATGAAGAAAACTCATGATGAAAGGAATCTCTGAAAACTGCTCAAGTGTCCCCATGTCGATGCTAAAAGATACCCCTTCCAAAGATGGTAAACTGTGCCATACTGCTGAAAAAGGAACTCCAACATCTAGTGAAGATGAATGTAGAACAATGTCCAAAGACTCATGTGTCTCCTCAAAGAATAAAGAGACCTCCTCCAACTGCTGTACATAAGAATCCACAATCATGTCAACCTCGAAAGAATGATCATGTAGAGAATGAACAAGAGGGTCAGAGTGTGCCCTCGCAACAATCGAAGAAGGATCATCTTCATCAAAGAGAAGATGTATGTCATCAATGATGTCTCCTAAATCTGCAATGTAGGATTCCACAAACAAACCTGCAATATCTGTCATGTAATCATCCCATGAATCTGAAGCTGGAAGACAATGTATATCCTGCTGCACTGAATCACATGTAGGCAAAACTATCGCACTATCTGCATCATCAGGTGCAATAGGTGATGTGATATCAATATGAGAAGATGAAATACAAGACTCAAGAACTGGGTTACATGTGAGAATCCCCATGTTCAAGTGTCCAAAGTTCTCCTCAAAATCTGAATCATCACAATAAGTGTGATCAACATGTGTAGAATCATCAAATGTGAAATCATCATCATCAACAAAATCTGAAAAGGAGTATAACCGAGATGCATGATCAACCACCCCAGTTGCAATGATAGCTCTAGTCTCCATGTCTCTAATAAAAACTGAGTCAGGTGTGAACTCCACAACTTTCTTAGTTGCGCCATGTGTGATTTGATAGATAGAAAGGAGATTGTTTGTCAAGTGGGGTACACACAACACATCATTGAAGGAGTTATCCCCAATGTCAATAGATCCTTTCCCAATCACATCCATGTATGTATGATTGCCCATCAAAATCTGTGGCATGGTGCAAGGCTCAAATGTAGAGAACATAGACTGTGAAGATGCCATATGATGAGAAGCCCCTGAATCTAGAAGCCATCTCTCTGAAGTATGATTTGTTGTAGCACATAGAGCTTGTCCTTTTCTTGTTCCAAAAGAGTGAGTCTTTCCATTTGTAGAAGCCATGAATGCTTGCCCTTTTCCTTTTGAATGTGAGGAAGTGGAAGTTGATGAATCATCCTTCTTGTAGACTTTAGGCAAATCAATGTTATGCTTTTTGATGATATGTGTGAGCTCATCAATCTTCTTAGTATGGCAACGATGTTCCTCATGACCAATCTTTTTACAATAAGCACAAGTAGGTCTCTCTCTCTTTGGTGAATTATCTTTCTTGGAAGAAGATGAATCTCCTTGTTGTGGAGAAGATGATGCTTTATCCTTAGGCTTTGATTGCCATTTCTTCTTGTTTGAGTTGTCCTTTCCTTGATTTCCTTTGTTTCCTTGATTTGCCACTAATGCTTGAGACTTAGAAGAAGTCTTAAGAATGCCCATGCTTATCAACTTAGTTTGTTCCATCATCAACATTTCATTGAAAGCATCAAATGTAGGCATTTTGTAGCTTGAACCCATTGTCATCCTATGAGTTTGGAAACTAGAAACAAATGCTGCATATTCTTGTGGAAGCTTCCCTATCAAGTTGAATATCAATTGAGTATCCTTTTTATCAATGCCACAATCTTTGAGTTGTGCCCTCAACTCATTTGCCTTAGTGACATAATCTTGTATAGTATCAAAGTTCTTGGGATCTAACATGGTGAGATCACTATCAATTTGATATCCCCTAATCTCATCAACTTGACCATACAAGTCTTGAAACTTTTGCCAAGCATCCTTGATTAGAGTACATTTCTCAATATGAAAAATGAGATCCTTTGATACATACTTTCTTAAGGTACCAATTGCCATGATATTTTTAGTGAGCCAATCTAAGTGACCAACTGGATCAGCCTTAGGATCAGCTAGAGCAACAATAGTTCCATCAATGTAATGAGTGAGTCCTTTTTCCATAAGTTTACTCCATGCATCAATTTTCCAAGTAGCATAGTTATGTGGAGTTAAGAGAGGAAACTTAGAAGAACTCATAGCAGCAAAAAGGAAAGAACACAAGAGCACAAAAGCACAAGAGACACCCCCCAAATTCAATCAATCAAAGTACCCCCCCAAAAGTGATGATTTTGGCACTTTATACTTAGTGCAATTACAATGAGCCACTTGCAAAACAAGGCAAAGTGGGCTTATGATGCAAATTTTACAACTTCTCAAATGAGATACAAGAGACTTCAATCAATAGTGCAATGAATCTAACTGAGATTCAAGCAAATATACAAGTACCAAAAGAGCCAAAAATGGCCAAGATCTGAAAGTACAATTTCTACTTACAATGACATCAATCTGATAGCATCATGTGAAAGTAGACAAAAAAATACGCACTTTCAAAAAAAACGGCACCTAAAAAGGAGGTCGGATGACCCCAAACGAAGCCTCTGAAGTTGCAAAAACAGGGATTACTCAGGGACAGTCACCAAAAACTGCATTTTCTGAAAAATCCGTGCATCAAAATCAAAAAATTCTTTCACCACTGCGGAGAGCACGAAATTCTAGCCCATTTCAAAAAAAATTGCACCCAAAAAGGAGCAAAAATGAGCAAGTTATGGCCATTTGAAGTTGAACTGCAAAATCAAAAATGCAAATGAGAGGGGGTCAAAAAATTTCCAAACCCTGCTGATGTGGCGCTGACGTCAGCAAAACACGGGGTTAAATTTGACGACCGTATGACCGTCGCCAAAACTTCACTGCCTGGGGTGACTGGGCGTCCGTACCGTACGGATGGATTACGTGGGCAACTGGCTGTGCGTTCCGTACTGTACGGAATGCTGACGTGTCTGTGTTTAACCCGCGGGCCAGTGGCCTCCTGCCACGTGGCGGACGCGGCCTCCGGTCTTCGTGACTGAACGGTCAGATGTCCGCGTGGCGCGGGTGACGCAGGAGGCGGCTCGCAGGAGGAGCCGCAGGGTGGTGGCGCGAACCGGGAGAAGGCGGTGCTGCACGGGCAGGAGCGAGGCGGCGGCGTCGAAAACACAGCGCGGGCGCTGCGTGGAGAGGCGGCCGGGAGCTTGGGCGTGGCGGTGACGGCAGCGGACTCGGCCGGAAGGAGATGAGCGGTGACCGGGAGGAGGCTGTAGTGGAAGCTGTCGGGAGAGGCGCCGACGACTGCAGGGAGGCGCCGGGAAGATTCGCCGGCAGAGCTGCGGTCGCTGGTGGTCGCGGTCGGCGGTGCCTGTGCTCGGCGCGGTCTGCGAGGACGGCAGGTAGGCGCTGACGGAGGTACGGGTGCTGCCGGATACCTGCAACCTGCAGGTACGGTGGTACGGGGGGGGTCTGCGGACCCCCCAAAAACTTTTTTTTTTTTTGATTTTTTTTGCTTCTCTTTTCAAATTTTTGATATTTTCGAATTTTTTTTTTTTTTTCAATTTTTTTGATTTTTGATTTGTTTTGAAACAATTTTCAAATAAAAATTTTTTTTTTTGAAAAAAAAATATATAATTCGAAAAATCCGTACGATAAGCAAAATTGGGGAAAAAATTTTTCCTCACCAAAATAGGCCAACTTTATAACCAAAATTCATGGAAACGGCCTTCCGGACGCAATGGCGAGGTCGGATCTGGTCTAGGACGCCTCCAAATGATGATGCTCCTCAGATCTACCTCTTGACGTCACAATAATGCCTCTTCAAGACGAATCAATGAGACTCCAATAGCTCTGATACCATGTTGGATTTTGCCAAGATCAAGAAGTCATTGAAATGTACATGAAAGAGACATAATATGGGACAAGAATAAACTGTATTCTCATTAATAGAAAATGATCAATGATTGTTCAATAGTTGTTACATACAATGTAGATGAGCCTGCTTATATAGGCAAGGCTAGGGATATGTATGAGCACACAAACATGACATGTGGCTCAATAAGAAACAAGGGTAGGTAGGAAATAGGTGTGGGTAGGTAGGAGAAATAATATAATATTCCACATGAGGTGGATCACCCACCAAAGGTGGAATTATCACTCCACAATAAGTGGATATGATAGTGTAATAACAAGATCAACACCATAAGAGGTGGAATTTCTCCTACACACACTATCCCAATGTGGCACAAACACCCAAGTGTCTCATATCCAAACTACTATGAAATGCATTATCCTAAGTAAACTTAAGTAAGTGTAATAATATCCATGATGAATAATTATTTACACCAACAGATTCAACTTCTCCTGCCCATTAAGAAAACTCAATGCATGGTTATTAGTATAAACAATGAACTCTTTTGGAAGAAGGTAATGGTGCCATGTTTTGAGTGCTTTCACAATAGCATAGAGCTCCAAATCATAGGTTGAATACCTTTTCTTATCCTCATTCAACTTCTCTTATAAAGAATGTCACTGGATGCCCTTCTTGATTAAGAACTACAGCTATTGCCTACTTGCTTGCATCACATTCAATTGTAAAAAGTTGATCAAAATTAGGGAGCCTCAAGGTATGAAGTTTTGCAACCTTCCTCTTCAAAATATCAAAGCTTTGGGATGCCCTCCCTATCCATTCAAACATGCATTTGATTCCTCCTTTTATAGTGTCAAGAATTGGAGCACAAATATGACTTAAACCCTTGATGAATTTTCTATAAAAGGAAGCCAATCCATGAAAGCTCCTAACATCACCTACTATCCTAGGTGTAGGACAATTGATAATATCCTCAACCTTTGAAATATCCATTTTTAAACATCCCTTAGAAACCACAAAATGTAGATACACCAATTCAGTTTTCATGAAGTCACACTTCTCAAGATTGATTACCATTTTCTCCTCATGAAGCTTCCTCAAAACCTGATCCAAATGCTTCAAATGATCCTCCTTGGACCTGCTAAACACAAATTTGTCATCAAGATAAAAAATAACAAATTTGCGAATAAATTCAACCAATACCTCATTCATGAGGTGCATAAAGGTACTAGGTGCATTTGGGAGCCCGAAGGGCATCACCAATCACTCATATAAGCCCTCATTTGTCTTAAATGATGTCTTCCACTCATCACCAAGTTTGATTCTAGTTTGATGGTAACCTTATTTCAAATCAATCTTTGAAAAGTAGCAAGATCCCCCAAGATAGTCCATTAGGTCTTCAATCCTAGGCATAGGAAATCAGTACCTAATTGTGATCTTGTTAATGGCTCTAGAATCAGTGCACATTCTCCATGTTCCATATTTTTTGGATGCCAACATAATAGGTATAGCACATGGAATTAAAATCTTCCTAATCAACCCCTTATCCAGTAGTTCTTGCACTTGCCTTGATATCTCCTCATTCTGTTTGGGAGTCATCTTGTAGGCAACTTTGTTGGGCAAGGTTACACCAGGGATCAAATCAATTTGATAACTAATTTCTCTTATTGGGGGAAAGTTATCAGGCATGTCTTTGGCTATAACTCCTTAATACCTATCCAAAATGGTTTGTACTTCACTACGAATATCCCTCTTTGCACCATTCTCTTGTTGAGGTTTATCCTTTGGGTATTAGACTAAAGCATAGCCTTGGGTCTCCTCTTTCTTAAGGACATCTGATATTGTTTCCCACTAACCATGATGACACTTGGACTAACAATCTTCTCTTCCCCTTGATTAGGAAAAGGTTTCATCCTAAACTATTTACCATTCTTGGAAATGACATACAGATTCTTTTCCCCATCATGTTGGGCTTTGATATCATACTACCAAGGGTGGCCTGGCAACACGTGGCAAGCATCCATAGGAAGGATTTCACACAAAATCCTATCCTTATAGTCTCCTAGTTCAAAATCCACCCAAGTTTTTTCATCTACTACTACATGTTGCCCCTTCTTAGGCAAAGATACCCTATAAGGTCTCACATGTGGTAACCTTTTCAATTTTAACTTCTCTACAATTTCCAAAGCAACAATATTCTCAATGGATCAATCACCTTACAAACCTTACCATGAGACTTACAAGTAGTCTTGAAGAGTGACTTTCTTTGTGGTGGCTCCTTATGTTGGGGTACCTTCAATAATGTCCTCCTTAGCATGAGGCTTTCTCCATCCAAGGTAGGACCTACATTTCCCATGGGTGAATTGACACTTTTTCCATCATCTTCTTGTACAAGTTGATTCCTTCTTTTTGGTCCATGTGAACTAGAAGCTTTCTCCAAGCATCTACTCATGGTATGACCCACTTGGTTGCAATTATAGCACTTGCTAGTGAAAACACCAGGACCTCTGCCTTGACTTCCTTGTCTACCCCTACCAAAGGGTCTTCTTCCTCCTCTAAAGCACCCATTCTTATTGTTGAACTCTCCATTGGACTCTTGTTGGTTAGAGTCACCATCTTTTGAAGGAGTTTTTCTTCCTATTGGCAATATGAATGAATTGATTATGTGTTGCAATATGGTTTTGGTTACCGACAGAAGATCTAGTGTTACCGGCAAAAGGGACTATCTGTTGGACACTTCCAGCATGCTTGGATCAATAAAGTATGTTTGGTTTTATGTGTTACATGCTTCTTTAGCATGTTTTGGTCACTTGGTTTTGACTTGGTGATCAGATGCTATCATACACTCTTGTAAACCCTTACCGGCATGGGTTTAAGGTTTAAACGACATATCTTTCACTCAGAATCCTTGACAAAATGCTAAGCAGTGTTGGTGTGGCTTCTAGATGGAATTCTGGTTGCAGAAGGTGATCCTCGATTGTGTCTCAACTAATTGAAATTTATTTGGCATGGTAGACCCAGATTAGGTTCGATACCTGTCTAGGTTATGGACTGGTATCATGTTAACGTGTTCTCTATATTTTATCAAGATGATTTATGGATTGGCTATTGTTGTTTTGGTCTAAAGATGACATGACATATCAATGTAATATGGATGTATGTAATGATCTTATTGTAATATCTTTTAGGTGGCCGACCTAATTGGTTTATGCCTTGTAGTTTGTATAAATTAATGTAAGATCTCATTGTAGATCATGGTATGGTATGGGAATGAAATAAGTGTGTCGTGGTCGTGGAATGCAATATCATATATGAAGGAAATTTGGTCAATCATAGGTGATCAAATTGGGTTTACGGAAGAGGTCAAAGGCCTTCGGTATTGATCTTAATTGGGACTATAATCAAGCATGGTAGATGCTATCTCTAGTATTTCACTCTTCTGGATTGTTGTCCAATTATCTTGAGGTGGTTATAACCTCTCTATAGTCAATGAGACTCTTTTGTAATGAGCAGTACGCTCTAGGTAGTGTGCCTTTTTGCATGTGCAGTATCACATACTTTTTGCAGAAGTATCATCTGACTGTGAGTAGGATTCCCACCATGTTTTTTCCCTTTACCGAGTTTTCCACATACAAATCATGGTGTTATGTGGTATGGTTGCATTGTGTTAATTCTCTGTTTCATTCTTAATTTTTTTTGCTTACTGTTATATGTTTCTGCTATTCTGGTATTCAATGTTCATGTGCTCTAATTAAAGGTTATTAAGTTGTTTGATTGATATAATCTGTTAACAACTGATTCACCCCCCCCGTCTTAGTTGTTCACCAATTATCCTAACAATTGGTATCAGAGATTTGGTCCTCTGTTGCAGAAGCTTAACCTCTTGAGGTAGATCCTATGGTACCTAATACTTCAAATCCACCAACAACTATTTTCAGAAGAGAAATTCCTAAGGTTGATGGAATAAATTATGGGATATGGAAAATCTGAATGGAGACTCATCTTAGATGTATTGGAAAGAACATTTGGGAGATCACTGAAAAAGGATATACACCTTATGATCTGGCATCTAGAAATCCTACTCCTGCAGACCTGGACAAGAATATTAAAAATGATTGCAGAGCTAGAGAAGCCCTCTTGTGTGCACTTATTGATCAACAAATCATGGGACTGACTGATAAATCATTGGCAAAGGTCATGTGGGATAAATTGCAGACTCTGAATGAAGGTGGTCCTACTATCAAAATTGCCCACCTTCATCAACCCTTCACGTGGACAATTTAACAATCGGGTTGCATGGCAGTGTTGTCTACAAGTCGCATAGCATGTTTGTCATGTGCACTATGACTCCATCTCATGGCCTTAAGCACTACGGTTTAGCAAGTTACATCATTCTCCTTGTTCTTACTTATGCAGCGAGCCCCTCATTATATTTCTTTCATATTGTGGGATAATGGGGAGCTCTATCTCCCTCTGCAACTTCAACATTTTTCATTACCCTCGCGGGGATGTGGGGGATAAGGAAATTCATCTCTATTTTCCTTTGCTTTATTATTCCACAAGCCATGGGGGTACTCTTATTTCCTTCACGAGATAAGCCCCTTCTCCATCACCTTCATGTTTCCTTATCCCGCATCCTTTGGAGAGATCTTCCTTATCGCCATGGGATAAGCCTGTCGAGTCTCCCTTTTATCTTTTGTCTTAACATTTTCTTATCCCACTGGCCTTAACTGGTTGATGGGAACCTTTACAAGACAAGTATTTCTTTAGTATCTTTCGATCATTCTTATCACATGTTGTATTTTCATGTTCTCTCCTTGTGTCTTCATACACTAGCAGTATTGATCTTTGTTGCCATGTGGATAAGTCTTTTCATCTCTTGCTTTGATATTTTGTTATCCCAGATTGCTCATATTCCTTTTATATTTTCCCTTCTTGATCATGTCTCTTTATCATGTTCTATGATGATGCAGGATAAGCCTTTTGCCCTTTACCTCAGTTCCTTCTTATCCCCATGGGGACACGAAGGATAAGAAAACCTTCTACTTTTCCCTTGTTAACTTGTCCAGCATGACCCTTGTTTGTTGGTTTCTTCTCCACAGAATAAGGAAAACCTTTCCTTCCCTTTATTGCCTTTTGGGCCTTATCCCACTTAACATTTGTTCATCGCCTTTTACCCTACGGGATAAGGGAAATTTCCCATTCATTGCTTCACCTTCCTCATCCCGCATGACACTTTGGCTGGTCATGTTGTCTCACGAGATAAAAAATGATGTTACTGCCAGCTGGTAATGATGAGCCTAGGAGACCAGCCGACCAATGGTATGAAACCCATTAGACAGCGAAGCTTAAGTGAGTTGACTGGCTAGACCGGTCAACCTAAAAAATAGATTTTTGGAGCTTGAAAAGACTTCATCCTATGCTGCAATATATTTAGCCACCTGTCGCTGCCCCAACGATCAATAACATGCTTCCCACATACTCAAGGCAGTCAATAACATGACATGTTATTGACATGATATGTTGATGTTAGACATAGGGTCAATAACATGTTATAATCAGCACATTGTTGCCTACCAGAGTATGATAACTTGCATGTTATCCTACACGGGGATTCTATGTGCAAAAATTTAAAATATCATGCCCCTTGTGGGCATGGAAAGACCCCATATCTTTGGGGAGTAGACCAAGTGCCTTCTCCATTAGGTGACAGAGTCAAAAAATGTCTTCTCTACCCCCAAACTATTGTTGCTTGAGCATCAAACCACATATGATGGCCCAAAACCACCTGAAAATATCAACCAATGCTTTCCTCTATCATACACACTATTCCCCTCATAATGCATTGAAGCCAATGTGAAAGTATATCTAGGATGCCACTGATCAAACATGTTGGCATCTCTTACCCAACCACCATACTAAAAATTAACAGTGTGCTCACTATCATTAAACATCTGAAACCCATGCAATGACTGAAAACTCTGATTATTGTGTGACATAAGTGTATTATGCTCATCAAAAAATACATTGGCCTGCTCTTCATTACACACATTATGGCCGAAACCACTATCACACCTCATGGAAACATCACCCAGCTGAAAACGAATAACCTCTTGCACAAGCATGCAGCTGGTTTCATTTTAAAAAAATTCAGCACAAGTTTGCATGTCAAACTGAAAAAACTCAAGAGGATACTCTTGCAAATTTTGTGACTCCTTCAAACATTCATCCAATACATGCATTGACAAAGAATCACATATTGGTTTACTTTGTGACAACAAGTCACTATTATGGAAAAAAGGATCACTTGGAAGCTCTAGTATACCCATAGGTTCATGCAATTCTTCATCTACCAAGCATGTTGTTGCACCATTGTCTGTGTCCCATATAGACTCATAAGAGTTTGATTCTAGCTAATTGGAAAATTTTGGCTCAAAGTGATGATCATCTTCCACATCTATGTGAAGGTTCTCCAAAGAATTCTTACACTCATAAGAAAACTCATTGTTCAGTCCAACAATATGAATAATAAATATAGTTAAAGTCTCAACCCAAAGTTTGGACATTCACTCTATGAAGTTACTATCTCCATAGCTGGAGTTCATTTGATTATCAACCTAGGGACATATTACTTGGAATGGGTTTGCACTATATATGCACTAAGTTCCTGTGATAGCTACCCTGCATTACTACAACAACTAAAATCTATGCGAAAAAAGTAAGAAAGAATTAAAACAACTGAATGGCTATAGGAAAACTATGCATTAACATAAATCTTACTCAATAAATACCAACTAAGCCCAAAGTTGTCAAACAAGAATTAATTTATTTGCTTTGGCAGCAGGAACTGTCAATGGATCTGTTTCCAGTGGTTGCAAGAACAGTTAATGCAAGGATGTCTATTGCAATGAAAGAAGAGAACTAAATTTAACAAAGGGATAGGAACAGTCACCAAGTGGGCCCACTTGGATGAATGTATCCAGGCTTCCAAAATAACTCAAAGTTCTCAGAATAACATAACTTTTTTCATTGTTTCTCAAAAGTCGATACATTATTCAGAATGAAAGGAAACTCAAACACTCTACAAGTTTATTTTTAAATCTTCTTCTCTTTTTCCCTCTCTTTCCTTTCTAACCTTATAAAAGAGATGGAGACACATATTTAAAAGAAAACAACAACTTCCTACAATTAAGATCACACCGATGGGAAGAGGCAGATAACATTCATGAAGGAGAACATTCGGAGTTAAGCCACTAAAAGTGTGGATCTAAACTAAACCATAGCCAAGAACATAGCATGGCGGTATTACAAGATTGATACCCACTAGATCAGACATAAATGAGTCTTGTGTGCCCAACTTATCCTCTAACATTCCTTATGCTCATTATCCTCTTCGCTGATTTGAACTTTTAGTCACCTCGTTGAATATCTCAAACTGCCAACGACGTGATAGGACAACCTTCTCCGCAACATCTCATTTATTCTTGCAATTGAAAAGAGAGAACATACAAGCATATGCATATCTATTTTAATTAATCATAACATCCATTAATTTCACACATGATATCACCTATAATAATCCGTATGGCAACATGAATAAAGCACATGGCTACAGGAATAACTAGCAAACACAAAACATGGTTTAATGGGTTTAGTTAACATCTGAAATGCATATAGACAAACTTTAATACATCATTACCATCCCATCATATAAATCAAAACGTGACAAAAACTTATGAGTTCTAGGAATAAAAGGAGCTAATATCTCAGCTCATCACTCATCACCAAGGAATTTAATGCACATGGTTGAGGTCTGGCATGTGTGTGATAAATTGGATTCATCATCACACTCATCAAAGCTATTACTACTTTGATCATGGCACTCAAACACCACATCCCTATCATGTGCATTATCATTATGCATGCTGACCCACTCACTAGTAAAAGAAAAATCAGATATGTTGTCATATATGGCCTCACCAAAAGTTTAATCCTTGGCCTAAGAAAAAAAAAAGGATTGAGAACCACTTCTACCCATATGTTTCTGATACTCAATTGACAACAAATCTGAAATTTGATCACTATTTAATAGACCACTTCTTTGATCTATATCTTCTACCTACTCTTCTTCTTGATCCTCACTATTGTTGTTGGTATACTCAAGCTATAACTCATGATCAACAATGCTATCATCATCAAACTGTGAAAACTCAAAGGGCTGATCACAAAGTAGTACTTCATCATCATAGGAGATTGCATCTCCAACAACCTTAAAAAACTTATAGTCTTAGTCTTGCATAGGATGAAATATTTTTGTAGGTTCATCTTAATTTGCATTTGGGTCTTCATGGTTGCACTTCATGCTTACACATTGGTCTTCAATGGATTGATTACACTCTTCATCTTGTTGATGTTCATCACTGTACTGAGTTTTATCATTGTGCATCTCATTGATGTCTTCTTCTGATATGTATCCCTATTGAGACTGGGAAAAAGGAACACCATTTCCATCAATCTCAAGGATGCAATTTTCTTCTTCTTCGATCCCTACCATGTCAATCATGCGCTGTTCTTCTTTTGAGAATGAAATTTCTTGGTCACATGCATCCATGCAGCTGTTTGCAACTTGAACACATTTTCTACCATCATTGAGACTTGTGGACGATAATTTTTTCATGTATTCATGTCTCATTCTATCCATAATGTCCATATAATTATAAGCCATCTACATATTAACAATTTTGAGATCTTCCAATAGTGCACTAGAACCTTCTTCAAAGGCTTCAAAATACATACTAGTAAATGTTGTGGTATTAGGCCTAAAACCTTTAAGGATTTGTGAAAATGAACTTGCAAACTTGTGACTGAATGCGATGCTAGTATCTTTATCCTACCTCCTTATCTGAGATAATTCTTTGACAAGATCAGTAGGTTCTCTTACAAATTCTTCCAAATATGCACCCTCTAGCTCACCCCAATAAGCAAAGAATTTCTTGAGGAAACCTAAGTACCAATCCTTAGCTCTTGCATCAAGAGACCTAAAAACAAATCTCATGGACATGTCCTCTTCTCTAAACAAATGTTTCTGTATGAAACTATGAAACCTTTGGACATTAGCATTCCCCTCACATATGTTGAAACCATCAAATCTGCTCATCTGACTATAAATTTGAGTTGGTATGGTTTGGAATTCATCCTCCACCCATGATAGGTTGAACAGATCATACAACGGATCAAGAGAATAAATAGGGGGTCCAACTACTTGAATGGGAGGTATATCATGATTAACACTTAGCTGAGCTTGTCATGACATCAACCTCTCATTCAAATCTGCAATACTTTCATCAAGCACTGCCTCTTCATTTTGGATTAGCACATGTGCATATACATTTGGATACATGATATTTAGGGACCCCCAAATCTGAAACTTACTTAGTTCCTCAATCTTTCTATTCATTTGGGGCAAGGCTTCTAACATTTTTTCCATTCTATCATGGTTATACACAAGAATTTGCATATCTAAATTTTCAAGAGGTGTAGAAGCATAACTACAATGCAAGGTAGTACTACTAAGATACATATCAATATGGCAATGCCCAAGATTCAAATCATAAATAATAGGAAGAACACCCATGGGATGAACAAATCCATTACATTCAGGCATCATAATAAATCCTCAAGTAATGAATAGACACTCCTAAGTGCACCAACATTTATATTTGGTATATTAGAATCAACAAACAAGAACAAGAAGAAACTTGTGTACCCTCTCTCCCCTAGCTAATACAACTTTGAATGGACAATTTTTCTGAGATACACATACATTTTCTAAGTTCATCTAGTAGAGTCTTCAACTTTGTGTGAGTTACAAACAAACACTCTGAGACCTAGAACCTTTTCCACACAACTTTCTAGTTCCTTTCATGACAGATTCGCCACCTCCTTGCAGAGGAATATTTTTAGCAATAGGGAGCCATTCAAAGTATTTTATCATTCTGGGTCCTTTCTTCACCAACAAAATTGTTTGAATCTTTCTTCCTAAAGGCTACTACAAAACTTCTTCCAAGCTACAAACCACATAACATCTGAAATAAAGTTTAGAGTCTTCACTTTGTTGACTCTTTCCAAATGGAGTGATGGGGAAATGTATATGATGATGTAAACTTTAGAAACAAGAGATTCTAGACACTTCCCCAGTAGATTTGCCATTTTGTTGGTTTCCAAACCAATAGTCCTCGAGTCCGAGAGAAATTTCCACTAACTCATTGACAAACTCGGGGAAGGGTTTTGGCCAACGAATGAGATTTAGTCACAAGAGTAAGATCTCCTACACTTTTGGCTCTGCGAGACCATGATGGGTGAACCTATGGAGTGTCTAACAAATTTTATCTTCACAATACTCAAGACACTATAGCTTACAGCAAATCATCTCCATGAAAGATACTAAGGAGGATGGATAAACTTTTGGTTATGGCTTTAACCTTAGGTTGTAAGATTATAAGAACTCATTGAGGAGGTTTCTACATTACTCCTACTCTCAATACAAAAAGGAAATACAAAAAGTAAAAGAAATTGGATTTGAGGAATGATTCTGAAAGCTAGAAGCAACAACCATGACTAGTGCCTTGTATGAGAAGGAGAGTTAACCTCACAACATGCAGATTTAAAATTTAAATAGGGAGACATGCAACCTTTGAGATTTGAATGTTAATGCATTACATCAAGATTCTCTCTTTTGATTTTAGCAACAACCATACTGAAGAATCTTAGATATACACAACAATATTCCTACACCTTGAAGAAGAAAATTAATCCTTTTCTGGAAGAGAAGAAAACAATAAGATATACACCTAACTTGTACTGACAAAACAAAATATCCTTGATCATTTCATTCCATAAAATAGAGCATACATAATAGAGACAACTACAAATAAAACCTCTAAATCTTCTTTTATTTTGGTTACAACTATTTTTAACATTAAGAACTACAAACTGAAAGAAAACTCAAATTGGCATTAAAACTACATGGAAGCCTTTCTTCCAGAAGAAATTATATTTAGAATTAATGCATTCACAATGGCGTTGAATTCCCTTTTATAAGAACAAGGGATAAAAACAAGCCACAGGCCAGGTGAGATACACATGTCAAAATTTGATTGCCTAAGACATAGATGGGCCATGATGTGTCTATTTTCCTTCTTTGTATGCAATCCATCTGGAGACAATTAATGAAAGCAGCTATGAAGATAGCATTTGGGACTTGGGACCACAAGCTTGAGGACAATTAGAAGTAAGTGTCTTGAGCCACACACAATTTTTCCTTAAGTTCATCCTCTCCTACATCCTAACCGATCTATGAACCTAAACTACTATACTTAGTAATCTATACCTTTGTGTCCTCTCATCTCCTTGGTGAGTGATCCTCTGGCATGCTTGAGGTAGTGAAATCTCATTGATAGAAGATCCTCATATTTCATGGAGCTGATCAACTGATCTTTTGTCCAATCCTCATTAAATGTTATCTCCCTCCTGGGCTTTGTCACTGTGATCCGATTTGATTTGGTCGCAGAAAACTACCTGCAACATGTTGGCACAATCATTTTCATTGTCATTGTCTCCTCTTTCAATAGGTGGAATCTGGCCAATCTGTACATGCCACATCTTTAAAATATTCCCCCCTATCCTCTAGTTAACCTCTGTCAACCCTCCACATGAACAATTTGACCATCAGGCCGCATGGTGGCATTTTCTGCAAGTTGCATAACATGTGTGTTATGCATGCTATGACTCCATCTCATGGCCTTAGTGACCATAGGATAATAGGTTACCCCATTCTCCTTTTTCTTACTTACCCTGTGAGCCCCTCATTTTATCTCTTTCATAGTATAGGATAATGGGGAGCTCTATTTCCCTCAGTAGCTTCGACCTTTTTCTTATCCCTATGTGGATGCACAGTATAAGGAAATTCAACTCTATGTTTCTTCACTTTCTTATCCCACAAGTCATGGGGGCACTCTTATTTCCTTCATAGGATAATCCCCTTCTCTTTTTCTTAAATATTTCCTTATGTCATAGACTCTGGAGACATCTTCCTTACCTCTGTGGGATAAGCTTGTCGAGTCTCCCTTTTGTCCTTTTTCTTAATATTTTCTTATCCCGCTGGCCTTAACTGATTGATGGGAACCTTTGTGGGATAATGATTTCTTTACTATCTTTTGATCATTCTTACCTCGTGTTGTATTTTCATCTTCGCTCCTTGGCTCTTCATACACTGGCAGTCTTTATCTTTGTTGCCACATGGGATAAGTCTTTTCATCTCTTGCTTTGATATTTTTTTATCTCGCATTGCTCATATTGCTTTTGTCTTTTCGCTGCCTTACCATGTCTCTTTACCATGTTATGTGCCAATCCGGGGTAAGCCATATTCCCTTTACCTTAGTTCCTTCTTATCCCGCAACCCTTTTCTTATCCTCATGGGAACTTGTGGGATAAGAAAATCTTTTACTTTTCCCTTGTTTTCTTGTCCCACATGACCCTTGCTTGTTGCTTTCAGCTACACAAGATAAGGAAAACCTTTCTTTTTCTTTGTTGCCTTGTGGGCCTTATCTCGTGCAACCTTTGTTCATCACCTTTTACTCTACGGGATAAGGGAAACCTCCCCTTCCTTGCCTTGCTTGCCTTATCTCGTGTGACCCTTTCGTTGGTCACATTGTCTCATGGGATATCAGATGATTTTACCACTAGTTGGTAAGGATGAACCCTGGAGATTGGCCTCCCAATGAGTTGAAACCTATTAGCCGGTGAAGCTTAAGTGAGTTGACTGGATAGATCAGTCAACTCAAAAAATAGATTTTTGGATCCCAAAAAGACATCGTCTCGCGCTGCAAAATATTTAGCCACCTATCACTGCCCTAGCAATCAATAACACGCTGCCCACATACTCAAGGAGGTCAATAACATGATGTGTTATTGACATGAGATGTTGATGTTAGACAAAGGGTCAATAACATGTCATAAACAACACATTGTTGCTTGCAACAGTACGATAACTTGCATGTTATCCTCCAAGGGGGTTTTTGAGTGTAAAAATTGAAAATTTTGAGCTTGGGATTTTAAAATTAGACAATTTTTTAAGTCCCAATAGTGGTTCTATCTTTGGAATACATGCCCCTTGTGGTCATGCCAAGATCCCAAATCTCTTGGGAGCAGATCGGGTGCCTACTCCATTGGGCAATAGAGTAAAAAAAGGTCTTCTCTATCCCCAAACTATTGTTACTTGAGCATCAAAGCACACATGATGGCCCAAGGCCACCTAAAAAGAATAGCCAATGCTTTCCTCTAGCATACACATTCTTCTCCTCAGATTGAATTGAATCTAATCTGAAAGTATAGCTAGGATGCCACTGATCAAATATGTTGGCATCTCTTACCCAACCACCATACTAAAAATTATCAGTGCACTCACATCTGAAACCCATATGTGAGGCCCTACCCTGACCCATCCTATCTCTTCACTTATTTTCATAATTGGAACTATTATGCATGCTTTATTTTGATACATTATGGATATATAACTTTATATGGTCCCACAAATTTGGTAATATTGATATATATTGATGCTTCATTTCTATGCTTTGTGGATATAGAATTTTATATGATCCTAGAATAGGGTAACATTGAGATGATGTATGTCATTATCTGATTTGTAGGATTTGATTATGATGCTAGAAATATGATTGCATATCTTGTAAATAGATCAATTTATGAGGACTATGATGAATTGATTATGTGAATTGCTTTGATATGTTACAATCATATTGTGTAATGTCAATTCTGTGCAGAATGATTGTATTGTATTCTAATTATGTGTTTTATATTATATGAGGCTATTGGAAAGTGCTAATGTTTAAATTGAGATGCACAGGAAATTATCCATGTGACCATGGAAATATTATGGAGAATCAAGCCTAGGCCTATGTGTGTTCGTAAAACCAAGGGTTGTCTATTTGGAGAGACAACACCCCATATGTATTGTATTTTATTCATAAATTTAAAATGTTGCATGAGTGTAAATTGTATTTATTGAATTGTTTAAATCATTTAAGGGACAATTGCCATGTGTGTATTTGTGATGTGGAATTATTTTGTAGTGTCACTTGACACCTATGTTGTATATTGTGTTGGCAATTTGTCATGTCACCTTTTTGGAAAGTTTTTATTTTTGTTAATCGTTATCTCCTAATTATCCTTGAAGGAACCAAGATATCTAGGTTAGTGAGCCACAAGGAGGGTCAACTCAGAGTTGACCCGTAGGTTAACTTTAGGTGGACTTTCTAAGGGTTAAATCAACTCATAGAGTATATTTTAGAGCATTTTTATTAGGCCTCATGGGGTACCTATGGGTGAAGGCCAAAATTGGCCATGTTTCTTTCCCTTGGGGCTTGTTTAACCACCCAAAAAAGTGGTTTTCCCAAGATGGACGAATTCCATCTATAGGAGTGCCATCCTTGATAGCATAACTTTCTTGATAGGTGTAATCCCCCTTCCCCATTTCATTCCCTTCCTCTAGGTGCCTTGGTTAGGGAGTGTGTAAGACCTAGGGAAGGCCAACCAATGGGAGTCCCTCACTTTATCCAAGAGGGTGGAAGGAGTGAGAGAAGCCTTCTTAGGCTAGGAATGGAAGCTTAGTGAGTTAATCACCCACTCTCCATCCTTGGAGATTTTTGAGAATTTTTGGAGGAAAAATAGTTTGGGATAGAAAATTTGCCTAAGTGTTGCAGAAAAGATTGAGGATTGGGCTGCTCTTCATCAAGCTTTCCCCTAGAATACCCTTGGCAGAGTCAAGGTTGGTGTTTTCTTTTCTTACTTGTGAATATGAGAATCTTTTGTAGAATGCTGGAATGGAAAATGTTGTATTTTATTTGTGTTGTACTTATGAAAGCTTTATGTGATTTCTTGCTTATTTTCTGTTTTATCCATTGTTGTGTTTTGGGGAGTGTCCAAGACCATCTTTCCCTTGGGAGGGAAGATTGGTCTTGTGGGTGGAAGGAGTATGACAACCTTAGGATGAGAGGCTCTCATTATGAGAGTGATCTCAAGGGTCTGTCCATGTGACCCTTGCTGCATTTTTGTGTTATTTCACTTGGGGGTCATAAGGGGAGCAAATATGGTATGTTTGCCTTTTTTGGGGGTCATAAGGATGTAGTGGTTAAGAATGAGTTTTGGTTATGTTTTCTTGGGTGCCATGAGTTGGCTGTGAGTTCTATCTAGTAGAATCTCCCCTGGGTACCTCGGTCCACTTCCGTCCTAGTAAAACATCAGATAATGTGATGAAGTTTCAGCTTGGGAAGGGAATGTGTTTGTGGTGTTTTGTTTCCCCTCTACTTGTTGTGTGTTTGCTTGATTGTAACCCCATCTAGGACTTTGTTCTCCAAGCTCGGGGTAGCTTCTAGTAGGCCTAGGCTAGGAGGTGAGCACCCCATGGTTAGAACCTTATGATTATTTGCAGGTTGCTTGGAAAGAGGAAATTAAACTAGGAGTTGCAGATTCTATTTGGTTCAGATTTTATTCAGTTGCAGAAAAGGAAATAGGAAATGTAATCCTATGATTTGTTGCAGCAATGTAAATAGGGAAACTCAATGTTGTTTTTATTTCTTTATAAGGAAATGTATTCTTTTATTCAAGTCCTCATTATTATGAATGAGAGAACAGTTGGTTATTTCACCCATTGCAATAGTGGGCCATTGTATTCAAAAAAAAAACTGTACAAGAAAAATGCATTTTATTTAATTTCTGAAATCTATAATGTTGCTATAAATTTTATTAAATTTTGTCTCAAAAGGAATTCTGTTAATTTGTTTATTCTACAAATTGAAGTAAAGAAAAGAAATGAAATAAAGAAAAGAAATGCAATATGTTTTAATAAGTATTTACTTGCAAAGTTTAAATGCTATTAAATTCTGTCATTTATTCATTTTCTGTTTTTATATAATAGAAAATTAACCCATACACAAAATAAATTTGATGTAGAAAACCTGTTTGTATAACTGTCATAAAACCCCTAATGCTGCATATTAAATTAAAACACACCTAGGAAATGAAACATACAGTCATTGAAATGATGTCATTATTTTATCCAATCCTGCAAGCTTTAAAACAATATATATATATATATGTATTGTTGTTAAAAGAATAGGGCCTGCATGATTAGGTGTTAATTTATTCAAAAAAAAACAAAAAAACAGAGATTTCCAACCTTAATACTTGATATTTCTTTATATATATATATATAATCATGTATTTAAAAATATACTCAAATCAAAATATTAGAATATGTTCAAATTTGTTTCTATATACATTTATATATAGATATATATAAATATATCTATATATATATATATACATATAAATATTTATAAATATATATGTTTATTTTATAAAAAAAAAATTGATACAAAAAAATAATGATTTGTTGGGGGGGCCGAAACCCTACCCCTCCTCATGAGAGACATCGTCGGCCATGCCGCCAGTGTGGAAACCCATAGTGGGCAGAGCCGAGTCCGCCACTGTGGAAACCCACAGTGGGTGGAGCCGAGTCTGCCACTATGGGCAACCATAGTGGGCAGCGTCGGCGCCACCACTGTGGGTGTCCACAATGGGTAGCGACGGGGCCGCCATTGTGGGCTTCCACAGTGGTATCCCCATGTTCGCCCCCCTCCCTCTTCAAACCCTCTTTGCCTCCCATGGTCGTCATGCCCTAATCCAACCATGTTCCCGCATACACAAACACACACACACCACAAAACAAAAGAAAAATATAATACAATAAACCCTAACCCATTTCGGGTTAGGGTATAAGTTAATAGAAAGAAAATAAAGAGGTGTTAAAATAAAAAGAAAATGCAACCCTAACCCAATTTTGGGTTAGGGTTAGCATTTTAAGAATAAGAGATTTTAAAAGAATTTAAATTAGATGTAAGGAAAAATTTCCTCAACCCTATTTAGGGTTTAAAATTTAAAAGTTTAAGTTAAAATAAGAAAAAGGGGGAGGAAATGCTTTTCAATTTTGGAAAAGAATTTCCCCCATATAACTTAGCCATATGTGTTATTTAAATAAAAAAAATTCATTAATTCGTTTGGGAAGAGAATTAAATTTTAGTGTGGTCTTTTTCTTCAAAATTTAAAATGGTAGATTAATATCATTTACATTGATCGTATGGTTGATTTAAATTATTTCGGCTAAGGACACTTTACATTTATTTAATATATTTTGTTTGTATATAGTCATTAAAGTTAAAATTGGAAAAAAATTTATAATTGAAGATTATTAAGTATTTTTAGGAATTCTTAGCCCTTGAGGCCAATATTGGCCAGATTAATTATATCGTCAAATTTAAAGGTTTAGGGGAATTAAAACCAGATTTAGCTTGCAAACATCATTATAGAATTTCAAACCCTTATCAGTTGGATTTAAATAATAAATTTGTGTGTGTATCAATTAATTAATAGCATTATCATTATCTTGTCGAGAATGATTTAAATGCATTCGAGATAACTAATTATTCCTCATTTTTTATTAGCAACAACTTAATTAAGATAATTGGACTAACTAACTGATTTGCAACATTAATTAATCTCCACTAAATAAAGTTGCTCGTTTGAGTTGGTTAATTAATCCAACCTTAGAAAACAATTTTATTTACATCCTAGTTAAGACAAAACTCTATTGAACTTATTATAATTTAAGATATGTTATGAGTTTATGTGTTCAAAAAAAAATTTGTTGTTCCCTTTTTTTGCCCAAAAGTTTGGGCATGACATTTTGGTATCAGAGCAAGGTTTCCAACACTAGGAACCTTACTCCATTATGTTTCACTTTAATTATTTAATTAATTAAATTTTTTGCCAAAAAAAATAAATTATTTATTTATTTGATTTTCATTTTATTTATTCAAGGATGCCTTCGGCTACGTGACAAGCTCGCAAGTGTGGAAGGGGTCCTAAGCATATGTGTATGACAGGCGAGGATGTTGATAGGGAGGAACCAGTTCTAGAAGGGAACCCGGAGGCCCCTCCCAAACCTGTGGTTGCCCCAGACCAAGCCATCTTATTAGCACTTTAGAACCTGATTGGGATAGTGCAGGATAGGCTTCCAACAGTTGACCGTCATACGTAAAATTAGAACTCAGAGAGCCATAGGTTAGAAGATAGGGAACGGAGTAGGAGTCCACCTCCTAACACCGTAGAGGGTCAGGCTGAGCATGAGCCTGAGTCTGTTCATCTACCCAGACCACCTCCAGTAGCAGCACCTATGTATTATGAGAGAGCATGTCGGGAACCAAGAGATCTAATTAGGGAGGTTTTGCGCCTCTAGCCACCATCTTTTGGGGGATCTACTGATGGAGTAGAGGTTGAGGCATGGCTTTTGAGCCTGGATCGGTGCTTTGCATTGCATTCTTACGAAAGCAATCTGAATGTAGTCCACCTTCTGAGATCGACAACCTCCACATGGTGGAAATAGGACGAATTCAAGTGTGGTCTCACTACAGACACCCTCACATGGGAAATCTTCACAAAGAGGTTCAAGGAGAGGTACCTGTCAGAGCACTTTAGGTAGTGTAGGATCGATTAATTCTACAACCTCTAATAGAAGGGTCTCTCAGTGACCCAGTACGAGAGAAAGTTCATTGAGCTCCTACCTTATGTAGACTACGTGAAGGATGAGAAGCTTCTCATCAACTGATTTATCAGGGGACTTAATGTTGGGATAGTAGGACCGGTGAGGATGGCCGCTCCAGGAAGCCTTCGGGTTGTCGTGGAGAAGGCCCTGATAGCCAACGAGATTCAGATTAGGCCACAAGACACGAGGGATCAATTTCAGAACCGAAACCCAGCACCCCAGTCTTTCAGGTTTTAGAAACCCCATTGGAAAGGCAACCACAAAAATTCATTGGGGTCCTATAAACCCCCTCCTCCGCAGTAGTCATAGCAGAGTTAGAGACAAAGGCCCCCTTAGGGACAGCAGGGCTCCAGGCCCAAGTAGTGGCAATCACAGGGTCCTAGGCGTGACCAGAGAGCATAGGGTACATACACACCTCTGACACGGACTCAGCAGTCCTCTAGGGGTGGGTACAATGGTTCTAGCAGGATAGGTGGGCAGCCCTTCTCTAGGCCTCAGGGCACACAGTTTCAGGCATGCGATGCTTATTTCATGTGTGGAAACATGGGGCACATGGCGAGGGAGTTCCCACAGGGTTAGATGATAGGAAATCAGAGGATGGTAGCATCAGAGCCTATAGTTGGAGATATGGGCAAGTCCCATAGAGTCGTCGCAGCGGTTGACAACCGCCAGGCAGAGCACCAGGCCACAGTCATTGAGGCTGTAGGTAAGATCAGAGGTAGCAGTATTTCTATATTATTTGACTCAGGAGCGACTGACTGCTTTATATCTCCATTGGTTATTGAGCATTGCGGGCTAGTGGTAGTTAGGCAAGGTGTCAGCTGGGAAGTGGAGTTAGCTTCAGGGGCTAGAGTGTTAGTGGATTAAGAGGTTAAGGGATGTCCGCTCTAGATTGGTAATACCACCACCTTAGTAGACCTTAGAGTTACACCACTTGGATCTTATGGCATCATACTTGGTATGGATTGGCTTTACACCCATAGAGCCAAGATGGATTGTCACCCAAAAAAGATCCAGTGTGAGGATGATCATGGTGCTCCCATAGTAATCACTGGGATTCAGAGACCCGTGTCTCTTCATATGATTTCCGCTATGCATCTTAAGCGGAGCATGTGGAAGGGATGCCAGTTGTTTGTTATCACTATGAGTGATAGAGAGGAAGAAAATGAGAAGGAGCCTTCCATAGATGATTATCCCATCCTTGAGGAATTTGCAGATGTGTTTCCAGCTGAGCTACCTAGTATGCCACCTAGCAGAGAGATGGACTTCCACATAGATTTGGTACTAGAAGCCGAGCCAGTTTCGAGAGCACCTTATACGATGACCACACATGAGCTTGATGAGCTCAAGATGTAGCTAGAGGAACTTTTAGAGAAGAGTCACATTCATCCTAGCATCTCCCCTTGGGGTGCACTAGTCATCTTCATGAAAAAGAAGGATGGGTTCCTTCGGCTATGCATGGATTACAGGCAACTGAATAAAGTAACCATAAAGAACCGCTATCCCTTGCCCAGGATCGATGACTTGTTTGATCAGCTTCAAGGTGCTAAAGTGTTTTCCAAAATAGATCTGAAGTCGAGGTATCATTAGTTGAGAATTGTGGAAAGTGATATCCACAAGACCGCGTTTCGCACCAAATATGGCCACTATGAGTTCACAGTGGTCCCATTCGGTCTTACAAATGCTCTAGCTATATTTATGAGTCTCATGAATGGGGTATTCTTCACCTTCCTTGATTGATTTGTGATTGTGTTCCTTGATGACATATTGATATACTCTTAGAACGAGAAGGAGAATGAGGAGCATTTGAGGCAGGTTTTGCAGTGTTTGAGGGACAACCAATTGTTCGACAGTTTGTTGAAGTGTGCTTTCTTTAGATCAGAGGTCAAGTACCTAGGGGATGTTATATCCAGCAATGGGATCTCAATTGACCCATCAAATATCAGAGCTATTATGGATTGGCCAGCGCCAACCAGTGTGACAGAGGTCAGGAGCTTCATGGTTTTAGTAGGATACTACAGACGTTTTGTTGAGGGATTTTCCATAGTTGCACACCCCATCACATCCCTCCAGTGAAAAGGAAATAAATTTGAGTGGACAGAGAAGTATGAGAGGGCTTTCCAGGATCTAAAAAGGGCACTTACTAGTGCACCTATTCTTATTGTGCCAGGCCCCACGGCCAATTTCATGGTATGCGCAGATGCTTTCTTAGATGGATTAGGAGCAGTCCTTATGCAGGAGGGTAGAGTTATAGTGTACGAGTCTAGGAAACTTAAGACTCACGAGCTTAACTACCCTATGCACGACCTAGAGCTTGCAACAGTTTTTCATGCACTTGTGAGGTGGAGACACTTCCTTTTAGGTCATCACTTTGAGCTTCATTCAGACCATTAGAGTTCGCAGTACATCTTCACCCAGCCTAACCTTAATGCACGTCAGAGGAGATGGATGGAGTTCCTATGTGAGTATGATTTTGATGTCCACTACATCAAAGGGAAGGAGAACGTAGTCGCAGATGCTCTGAGTAGGAGACGACATGAGGTATACACCATATCTATGAGCACAAATGTGAGAGACTGTATTTTGGAGTGGTTGCCAGAGGATGTATAGTATCTAGAGGTTTGTCAGAGGATTTGATCTCAGGAGACCCTAGAGGGGAAGTTTATGGATTACTCTTTGCAATCTTATGGACTATTACACCATAGAGAGTGCATCTATGTACCTTCTCCCAGAGGATTGTGAGATTTCATTATCATGGAGGCTCATAGAGCTCCTTATGCAGTGCATCCCAGGGTTAAGAAGATGCATGCTGACTTGAGACAGCTATATCATTGGCCAAGTATGCAGCAGCTTATCACTAAGTTGGTATCCCGATGCCTTGAGTGTCAAAGAGTCAAGGTGGAGCATCACCATCTAGGTGGGTTACTCCAGTCCCATGATATACTAGAGTGGAAGTGGGATACTATATCCATGGATTTTATCATTGGTCTTCCCATGTCATCTCGTCGCCATGATGTCATCTTGATGACAGTTGACAAGTTGACCAAAGTAGCCCATTTCTCACCTATTCGGACTACCTTCACAACAGCAGTAGTGGCACAAGTGTTCTTGTTAGACATAGTCAGACTTCATGGTATTCCACGCAAGATTATATCTAACAGGGATTCCCTCTTCACTTCTTCCTTTTGGAAGGCGTTATAGGCAGCTATGGGCACCAAGCTCAATTTCATAACAGCCTATCATCCAAAAATGGATGGACAGACAGAGTGGGTTAATTAGGTATTAGAGGATATGCTCCACATGTACGTCATGGATCATCAGACCAAATGGGAGGAGTACCTACATTTAGTATAGTTTGCCTACAATAATGGGTATCACATGTCCTTGGGGATGCCACCTTTTCAGGCCTTGTATGGCAGACCTTGCAGGACACCTTTGAGTTGGGACCGTATTGAGGATAGAGTGGTCATAGGCCCTAAGATGGTTCGTGATATGGAGCAGTAGGTAATTTTGATTAGATGTCACCTTAGAGAGGCATTGGATAGGCAGAAGAAATATGCAGTTGCAAAGAGGATAGACCAGAGGGGATAGAGTTTTCCTGAGAGTGCGATCGCATAAGAGTCCAATCCATTATGGAAAAGGTTTTAAGCTTGCAACTCGCTTTGTCAGACTTTTTGAGATCCTTGAGAGGATAGGACCAGCTGCTTATCACCTAGCTTTACCACCTAGCCTGTCACGCATCCACGATGTGTTTCATGTATTAGTTTTGAGGAAGTATATCTATGATGAGTCTAATATTTTAGATTGGGATGCTTTGCAGGTGGAGTCAGATGGGAAGATAGCTTTGGAGCCTATTTTCATTTTGGCTCGCTGGACATTGGCCCTTTGAGGTCGAGAGATGGACCAAGTTAAGGTCTAGTGGGATTGCTATGATGAGGTTATAGCTTCATGGGAGGATGCAGCACGTATGAGATCACAGTACCCTCATCTTTTTAATGAACTCCAGGAGGACATTCATGCCTAGAGGGGGAGGGTGTGAGGCCCTACCCCAACCCATCCTATCTCTTCAGTTATTTTCATAATTGGAACTATAATGGGTGCTTTATTTTGATACATTATGGATATATAACTTTATATGGTCCCACAAATTTGGTAATATTGATATATATTGATGCTTCATTTCTATGCTTTGTGGATATAGAATTTTATATGATCCTAGAATAGGGTAACATTGAGATGATGTATGTCATTATCTAATTTGTAGGATCTGATTAGGATGCTAGAAATATGTTTGCATATCTTGTAAATAGATCAATTTATGAGGACTATGATGAATTGCTTATGTGAATTGCTTTGATATGTGACAATTGTATTGTGTAATGTCAATTCTGTGCAGAATGATTGTATTGTATTCTAATTATGTGTTTTATATTATATGAGGCTATTGAAAAGTACTAATGTTTAAATTGAGATGCGTAGGAAATTATCCATGTGACCAAGGAAATATTATGGAGAATCAAGCCTAGGCCTATGTGAGTTCATAAAACTAGGGGTTGCCTATTTGGAGAGACAACACCCCGTATGTATTGTATTTTATTCGTAAATGTAAAATGTTGCATGAGTGTAAATTGTATATATTGAATTGTTTAAATCATTTAAGGGACAACTGCCATGTGTGTATTTGTGATGTGGAATTATTTTGTAGTGTCACTTGACACCTATGTTGTATATTTTGTTGGCAATTTGTCATGTCACATTTTTGGAAAGTTTTTATTTTTGTTAATTGTTATATCTCCTAATTATCCTTGAAGGAACCAAGATATCTAGGTTAGTGAGACACAAGGAGGGTCAACTCAGAGTTGACCCGTAGGTTAACTTTAGGTGGACTTTCTAAGGGTTAAATCAACTCCTAGAGTCAATTTTAGAGCATTTTTATTAGGCCTCATGGGGTACCTATGGGTGAAGGCCAAAATTGGCCATGTGGCTTTCCCTTAGGGCTTGTTTAACCACCCAAAAAAGTGGTTTTCCCAAGATGGACGAATTCCATCTATAGGAGTGCCATCCTAGATAGGATAACCTTCTTGATAGGTGTAATCCCTCTTCCCCATTTCATTCCCCTCCTCTCGATGCCTTGGTTAGGGAGTGTGTAAGACCTAGGGAAGGCCAACCAATAGGAGTCCCTCACTCTATCCAAGAGGTTGGAAGGAGTGAGAGAAGCCTTCTTAGGCTAGGAATGGAAGCTTAGTGAGTTAATCACCCACTCTCCATCCTTGGAGATTTTTGAGAATTTTTGGAGGAAAACCAGTTTGCGATATAAAATTTTGCTAAGTGTTGAAGAAAAGTTTGAGGATTGGGCTACTCTTCATCAAGCTTTCCCCTAGAATACCCTTGGCAGAGTCAAGGTTGGTGTTTTCTTTTCTTACTTGTGAATATGAGAATCTATTGTAGAATGCTTGAATGGAAAATGTTGTATTTTATTTGTGTTGTACTTATGAAAGCTTTATGTGATTTCTTGCTTATTTTCTGTTTTATGCATTGTTGTGTTTTGGGGAGTGTCCAAGACCATCTTTCCCTCAGGAGGGTAGATTGGTCTTGGGGGTGGAAGGAGTATGACAGCCTTAAGGTGAGAGGCTCTCATTATGAGAGTGATCTCAAGGGTCTGTCCATGTGACCCTTGCTGCATTTTTGTGTTATTTCACTTGGGGATCATAAGGGGAGCAAATATGGCATGTCTACCTTTTTTGGGGGTAATAAGGATGTAGGGGTTAATAATGAGTTTTGGTTATGTTTTCTTCAATACCATGAGTTGGCTGTGAGTTCTATCTAGCAAAATCTCCCCTAGGGTACTTGGTCCACTTCCACCCTAGTAAAACATCACATTATGTGATGAAGTTTTAGCTTGGGAAGGGAATGTGTTTGTTGTGTTTCATTTTCCCCCTGCTTGTTGTGTGTTTGCTTGATAGTAACCCCGTCTAGGACTTGATTCTCCAAGCTCGGGGGTGGCTTCTAGTAAGCCTAGGCTGGGAGGTGAGCACCCCATGGTCGTATCCTTATGATTATTTGCAGGTTACTTGGAAAGAGGAAAGTAAGCTAGGAGTTGGAGATTCTATTTGGTTCAGATTTTATTCAATTGTAGAAAAGGAAATAGGAAATGTAATACTATGATTTGTTGCAGCAATGTAAATAGGAAAACTCAATGTTGTTTATATTTCTGTATAAGGAAATGCATTCTTTTATGCAATTCCTCATTATTAAGAATGAGAGACCAGTTGGGTTGTTTCACCCATTGCAATAGTGGGCCATTGTATTCAAAAAAAAAACTCTATAAGAAAAGTGCATTTTATTTAATTTTTGAAATCTATAATATTGCTGTAAATTTTATTAAATTTTGTCTTAAAAGGAATTTTGTTACTTTGTTTATTCTGCAAATTTAAGTAAATAAAAGAAATGAAAAAAAAAAGAAATGCAATATGTTTTAAGAAGTATTTATTTGCAAAGTTTAAATGTTGTTAAATTCTATCATTTATTCATTTTCTATTTTTACATAATAGAAAATTAACCCATACACAAAAGAAATTTGATATAGAAAACCTCTTTGTATAACTGTCATAAAACCCCTAATGCTGCATATTAAAATAAAACACACCTAGGAAATGAAACATATAGTCATTGAAATGTTGTCATTATTTTATCCAATCTTGCAAGCTTTAAACGAATATATATATATATATATATATATATATATATATATATATATATATATATATATATATATATATATATATATATATATATATATATATATATATATATAAAATCATGCATTTAAAAATATACTCAAATGAAAACATTAGAATATGTTCAGATCTATTTCTATATACATTTATATATAGATATATATACATATAAATATTTATAAATATATATGTTTATTTTATAAAAAAAAATTCATACAAAAGATAAATAAACGATTTGTGGGGGGCGCCGAAACCCTACCCCTCCTCATGAGAGACATCATGGGCCATGCTGCCACTGTGGTAACCCACAGTCGGTGGAGCCAAGTCTACCGTTGTGGGCCACCATAGTGGGCGGCATTGGTGCTGCCACTCTGGAAACTCATAGTGGGCGGAGCTGAGTCCGCCACTTTGGGCAACCACAGTGGGCGGCATTGGAGCCACCACAGTGGGTGGCGTCGGGGCCGCCACTATGGGCTTCCATGATGGTATCCCCATGTTTGCCCCCCTCCCTCTTTAAACCCTCTTCGCCTCCCATGGCCGTTGTGCCCTAATCTGACCCTGTTCCTGCATACACAAACACACACACACCACAAAACAAAAGAAAAATATAATACAATAAACCCTAACCCATTTTGGGTCAGGGTATAAGTCAATAGAAAGAAAATAAAGAGGTGTTAAAATAAAAAGAAAATGCAACCCTAACCCAATTTTCGGTTAGGGTTACCATTTTAAGAATAAGAGATTTTCAAAGAATTTAAATTAGATGTAAGGAAAAATTTACTCAACCCAATTTAGGGTTTAAAATTTAAAAGTTTAAGTTAAAATAAGAAAAAGGGGGGGGGGGGAATGCTTTTCAATTTTGGAAAAGAATTTCCCCTATATAACTTAGCCATATAAATTTAAAAAATTCATTAATTCATTTGGGAAGAGAATTAAATTTTAGTGTGGTCTTTTTCTTCAAAATTTAAAATGGTAGATTAATATCATTTACATTGATCATATAGTTTATTTAAATTATTTCGGCTAAGGACACTTTACATTTATTTAATATATTTCATTTGTATATAGTCATTAAAGTTAAAATTGGAAAAATATTTATAATTGAAGATTATTAAGTATTTTTAGGAATTCTTAGCGCTTGAGGCCAATATTGGCCAGATTAATTATATCGTCAAATTTAAAGGTTTAGGGGAATTAAAACTGGATTTAGTTGGCAAACGTCATTATAGAATTTTGAACCCTTATCAGTTGGATTTAAATAATAAATTTGCGTGTGTATCAATTAATTAATAGCATTATCATTATCTTGTCAGGAATGATTTAAATGCATTTGAGATAACTAATTATTCCTTGTTTTTAATTAGCGACAACTTAATTAAGATAATTGGACTAACTAACTGATTTGCGACATTAATTAATCTCCACTGAATAAAGTCGCTTGTTTGAGTTAGTTAATTAATCCAACCTTAGAAAACAATTTTATTTACATCCTAGTTAAGACAAAACTCTATTGAAGTTATTATAATGTAGGATATGTTATTAGTTTATGTGCTCAAAATTTTTTTTGTTGTTCCATTTTTTTGCCCAAAAGTTTGGGCACGACACCATACAATGACTAAAAAATCTGATTATTGTGTGACATAAGTGTGTTATGCTCATCAAAAAATACACTAGCCTGCTACTCATAACACACATTATGACCGAAACCACTATCACACCTCATGAAAATATCACCCAGCTGAAAATGAATAAACTCTTGCACACACATGCAGTTGGTTTCATTTAAAAGAAATTTCAGCACAGGTTTGCATGTCAAACTAAAAAAACTCAAGAGGACACCCTTGCAAACTTTGTGACTCCTTCAAATATTCATCCAATAACTGAACTAGCAAAGAATAACATATTGGTTTACTCTATGACAACAACTCAATATTATGGAAAAAAGGATCACTTGGAAGCTCCAACATACCCATAGGTTCATGCATTTCTTCATTTTCCAAGCATGTTATTGCACCATTGTCTGAATCCCATACAGAATCATAAGAGTGTGATTTTGATTTAGTGTAAAGTTTTGGCTCAAACTGATGATCATCTTCCACATCAATGTGAAGGTTCTCTGAAGAATAATTAATTTCATAAGAAAAATCATCACCATGGAATTTAATGCATGGGGCTGAGGTATGGCACGTGCTTGATAAATTGGATTCATCGTCACACTCATCAGACCTATCACTACTTTGATCATGGCACTCAACCACCATGTCCACATCATGTGCATTGTCATTATGCATGCTGACCCACTCACTGGTAAAAGAAAAATCAGATATGCTGTCATATATGGCCTTACCAAAGCATAATCCTTGGCCTAAGAACAACATAAGGATTGAGAACCACTTCTATCCATATGTTTCTGATACTCAACTAACAACAAATCTAAAATTTCATCATTATTTAATAGACCACTTCTTTGATCTAAATCTTCTACCTCCTCTTCTTCTTGATCCTTACTACTACTATTAGTATCCTCAAGCTACAACTCATGATCAACAATGCTACCATCATCAAACTGTGAAAAACCAAAGGGTTGACCACAAAGTTGTACTTCATCATCATAAGAGATTGCATCTACAACAACCTTAAAAAGATCATAGTCTGGCATAGGATGAAAACTTTATGTATGTTCAATGTAATTTGTATTTGGGTCTTCATGGTTGCGGTTCATGCTTGTACATTGGTCTTCAATTGACTGATTGGACTCTTCACCTTGCTGCTATTCATTATTGTACTGAGTTTTGTCATTGTGCATCTCATTGATTTCTTCTTATGATACGTATCCCCATTGAGACTGAGCACAAACAACACCATTACCATCAATCTCAAGGCTGCATTTTTCTTCATCTTCGATCCCTACCATATCAATCATGCATTTTTCTTCTTTTGAGGATGAAAGTTCTTGGTCATATGCATCCATGCAGATATTTGCAACTTTAGCACACTTGTCACCATCATTGAGACTTGTGGATGATAAATTTTTCATGTATTCATGTCTCATTCTATACGTGATGTCCATAGAATTAGAAGCCATCAACATATTAACTATTTTGAGATCTTCCAATAGTGCACTAGAACCTTCTTCAAAGGCTTCAAAATACATACTAGTGTATGCTGGTGTATCGGGCCTAAAACCTTCAGAGATTTGTGACAATGAACTTGCAAACCTATGACTGAAAGTGATGTTGGTATCTTTATCTAGCCTCCTAATTTGAGATAATTCTTTGACAAGATCAATGGGTTCTCTTGAAAATTCTTCCAAATATGTACCCACTAGTTCACCCCAACAAGCAAAGGATTTGTGAGGGAAACCTAAGTACCAATCCTTAGTTCTTGTATCAAGAGACCTAACAAAAAATCTTATGGACATGTCCACTTCTCTAAACAAATGTTTATGTATGAAACTATGAAACCTTTGGACATGTGCATTCCCCTCACATATGTTGAAACCATCAAAACTATGCATCTAACTATAAATATGAGTTGGCATGGTTTTGAACTCATGCTCCACCCATGATAGGTCCAACTGATCATACAATAGATCAAGAGAATAAATAGGGGGTCCAACTGTGATGCAGGAGCGCAGGAGTAGTTCAAATCAGCACCTTGATTTTGATCCCAGTGAGACATCGATCTTGGTATTGGCCCAGTATTGGTGTGCTCTTATCAGTTGGTTTTTGCAGTGTATGTAACAAAGATGAATTGAGTTGTGGGTGGTTTCCATAACTTACGGATTGTTGAGAGATGTTGTTTTGGGCCTTGTCCAATGTCTTAGAGGATCACTTGAAGTTTATGCATTTGAAGATGTTCTTGGTGATTTGGGCGGACATTTTATTGTTTGCACATTTCATCATGCACTAGTTGTTCTTTGGCTGACTTGATCAAGTTTTTATTGCTTGTAGATGGTATAAAGGGAAACTTTAGAGATTCATTTTGGGAGGACAGAGGTTGAAGAAAGTAGAGACCGAGCGAAGATGTAGTTTTCAGAGATATTCTGGTCCGGGAGGACTAAAGTCTGGAGGGACTGAACTCTGGATCAGTGCACAATAATGTAGATTGTTACCGGAGGCCTATTTGTTAAGAAAAAAATCTATGGATCTTATATTTGTGTTGCATGGATTGTTTTGTAATCCTGGGTTGCAGTCCATCATATGTAGCCATTGAAGGCTTATGCAATTCTTTAAAATATTATAATAATAGATTTATTTGTTACTGGCTATATTGTGTGTTGCTTCTATTGGTTATATCTTTTTACTGGTTGGTGGTATCTTGCATAGTGCTTTGTGTTATGTTGGTATCTTGCATTGTGTTATGCTAGTATATTACATGGTGGTTTGTGTTATGAGCTGCAAGGTGGGGATGTCCTTCATTGGATCTTTCTACTTTGACTACATTGGGCTACTTGAATGGGAGGCATTTCATGATTAAAAATCAGTTGATCTTGTGAAGACATAAATATCTCATTCAAATCTACAATACTTTCATCAAGCACTACCTCTTCCTTTTGGTTCAACACGTGCATATACATTTGGATACATGATATTTGGGGACCCCCAAATTTGAAACTTACTTATTTCCTCAATATTTCTATTCATTGGGCCAAGGCTTCTAACATTTTGGCCATTCTATCATGGTTATGCATAGGAATTTTCATATCTAAATTTTCAAGAGGTGCAAAATCATAACTACAATGCAATGAAGTACTACTAGGATACATATAAATATCACAATACCCACGGTTCAAATCATAAATGATAGGAGGAACACCCATGGGATGAACAAATCCATTACATTCAGGCATCACTAATAAATATTAAAGTGATAAATAAACACTCCTAAGTGCACCAACATTTACATTTCACATATTAGGGTCAACAAATAAGAACGAGAAGAAGCTTGTGTACCCTTTCTCCCCCAGCTGTTACAACTTTGAATGAATAAGTTTTCTGAGATACACATACATTTTCTAAGTTCATCCAGTAGAGTGTTCAACTTTATGTGAGTCACAAACAAAGACTCTCAAACTTGGAACCCTTTCCACACATCTTTCTGGTTCCTTTCATGAAAAATTCACCCCCTCCTTGCAAAGGAATATTTTGAATAGCAGGGAGCCATCCAAAGTATTTTATCATTCTGGGTCCTTTTTTCACCAATAATTTATCATTCTAGGTATTTTATCATACCGTGTCTCCACTATATTGACTCTTTCCAAATGTAGTGATCGAGCAATCTATACAATGATGTAAACTTTAGAAACCACAGATTCTAGACACTTCTTGACCAGAGTCACCATTATGCTAATTCCCAAACCAATAGTCCCTAGGTCCTAAAGGAATTTCCACTGTCTCATTGACAAACTCAGGGAAGGGTTTCGTCCAACAAACAAGATTCAATACAAGACTAAGATCTCCTACACTTTTGGCTCTACAAGACCAAGGCGAGTGAACCTATGTAGTGTCTAACAACTTTTAGCTTCACAATACTCAAGACACTACAACTTACAACAGATCATCTCAATAAACGATACTAAGGAAGATGGATAAAATCCTAGTTATGGATTTAACCTTAGTTTGTAAGCATCTAAGCACTCATTGAGGTGGTTTCTACACTACTCCTACTCCTAATGCAGAAAGGAAATGCAGAAAGTAAAATAAATTTAATTTAAGGAATGATTCTGAAAAACTGGAAGCAACAACCATGACCAGTGCCTTGTATGGGCTATAGAGTTAACCACACAACATGCAAATTTAACATTCAAATAGGGATACATGCAACCTTTGAGGTTTGAATGTTAATGCATTACATCAACATTCTCCCTTTTGATTTCACCAACAACCTTACCAAACAATCTCATATATACACAACAGTATTCCTACACCTTGAAGAAACAAATCAATCCCTTCTTGGAAGGGAAGCAAACAAAAAGATATACACTTGACTTGTAGGGACAAAACAAAATATCCTTAATCATTTTTATTTTATAAAATAGAGCATACATAAGAGAGACAACTGCAAATAAAACCTCTAAATCTGCTTGTATTTTGGTTACAACTATTTGAAACATTAAGAACTACAAACTAAAATAAAACTCAAACTGATGGAAGCCTTTCTTCCAGAAGAAATTACATTCAGAATCAACCCATTCACAATGGCCCTAAATTCCCTTTTATAAGAACAAGGTAGAAAAACAAGCCATAGGCCATGTGAGTTACACATGTCAAAATTTGATTGCTTGGGACATAGATGGGCCATGATGTGTCTATTTTCTTGCTTTGTATACAATCCATCAGGAGGCAATTAATGCAAGAAACTATAAAGATAGCCTCTAGGACCTAGGACCATGATGTTGAGGACAATTAGAAGTAAGTTTCTTGAGCCACATAGAAATTTTCCTTAAGTTTACCCTCTTCTACATCCTGATCAATCTCTTAACCTAAATTACTATACTTAGTAATCTATACCTTTGTGTCCTCTCATCTCTTTGGTCGGTGATCCTCTAGCATGCTTGAGGCAATGAAATCTCATTGATAGCATATCCTTAGATTTCATAGAGCTACTCAACTGATCTTCTATCTAATCCTCATTAAATGCTATCTCCCTCTAGGGCTTTATCGTTGCGATCCAATCTGATTTGGTCGTAGAAAACTACCTACAGCATGTCAACACTATCATTTTCATTGGCATCATCTTCTCTTTCGATAGGTGGAATCTTTGCAATTTGCACATGCCACATCTTTAAAATATTACCCCCTATCCTCTAGTCAACCTCCATCAACCCTCCATGTGGACAATTTGACGATCGGGCCACATGGTGGCATTATTTGAGAGTCACATAACGTGCATGTTATGTGCACTATTACTCCATCTCATGGCTTTAGGCACCATGAGATAACAAGTTACACCATTCTCCTTGTTCTTACTTACCTTGTGAGCCCCTCATTCTATCGCTTTCATACTACGGGATAATGGGGAGCTCTATCTTCCTCTCTAGCTTTGACCTCTTTCTTATCCCCATGGGGACGCATGCAATAAGGAAATTAATCTTTGTGTTGCTTCACTTTATTATCCCATGAGTCATGGGACTGCTCTTATTTCCTTCATGGGATAATCCCCTTCTCCATCATCTTCATGTTTCCTTATCCCGCAGCCTTTGGAGACATCTTCCTTACCTCTACAGGATAAGCTTGTAAAGTCTCCCTTTTGTCTTTTGTCTTTTTTCTTAACATTTTCTTATTCTGCTAGCCTTAATTGACTGATGGGAACCTTTGCATGATAAGGATTTCTTTAGTATCTTTTGATCATTCTCATCCCACATTGTATTTTCATCTTCACTCCTTGTCTCTTCATACACTAGTAGTCTTGATCTTTGTTGCCACGCGGGATAAGTTTTTTCATCTTTTGCTTTGATATTTTTTTATCCTACATTGCTCATATTCCTTTTGTCTTTTTACTACTCTATCATGTCTCTTTACCTTGTTCTGCGTTGATGTGGGATAAGTCATTTTCCCTTTACGTTAGTTCCTTCTTATCTTGCAACCCTTTTCTTATCCTCGTGAGGATGTACAGGTTAAGAAAACGTTTTACTTTTCCCTTGTTAACTTGTCCCATGTGACCCTTTCTTGTTGCTTTCTCCTCAGTAGGATAAGGAAAACTTTTCCTTCACTTTGTTTCCTTGTAGGCCTTATCTTGTGCAACCTCTATTCATCATCTTTTACCCTGTGGGAGAAGGGAAACCTTCCCTTCCTTGCTTTGCCTGCCTTATCCTACATGACCCTTTGGTTGGTCCTATTGTCTTGCGGGATAACAAATGATGTTACTATCAGTTGGTAAGGATGAACCTTGGAGTCTGGCCCACAAATGAGATGAAACCCATCAATCCGTGAGGATTAAGTGAGTTGACTAGCTAGACCTATTAACTCAAAAAATTTAGATTTTTGGAGTCTAAAAAGACTTTCTCCTACACTGCAAAATATTTATCCACCTACCGCTGCCCCAACAATCAATAACATTCTACCCAAATACTCAAGACGGTCAATAAAATGGCATGTTATTGACATGATATGTTGATGTTAGGCATAGGGTCAATAAAATGTTATAATCAATACATTGCTACTTACCACAGTATGATAATGATGCAATCACCAGTTAGGAGGGACCTCAAAGAGATCAATTTGGACTGGGAAACAAGAGTAAACACAATAGAAACAAGAAGGTGTGATGAATGCAATAGAGAACTGAATGAATTAGATCATGAGAACTGATTACAGATAATTGGTAACATCTAGATTAAAAGATTTAGCTCACTGGCCTGCTACATACCTACTTAGTTACAAAATTGGTCAACTCCAGACCTATAAATCTTAAGATCTATTTTCTATGCTCTATCTGATTGATTTATGATGCTTAATTACATTGATTTATATGATCCAAGGAGATCTAGTCAGGCCAAAAGGGATTAAATGTCAAAGAACAAGATCAAAGTGAAGGTCATCCACATGCTAAGGAACATTGGAATTAATGAACTGGTCTCCACAAGCTTTGGAAGGGATTTGGTAGATTCACAAATGCAAATATCTCCAAGCGGTTTCGGTGCCAGAAAACTGTCTTAGAATCCAGATTTGATAACTTGCCAGAAAATGATCCAAATGCTTCGTGGTTTAGGAATAAGGAAGATGATTCAAGGCCAATACATGCTATGATTCACAATTATAATTTTACCATTATGAGGAAATTTCAAACACTTATGATGAGTAGAAGCAATTTCTTTCATGGAAGAGATACAAGGATGTCCCAACTTCACATGAAAATGATCAGATGTAAGAATGATAGAAAACTTAGCATCTAAACATTTAGTGCCAACATCAATAGGAAGTGTTATAGAGCCTAAAGAAGGACAAGAGAAGCCATCAAAAATTTTAACTAACACATCAGTATCATCATATATCACTTGATGCAATTGTAAATTATAAACAAATTATTTAGTTATCACATTAACCATGCAAGTGGGATAAATGAGTACTCCTCTAGCAGGTATACCTTTGATTTTTGCACTTATGTATAACGGGCCATCACATACTTTAATGGTCTCACTAGGATCAAATTTGATACACAAGTCTTTAGGAGGTTCTTGTTTATCTACAAGGTTCACTACTTTATTAGATTCAAGGCCAACATCATTGGGAGAGAAAGCAAGATGATTAGTCTCAATTACATTAGTGGAATGGGATGGTAAAGGATCAGTGAAAATCTGAATATTTTGATTAGGAGGAGCTACAAACTTGTTTCCTTTATCATTCACACCTACCACATATATGGAATTGTTATCAATCAAGTATTGAATCTTACTTCTCAATGAAAAACACTTTTCAATGTCATGACTAGGTTGACAATGATATGGACAAAAGGATTTAGCATAAAAGTAAGGCGAAGTTGACTTAGATGGATCAATTGGTTGCTTGGGGAAATTTTTAACACATTCCTTTGTAATAGCTTAGACATAATGCTATGCAAATATTCATTCAAAGGAGTGAATTATTTTTCTCTTTTAAAGTATTTAGAAAAAGGAGGCACACCTATAGTGGCTACTACATGAGTGTTATTGTTGTTGTCATTGAATTTGATGAATCCTTTGTTTGGTTTGAACTTCACAAATAGTTGTTGAGCACTATCACCCTTATCAGTCGGAGCCATGGAAGGAGATTGCTCCAATTGACTCACAATCAGTTGATAATTGTGAAGTATTGCACATGACTGCAAAAAGAAAGTAAACTTAGTTAAGAGAAGTTTATCCCTAATTTGTTTTTGCAAATTAGCAATAAAAATTATTTGGATATATTGATCAGGAATAGTAAAAGAAATCTGAGAATACAAATGCTTATATCTACCAATAAAATTAGTCGCTTTTTCTTTAAAACCTTGTTTATAATGCATCAAATTATTCAAAGTAATTTTAGGACCAATGTTATTGTGAAATTGCTGAATAAAAGGATTAGCCAATTGTTGAAAAGAGGTAATAGAATAAGGAGGCAAAGAAAACTAGCATTGCAAAGCTTTATCCCTTAATGTTCTAGTAAACAATTTTGCTAACAATCTTTGATCATGAGCAAAGTCACTACACAAAGATTGGAATGTTTTAACATGAGTTAAGGGATCACATTTTCCATTATAAGTTCCAATTGAGGTACTTCTACCTGTTTGGGAGGGAAAACTCTAACAATGTCGTTAGATAATGGGCTTGCTATATCAAATGTGGGCACATTATACTTAGATTGATTCATAGAAGCTATTTGTTGTTGTAAGGAGGACACTGTTTGAGATGAATTATTCATGGTAGCTTCGGTTGAAGTTGTATCCATTTAAGTTTCACCTTAGAGATAAAACCTTCAAACTCATTAGCCTATCATGCAAATATAACTCAAGCTTCAACCAATGAAACAACATGAAATGAAAAGGGAAATTAAATTGTTATACCTTCATGGATTATGTCTCATTGTGTCCTAGCCCTATTGTTATTGGTTGCAGATGATTTTTCTCTCAGATAAGCACTAGTAGCTTCCAAGATGGCAAGTGTGGAATGGACAAATAATTGATATGATATGAAAAGATAAACTGTGATAATGATTTATGCTAAATTGCTCAAAAACAGCTATAAGATTAGCTATTAGTTTCAAAAATGGCTTAGGAGACTTCTATTTATAGATTTTTGAGTGCATAAGCTTATGTGGCAAAGATCAATGATCATGATTAAATCTTGCAATTTGGATGGCTATGAGAAAGAGGTTAAGATGTGAGAGAGAAAGGTGGAAGGTGTTACTCCCACACCTATAGAATGGAGCAAAAGATGGAAGGAGAAGTTGAGTGTTATTCATCTCACCTTGACTAAGAATGAAGACTGAGAGAATATAGGATAGTTAGAGAATATTTAGGGATAAGAGGACAAGTGGACTCAACTTCATCCAAAGATATAGGAAGGTTGAGGAATGTGTGTACTATTGCCATTGGATTGTCATTGATTTCAACCGGTATGGGATGACTATCGGCATGAGAGATGTATGTACAACACTCTCAAGAACAAGTATAGGTTGAGATATCTTGGGTATCACTATTGAACACAGAATACCACTGAGAGGGGGGTGAATTAGTGGTTCCTAACCTTTTTGCTTTTTGGATCTAACCTTAGAATATTTGTTCTTCACTTAACTACCAAACAATCATATCGATAGTATAAAAAGAAGGCCAAAATGATCATTCACTTGCAAGTAACTTCACAACACCAGATTTATGAGGAAAACCCAATATGGGAAAAAGCTCGGTGAGAAAAATTGGTGGAGACTACTGCTCCAATCTAGCCTCATAGGTAAAACACTAACTTACAAATATTTTGGGCACTAACCCCTACACTTTTAGGGAACCATCCCAAGGAGCACCAACCCTTGCACCAAGCTTCAACTTGGAAATGTATATTGAAATACTATTTGAATACAATTAAGGCTTCTTGTTGCAAATGAATTCTGCAACTCTTTAATCAAATAACTCTCTGCTGGTTGACAGTCATTTCTCCTTCACTGAATCTCACACTATTAGTTGTGAGATTACTCTCTCTGATTCTTGACCTATTTTATATTTCTCTCCCTCTCACACATACTCTCTCAAAATATTGTGTCACACTTTGATGTTGCCTGATCTGCCACACCTTGCCGGTTAGGCTCAACTGCAAGATTATAGTTCTACTAGTAGAATCCTCTCACCGGTATACTTGCTCACACACACTGAAAATTTCTTAGAATGCTCCCTATGGCTTGCAATCCTTCTCCTTTCTCACATGCTCTTCTCTTCTCCTTCTTCGCAGCATCAAGAAAATTCTATCTTGAGTTCTTAATTCTGTCTTGAGTTCTTATTTCTTATACTGTGATTTACCACCAGAACAGAATTCAAAAAGCTGAGCGGAAAGGGTTTCCTCTTTTCAACACAATCTTCATGAGATCCAATCCCACCTATCTTGGATCAATCACTTGTCCTTCACGGATGCACCTATACATGGTTTCCATTATCCAATACACATTTTATAGAAAAAAGCAATCTCAAATTAGATCTTTTGTCATGAAATCAGTCGACACATAAAGTGTTTCAGTAGTTTCCTTTTCGAGGACTTCCTGAATTGGATTTCCTTTGCATTGATTCAAGCGCCAACTACTCCTTGATCTTCCTCTATCATTCCTTCTTCCTAGAGCCACAAATAATCAGATATAATCCTGTGATTAGTCGCTCCTTCATTAATGGTGATTATTTGTTTCATCAACCTTATCGATGAGGCTTTACCAACCACAACACGTTTTCTAGCTCTATTCCACATGGCATTACAATGATCAAGACATGGCCCACCAAAACACAGGTGATCCAGAAAACACATACCAGTATATCCCTTTTCCATTACAGCTTTCTTCTTTTGTTTAGCTAGTAGAGCACACTATACCGGTAGTACAACTTCCCCTTAGTAGTTTGTGACAACTTTTACATTCTGCCTCTTCATCATAAACAAGAAGCCAACCTTCAGACCAAGTTTTACTGTATAGGTAGGCCTTCAATCTTTATGCTTACCCTTATGTGAATATCCATCATGCCGGTTGACATCAATGACAACTTAGTGCCAAAATGCCAACAATCTCCCCCTTTAGCATTGATTTCAACTTCTCACGATTCACTCCATATGGGTACATTTCTCCCCCTTTGACACAATGACAAAGGGTACTATGCACTCCCCCTTTGATCCATACCAAGCTCCCCCCGAGCCACATAAATCCTACCTAAACAAATGACACAAATCCCAACTGGTGTCAGAGATACTCAAAAGTTCTTATTGGTAATGGTTTGCTGAAGATGTTTGCTACTTATTCACTAGTAGGAACATAATCCATCCTTACCTCCTATCCTTCAACCTTTTCTCATAGAAAGTGATACTTGATAGCAATGTGCTTTGTTCTGGAATGCATGACTAGATTCTATGGTATGTTGATTGCACTTGAATTATCACACTAGATGAGAATAGGATCAGTGATGTCCACCTATATATCTTTGAGAGTCCGGTTCATCCAAAGCACCTGAGAGTAGCATGTAGCATTGTAGCATCCTAAAATTGCGACACTTGCAATTTTGACTGCATTTCGGTCTTCACGATGGCGACGCAACACGCAACCTGAATGGACACCCCGAAACCTGTTTTTGACACCAAAAACTGCATTTTCTTGCACCTTGGCCTGAACCTCCTTTGCACCCTGCTATCCTGGGAGGTGGGACCAGAGTGCCCAGTGCCCTGGTCCTTCAGGACCAGGGCGCCTAGTGCCCTGGTCCCCCAGGACCATGGCGCCGAGCGCCCTAGTCCCTGGCCCTATTTTGGGCCCGGTCTCCTATGGGACTTCGGGTCTTTTTGTTTGCAAATTGGAAAATTATCTTTCCTGGTCGGCCTAAGGTCGGGAAAATCAGTCTATCAGCCCTAATTGACAAGTATATAAACTACATTTTCCTCTCCCATTTGGGTAAGAAGGACATATGTGTACAAGCGTGGAAACTATACTCAGACATTCAAGCATTCAAGCATTCAAACATTCCTTCAAGCATTCATTCCAAGTCTCCATTCAAGGCTAAGTGTTGCATTCAAGACAAGGATTCAACCATTGAAGAGGAGATCACATACTACAACATACAACATACAACAAACAACAACATCTATACCTTCGTACATAAGGATACAAACATCCTTACAACAAGGTATTAGTACTTGTTTTACATTACAAACATTTACATTTACAGTATTTCTCATTTCTTGGTTAATTCCAAAATCGGGGTTTGACCTAAAGGCAAACCCCTAATCCCTAACCCCCCAATCGTCTTCGCTTTTCTGTGTGTAGGTTGCAGGTACGCGGCTGAAATTGAAGATCTGGAATCCTTGTGCAAAGACGAACAGATCCCCCTTCGTTCATGGATTTTTTGGAGGACCGTGGCGCCGGGCGCCATCGTCCCATCAACTTTTGCTCAAATTTGCAGGACAGCGCCGTATCGACATTTTACTGCTAATTCCAGGTCTGCAGCTTCATCCTATATCCCTATCTCAGTTTATAAGCGAATCTTTCTCACTTTCTATGCATTCCTAGCCTAATCATTCTATCAACATTCTTTACAAAAGAGGGTAGCCTTGTTGTCTTAACCCTTGAAATGCATTTAGCATCCAATCTTGCATTGTGTGGGATTGGATCTTGTGGGTTTCAACCCCTCTTTTGAATGTAAAGTCTCCCCTAAGTGAAAACCATCAACCCTAGCGACCTCCCTTCTCTCTCCTTGGAGTTGGAAGAGGGGAGAGCAATTAGGGTTTGATTGCGATTTTCCACTTTACATTTTGGTGAACCCGACGTGAACATCCTTTCTAATTATTCATGATTAAATCTGAAAATTTGATTCCTTGATTACATTTCCATGTTTGATCTTTTGCAAAATTTTAGAGGTTGATTACATAAAAAACCCTAAATTTTCTTTTTGGTAATTGAACTTGTGAAATATTTAATTGTTAATGCTTGTTTTAGATATGCTCTTCTATTACAAATTATCAATTCATGTCTGTGCTTTAATTTTGAAAATTAAGTGGTCAAGTGTCAAAACCCTAATTTTTGAAACCCTCTTGATTCAACCTTTGTCCGACAATTTCACTGATCAAAACATTTCCAAATCAGCTGTAACTTTGGATTCCACAATAAAATCACAAAATCTTTCATCCCTGAAAATTTGGAAAAAAGTTGCGAGGACTGTGTGCACTCCGAGCGCCATCGTCCCTGACATTTTTTCTGAAATTTCAAGAGCAAGATTTTACTGTATTTTCCTGCTAAAATCCAGAATTTTGGCTGATTTTGTCAATTATAACACTTTCAAAATTACAGTCAAAGTTGGTCTTGTGATTGCTTGGTTTAGGGCTTCTAATCATTCAAAAATCATTGGAATTGAAATTTTGTGTCAAAATTGTGTTCTTACTATCCTAAATCTGAAAAGTGTGTTTGCATTCATTCGAAATTTCAGTGCTTTATTCAAATTCTTGCAATTTGTGACTTTTGAAATTAAGTGCTTAATTACAACAACTTTGATTTTCGCTTTCAAAATTGAATTTTGCGTGAAATTGAGTCAACTTTTAAATTTCAAAACTTGCATTGCTTTTGGTATTCCTTCTAAAATCATAAAATTCAAAATTTCAGTTTTCCTCTCTTTTTCAAAATTCAAATTTTGCATTTTTCGACAATCTGGGTAGGGTTCAATTTTGAGATTGCAACTTTAATTTGGCCTATCTACAGATCGTAAAATCACTCAATTTTTTCAGATTAGCTTTAAAATCATCATACCTTTCATCCCTACAAATTTCGAAAAAAGTTGCAAGGACCATGTGCACTCCGAGCGCCACGGTCCCGGACATTTTTTTTGAAATTTCGGGAGACTGTCGTGATTGCATTTAATAGCTTAAATCTAGAAGATTGGCTGATTTTACTGAAAATTGCTACCTCTAAATTCAAAATTTTCTCTCCCTCTCTAGTGCATGAGTTTTACAACAATAAGCCCTACTTACACTATTCCCATTAGACGAAGCCGTAGAATTAAGTCTTTCCAAGGTTTAATTACCGAGGAGATGGAACCTAATTTGAGTAGTCTTTTTAACAAGGACATGGGTAATTCCTCTAATCCTCCTACTGATGAAGAAGCTCTCCATGAGGTTTCTGTAGAACAGCTTTCGAAATTGGATAATCAATTTGATGATTTTCGACAATGGATGTCTCAAGAATACCTTGATAGTCAAGCTCTTCCTTTAATTGAGGGTCTAAAACATATGCTTCAAAGTGATAAGAATGGAATTGATATTTTGTGTGGTATTGCACACATTGTGGATTCGAATGTGATGCCTATGAAGAGTTGTGCTGAAACTTTAGGTTATACACAACCTCCCACTCAAGCCAATCATTCTATTCCTTTGACAACTTCTATTGCTAGCATGCCTACCTTTACATCAAACATAATGACTACTTCTATACAAGACATTCCTCCTATGATCACCAATCATGGGGGCAATCCTCCCCCTTCAATTAACCCTATTCCTTCATTCAATCCGACTTCTTCATTCATTCCTTCAATGAGTGTTCCTATTACATATTCACAAATGAACATGACGCAAGGGGGCAATTCGTTTAACCATTCCATTCCTCCTTGTAGTGTTCCTCCTGTCCAATCATCTCCTATGACCAATTATCATAGGGTCCCACCACCTTACTCTCTACCTTCTTTCAATAACATAACACCTCCTTCTCAATCTAACACATCTAATATGAACTCTTCGACTGAAGCGACCATTAACAGTCTTGCACAAACTGTCTCTTCTTTATAGCAACAAATTGCCTCTATGAATCAATCTAAGTTTAGTGTGCCCACATTTGATGTTGCGAGCCCACTTTCTCTTGACATTGTTCGAGCTATCCCTCCTAAACATTTTGAAATCCCGCATTTGGAACTTTATAATGGTAAAGGTGATCCTCTAACACATGTTAAGACTTTTCAAACAATATGTACTGATTTTGCTTATGACCAAAGGTTGCTTGCGAAACTATTTACTAGAACATTAAGAGACAAAGCCCTACAATGGTATTGCTCGTTGCCTTCTTATTCTATTACTTCTTTCGAACAACTTGCAAATGCTTTCAATCAACAATTTCAAAACAATATAAGTCCTAAAGTTACTTTGATTGATTTAATGCATTGTAAACAAGGTGTTAAAGAAAAAGTGACTGATTTCATTGGTAGATATAAGAATTTGTATGCTCAAATTTCTTTTCCAGTGCCTGACAATGATATTCAAAGAATCTTTATTTCTAATTTACAAAAAGATATTCGAGACAAACTTCTATTTTCTGAGTTTACTTCTTTCCAACAGTTGTGTGCAACTCTTCACAATTATCAACTGACTGTGAGTCAAATGGAACAATCACATCGTATGGCTCCGAGTGATAAGGGTGATAGCAGTCAACAACCATTTGGAAAGTTTAAACCGAACAGAGATTCCATCAAATTCAATGAAAACATCATCAACAACAATGTGAATGCAGCATCAGGTGTGCCTCCTATTTCTAAATTTTTCAAGAAAGAAAGAAAGTATACTCCTTTGAATGAATCATTGCATAGTATTATGAATAAGTTATTGGAACAAAATGTGCTTACTCTTCCTCCTATAAGGTAAATTGATCCCGCAAAGATTACTTCACCTTATTTTGATAATAAAGGCTTTTGTCAATTTCATCATCAACCTGGGCATGATACTGAAAAATGTTTTTCTTTAAAGGGTAAAATTCAAGATTTGATTGATAATAATACTATTTCTGTTTCTGGAGTGAATGATAAAGGCAACACATCTGTAGCTCCTCCTAACCAAAATCTTCAGATTTTTACTGATCCATTACCTTCTCATACCTCTAATGCGATTGAGACTAATGATTCCTCTTTATCATCTGATGGTCTTGTGTCTATGACTCTGAATGTGATTAACTTTGTAGAGCAGCAAGAAAACCCTAAAGAACCTTCCATCACATTTGATTCTAGTGAAACTATCAGGGCACCTGATGGTCCTTTATACATAGTTGCAAAAGTCAAGAATACACCTTGCCGTGGAGTGCTTATTGATCCTTCGTGCATGGTTAATGTTATTACTGAAGAATTTCTTTTTACTTTGCAATTGAATCAAGTGATCTATGACAAAACAGATGTGATTGTGAAATTATTTGATGCATTTTCTTCTCCTGCAATTGGTTCTATTACATTACCTATTGAGGTCCATAATAAATCCCTTGATGTGAACTTTTCTATTATTCCTTCATCCGAACAATTTCGTGTGAAGCTTGGCTATCCTTGGCTATCTTCCATGAAAGCTATTGATTCTCCTATACATAAGTGTTTGAAATTTCCCCATAATGGTGAAATTGTTACTGTCAATCATAGTCTCTTTAAACCAGCTGAAAGAACTTCTAGTGTTCCTATTGATTACTTTTGGCCTAAACAATTCCAATCTCTTCCTCCACGAAGTGATCATCTTTTCAAATCTTATCAAAAGTGGAAAACAGATATGATCCTATCTCTAAGTGAACATAGAACACCTAAACTTGACATTCCTATCATTCTTGAGAAGAAAGTTCTTCCTTTGAAAGATAAAACTAATGTCTTTTCTCAAGAAGATTCCCAACCCGTTCCCATGGATGTGACTATGTCTATGCCTAATAAACCTTCTAAAAATAGACCTATACCTCCTCGTCATGATGGACTTGGTCTTCTTCCTAAACCAAAAATTCCTCCTTTATATGGAGCAGTTCCTCCTCCTTCTTTTTATAGAGAGAAGAGACCTTCTTCTTCTCCTATTATCCATCCTAAGAGACCACAACCTAAACACCCAAGTGATAAGGATGAGAACAGTCCTCCTCCTCAATCTTCTACACTCCCTACTAAGACTAGACGAAATCATTCTACACGTGAACACTGACGAAAGCGTCATCTTAGAGCTCAAGCAGCTGCTTCTCAAACTTTCCAATCTCCAAAAACACCTTCAACAAGCATTATTCCATTTTCTCCTCAGCCAGAAATTGAGCCTAAATCTCCTAAACATAAGATGCATGATGGTCTTGATCCTGTGTGAGTTAAAGATCCTATTTTTATAAATCTTGATGACGATATAGATGAAAATGTTATTTATGATGAACATGTTACTTCTCTTGCTTCTGATAGTGAATATGAACTTGTTGATATTGATAACCATTTATCTAATGAATTTTCTAAAGCACTTATCCTAGCTCCTAGACAAGAACAACGTGGCTCGGAACATGAACATAGCCCTTGTTTGGATCTTGTGATAGCTCCATCTGCTGTGTTGGATGTTCCTCCTCTAGCATGTTCCCTGCCTTCTCGAAACATTGATCAGCAAGATCGGGGGGTAGATGACGTGCTAGACTAGTTACATTAGCATAGCAGATTCTCTCCTCCTCTCTTGTGTTACTTCTTCTATATGTTATTCTCATTCTTCTATTTGTTGTCCTTAGTGTTGTCTACTTGAGGACGATGCAAAGCATTGAGATCTCTTTTGGTCTCTCTCATGTTGACTCAAAAGACACATGTGTTCCCTTCTTCTAGGTGACCTTCCTTGATTGGGGAATGAAGAACAATTATGCATACATACATATGATATATATACATGAATTATCATACAGCATACTGACCCCGAGGAAAGCAAAGTCACCTCGTGCTTTGTGTTTTGTGTCTATTATCCTTGGGTTTATCTCACACTTGGGGGCTAAATCTTTGTGATAACATGCTCCTTCCCTTCTCATTTCTTATGTGTATCACTACGTTAAAACAATCACCCCCATTGAGGCGTGTGTGATCGCTTTAACATAGGGGGGCATACACCCTGTTTATCCCTTCAGGATACTTGAAAATTTCTTGGCGAACTTAGTTTTGCCTTGAAAATTTTTGGTATTTTTTGCATGACTCATAGTGAGGGAACCTTACTACTGACAGTCATGGTTCTCCCTCGTGATCTTCCCTTTTACTTTGTCAATCGAAGTCGTAAGATCCCTAGTCCACTGGGGGCTTGGTGTGTCTTGCCTCCTTGACGTGGTGAAAGTCTTTCAATGTTGTTTCCTTGTACTTTACCGGAAGTATGAGCATACATACTCTGGCTAAAGTGGGGGCTAAATGTAGCATCCTAAAATTGCGACACTTGCAATTTCGACTGCATTTCGGTCTTCACGATGGCGACGCAACACGCAACCTGAATGGAGACCCCGAAACCTATTTTTGACACCAAAAACTGCATTTTCTTGCACCCTGGCCTGAACCTCCTTTGCACCCTGCTGTCCCGGGAGGTGGGACCAGAGTACCCAGCGCCCTGGTCCTTCAGGACCAGGGCACCCAGCGCCCTGGTCCCCCAGGACCATGGCGCCCAGCGCCCTGGTCCCTGGCCCTATTTTGGGCCCGGTCTCCTATGGGACTTTGGGTCTTTTTGTTTGCAAATTGGAAAATTATCTTTCCTGGTTGGCCTAAGGTCGGGAAAATCAGTCTATCAGCCCTAATTGACAAGTATATAAACTACATTTTCCTCTCCCATTTTGGTAAGATGGACATATGTGTACAAGCGTGGAAACTATACTCAGACATTCAAGCATTCAAGCATTCAAACATTCCTTCAAGCATTCATTCCAAGTCTCCATTCAAGGCTAAGTGTTGCATTCAAGACAAGGATTCAACCATTGAAGAGGAGATCACATACTACAACATACAACATACAACAAACAACAACATCTATACCTTCGCACATAAGGATACAAACATCCTTACAACAAGGTATTAGTACTTGTTTTACATTACAAACATTTAAATTTACAGCATTTCTCATTTCTTGGTTAATTCCAGAACTGGGGTTTGACCTAAAGGCAAACCCCTAATCCCTAACCCCCCAATCGTCTTTGCTTTTCTATGTGTAGGTTGCAGGTACGCGGCTGAAATTGAAGATCTGGAATCCTTGTGCAGAGACAAACAGATCCCCCTTCGTTTCGCGGATTTTTCGGAGGACCGTGGCGCCGGGCGCCATCGTCCCGTCAACTTTTGCTCAAATTTGCAAGATAGCGCCGTATTGACATTTTACTGCTAATTCCAAGTCCGCAGCTTCATCCTATATCCCTATCTCAGTTTATAAGCGAATCTTTCTCACTTTCTATGCATTCCTAGCCTAATCATTCTATCAACATTCTTTACAAAAGAGGGTAGCCTTGTTGTCTTAACCCTTGAAATGCATTTAGCATCCAATCTTGCATTGTGTGGGATTGGATCTTGTTGGTTTCAACCCCTCTTTTGAATGTAAAGTCTCCCCTAAGTGAAAACCATCAACCCTAGCAACCTCCCTTCTCTCTCCTTGGAGTTGGAAGAGGGGAGAGCAACTAGGGTTCGATTGTGATTTTCCGCTTTACAAGCATCAACAATGTACTCATCTTCAATAGTAGATAGAGAGACTGAGTCATGCTTCTTACTATGCCATGAGACCAACCAGTCACCTAGAAAGAATGCATCACCACTTGTGCTCTTTCTATCATCAATGCATCTTGCCCAATCAAAATCAGTGTATACTTCCAAGATTAAATCTCCTTGTTTAGGATACCGCAAGCCATAGTTGAGCTTTCCATGTAGATATCTAAAAATTCTGCTAACAACATTCATATGTGACTATTTTGGTGCAGCTTGAAATCTGGCCACCATGCACATTGCTTGAACTATATCTGGTCTTGAAGAAGTTAGATACAGTAGACTGCCTATCATGGATATGTAGAGAGTTTGATCCACCATTAGTGATTCATCATTCTTGCTCAATTTTCTCCTAGTCACCATGGGGGTACTTACCAGTTTGTAATCTTCCAATTGGAATTTCTTTACCATCTCTTTTACATACTTGACTTGTGAGATAAAGATTCCTTTATCTTGCTGTAATATCTGCAGACCAAGGAAGTATGTTAGTTCACCAAGCATTGACATCTCAAATTTTGACTGCATTTGTTCAACAAATTCTTTGCAGAGAGTTTCCTTGTTGCCTTCAAAGATAATGTCATCTACATACACAACCACAATGATCATATGGTTCCCATCTTTCTTTATATACAAATTTCTATCTGCACTCCCCTTTTTGAATCCCTTCTCCTTTAGGTATTGATCTAATCTTGAATACCATGCTCTAGGAGCTTGCTTTAGACCATACAAGGCCTTATTCAACCTGTACAAAAATGTCTCATCATCATGCAACAAAAACCCTTTTGGTTGCTCTGTGTACACTTCTTCCAAATTTCCATTTAGAAAGACAAATTTTACATCCATTTGGTATACTTTATAACCTTTATAGGTAGAGAAGGCTAGAAACATTCTAATTGCTTCTAATCTAGCTACCCATGCAAATGTCTCTTCAAAGTCAATTCCCTCTACCTGAGAGTATCCCTTGCACACTAGTCTAGCTTTATGTTGAACAATCTTACCTTCTTCATTCATCTTATTCCAATATACCCAATTTGTGCCAATGATATTCTTGTCTTCTAGTCTAGGGACTAATTCCGAAGTCTTGTTCTTCTCAATCTGGTGCAGTTCTTCTTCCATGGCATCCATCCATTCTTGAGTAGTCATCAATGAAGAGCATAAAGTATCTTTCACCTACAAGTGCTTTTGTCCGAGTTGGACCACATAGATCTATATGCACAATTTCAAGTGGTCTTGAGGTGTTGTGCTCATTTGACTTGAAACTCACTTTATTTTGCTTACCTTTTACACATTCCACACAAAATGTGTTTACCGGCTTGATGATGGGTGGAATATTCCTCACACACCCCTTTTTGCCTACTGCAACTAAGTTATCAAAACTTATGTGACCTAATCTTCTATGCCACAGCCAACTTTCATCTACTTGACCTAACATGCATTGAGACTCATAGCATTCCTTCATATTATAAATGTTTCCATCTATTCTCTTTCCTTTTGCCACAACTTTACCAATACTATCTTTCTTTATCTGGAAACCGGTTGAGTCAAAGGTAAATTTGTACCCTTTGTCACACATTTGACTCACACTCAGCAGATTATGCTTTAGGCCTTCCACATAATATAAATCATGTGCCTTCAGTTTTCCATCAATGCTTAGAGTTCCTTTTCCCTTTATTTTGATGGAGGAATTGTCTCCAAATCTTATTGATCCACCATTCCAATCTTCAACTTTAATGAATTTATTTTTGTCACCAGTCATATGGTTTGAACAACCACTATCTACCACCCATAGATTTTTCCTTTCAGCATGCAATGCAGTTTGTACTATGAGACTTGATTATGCCTTTTATTTTTCTCTCTCAACCCATATTGGTTTGATTTCCTTCTTCTTGTCAGCCGCTATATCAAACTCAGGTTTAGTTACCAGCTCTTGATCTAGATTTGCCTTCATTTGTTTGATCTCCTTGTTTTTGCATAATTTTTCTATGTGTCCAAATTCTTGACAGTTATAGCATTTTACATTTTCATTTAAGGGGATGTTCTTAAAATTATTGTAGGGTACTAGTTTATTCTTCCTACAATCAAAACTCTTATGACCATATCCATTGCATTGATAGAAAACAACACTCATATTGTGGAGTGCATTAAAAGGATTTCTACTTTCATAGGTCATAGAGGGATTATTGATTAACCTACAGTCAACTATTTTGTGCCCAAATTTGTTACACTGATAACAGTAACCATGAAAGTTTGAAACATATCGGTTAGGTTGTCTTGGTCTTGAATGGAACTGCCTCATTGGGGGTCTTCCCTTCATGTTGTTAAATCTGGTGAATCCTTCTTAGTCAATCCTTTTATTTCTCCTTGGGTCTACATATTGGTGTAGGAAGTGCATGCTCCGGTTCATTTTTGCATACCGATTTGAGTGGCATTTTCCAACAACATCTATATATGTCTTTTTGCTAGTATCCTTGCTTACAGTGAATGTCTTCTTTTCTTCACCTTTAACTGAAGAGGTGAACATTATTCCTTTTTTAGATCTATCTTTGTGGGTTGAACTTTGACCTTCTTCAATGCCTAAGCCAAAGGTGTCTTTGGATTGCTTTTGTTTGCTCAACATCTAATCTAATGCCTCAATACTGCCTTCATACTTGCAACTCATTGTTATTTCTTCGTTACTCTCTTCAAGCTCCTTTTTGAGCTTTACCATCTCTTCTTCTAGCTCTTGATGCTCCTTTTCTTTCTTTGTCAGATCAGATGTTGTAGCTTCACAAATCCTCTTAGTTTCTTCTAGTTGCAATTTCAAGTCAGATATGACTTGATCGGACTCATCCAGAGACTGCTTCAAGAGATCTTCTTCATCTACTGCAACAAGCATAACCCTCTTGAGTTATATTCTTGTTTTACTCAATTATTCAAGCACACTGATAAGTTTGCTCTCCAAATCAACTTTAGCTTCAATATCCTCTTCTTCCTCATCTTCATCAGCTAGTCTATCAAGTACCATGAAAAGATTGATTTTTCTATCGTTGTCATGGTAATCATCTTGTGATGCATTTTCATCATTTTTTGTGTCATCCTCAATGGTATATAGAGTGTTTTGGTTCCGGTATCCTCTCCTTCCCTGCTGGTAGTCATTCCTTTGTCTATCTTTGCCGATAGATCTTCTAAACTCTCTTGACTCATCTCCACTGATTTCTTTGTGAGAACAATTTGCAGTGAAGTGTCCTACCTTTCCACAATTGAAGCATTTAAGTGGTATCTTTCTGTTGTACCAGTCACATCCTCTTTTGAGCTTCCTGAAAAAGTTTGCTACTTCTGCATCAAATTCTTCACTGGATTCTTTATGAGTAGAAAATTCTTTGCCGTTTTTGGTGATGTTGAATCCTACTTCTTTCCTTGAGGAGGTATCACCCATTGTTTTCATCTCATAGGCTGTCAGAGAGCCAAATAACTCATCCATTGTAAAAGTCTTAAGATCCTTGGCTTCTTCTATGGCTAACACCTTAGTATAATATTTGGGAGTGAGAGATCTAAGTATCTTATTCACAAGAATCTCTTCGGCAATCTCTTCTCCAAGTCCTCTAATAGTATTCATGATCTCATCAAATCTATGAAGATAGTCTGAAATCTTTTCATCATCTTTCATTTTGATTCTTTCAAGCTGGCTCCTTAGTTTTTGCAACTTGGCTTCTTTGAATTTTAGATCTTCCTCAAACAACCTTTGCAATTTGTCCCATGTCTCATTTGTTGAAACACAATGCATGACTTTGACATATTCATTATTGGATAGTCCACTCAAGATAGCATGTTTTGCCTTTGCATTATTCTCATACTCCTTTTCTGCATCTAGATCAGAGGGAGGAGTATTAGCAATGACATACACATTCTTGATCGACAACCACACATCAAAACCAAGAGATGAAATATATGTCTCCATTCTTCTACTCCAAAAGGCATAGTTGGATCCATCAAACATGGGGGCTTTTGAGGAAGAAAACTCACTTCTTGCTATTGTGTTCAAAGTCCAGAATCTACCCAAGGCTTAAAGATAACCAAGAACCTAGGCTCTGATACCAATTGTTGAACACAGAATACCATTGAGAGGGGGGTGAATCAATGGTTCCTAACCTTTTTGATTTTCTGATCTAACCTCTAAATATCTATTCTTCACTTAACTACCAAATAGTCATATCGGTAGTACAAAAAGAAGACCAAATAGATCATTCACACACAAGTAACTTCACAACACCAGATTTATGATGAAAACCTAATATGGGAAAAACCTCGGTGAGAAAAGCTACTCAAGACTACTATTCCAATCCAGCCTCATAGGCAAAACACTAACTTACAAAGATTTTGGGCAGCAACCAAAGGAGCACCAACCCCTGCACCAAGCTTCAACTTGGTGATGTTTATTGAAATACTATTTGAATACAATTAAGGCTTCTTGTTGTAAATGAATTTTGCAACTCTTTAATCAAATAACTCTTTTTTGGTTGATAGTCTTTTCTCCTTCACTGAATCTCACACTTCTCGTTGTAAGATTACTCTCTCTAATTCTTGACCTTTGTTATCTTTCTCTCCCTCTCACACATAGTCTCTCAACATACTATGTCACACTTGGATGTTGCCTAATCTGCAACATCTTGCCAGTTAGGCTCAACTGCAAGATTATAGTTCTACTGGTAGAACCCTCTCACCAATATGATTTCTCACGCACACTGCAACTTTGTTATAACTCTCTCTATGGCTTGCAATCATTCTCCTTGCTCACACTCTCTTCTCTTCTCCTTCTTCGCAACATCAAGAAATTTTTGTCTTGAGATATTATTTCTTATACCGTGATTTCCCACCAGAACGCAATTCAAAAACCTGAGCGGCAAGGGTTTCTTCTTTCTGACACAATCTTGATGAGATCCAATCCTACCTATGTTGGATCGATCACGTGTCTTTCAAGGATGCACCTATACACAATTTCCATTATCCAACACACATTTTCTGGAAAAAAGGCAATCTTAAATAAAATCTTCTGTCACGAAATCATTTGACACATAAAGTGTTTCAGTAGTTTCCTTTTCGAGGACTTCTTGAATTGAATTTCCTTTGCATTGATTTAGGTGCCAACTACTCCCTAATATTCCTCTATCATTCCTTCTTCCTCAAGCTTCAAACAGTTAGATACAATCCTATGATTTGTGGCTCCTTCATTAATGGTGATTATCTATTTCATCTACCCTATCGATGAGGCTTTACCAACCACAACATGTTTGCCACCTCTACTCCACATGGCATTACAGTGATCAAGACATGGCCCACCAACACATAGTCGGTCTAGTAAATACATACCAGTACATCCCTTTTCCAGTAGAGCTTTATTATTTTGTTTAGCTGGTAGAGCACACTATACTGGTAGCACAACTTCCCCTCAATGGTTTGTGACAACTTTCACATTCTCCCACTTCATCATAAACAAAGAAGCCAACCCTGAGACCAGTTTGTACTTTACTGGTAGGCCTTGAATCTTTATGCTCACCCTTATGTGAATATCCATCATGTTAGTTGACTTCAATGACAACTTAGTGCCAAAATTCCAACAATCGCCATGTGTTGTAGATCACCAGTAAGGAAAGGATGTCAATTGGTAAGTGACATGTTGACTTGGGGAAGTCTAATCAATCAAGTGAGTGGTTGTCATCCTGCAAAGGTCAGGACCAGTGTACAAGAAGAATGGGAAAGAGGTTAAGCAGTTATTTTTGATGAAGAGGCAAAATATTACCTAAATCACATCAACACTGGAGGAGAATAATGAACATGCCACCGATATGCTATGAGGTTGCCGATCAATAGGACTCCTACTGGATGAAGATGCAGTCATCATCAGAAGAAATGTCTGACAATGAAAGTGCCATCACCAGATCACATGTGCTTGTTTGAAGAAATGCTACACAAATAGGGAAGTCACATAAGTACAATGCAGGATGTAGAAGACAAGGTCCCACTCCACCGATAAATGAAACTTATCTCCAGGCATGCATAGTGTGCATCATGATTCTTTGAGATAAGAGAAAAGAGGTAAAGGCATATTGAAATGCCTATATAGAAGGAGTGTGGTGTGTTTGTCATTTTGAAAAACTAGTTGTGATATAGTTTGAGTTGATCATGAAGAGGGCAAGGCCGATCAGATGCTGTCAGAGGAGATTGGCCAGAGTGAAGATGAAGTCTATTGATAGTTGATGACAAAGTGTCATCAAGAAGGTTTACCGATATGAAATTCCACTAGTAATATAAGAAAGGTGCAGATGCAGATGTCTTCCCACCTTGTGGGAATGAGCATGCTCAAGATAGACATGTCTGATGACCGCACAAGGTGTTCCACCAATAGTTCAGCAGAGAGTAGACATGATGAGTTAACCGGTAGAGTGTGAGATGCCTATAGGGTTTGTATATCGACAGAGAAGAGGAACCGATAGAAGTGTTTGGTTGGTGATCCTATCTGGACCGACATGAAGAACCAAGTTGGCAGATGGTTGACATGGATGCCACTTGGAGTCAAGGTGGTGAACCTACATTTGGATAAAGATGAAATGTACACCGACAATGTAGTTGTAGGATTGGTCGACATTAATGGAAGGTCCCACAAATCACAAGACATGTTGCAAAGATTTTATAGGGGTTTGTGGCTTGAGGTCTGGAGGAAAACTATGAGCCAACTAAGAGTGATTGAGAAGATCAAGGTGGATGAAGGAAACAATAGAACCAAATCTTGGTATTTGACCAAGAGACCAGCCAATAGGGTAAAAAGAAGATTGCCAGAGATGGAAGGCGTGATCTAGGAAGCACATAAATAGTGGAGTTGTGCAGGATGGCAATCTAGAAGATCCGATCGAACATGATCTAATTGGATTTGGTTTTCTTCGAGGATGGTGAAGAAACCCTAACCTCCTAGAATTTGATTTGGCTCTCCATGGGAAAACCAGTCTATAAATATGAAGGCAAAAGACATTGTTAGCTATTGATGTTGAAGAGAAGAAATATATTGTGCTATTGCGAAGTGATTAAGTGTTGCTTCTTCATGTGAGAGAAAATCAACCAAGTGCTCAGAGAGTATCTTAGACAAGAGGGAGAGTGAAGGGCATAACCCATAGTGGTCATACCGGTAGTGCAGAAGTGAAGTAGGTTGCAGAGAAGGTAGACAGAAAACTTGCAAAGTGTTGTACTGGTAAAGAGCAGAGATTAAGTTGGAGATCCAGTAGAGAAAAAGAAGAGGAGAGTTGTACCGGTAGGGCTTACCGACAAAGAAGCAGCAAGAGAAGTGAGTCGGTATTGTAGAGAAGGTATCTCAAAGACAGAGTAAGGTATATGAAATGGTTGCAAGATTCACTTGTAATAAGATAACTACTTTTGTATTTGAAATTTACTTTAAGAACATTGAGTTGTAGCTCATTGTAGGGGTTGGTGCTCCTTTGGGTTGTAGCCCATAAAGTCAGGGGTTGGTGCCCTAAACTTTGTAACAATTTTTTCATTGTGAGGCTGGATTGGAGCAGTAGACTCAAGCAGTGTTGCTCACTGAGGCTTTTCCCATCTTGGGTTTTCCTCGTAAATATTGGTGTTATGAGATGTCCCTTGTTTTTCTCTTGTGTAGGTCTCTCTACTAACTTGTAAGTCTACATTTAGTTAGAACCATTAACCGATGTGCTCACATGGGATAGATAATGGGAAAAGTTTGAGAACCACTACTTCACCCCCTCCTCCTCTCAGTGGTGCATTGTGTCTAACAATTGGTATCAGGGTATAGGTTCCCAGTTAGAAGGGTGATCTCCAACCTGGGTGGATTTTGGCCTAAGGACACAATGGTTTGTCTAGTGTCAATCTCTGCTCCTTTATTTATTGGTTGTAGAATGGAAGTCTTCCTATCCTCTTTAGGGTTTGATATATGGTTGTCACTAGTTGATGGTCTCCCTAGAAAGGTCAGTCTTCTTACTGGATCTGTACAAGAAGGAAGAAACTAGTGTAATGAAGAAGCCATGAAGGCTATTTTCAATGGACTCACTAGTGATGTCTCCTCACCGGTGGACAAATGGACAACAACAAAGAGCTTATGGGAAAGATTGAAGAGGCTCTATGGAAATGAGCCCACTACTGTAGATTTAACATGTGAAGGAAATGTGAGAAATACATCTCATGTTTGTGAGGATGATGAAGATATATCTGCTAGCATCCATAGTAGTGATGAAGAAGGAATCCACCTCTTCATGGCTCAAGGATTTGAAGAAGAGGAGCACACATCTAAAAGTGCCAGGGCAAATAAATCCCATCGACAAGATGCATTTGGAAGTGATGAGGAAGGGGAAGAAGAGGATGAAGCAAAAGTTGATCTTGAAGGAGAGCTTGTGAATGCACTTGAAGAACTCAATAGAGTTAGAAGGGAATACAAGCTATTCAAGAACGTTGCTACAATAGAGCAGAACCAGGTGACAAAATGCCTTAAAGATACTGATAAATTTTTCTTAGAGTTGAAGTCTCATGAAGAGAACACAAAGGTGTGCCAGTGTGAAGATCTAGCCTCTCAGCTAGAGATAAAAGATAAAGAACATTATAAGTTGCTCGCAGAAATAGAGGTCCTCCAAAATGACCCTGAAAAATGTAAAGATGAGCTCAAGGTGAGAATTCGGTCTGATGGCAACAGTGATGCCTTGGAATAAATGTTGAAGAAGCAAAGGCACATCAAGGACATTGAAGGACCAAGAAGTGGTGTCGGTGAATGCTCCACCAGCAAGAATGTCCCCCACAATGACATTCTGTTTATCTCCTCAAATGGAGGAAATAAAGGCCAGACCTTCCTAGTTAGAAATGCTCCTCGAATGAAGGTTGAACTAACCACAACTGGTGAGGACTTGCAAACTAGGGTGAAGACCAGAGCTACAAAGAGGAACAATCATGCAGATCCCAAAGGTAAAGGGAAAATGGGAGAAGACAACTTCATCAAAAGCAGGGAGATAAGGAAGCAACAAAGAAGACCCTCTATCAATAGAGGACAAAGAAATGCTACTACCCATAGGGCGAAGAAAGTGTGGGAGGAGAAGAGATCAGATGGAAGAGCTACATAGAATGGACAATCAAGAATCCATTCTCAAAGAAGAAGAAATGGAGATGCAAAACTGATAAGATCTCCTCATGCATGGGAGAATAAATTTGTAAGTCATATGCCATCATTTACCGGTTATTGTTTTGCATGTAATTCCTATAGCCATAGGGCAGAAGAATGTAGAAAGAGATCTAGAAGGAATGACCTAGGATCTCATAGAAATCATGCATATGAGAAAAATGTATCTAGGAGTAGATACATGCATGTCCCCTGTCCCGGTTATGAAAATGTTGTCTATCATAACTGCAATGTTTTTGGCCATAGAGAATTTGAGTGCAGGAAGAGGAACTTGCAACCACATGGAGGCTGGTACAATAACTATGATCTATAGAAAAGTGAAAACAAAGCATATGGAAGTTAGAGACCTACATGGAACCAAAGGAGAAATGTCCCTACGAGAGCAAGAGGTCCACCAGTCCCAGTTGCTAGTCATAGCAACATGACCAGGAGGAGATGGTTAAACCGATATGTCAAGAGATTTCCCAATCATGAAGTTGGGATGGATGTTGTGTGCTACTATAGAAATACCTCTGGTAGTAATGGAGAATCAGGAAATGGAAGGATCCATTAGTAGAAGAAGTAAAGACCTTCTCCCCAGCCCGAAGATGAGAGGAAGAATGAGACCAAGAAGGTATGGAGGAAGAAGACCATGGGCCACCACTATGCACTCATTGCATAGGTGATGTCTCCTAAGGCCTAAAAGAGATGTAGGACCTTAGGGGGAGTAGCACATTGAACTTATCATTCACCCCCTTAGTGATGAAGGCAAGATGGAAGGACATGTTGTTGTTGGTATGCAGAATGAAAATGAAAAGATAAGTGTGTGTAGAGGCTTCCTTGACTACACACCTACAGATGAATGTTGGATCACTACGGATGTGTTAAGTGCATGACAAGATAACAATTGGAATCATATACATGGTGACACAAGATGTCAGGAGTCACATGAAGGTGCTTCGGTAGTGATAATGGACCATTACAAGAAACTGGTATGTGCAGATTGTTACAGATATGACTACCAACAAGTACCTGCAGGTTATGTAAGACAATAAGGTTGGAGATCATTGCAATAGCCCCGGTAGAATGGAGTGAAGCTATGTCTTAGGTAGTGTTGGCTATGTCTTAGGTAGTGTTGATGAAGACCTGAACGACATGAATGGGCCCTTTTGCTGATCATGTAGGCTTGCATATCTTTGGGCTAACCAATTTATTTTATGGCATGATGATGTCATTGTGTGAATTCAGGATCATGTCAGAAGCTGTGGTGGATACAATGGAACTAAAGGATCATCAGATGATCATATATGCATGGCTCAACCAATATATGGTGAAGATTGGAGTCCCGGTATTGGACTTGACCAATGATGAGAACCTAAGATGTGTAACTCAGGGGGAGTTCAAGTTCTCATGATGCAGAACTGACATGCTTAAACTGATAAGGATACTGACTGCCCAAATTGCTGATGAAAATTGTAGTAGGAATACCTGGGAGAATTTCATTGTAAGGGGTATCTACCTATCCTTTGGTTGGTTTCATTGGTTGTACAATCACATTTGATTCCTAAAGAAATTTGGATCAAACAGGAGGTGATGCAAGTTGACTAGTAGGTGAGTAGTGTTCACTTACACATCCCTATGAAATTTGAGTGTTTTAACAAATGGTACATTTTTTACATACTCAATTGGTGTTAGTTGATGGTTGAATCCTCCATGTCAAGAGTTGTGACTTGAGAAAATGTAACAATTTGTAACAATTGGTATCGAAGAAGGAAAGACATTTGGTAAAGACAAAGGGGGAGAAAGAATTCTATTAGTACTTGGTAAATACAAGGAGGAATGATATCTTGACAGTGCCCTTTGCCATTGTTGTCAAAGGGGGAGAAGGATTTTGTAGTATACAACATACTCCATATGTTAAGAATCCATAGATCAATGAAAGGGGAAGAAGGATTATGTAGTATGTCGGATACTACATGAGTTGACATCAATGCCAATGGGGGAGATTGTTGGCATTGGATTGTCATTGATGTCAACCGGTATGGGATTACTATCAGCATGAGAGATGTATGTGCAACACTATCAAGAAGAAGTATAGGTTGAGATATCCTAGATATCACCATGTGTTGGAGATCACCAGTAAGGAAAGGATGTCAATTGGTAAGTAACGTGTTGACATGGGGAAGTCTGATCAACCAAGTGAGTGGTTGTTAGCCTGCAAAGGTCAAGACCAGTGTACAAGAAGGATGGACAAGGGGTTGAGTGGTTGTTTGTGATGAAGAGGCAGAATGTTACCTCAATCATATCAACACTAGAGGAGAAGAATGAACAGGCCACCAATATGCTATGAGGTTGCAGATCAGTAGGATTCCCATCGGATGAAGATGCAGTCATCATGAGAAGAAATGACTGACAGTGAAAATGCCATCACCAGATCACATGTGCCTATTTGAAGAAATGCTCCACAAATAGGGTAGTCACATAAGTACACTGCAAGATGCAAAAGACAAGGTTCTACTCCACTGGTAAATGGAACTTATCTCTAGGCATGTATAGTGTGCATCATAATTATTTGAGATAAGAGAGAAGAATTAAAGGCATGTTGAAATGTCAGTACAGAAGGAGTGTGGTGTGTCTTTCATTTTCACAAACTAGTTGTGATATAGTCCGAGTTGATTAGGAAGAAGGCAAAGCTGATCAGATGCTGCTAGAGGAGGATGGTCGGACTAAAGATGAAGTCTACTAATAGTTGATGACAGAATGTCATCAAGAAGGTTTACCAGTATGAAAGTCCACCTGTAATATGAGCAAGGTGTAGATGCAGATGTCTTTCCACCTTGTGGGAATGAGCATGCTCAAGATAAAAATGTATGACGACCACACAAGGTGTTACACTGATAGTTTAGTAGAGAGAAAAATGAGTTAACTGGTAGAGTGTGATATGTTGGTAGAGTTTGTATACCGATAGAGAAGAGGAACTGATAGAAGTGTTTGGTCGGTGATCCTATTTGGATTGACATGAAGAACTAAGCTAGTAGATGGTTGACATGGATGCCACTTGGAGTCAAGGTGGTGAACCTACATTTGGGTAAAGATGGAATGTACACCAACAATGTAGTTATAGGGTTGGTTGACATTAATGGAAGGTCCCACAAATCACGGGACATGTTGCAGAAATTTTGAAGGGGTTTGTGGCTCAAGGTCTGGAGGACAACTACGAGCCTGCTAAGAGTCATTGATGAGATCGAGGTGGATGAAGGAAACAATAGAACCAAATCTTGGTGTTTGACCAAGAGATCAGCCAATAGGGTAAAAGGAAGATCGTTAGATATGGAAGGCATGATCTAGGAGGCACGTAAATGGCAGAGTTGTGTAGGTTGACAATCTAGAAGATTAGATCAGACATGATCTTATTCAATTTTTGTTTGCCTCAAGGATGGTGAAGAAACCCTAACCACCTAGAATTTGAATTGGCTCTTGGTGGGAAAACCAGTCTATAAATGTGAAGGAAAAAGATAAAGTTGTATGCAGGAAAAGTGGGTCGATAGAACTCAATATGTGAAAAACTGAGCTCTATGGAGCCTTTCTCACACACCCACAGGACTTCTTGGTGCAAGCTATGGAGTCATGAAGCATGGCTCAGCTTCTCAAGGATGGTTCCATGGTTCTCTATCTTGCACGATCCCTTAAACCAATGTTTTTGCTCTTAGATCATTGAGAAAAATGGTTTAGGGATGGTAAATGCAAGAACGAGGGTGTCTTTTGTTGATTTTTAATATGAGATGAATCCTAAGCTATGCATGATGCTACAAATGCAATCAACTAGCTATAAGATGACAAGGTTAGTAAACAAAACTATCCTAGCATGCTATATTAGTTCATGATTTAAGCTATATGATAAGGAACATACTCTAAATCAGCATATTTAGATTAATTCCTAATTTAAAAGAGAAGCTAAATGATGAGCATATAAAATATGAAAGATTGAATGGATTTGAGTATAAGTGAGATGCTAAAGTCTTGGATATCTCAAAAATGGAGGAATGAGAGCTCTATTTATAGCAGAAACAAGGCAATGGATGGCCAAGATTGAAAGAGTTAATCAAGGGCCAAGTTTAAAAGTTGGGAATCCATGTTTGTAATTGGCACCAATGAAATGGTGACAATTGTCAACATAAGGTTGGTTGAGAGGAGGTGTAAGAAGCATTAAATGCTTGAGAAGACCTCATGGTTACCCTAGGGGTTAAGGGTTAAGGTTAGGTTAAGGTTATCCATTGGATAAAGCTTTTACCCAAAGGATAAACTCTTGTGCAAAGGTTTAAGGATAACCATGGTCAAAGAAATAAATGCTTGATGAGACCCTTGGGTTAGATGGAGGTTGAGTTTATGGAAATTATTTAACTATGTAAGAGGGTTTGAGTTAACCATTAATGGTTATGAAGACTTTGGGGATAACTTTGTAAGAGTCCTTCCAAATTGGGGGCATTCAACAAGTTAGCTTGTTGAATGGATAAAGGCTTTAATGCATTTTGAAGACTTTACTCCAAATTTGAGAAGTGACCTCCTCAAATTTAGGGGAAAGGGATAATGGATGGGTTTGAGTTAATTAATTAGGATTAGAAGAATCTAGAAGAGGTTAGAAAGAGGGTTATGTATGCAAGTGGGAGGTGTAGGATTTTGCAAGTGGGTGAGGGAAAATAGGTTTTAATTGAATTTAATTAAATTTGGTTGCAATTAAATAGATTAGATTTATTTAATTTAGGATAACTATTTTAATTAAATTTGAATTTAATTAAAAAGTGGATAGGGGCTTTAATTGAATAAAATGGATTTATCCTATTAAATGGTATAGTGAATTTAATTGAGTAATTTACTTAATTAAATAGAGGAATGTGGATATTTTAATTAAATTGGATTTAATTAAATAGAGAAATGAACATAAAATATTCATTTAGGAATATGGTCATTTTTATACGTCTACAATAGTTAGTTGTTGCTACTGAAGAGAAGAAATATATTGTGCTATTGTGAAGTGATTAAGTGTTACTTATGTATGTGAGAGAAAATCAACCAAGTGCTCAGAGAGTTTCTAAGACAAGAGGGAGAGTGAAGGGTACAACTAGTAGTGGTCATACCGACAGAGCAAAAGTGAAGGAGGTTGCAGAGAAGATAGACAAAAAACTGGCAAAGTGTTGTACTGGTAAAGAGAAAAGATTAAAGTGGAGATCCAACAGATCTAAGAGGTGTACCGATAGGGATTACCGACAGAGAAGCAGCAAGTGAAGAGCAACAAGAGAAGTGAGTTGGGGTTGCAGACAAGGTATCTCACCGACTGAGTAAGGTATATGAAATGGTTGCAAGATTCGTGCTTGTAACAAGATATATACTTTTGTATTTGAATTTTACTTTAAGAACACTGAGTTGTAGCTTGGTGCAGGGGTTGGTGCTCCTTTTGGTTGTAGCCCATAAAGTTAGGGGTTGGTGCCCTAAACTTTGTAACAATGTTTTCATTGTGAGGCTGGATTGGATCAGTAGACTCTAGTAGCATTGCTCACCAAGGTTTTTCCCATCTTAGGCTTTCCTCATATATATTGTTGTTATGAGATGTCCCTTGTGTAATTTCTCTTGTGTAGGCCTCTCTATTAATTGATTAGAAGAAAAGCTAAATGAATTAATTAATAAAATGTTTCAATTAAATTAATTAATAGAAGAATTTGAAATGAATTAAATAAATTAATCTTTTTAAAATAACTATTTAATAGAAGAGTAATTATTAAATAAATATAAAATATTTATTTAATTGCTCATAGACAAATTTATTTGCATACATTTTTCCCCTCTTTGAGATGATGTTGAGACAACATTGTTTCAAAGATTAAATCAAGTCTCAATAATGCGCCTAACGAAGATAAAAATCTTGATTGTGTGTCGAGAGATTGATCGTGAAATTGTTGAAAATTTTTGAGTGAGCGATTGATCTCACAATATTTGATTTAAAAGATTTGATTGACCATAGGCCTCTCAATTAAATTCATTTTTGAAAAACAAATAAAATTGCCCCCACTTCCAAAATAAAAAAAAGGTAATAATAAAATTAACCTAAGTCAGTTTTATCCTCATTTGCAAATTTGTCAGCTTTTGGAGACAAAATAAATTGGAGTGCTGAGCTGGCATGATGGTGATCCCATTCAGAGCCATCGATTGGAGCACGTTCATTGATATCAAAGACCTATTGAGTATAGCCCACTGGTGAGTGACCTATCCTGATCTTGGTTTTTTTAATTTTTGTATGATTTTCTGTGATTGACACATGATTTAGGATAAATATAAAAATTTCTGATTTTCGCACTTAGGTGTAGTGCTTTTTCATTGTAGATTAGCGCATTTATAGTTTTGGTTACCACATTTGTTAGTTTAATGCATGCACATTGAGTGTTCAAGAAATCACTTAGGATGTTAGCGCAAATGTTAGGTTAGCACAAATGCTTGATGAGTTCACACAATCATGTGATAGGGTAGTGCTTCTGAGTTGGTTCACGCATGCACATATTTGTTTAGCGCATTCGATGATTAGGTTACCATTGTCGGTATTTGCATGAATATTGCATTGATGAAGCTTAGTGTTGTCATTGATGTCAATAGCAACCGGTAATGAAGATGTATTGCAACTGGTAATGATGCAATAATGTAACCAATAGCAAAGCAGTGAAGAAAATCGATATCGGTATTATTATTGAAGTAGAGTGATCAACCGGTAACCCTAACCATTTGATAAGTAGAACCCTAACTGATGGAGCTTGGGGAATTGGTTGTGATGATCTATGACCGAATGGTGATCATAGATGAAGATGCCACATATGCATGATGTGTGTGATGAGTTTCAAAGTAGATTTGGTGCATGAAGATTGATGTTTATCTTGGGAATGATCAAATGCATAGCATTAAGTGAAACCATGTGATGAGTTATAGGATCCGATGTGTAGTGGTTTAGGAGTGGTTGAAGTTTTCTAGAACAATGTTTAGTTGATTGATATATAATCCAATGATCATGGTTGAACCAATATGTTTGTAATCTCTATGAGATTTGTAGGTTTTGTGATGTGTTACCGACCTATTGTATTTTCTTATAAGGGCGATGAGTTGTTTGTTATTGTGTTGGAAAATTTGGTTAAGTGTGGTAGTGTGATTGTTGCCAAACCAGAAAAAGTGTTTGCAGAATGTTGTGAAGGCAGATAGGAGCATAAAAGGATCTGATTAAGCAGGGCATTTCTATTACCAGATCAGCAAAGACCCTATTGTTCTCTAACCATTACAACAATTAAATCCCTTAGTCAAGTAAGCTTTAAAAGGCTTGGTGTTGTTTAAATCCTCTAACCAGGTGATCCATTAGCTTGGATTTGAAATCCTCTACTACAGTTACCTCTAAAACGGTATTGACTTTAATAGGGTATTGTAGTTAGTCCCTTAATCAGGTGGTCCCTAAGGAGATCTATTGTTAACAGGACACTATTTTATAAGCTTCTAACAAGGCTTGGCTCCTAACAGGGCAAACTTTAGAAGAGTTAAAAATAGTTGTGGGTATTCATCCCCATCATGGTTTTTCCCATTTGGGTTTCCACATGAAAAATAATTATGTCAAGTGGTGAATAATTTTGTGGATGTGTTTTGATATGGTTGATATGATTAACTGGTAAATCAACTTAGATATGCTTAGATGGCTAGATATGATCTGAAATGAGCTATTACTAATATTAGTGAAGTGGATTAATGTTTTGGTTAAATGGAATGTGAGTTCTAGATCTGTTACATTGTATCACTATTTTTTTGGTCAACTGGTGAATTTTGACAGTGAAGTTGTAGTTTTTTATATAGTGACTAAACCAGTTAAGTTTAGTGATTGGATTCTAAGTTGAAATTTTGTTTGGAGAAAGTTTAGGTTGTTTTCTATCTACTGATTCACCCCTCCCTCTTAGTAGTTGACCGGATCCTTATAGTTTCATCATATTATCAACAACTTCTATTTGAAATGAACTTTTTGAATTGATTCAAAATTTTAAGTCTAGTTTGTTTGATTGGTTTGATGTTTGATACTTGAATTTGATAGATTGATAGATAATTGATGTCTGATTAATAGAGGATTTGATAAATTTGATGCATAGGATAGATGATTTATTGATAAGATAGCTGATTAATTGATTGATAGCTTGATTGATTGATTGATAGCCTGATTGATTGAATGATAGCCTAATTTGCTTGATAGAAAAGATTTGATTGAATGTTAATTTGATTGATAGAAAATATTTGATTGAATGTTGATTTCACTAATAGAAAATATTTGATTGAATGTTGATTTGACTGATAGAAAAGATTTGATTGAATGTTGATTTTGATTGAACGAGAGAAACTAGATGTTCTCCAGTGTCAGGAAAATTTTTGGGCAATGTTCCATTTAGTCCTAGAGTTGGCTTGGGATGATATTAGACATATTGATGCTTGTGGATTCCATCACCTCTTATACATAGTATTATACATAATAGGGGTTTATTGATTGCATTAGTTGAGAGATGGCATAGTGAGCATAACATGTTTCACCTACCCATTGTTGAGATTAGTATGACAGTCAAGGATGTCTATAGGATTCAACACATCCCTATGACTATAAAGCTCATCTAATATGACCACCAAGATCTTGGTGGGATTGAGGCATGCAGGACAATGTTCGATGATGAGAGCATCGATGGGGGAGAGATTATATGGGAGGACATGATGATGCATTTTGAGAGTCTCCCAGTGGTTCTTGTAGGGTTGATTGGTGGGTTTATTTGTCCTGATAGAAGATCTTGAGCTTTTGTCATTGGATGGGGAGGGATCTTGCAGAGCATGATGCAACATCATACTCGATATGCATGGGGTGTGTGTATGCTTGCACATTTATATCATGATCTACATCAGGTTGTTTATGATGGCAGAGCTAGTCTCTCGTCTGGATGCACACTACTTCAGGTCTAGTATTGGGAGCACATTTCTATTACCTAGGCTATTCATTATAGATTTTGCAGTGATGACCAGCCATTTGTATATTTGTATGGAGGTATCATTAATCAGCCTAAGATGGGTAAGCTTGAGTATTGGTGATGGGTTTTAGACTCTATGGACATTGTGATTTGGAGGCCATATATTGATTGTGAGCCTTGGTTGGAGGACACTTAGATGTTGCCATTGATTTTGTAGAGTAGGCATTTGATCAACCACACTCCTTATATCATTGAGAGGTAGTTATTTGGTCACATTTTGAGATAGTTTGGTATTATTCAACACATTCCTTTTGGTGTCGCCATATATGCATGGTGATATAGGGATAGGCAAGATTGGGGGCCTTCGTTATCTTTTGAGATAGCATATGCAAATTTTTTGGTTGTTCCTATTGTAGCATATGATTTGAGATCACACATTTTGGATGCGAGGATTACATCAAATTATGCTCAGTACCTTATTTCACACCCCTTTTTGTGCATTACTAATCTTGCAGACCCTCCTCCTAGCTCAGGAGAAGAGGAGGATGATTCAAATGATCCTATTATTTGACGATGGAGATGGAGGTAAGAGCTTATAGCTGCACGAGAGGCCATGTGAGATGGGGGGGATGAGGGTGGAGATGGGACAGGAGGGAGATAAGGATGGAGGGGAGGTTGGGTTAGAGTCCAAGGAGGACCTTTTGGATAGGTTGGGAGAGTTGGGAGGCCTCTTCCTATGGCAGGGAGAGATGTCGGCCGGATTGGGAGAGACACAGGAAGAGGAAGATTTGGAGAAACGAGAGGATTACCCTCTCCATAACTAGGAAGAGGTGGTGGATTGGACAAAGGTTGAGGGAGAGGGATTTATTTTGGTTAGATGCATCCAGATCCAGGGGTGATTGCAGCTCATGGTGGTTGGGATGAGGGGGAGGAGGATTTAGAGGATCACGTGCCCCTCATTCGACAGCAGATTATGTGAGCTACATGGGTGGAGACTCGAGTAGGTGGAGAGGGAGGTTGTGATGATGCCATGCAAGATATACCTCAGTAGGATGTGCCACAATAAGAGAGCATAGATGACCTTAGATCATAGATTGATTAGCTCAGGGCATAGGTTCAGACACTCACTGTTGAGAGAGACAAAGTTGTTAGGAGATATTAGGATACATAGGCTACTCTGGATCATATTCTGGCACTCTCTCAGCTGTTAATGTTAGAGCACTGTACCGGTCTGGGAAGGAGACAACATTTTAATGACAATGATATGAGGATCTAGCCTCTATAGGCCAGAGAGTAGGGAGCTATGCGACTAATCCTACATCCGACAAGATGGATACTAGAAGTGGTGAGGTTATAGGGCCTCCTTAGAGGAGTAGGGGTCATGGAGAAGGTCCATCTGGAGGATCATCTCCCCACAACCATAGAGATGGAAAAAGTTAGGTGGGAGTAGTACAAGGCAGCCATGATACTTGATTTGATATTATGAGACAGTTGTATGTTATTGATTATTTCTTTGATATCATTGTATACTTGGACTTTTTATTGTTTTATGATGATATGTAGATATGGACACTATATGATATTGATGATTCATGATTTATTATGCATACTACTATGATGGTGATGACCTATATGCATTGATTACATGGATGATGCTTTACTAATCTATATATGTAGTGATTTCATGGATGATGTAATGATGATCTTTCCTTTCCTTTATATTCCTTGATGTTATCTTGATGATATGATAATGATCAATGTGATGTGATCATGATATTTATATATGCTTGACATGATCTATATGAAAATGATGAAAATATAAAATGATTTAGTTGACCTATATGAAAATGATTATATATGCAAATGGATGTTTATTTCTATTCTTTGATGTATATGCGTGTGATGATAAGATGATGAAATGATTTACTTGAAATGTATTTGATTTTTGATTTGATGATTATGGATGCAAATATAAATGCTTATAATGATTAAATGATGAGATATAAATAATGATGGAATAATAATAGGATTAAAGATTTTAAATGAAACTAATGATAATTGGATGCAAAAGATGATCATGATGAATCTAACTAATAATGATGTGATCAATGCAAATGACTATGAATGCAAACCTAATGCAATTAAAATGAATGCAACTGATAAATGATGAATAGTGAATGACATGATGACTATGATAACATGAAAACCTAATGTTTTAAAAGATGAAATGAACCTAATTAATTAAATGCAATCTAATGCAATTTATCATGATCAATGCAATTGTTTTTTTGTTTTTTTGTCCAAATATACTCAATCTTTATTTTAACCGTTGATCTCAAATGAAATGCTTATAATGCAACTAAAAATGACTGCTTATAATGCAAATGATAATGAACTAATCTAAAATGATCTAACCTAAATGATACTACCATTCCTCACATTCTTTCTTGTAACAGTGCTTGATTTCATCATTGAGCTTTTAAATGTTGTAAGAAAATACAAGCAACTTGACATAATGATTCAAGCTGACCTTAGTGCTTCTTACATCAATTTTGATATAGAAAGTTTATACAAGCAACTTGATATAATGAATCAAGTTGACTTGAGTGTTTCTTGCAGAACAGACAAGAATTATCCTTTTTCATGCATGACTCAGAACGTCCTCCTTGATCTTTTGCCAATCATATCCTTAGAAAAGTACATACCTTACTAAAAGATAAACCACAGACAACAAACAAAGAAAATAATGATGCCCCTATTGGAATTGCATGAAGATTGGAAGTGTTGTCATTGATGTCAATTGCAACTGGTAATGAAGTAGTAAAGCAACTAGTAATGATGAAATAAAGCAACCGGTAATGAAGTAGTAAAGCAACTGGTAATAAAGTAGTGAAGATCAATCAATAACCCTAACCAGTTGAGAAGACAAACCCTAATCAATAGAGATTGGAGACGGCTGCGATGATTTATGACCGAATGATGATCGGTGATGAAGACTACGCATAAGCATGTTGCACGTGATGAGTTTCAAAATGGTTTTTGTGTGTAAAGATAACTGTTTGTCTTGGGAATGGTCACATTCATAGTATGAAGTGACAAGCACATGATGTGTTACAAGATTCAAAATGCGATGATCCAGGAGAGGTTGTAGATGCCTAGAAGAATATAAAGTTGATTGCATGTAATCTAATGGTGAAAATTGAACTGATGTGTTTGTAATCCCTATGAGAATTTTAGGGTTTGTGTTGTGTTACCGATCTAATGTATTTGTTTATAAGGTTGATGGATTGATTCAATGAGATATCATAAAATTTGGCTAAGTGTGAAATTGATTGTTGATGAACCAGGAGGTGTGTCTGCAGAAAGATGTGAAGGCAGATTGGAGTGGTAAAGGATTTGATTTAGCAAGGAAGTGTTATTTCTAGATTGATCAAGAACTTGTTGTTCTCTAACCATTACAACAGTAAAATCCCTTAATCAGGTAAGCTTTAATAGGCTTGTTGTTGAAATCCTCTAACCAGGTAATCCATTAGCTTGGATTTGAAATCCTCCACTGAGGTTTCCTTTAACAAGGTATTTGTAGTCAATCCTTTAATTGTGTGGTCCTTAACTAGATCTATTCCTAACATAATATTATTGTATAAGCTTCTAACTAGGCTTGGCTCCTAACAAGGTAAACTTTAGAAGAGTTCAAAATACTTGTGGGTATTCATCCCCACCATTGTTTTTCCTATTTGGGTTTCCACATGAAAAATCATTGTATCAAGTGGTGAATGATTTTGTGGATGTGTTTTTGGTATGGTTGATATGAATGACTGGTAAATATTCATAGATATACTTAAATGAATCGAAATGATCTGAAATATGTTATTATTGGTATTAGTGAAGTGGTTTAAGGTGTTTGTCAAATGGTATTTAAGTTTCAAATCTATTGCATTATATCACTGAAGTATTTGGTCAACTGATAAGGTATGTACTTTTCTAACTATTGATTCACCCCCCCTCTCAGTAGATGATCGTATCTTTATAGTTTCATCATATTATCAGTCCCATTCTATCTCCTCTAGTCTTGGACATTATCTAGTTTCATAAGACACATGATTAATGAGAATCAAGATATTAACACTGAATCTTGTGAGTCATACATATGTTCTCATGGTCATTATCTGATATAATCATCTTGATGAATGATCATTGATAATCCTTCATTAATTTCTGGTTGAATCTTTGTATTCTAAATTTCACCATGTAGTTGTTACAAATGCCTTGATCTTCGTTGCCTTGTTATTTATCGTTTGTTTTGAAACCCTAGGTGTTTTTGGTTTTTCTAAGTTTTCTAAATGTTTTTGGATTTTCAAAGATCTCCTTAGCAAAAGGAGTTTAGGATTTTGCCCCCAGTAGATTTTTTATTTATTATGGATGTAAAAAGAATGATCCAAACCATGGTGAGATACAATTGCAGATTGATTGATTATGAGAAATCTAAGATAATGACTATGATAAGTATATCAAAGATTGATAATTGTTTGATAAGTTGCATATTTTCTGCTAATGGTTTAGAGCTATGAATGTGAAAGATAAGATGGATACACAAGGATGGATGGATATGATAGGATGGATAGATACGCAAAGCGATCTCATAGATGGAAGAACCCACTTTTAGATAGCGCCTGTTTACCAGGTTTTCACCATCTAAATCAATTGAATTTTTTCCATCTTTTATTTTTTTGTAATAGTTTTTGTTGTTTTTCATTGTTTTTGTATTTTCTCTTTTTATGCTTTTTAGGGATTTTTAGGTTTTTTCTACTTTTTCACTATTTTGGGTATTTTTGAGTGATACTTTTAAGCATAGAATTTCTTCAGACGCATAGTATTGATAGGCTCATCGAGCCAATCTCCTTCTAGTGTAGATAATATGTATGCTCCTAAACCATATGTTGCTACCTCGACAAAGGAACCTAACCAGTTTGGCTCAAATTTACCTTTCTTTTCTCAATCTTGTTGATTTCATGGATTTTCTCTTAGAAATAGATCTCTAATATGAAAAATTCTTGGCTTAACTCTGTGATTGTAACTTCTCTCCATTCTCTATTGATATGCTTTCAAATGATCTAAAGCATTTTGTGATGCTCCTGAATCAGCTCAAGTTCTTGAAGTCTAGAGACTCACTATTCTTCTTCTAGGATAAGACCTTTCAAGGATACTTGTAGAGAAGATATCTCTAATTCTACTAGTAATATGTGGTGCAGGAGCACCTGAGCACCTGAATGCTCAAATCACAGCAGGTATAGCATTTTGTTGCAAATTAAGTATGTGTGTTTATTTTATGCTTCTATTAGGTTTAATAGGTTTTTTTTGTGGTGTAATGAGGTTTGGAACTCATTTTGTTTAAGAGTTTCCAAGATTTTTGGTTTTTGCTTAGTGGGCCAAAAATTGTCAATTTTGGGTCCAAATGAGCATTTTTGAATTTTTTATGTTGTAAAGCCTTGAAAGGAATTGGAGCATGTTTATTTAGTGTTTATAAATGATGTTGAGTCATTGGTTTGAGTGCCAAGTCATTGGAAGTCAAAATGCAATTTTTGAGCAACAAAAAGTTGTCAAAAAGTTGTCAAAAGTTGTCAAAAAAGTGGTTTTTGGTGGTTTTGGTTAGTTCCAGCCTATACCTGTCCATACAAGGGCTTCAATAAGTTTTCACATGTATAAAACCCATGTTCCCATCATTTTATGGGTTGGTCATGTTGGAAAAGTAATAGAAATACGTATTTTGCTCTCATTTTTTGTGAGTTTTTAACTAGTTTTCTGTACTTTTGAGAGTACAGTCCGTACCATGGCTCCATGAGTCCGTACTACTCCTTTTTTTAATTGGTGTGACCTCTCTTGATTTTTGAGTAGTGATCTCTTATCTTTTCTTGGGGTTTGGAACAAGTTTTGTTTGGAGTGCTCTTGTGAAAGGCATTGTTTTGTGGTTCCAATGGAAGATCATTCATGGTCCAACTAATTTCTCCAAAGTCTCTTCATCCATGGCTTTGAGGGAATTTTTTGGATCTGTACAGACTATACCATACATCTATTTTCCTTTTCTAGCAATGTACAAGTGTTTGTAAACCCATGGCAAGTATGTGAAGTGATCAACTTGGCTTGGGTATTCTTAATGTTGTGTGAATGGTACTTTATTGTTCATAGCACTGTACTTTGAAATTTTGAAGTAGAATTAAGTTGGCAAGAGTTATTATTGCACTTTTCCATCCTTGTCTCTCTCATGACTTGGTTGGATGCAAGAAGAAAAGGTGTAAATAGACTGAAAGACAGTGTGTCACTGTTTCATTGTTAAAACCTTAGTGCTAACCTCCCTCAAGGACAGTATGGAATGATGGATTCTTTCTTTTATGTATCAAGGAATGTATTTACAAATGTTTTTAATACTAATAAGACAAGATGCACAAGTTGGTTGTAAAGGACCTAAATAAGGATCCTAGAGAAATGTATTTTCTATCACAGTCTTATATGGTTGCCATGTTTTGTGACATCTTTTGAGTGTTCAAACTCATAAGATCCTTGAAGAAGATATATGTATTATTTTACCTTGTTATTAACACCTTCTTTCAGACCAAGGATAGAGTGAAGAAGCAAATCAAACAAAGAAAGAAAGTTGTAATCAGTTGTAAGACTGTTAAAGTGCAATGATGGCGGTTTATGAGCAACAGTCATAAGAAATCCCTTCTTATTTGCTTTGCAGGGTGTTCAAAATCATGTTAAGTCATTGTTGCATCTGAATTTGATATAACTTCATTGTATTTGGTTTACAAATATTGAAAATGTATGCAAAACACTAAAAACATTGCTGTCCCAGTCCTCTAGACTGTTTTTTCTGTGTAAGGGCAGCAGTATGGCACTTGTTTGACATAATGATAATATCCTAAGTTGGCTTTTGGATCCTTGTAAGTTTTTTTTAGATGTCATAGAAATGTTTAAACATTCAATTTGGGTCTAGTATCATGGAGAAGACTTTTAAATTGCAAATCCTCACTAGAACCTTCAAAAACCCTTGAAAAATGCCTCTTTTGTGGGATAGTCCTCAAGCAGTCCGTACAGTACTTGCCATAGCAAAAATCCTTGATTATTCATCATAAATATACCACATCTCCAAGGGTTTGTCATGAAGTTTAACAGATTGAGTAGGGTGAACAATTTTCACTAGAAACTAGGGCTAATTCTAGTAGCCTTTTTTGGAGCAAATTTGACAATTTCATGAAATCGGTAAGGAAGGAGAAGCAAATGATTGTTTAAAATCATCAAAATTGATGAGTTAAGCCCTGAGACACCCTACTACAAGATCCATAGCATTTCATTAAGTCATTTGATCAAAATTACCATTTGAACCTAGAAGTTGCCTTGAGTAAACCAACGTTCTTTGCACCCAACTTGGAAATTCTCATTCTTGAAAGGTGAAGGACAGTCAACAGACTTTGCAGACCTGTTTAGATGTTCAGTCAACACATTAATATGATTGAAATCCTTAAAGGTACAAACAAGGTTAGGTAAACCATGGTTCTCCAACAGTTGCCCATTCCTGGAAGAGAGGAGATTCAGCCAGTTGGACAACCAAACTTGTTCATTTTTGGTGACACTCAAGAGGAACTCATTTCAGACTTGAATGCCTTAGCATGGAAGGTAAGGAGGAGTGATGTCCAATACAATAGGGTGCAAGTAGTGTTGAATAGAGAGGAGGAGATAGGAGAAAGGTTTAGAATAATCCCATTTGTGCCTAGGGATTGATTTGGGAAGCACATTGAGAACAAAAGCCCACCAACCTCAAAGAAGACCAACTTCTACTCTACCTCCTCATCAATATGGCTTTTGATCCATAGACTAAGCAATATGGAGTTTCCCTTATTGGTGTGTGGATGTTGGTTCGATATGCCCAAAGAGCAGGATTTAGCTGAATATGCTAGTCTTTACCAATTTCATTAACTATTTTCTTCAAGATCTTTAGGATTGTCTTATTTGATGCCTCAACTTTACCATTTCCCCATGGATAATATGTTGTAGAAAACCTATGTTGGATATGAAATTTCTCACATAGTTCCTTCATGTCTTGATTTTTAAATGGCCTCCCATTATCAATAATGATGGTCATAGGGACTCCATAGTGACAGATTATGTAATTCAGGATGAATGATGATATTTGCTTTCCTGTCACCTTTATCAAAGGCAATGCCTCAATCCATTTAGTGAAATACTCAGTAGTAGTCAAAATGAACTTATGTCCATTAGAAGATGAAGGATTTATCTTACCCACTAAGTCAAGACCCCATTGAGAGAATGAGTTAGAAATTGCCATAAGAAGTAGTTCTTGTGATGGTGCGTGAACGAGATTCCCATGGATTTGACATTATTTGCATTTCTTAGTGTATGTAAATGAATCTCTCTCCATAGTAGGCCAATAGTAACCCAATCAAATAAGTTTATTAGCTAGTGTTAAACCACTTGAGTGCATGCCACAAATACCTACATGGACTTCGTTAAGAACTTTCTCAGATTCCTCTTGTTTGAGACATCTCAGTAGAGTACTATCTAACCTCTTCTATATAAGGTATCAACAATGATAGTACATCAAGATGACTAACAGATAAAATTTCTCTTTTGATTGTGGGATAGGTTAGGGGGAAGGATATTCTCTTTTAAGTATTGATAAGTTTGGCTATATAAGGATTGATCAGTTCCAGATATATGGCAAATCATGTGGGTATTCTGGGATTCAACAGTAGGATTCAAGATATCTTCCACCAATAATTCATAACATTGTTGATTTTCTTGATTCTACAAAAGAGATGCTGTTGTAGCCATTACATCTACTACTTTGTTGTCATTTCCTGGGATCTGAGTAAAAGATATTTCTTCAAAGTGTTCTTTCAAATATTCAACTAGTAGTTTATAGGGCATCAACTTGTCATTTTTAGTTTGATAATAATTATTTATCTAGTTGATTATGAGCTATGAATCACCATAAACATTCAATTCCTTGATGTTCCATTTAATGGCCATTTTGATCCCAATGACCAATGCCTCATATTGTGCAGCGTTGTTTGTGCATGGGAATCACAATTTGTATGATTTTGGCAATGTGTGACCTTGAGGTGTGATGAACAAGATTCCAGAACCTAATCCATATTGTGTATAGGAGCCATCAAAGTACAACTCCCAACAATTTATGCTAACTATCAGAATGTCTACATCAGGAAATTCAATATGCAATGGTGTGTCATCTTGCAGGGGTACTTCAACCAATTAATTAGTAATGACCCGTCATTTGATAACTTTTTGATCAGCATACTCTATATCAAACTCACTTAGTATCATAACCCATTTAGCCAATCTTCTTGTCAAAGTTGACTTTCTTAACAAGTGGATATATTTTTGCTATCAATTTTATAGAATGAGTTAGCATATAGTGTTGTAATTTCTAAGTTACAAATACAACTGCTAGACATGTCTTCTCAATTGATGTATAATTCAATTCATAGCCTACAAGTGGTATACTGATGTAATACACCACTCTTTATTTTCCTTCTTCATCATGTCATGCTAAAAGATTCCTACTGTTGTTGTTGAAATGTAAAGCAACAATCATTTCCCTTTGATTGGTGATACTAGTATTGGAGGATTTGCAAGATATTCCTTGATTTGCAAAAAAGATTCCTCACACTTATGATCCCATTTGGATGGAAAATTCTTGTATAATAGGTGAGTGAAGGGATGACATCTATCTGTTGGCTGTGCAACAAATCTTCTAATCAATTGCAATCTCCCTTGTAGAGAACGCAATTGGCTTATGTTCTTAGGTGACTCCATCTTCATGATAGCTTTAACTTTTTCAGGATCTACTTCAATTCCACGAGATGATATAATGTACCCAAGAATTTTTCCAAAGGTAACTCCAAATGCACATTTCTTTGGACTCAATCTTAACTAATATTGTTCAATCCTATCAAATATCTTGTCCAAGATGTTCAAATGTTCTTTTCTTGTATGAGATTTTGCAAGTATGTCATCTACATAATCTTCCATAAATGTATGCATCATGTCATGGAAAATTGTTATCATGGCCCTCTGATAAGTTGCTTATGCATTTTTAAGCCCAAATGGCATGCCATTCCAGCAATAGGTACCCCATGCACAAGTGAATCCTATCTTTTCTTGATCTTCAGGGCCGATTCTTATTTGATTGTACCCCAAGAATCCCTCCATTAGGGAAAACATCTCATGTCCTATTGATAAGTCTACAATTATATCAATGTTGGGGAGTGGGAAATCATCTTTGGGACATGCTTTATTCAAATCTTTGAAGTCGGTGCAGACTCTTATGATTTTATCTGGTTTGGATACTAGTATAATGCTTGAAACCCATTCTAGATAGGCAACAAGACTTATGAAACCCACAACTAATAGTTTATTTAGCTCCATTTTGATGAGAGCGATATGTGGATGCATCTTCCTTAGCTTTTGTTTAATAGGTTTTTCTTTTGGATCCACATTGAGATTGCACATGATAAGATCTAGATCAAGTCTTGGCATGTCTACATAGGACAAAGCAAAAATTATCTGCCTTTGTTTGAATAATTCTATGTAGTATTTCTTTTCTTCATCTGATAATGATGCAGTAGGATGAAGGACCTTAGGATCCTTTGATGTGCCAATGTTTATTGCTTATGTTGGCTCTATCAATATAGCAGATCTCTCCTGAAAAATATACAAGGAGGATGTCAAAATTTCTATCTTCTCCTGCCTCAAGGAGGTTTTCACCATCAAATACATCCTTTATTTTTCCTCTTGATTGATCTAGTGTTTCCATGAAATGGTTTTCAGTACTAGGTGTTTTGCCTTGTTTTATTTCAATTTTGCGACTAGAAAGTTTGGCACTCTCCTGACTGCAAGAAGTGTTATTCAATTCATCGATGGAAGATATCTTAGGTTTGATTGGTTCAACGACATTAATATATATGGCTAAGTCATGATCATTGGAAAAGACATCCAATTCAGGGTTTTCTAGGTTATCACAATCAATTAGTTTTGGATGAAGCAGGGGTAGGTCATAGTCATTGTCATTGCTGGGTATTTCAAGGTTCATGATGTAATAGTCATAGTTTGGTGTAGAATAGGTAATGTCATAGATAAAACTCTCTTGAGGATAATCTCTCCCAAGTGCTCTCCAATTAGCTCTAACAAAATCAAGATTGGTATTTTACAATTCACTCTCAAGTGACTCATCATCTGACATTTGTCCCTCAAACAAATGGATTCTATCAACACATACATCTTTGATACTACATATTTGATACTACAGGTTCCTTCTTGGTCACTTTCAATAGATTCATTTGTGGATTGAAGTTGACATACTTGTGCACATGATATAGATGATTTTGTCACTATTTTCTTTGCTAGCTTTTGCCTTCTCTCAAACTTAGCTTCTTCTAGACTAATAGTCATTCTTGCTTGAATTTATACTAGTTCTTATGTAGTTATTCCATACCTTGGTATCTCTTTCTCAATGTTTTATATAGATTTGATATTTTATGTTTCCTTTTTTATCATTTCTTGTTCCTTCTCATTCTCTTTTCTTTGTTGTCTTGCACATGCTTCTTTCCTCTAAATTATGATTTCTTCTTGTCTTCTTTCCATCTCTATTATTTGTTTTGTGAAAAGTGTGTCCTCACCTATAACAACAACTTGTTCCTCATCATTTTCTTCACTTGATACATCATATGATGGATCTGGACCCCATTCATATTCATTTGAATCTATTTCTGAATCATTGGCTAGAACCACACCACTATACCTAATAGGAATATTATATGGTGAGAAGAGTTCTTTGATTTTTTTCATTTGTTCTTTCACTTCTTCTAGAATATCTTGATCAGGTTCCATATTTTCTTGTACTCTTTGGATGTGTTTGCAACATTCTTCTTCTCTTTTGATAGCAAGTTCTTCCTGTTGTTTCTCATATTCTTCTTGTTTCTGATTGTTAGCTATTATTTCTGTTGCTTGATGTAGCTTTCCTTTCCATGGTTCTTCTTTAGGGATTTCTTTCTTTCATCACTTTGGATGTTGATAATCATGGTGCCTTTGCTTTGATTTAGAAAACCCAAGTCTTGATTTATCTTCCTTAGATTTTGTATGATGACAAATGGGTTTTGAAATACCTTCCTATTGCTTGCCAATTAGTCCTTTTCCTTCATATCCCATCTTTTGTATGCTCTTGTAACCATTTCCATATTGTATTGTGGGAAGATTAACTTCTGCAGCTATTACTATACTTTTGTTTTCATCTTTGTACAACCAACTAAGAATGTCCTTCTCTTTAGTTTCCTTTGCAAGTGTTCTAACTCTAACAAGTGCTCCATCAAACATTTCAACTGATTTCTGTGGGATCCATGGTTGAGCATTTGTAGGTTTTCAATATGATTTAGGTGAAAGTGGTAAGTTATGCAAAGAATACTTTCCCATTCCTTCATCATTTAGTTTAACCTTTTTCTCAAAGTTTTCCCATAATTTTTCTTGAGTTTCTTTAGTGGGATAGATTGCTTCTTTGTTATGTGGAACTCTTGTATCTTGCATTGGTTTCAGATTATTGCAATATTGACTAGAGTCTATTGCTATAGTGATTTCTTGTCCATTATGAGGAAATTTTACACACTGATGATAGGTAGAAGGAATGCCTTGCATGCCATGAATCCATTGTTTTCCCAGAATAATGTTATAAGATAAATTCAAGTTTAGAACTTGGCACAATGTATCTTTTCCCACAAGTCCTATTTTGATCAGTAACACTACAATCCCTTTATAAGAATGCTCTTCCTCATCATAAGCCTTGATAGTTATTTTCTTCTTTGGATCCACTACATTTTCTGAATATCCCAAATCTTTTATTAAACTTAATGCACAAATGTTAAAGCCAGATCCACCATCTATGAGTACACATTTGATATGGGTTTTATGAATGGTGACTTCAATATGTAGGAGAGCATTATGAGGGTGTTGCAAGGATGCATCATCATTTTTAGAAAAGGATAATCAAATGTGGGGTTATGAGATGTCCCACCATGTTTTGGAATTGATCCATATCCAGGTCTTTTGAGAATGTTGTTTCTACTAGAGCTTTCTTAAATATTTTCTTATGTATAGGTGAAACTTTTAGGAGCTCCAAAATTGAAACTTGAGCAGGTATCTTTTGCTGTTATTCCACTAATTTTTATTGTCTTGAAGTGGATGTTGATTCATTTGTTATACCCAAAAATGTAACCTTTTCTTTGCTTCTTGTAATGACGTTGATTGGTTCTGAAGGTATTTTGTCTTTGACAATGATGACATTTACCTCATCATAATATGTGTAAGTATAATTTACCTTAGCTTTGCCCTTGTCATCATTTGGGTTGGATTGTTCACCTTTTTCATAATTTGGGAGTGGAGTTTTGAATGCTAGATGTGATTCATTCATTTTATGACCATCCACTATGATAGTTCCATTATTGATTAAATATTGAATACGGTGCTTCAATCTTTGACAATCATTGGTTTGGTGTCCTTTGTTTTGATGATAATTGCAAAAATGATTGTCATTCCACCAATTAGGTTTAACTTGAGGCTCATAATTTATTGCTTCTAGTAAGGTAATCAATTTGTTTGCAAGAAGAGTCTTCAAAGTTGATTCCAATGGTTCCCTAATGTTTGTGAATTACCTGTGAGGATTGGAGAAGAAAGACTTGGATTTACTGTTCTCTCGATTATTGTTATTTGGTACTTGACTTGATAATTTGAAGATTGGTTGTTTTTTGGTAGCATTGTTATTGTCATTTCCTCCATTGGTAACATTCCTATTCTTTGACCAAAATTGGGTTTGTCATTGTTATTGTTACCATTGTTGTTGTTGTTGTGATTGTTGTTATTGTTGTAATTTTTGTTGTAGGAACTGTTGTAGAGTTTTAAATCTCCTTTCTTTAGAACTGCATTCTCTATCTTTAGAAAATTTTCAATCATTTTAACAAAAGAAGGAGGACATTACATTTTAAGATGGTAACTCATTTCCCTGGTAAGGTTATCAATGAATATATCCATTTTCTCTTGATCTGGTACAACTCTTGCATATCTATTGAACATTCATCTTCATCACTGTAAAAGGACCATGAAAGGTTCACCATTTTTTTGCTTAGTGTTGCATAGATCTAGCATTGTTATCTCATGCCTTATGTTGTAGGAATATTGTGAGATAAATCTATTCACAAGTTCTTCAAAAGATTTAATCCCAAATTGTAGTCTTGAAAACCATTTCATTGATTGTCCACTTAAGCTTCTAGCAAATGGATGCATTAAGTAAGTTTCATTGTGTGCAAACTCCACACTCATCATTCAAAATTCCCTAATGTGATCTTGAGGATCATATTTTCCATCATATCTATCATATTTAGGAATTTCACAATGTTGTGGGAATGGTATCATGTTTAAATTCTTATCAAAAGGATATGGACAGATGTCCTCCAATGAATATTTCTTAGAACTTGTTCCATTTTGCATATCCTATATTTGTTGTTGCAAGGTTTGCATCTATTGAGTGAGAGTTAACAAAGGATTACCAACACGGGTTCTTCTTGTATCTTCATAAGTTCTTCTATCACTACACTCTCTTCTTATTTAATCTTGGTTCTTTGCATCCTCATGGTCTTTTCTTTTTGTATCTCCTCTTGTTTCCTCAAGGTTTACTTGATTTACATCCTCATTATTGTGATCATCAGTGTTTTGATTGTTACTTGTTCCTACATCTTGTTTCAAACCTTCTATATTAAAAGCTTGTGGCAATTTAGCTCCTGAATTTGCCAACATTAGGATTTACTTTACCTTTTGTTTTTCCAAAAAAAATTCCATTAGTTTTTCAAATTTATAATCTTGTTCAAGGTCTCTAATGGTGTTATTTACTGCTTCTTCATCAACATCTGCATATCCAAATTGATGAAACATTGGATTTTCCTCTTCCATTTGTTTTTTTTGTCTTCTAAATTTCTTGTGTTGAGCTCTAGTCCAAACTAGCATGTGATTGATTTGAACTTCACAAGTTTTTTATTTTCTAAATGCAACTCAAAAGGTAATCACTGATTTAGGAAGATAAGATTTGTTGATTTTACCACCGTTATTAGTGCATTGTGATAAGGCATCTTTTTGTTGAAAGGCATGTGCTTACAAAAGTTCTCTATCAAACTCCATTCTGTAACCACATAAATAGTGATGAAAATGATGTAGGAATGTTCTATGTTTTAGCAAGATTTTGTGATTGATGTATAAGAATTTCCTCTTCTTCAAGTTAGTCTTCCAACTTGGTTTTCCCTTTTTGAGGCAATATCTAAAAGTCATATAAGCATGTAATGATTTTCAAGTTTTTTGATTCCAATGTGAGTGCAATCTTGATTTTTATAAAACCTAGGTTCAAAGAGGAACTATATATCCAAGATAATGAACAAAGGATGATATGATCAAGTTTTGTGATAAAGGATTTGATATATCCTGATATGAAACTAATAATGATGTTGATTTGCACTTGAGATGGTTGAATCACTAACTTGTTGGTTGTTTTATGCTTATGGTATTTTTGGAAAAAAGCCTATTTGATTGATAAGTTAATTGTTTGACTAGCTTGAAGACTTGTGATTGTTGAAGACAAATCTATTCGAAAAAGGGTATCTAAAGCTGATGTTGAAATTTTGGTCTGATATGTGGAAGTGCTCACTGTTTCAAATGTGGGAAAACAAATGCTCTAACTTGCACAACAAATGCGTTGCTTTGTTGAATGGAAATGCTGCTCTGCACCATAAAAGTGTTAAATTAAGGCACAAAAGGGTTGTTTTAGTTGTAAAAGCATTGTTTTGTTGAGAAAATGCATGATTTTAAAGGTCAAAAGCATTGTACTATTGATAAAAAGTGTTTTTTTAACATGCAAAAGCATTGTTCTGAGTTGCAAAAGCACTCTTCTGCATTACAAAAGTATGATTCTTACTGTGTTTAAAGAATTTCTCAGTTTTCCAACAAGTGTTGGATCTTTACTCATTTCAGGATGATGATTTTTTAAAAAAGTTTTTGACCATTTTGAGAACATTTTGCAAACACAAAAGACACAATGTTTAGAAATGAAAGTACACAAGCAATCACTAGTCCTATGGTAGGCCAAGACAATAATTGTTGAATCTCACATAGGGTTTCCCCCAAGGCTACGCTTATTCAGAGCATATATTTAGGTGCTTTACTCCATTGGCTCCACCCTCAACACTCTCTTCTCTGGGGCAGCCAAGCACTAGTTTCCATGAAAACTCCCCATGACAAACTTCATATCTCTACTAAGAATCATATGTGTGTGAGCCGCTTTAGAGGTTCAACCTCGTACGCTAATAATTAGAAGGATTTTGGCTGCTAATACAAATGGTTTTTAGTAAGGGCTTTTGGTCATGTGGCCATACATGTGATGCTCTCCACTCTGTAAATACATAAGGTTCACAGCCTATAGAGGTTACACTCCATAGGGTTTATGGGGAAACATAGTGTCGATATGAACTAATCAACACATGTTGTCAATGAATTTCTTCATAGACATGATTTATTTAAGAGTGGATTGGAAGGACTTGATATTAGCCCATTTCCACTTGGGCCATTTCCCTCTCACTAGCCCCCTTAAGGAAGCTCAAGAAGGCAGGCCCTCTAAAGGTAAAACATGAAAAATAAAAGGTCTAGATTTTTTATCACAGTATTAGGGTGAGAGAATACTTGCTTAATAATTTCAAACTAGCACACTAGACAATGGTTCTTTTACCCTTTAGATTACCTATTGCAACCACCTTACTGAAAACACACGATGAAAGTTGCATGTTATTCATTTACCTCTTATTTAAGCTAGGTGAAACATGTATGATTTTTTACTTCCCAGAGTACTCTTAGTTAAACTAAGTGAGGAAATGCATGAAAATTGCTCAAAATAAACCTTGCATGCACATAAGTCAGTAGTCACAAATGCACTATTCTACTACTTAATTGCATGATTTCAACAATAAAAGCGCTAACCTATTTAGCATATGTATTAACCAAAGCAGTAAAAGCGCTATCCTATTAAGTAAATGCATTTCTAGATTGCACATAAGCATGAATCTAACTTACAAATGTGTTAAATTGATTTCTACGAGAATAAGATAGGATATTAGAAGGATATGTGTGAGGCCTGGTCCCCACGGTGGGAGCCAAAAAAGTATCCACTTAAGTTTCACCTTAGAGATTAAACTTGCAAACTCATTAGTCTATCATGAAAATATAACTCAAGCTTCAACTAATGAAACAACATGAAATGAAAAAGAAAAAGAAATTGTTATACCTTCATGGATTATGTCTCATTGTGTTCTAACCCCATTGTTCTTGGTTGCAGATGATTTTTCTCTTAGATAAGCATTGGTAGCTTCCAAGATGGCAACTGTGGAATGGACTAATAATTGATATGATATGCAAATCTAAACTATGAAAATGATTTATGCTAAATTTCTCAAAACATCTAAAAATGCTAAGCACATGAACTCATGGATGCAAAGATAAAGACTCCTAGAATGACTGTAAGATTAGCTATTAGTTTCAAAAATGGCTTAGGAGACCTCTATTTAAATATTTTTGAGTGCACAAGCTTAGGTGGCAGAGATCAACGGTCAACTTCCTCCAAAGACATAGGAAGGTTGGAGAAAATATAGGAAGGTTGAGGAATGTGTGTACGTACACATTATTTGAAAAATAAAATGAATGTTGAAGATAAGGGTGCGGATGAGTTGGCAAAGAAGAAGTGATGTGTATATGAGGGGAGTTAGAAAAGGGAGATTAAATAATTAAGAAATTATTTAATTGAAAATACTATAAGATAGTCCATAGAAGAATAATTAAACATTAGATATTTAATTAATTGATTAGAATAAAAGCTAAATGAATTAATTAATAAAATGTCTCAATTAAATTAATTAATATTTTCAAATTAACTATTTAATAGAAGAATAATTATTTAATAAATAGTAAATATTTATTTAATTGTTCATATCCAATTTTATGTGTATACAAAAGTATTGAAATTAGAGATGTTAGATTGAGAGGGAGGAATAACATTGTTAAATGAAGGAAGACATTGAGAATAAGGAGGTGGGACATTTGGTAGGTAGATATTAGAGAAGATTGGGTAACAAATGGAAGACTCATAGGAGGAATGAAGGAATTGTGATTGAAGGATTTTCCCCCTTGAATAACATTTATAGGTGGTGTAGGTGATTGGCTAACAAGGGGAACACTCATGGTAGGAGGAATGAAAGAAGAGGGATTTCCCCCATGACTAACACTTGTGGGTATGATATTTTGTGTAGAGGTAGCCATGATGTTTGATGTGCAGGTCGCAATACTAGTCATAGGAGTTATCAAATTAATGGAATTATTAACTTGACTAGCAGGTTGTGTAAAATGTGATAGTATGATAAAATAATAAGTATCCAGTAAAATATTGAGAGGGGGGTGAATCTGTATATTGAAAAACTGATACAAAGTTCCCAAACTCAAACTTAGTCAAACAAAGTAAACATGTCTCAGTCAAGATCAATATTCATAAGAATGCTTGACATCAACCGGTTTAATTGTTATGACAACTTTAACAGTAAACAACTTCAATCTTGTGAACATCAACAAAGCTTAATAATAACTCAACATTTCAATCTCTCAATGCTTCTACTTAACATGTCTTATCAGAAATTAACCAAATCAACAAATAAGATCACAACCATAAAAGCATTCACCACTTGACACAAATGTTTATACGTGGAAAACCCAAATATGTAAAAACCACGGTGAGATGAGACTCACAAGGATAGCTATTTGAACTCTTTTGAAGTTTGCCTTGTTAGGAGTCAAGCCTATTAAAGCTTTACAATAAGTCATGTTAAGAACTAATTCCGGTTAGGAATCACCCGATTAAGGGATTTACAAATATGCCTTGATTAAAAGCACAATACCCTGTTAGGAGTAACCTCCCTGTAGGATTTAAGAATCCAAGCTAATGGACCACCTTGTTAGAGGATTTAATGAGTAACCAAGCTTGTTAGAGCTTACCTTGTTAAGGGATTTTACTTCTACTATAATTGTTAGAAAACAATAGGTTTTCTTGATTTGTCAGAGTAGTACTATATTTGCTTGATCAAATCCTTCTAAGCTTCAATCTACCTTCACTCAAAGTGAAGATCCATTCACTAGTTGAGCAACTGCACACTCAACAGGTTTTCTACCAATCTTGCCAACAACCTTTACAACAACTTCGTCGACCTTAAATAGAAATCAATCAGGTTGGTAACACAACAAAAACCTAATTCTCATCATCGAGATTACAAACAAGTCATTATAATCTTGACCATTAGAAATCATGACAATCTCTTCACATTCTTCAAGAAAATTCTAATTTCTCCATGATCACCATTTCATAGGACTTTGTAACTCATCACACACTATGCATTAAATGCCATCCACTTTGCTCCTTTCCTATACAATAACAAATGTGCCAAAACAATTTGAACATATCCTCATTCAATGATCACACATGTCTCCATCATTACTGCTTATCAGATAATAAACCATCAAACTTGATCAGTTAGGGTTTAATAACTGATAGGGTTTATAGGTTACAATGCATAGAAAGGTTTAACCCTTTACACCGGTTCACTGGTTTATCTCACAAACGTAACATACAGGTTTACAACATTTTCCACTAAGCTCTCTTTACTGGTTACTAGCCAATATCAAAAACAACAATATCAGCAATAACATGAATACCATTACCGGTCCAATTAAGATCAATGACAACATATCATTAATGCAATCTCTATCCAAAATATCAACAAAATAGAGGGCTTCAACGCAACTCTTCATGGGCATAATATTAGAATCAACAATATGAGAAATACCATGCAAGATATCGACACCATGTTTATCACTTTGAATAATTCTTTTTAATCCTTCAATCACTAGGAGAGATTCATTTTCCGCATATTCTTGACTCATCCATTGTTGAAGATTGCCAAATTGTTTATCCATCTTCGCTAATTGGTCAATGGATACCCTAGTTAGTGATTCCTCCTCATCATAAGAATTATCAAGAGGATAAATAGGGACATCTATAAAATTATCTAAGAACCACCAATATCCTCATTGAAAAAGCTAGCCAAATTAAGCTCCATCTCCTAAATAATTAAACCTTGGGAAGCCTTTGTTGGATTTGTTTATTGTCATTTCTACTACAAGGATATGTTCTTGTTAATGATGTCAACATATTCTGGTTAGTTTGGAAAGAGTTTCTAATCCGGTTTTGAAGTTTGGTTTTGCTAATCAATGTTTTGTGGAATCTGCTATTTCCTCTGGTATATTTCAGTGTGATCAGATCTTGTGCTGAGACTTTGGGATATTGATTGGGATGATATTGTGTATCTTCATTTCAGATGGTTCATGTTTTTGTTCTCTTCATGATATCTTTCTTCATGACAGTTGCTAATTGGTTGTGTTCTTGAGCTTTGAGATGTTGATCGATGAAGATTTGAAAAATGGTGTTGTTGCAACTATTTTGGAGGGTTATAATGTGTTTATTGGTGTTTCCTAGTCGTGTCCTATTTGTTTTGGTGATCCGCATTGATCTTTGTGTGAGTTTTTGGTGATTTCTATGAACCAGTGATGATTTTTCATGTTATGTGGTATTTTCGGTGGATGTGATCATTTGGAAATTTTAATTAGGTCCATGTTATGTAATATAAATCATTATATTGGTCTAGTGATTGATATTTGTATCATGTAATGTAATTTTTATAATTATGAGTTGAGGGTTAGGGTTTAGCCGATCTTGTTATCAAGGTTGATGATTTGTATTTATAGGTGAGATACTTATGTAATTTAGGTGTCGATATTATGTCTGCATTATTAGAGAGAGGTGATTGTGAGAACAAGAGACTTATCATTTAGTGTAGTGTTGAGGTGAGGTTGGTGTTACAGAGCAGACATTTGTGTTGAACTAGAGCTATCATCAAGAATTTGTAGATGCTATCATTGCATTTCATTTCTTCTGGATTGTAGTCTCAATCATATTATAAGTTAGTGAGACTTCCCTAAGGGTTATAGCCTTTCGGGAAAATATGTTTTGAGAAGTGAGCTCTAGGCAGTGTACCTAAATGCATGTGCATTCCTCATTGTAATATTTTCACATACTACTATAGAGTATTTATTAGCCATTTGGAGGAATTGATTATGTGTTGCATTGATGTTTTGTCATTGATGTCAACACTAGTTATTTTAGATGCTTTATCGACACCCTTCTGGTCGTGGTAGGTTATTTGGTTTCTGGTTGGATTAGATCTGGTATGCTCCGATATGTTTGAGTTATGGAATTGGCTTATTCATGCTACTCAGATTCACATTCAGTTAGTTGGTTTTGATTTGGTGATCGGATGCTATCATGTTTTACTAGTAAGCTTGGTTTGTTGTTCTAGCGAGGGTTTCACTGACAGATCTTTGTTGAAGATCTTTGATGATATGCATAAGTGGTATCGGTGTGGCATCTAGTGGAGATTCAGGATGTTGATGGTGATCATGTTTGAGACTTGGTTGATTGGGATCATTTCTTTAGTGTGTGTGGACCTAAATTGGGTCCCAGTTTATCTAGGTTATGGACCGACTTAATGTAACATGTGGATTGGACCTCTTGATGTGTTTTCAAGATGTCTTATGGGTTGGATATTATTTGTTTGGTCTTTGACTGACATGTTTTGTAATTTATGTAATTGTTTTATTGTCTAATGGTCAACCTGATTGTTCATGGTCGAGGATTTGTATATATATGATGTAAGATCTCATTGTAGATCATATGGGAATGGGATATGTGAGGATGCAATGAGCTAATAATGTAATAATCATTTAGGTAGAGGATTTGGTTGATCATTGGTGATCGAGCTGGGTTTATGTAAGAGAATTTAGTACTCTAGTATTGAGATTAATCGAAACTATATCCAGGCATAGGAGATGTTATCTTTGCAATTCATTTTTTCTTTCAGATTGTAGTCTAGATTTCTATGTAATCAGTGAGACTCCTTTTATGATGAGCAGTGCGCTCTAGGTTGTTGGCCTTCCTACAAGTGCAGGCCCCTCAATTGTAATTAACATACTTACTAAAAAAGTATTATCTTACTATGGGTAGGCTTCCCACCATGGTTTTTCCCTTTACTAGGTTTTCCATGTACAAATCTTGGTGTCATGTGGATGGTATTTATTCTCTGATTGTTGTTAATTTTATCTTTTATTTTGGTATTTGGTTTATGCATTTCGGTATTGATCTTTTGGGTTATGGTATTAAATTTTTAATTACTTAAGGCTCCAGTAATCTGAGACAACTGATTGACCCCGCCCCCCCCCCCTCTCAGTTGTCTTCTGGTTATTTGAACTATCTAACAATTGGTTGAAAGCTATGGAAGAAGAATTAGATCAGATAGAGAAGAATAACACATGGACTTTAGTTCTCTGGCCTAAAAATAAGAATATTATTGGAACTAAATGGGTTTTTAGGAATAAACTGAATGAAGATGGTCAAGTTGTAAGGAATAAAGATAGATTGGTTTGCAAAAGATATTCTCAGAAGGAAGGAACTGATTATGGTGAAACTTTTGCACCTATAGCTAGGATTGAAGTTGTAAGATTAATTCTTGCCTATGCTGCACATAAGAGCTACAAGGTTTGTTAGATGGATGTTAAGTGTGCCTTTTTGAATGGGGACCTTGATGAGGAAGTTTATATTGAGCAACTTGATGGTTTTTCACTTTTAGATGATAAAAACATGGTTTGCAGGTTAAGAAAAGATTTATATGGATTGAAACAAGAACCTAGATCTTGCCATGCAAGCTTAGATAAATATCTTTTGAAGCTTGGTTTCACTAAAGGTAATGCTAATAGTAATCTATATTATAAGGTCATTAATGATGATATACTGATTATGGAGGTTTTTGTTGATGACATCATTTTTGGAGGTGAAGATAAGTTGTGCATGGAATTTACTAAAAATATGGAGAAAGAATTTGAAATGTCTATGATTGGGGAAATGCAATTTTTCTTAGGTTTGCAGATAACTCAAGCTGATAAAGGTATTTTCATCTGTCAAACTAAGTATGCTAGGGAATTGATGAAGAAATTTGGCATCGAAGATTCTAAACCAAGAAGTAATCCTATGGTTACAAGTGAGAAAATGACAACAAAAGATGTTTCTAAACTGGTAAATCCTACAAGATACAAGTCTATGATTGGAGGTATGCTATATTTGACTCAGACTAGGCTTGACACAATGAATGTTGTTTGTATTGCATCAAGATATCAGAGTGATCCTAGAGAAAATCATGAGAGTGCGATGAAAAGAATTTTTAGATACTTGCAAGGTACATCTGAATATCATTTATGGTACCCTAAGGATGATGAATTTACTTTATACCCATTTGGAACCTCCAAGATATATTGAAAAATGGGACTTAGGTTTTGAGTTTGACTGGGTTAACCCACCTAGGGCCAATTAAGCCTATTAGGCCTACCAATTAGAGAATTGGACATAAAAATTCACTAGTCAAAATGGAACTTGAAGGGGGCTTGGTCTAGGGTCTGTACATCATCAAGGATACACAAGGTGCCAACCTTTTACTCCCACACATCTTCTAGTCACCGCTATCTTCAGTTTCTCCCTCAACAGGCTTGCCACATCCCTTATGCCAAGCCTAGGGAATCATGCTAAAGAATAGAGATTCTGCTCCAAACTTCACAAGAACTACCAAATAATCTATGTAATAACCCATTCTAACATTACACAAAGGCTCAACAAGTTCCCATGGTGGAATGTTAGAATTTGAACCTATTTGCATCCAAACCCTGATTTTAAGGGTTTCTCAGACCTGTTAGACTTCCAAGTGATGGGTCTCCCATATTATTACACTTCAATCCTTCTAAACAAAATCCAAAGTGAAGGTAAGTCACTAGCCTATCAAACCATGAACTCTGATTAGTGATGCCAATCCATACCTGACCGTACAAGTGTAGAAAATAGTCAATTTGTAGGAAAGACACAAGAATGCAATAAAAGAAAAATCTCCAAATTATTTCAGAATCTCCAAAATTACATTCTCTATCAGTTTTAGAGGTTTAAAAAATTCCTTGGAACCTCTTCAACTAATTACAATGACCATGCATAACCAACTAGTCGGTGGAAGCAACAATTTGCAAAAATTGTCAAAGTTGCACTTAGCAACTTTTTAGCAACAATTACAAAGTTGACACATTTGTGACTCCATGTAACTTCAATATTCACAACACAACCTAAGAGACCCTAAAATAGAAATATTGCACCCTTGGAAGGCCTTTGATCAGTTTTGACCACCCTGGAGCCTAAAGGGCTTATTACAACAAAGATGACCTCATAGAAATTGTAACTCAACATAAGTAAAGGGCCTTCAAGGACTTATTACAAACACATTCAAAACATCCCAAAAAACAAGAAAAGATAAAGAGATTGATCCTTGGGAACTGGACCATTTCTTTAGCATGTGTGGTTCTAAATTGGGTCTCAGTTTATCTAGGTTATGGACCAGCTTAATGTAACATGTGGATTAAAACTCTCGATGTGTTTCTAGGATGTCTTATGGGTTGGATATTATTTGTTTGGTCTTTGTCTGACTTCTTTTGTAATTATGTAATTTTTTTATTGTCTGGTGGTCAACCTGATTGTTTATAGTTGAGGGTTTGTATATATATGATGTAAGATCTCATTGTAGATCATATGTGAATGGGATATGTGAGGATGTAATGCATGAATAATGTAATAATTATTTAGGCAGAGGATTTGGTCAATCATTGGTGATCGAGTTGGATTTATGTAAGAGGATTTAGTCCTTTGGTATTCAGCTTAACCGGAACTGTACTCTGGCATAGGAGATGCTATCTTTACAGTTCATTCTTTCTTTCAGATTATAGTCTGGATTTCTATATAGTCAATGAGACTCCTTTTGTGATGAGAATTATGCTCTAAGCTATTGGCCTTCTTGCAAGTCGAGGCCCCTCAATTGTAATTCACATACTTACTGTAGAAGTATTATCTAACTATGGGTAGGCTTCCCACCATGGTTTTTCCCTTAACTGGGTTTTTCACATTCAAATCTTGGTGTCATGTGGATGGTATTTATTCTTTGATTGTTGTTTATGCTTAATTGGTTTATTTGCTATTTTGATATTTGGTTTATGCATTTTGGTATTGATCTTTTGGGTTCTGGTATTAAAGTTTTAATTGCTTAAGGTTTTGGTAATCTGAGACAATTTATTCACCACCCCTATCTTAGTTGTCTTTTGGTTATTTGAACTGACTAACAATATCATCTTATTGTGGGTAAGTTCCCACTATGTTTTTTCCCTTAACTGGGTTTTTCACGTCAAAATCTTAGTGTTGTGTGTTGTGTTGTTAATTTTCTTATTTGATTCATTGCTACAGTTTATCAGTTTATGGTTTGAATTTTAATCTACTTTGATCTGGGAAGATTGATTCACCCTCCCCCCTCTTAGTCTTCCTTCTTGATTTCTGCTAACAATTGGTATCGGAGCTAGATCCTCTGGTAGAAGCTTAATCGTTTGAGGAGATCTGAGATGGTAGCTCAAGGTATTCTTTTCAAGAAGGATACTTTGAGGTTTGATGGAAGTAACTATACTATATGGAAGAGCCAGATGGAGGTGCATTTGAAATGTCTTGGAGAAGATTATTGGAAGATTAATAAGAATGTCTGTTGTTCCTTAGAATGGACCATCCACTCCTAATGAGGTTAAGGAAGCAGAATATAACATCAGAGTGAAGGAAGCATTGCTTAATGCCCTGACTGATTTTGGAATGACAAATGTTATGGGACCTTAGACCACACATGAGATCTAGGAGAAGCTTGAGATCCTATATGAAGGTCATAGCCAAGTGAAATTTTATAATTTGTAGAGCTTGAAGGGAAAATATGAGATATTGAAGATGGGAGATGATGAGAACATACATTCATACATGACTAAAGTGAATGAACTTGTCCTTGATATTAGGAATGTCGGTGGAAAGATGGAGGAAGATGACATTTTTGCTAAAGTGCTGAGATCTTTGCTACTTGCTTATAAACATAAGGTTGCTACTATTGATGAGATCAAGAGTGTGACTACAGTGACAATAGATTTGTTGGTTGGAAAACTTGCTGCATTTGAGCTAAGTAAATTTGGAGAATCACATGGAAAGTCTAAGACTGCATTTAAAGCATCAACATCAGTATTCGGTAAGTAGAAGTATGATCTTGATGAGTGCAGGATATCCAGATATGAAATAGAAAGAAGATAGATAGAAGAGAAATAAAAAGAGCTTGATGAGATTGAAGCACTAATTGCTCAGATATTTCCTAAAGGTGTCGGTAAGTATGATGGAAATTTACCCTTGAAATGTTTTTCTTGTAATAAGATAGGACATTTTGCTTCTAGACATCCAGAGAGAATGGCTAAGTTTGATAAGTATGATATGAATGATAGATATGATAAGCATGAAAAGTATGATAAGCCTTACAAGTCTAACTCGAAGTTTAGGAACTAGAAGAACTATTATTATACTGCAGATGAAGGTGTTATAGATGATGAATCAGAAGGAGATGAAGTTGTGTTTATTTCCATTAAAGAAGATAGACCTATGCCTAGTAATTCCACAAGCTGTCCTATTGAGGAGAAAGCTTTGGCTGCTAAGGTAGAAGAAAAGGGTGTATGGGGGATTAAAAGTGGTTGTTCACATCATATGATTGGTGACAAAAGAAAATTTATAAGCCCATGGGAGAGGTTCTATTTCTTTTGATGGTAAGCATAACATTGATGATGTCTTGTATGTTGAAGGTTTGAAGCATAATCTTTTGAGTTTTGGACAAAGGGTTGATAAGGGTTATGATCTACAATTCAAGGATGGTAAATGCAAGATCTTGAATACCTCTGGTATAGAGATTTCATCTAGGATTAAGACTAAAGGTAACATTTTTCATTTGAATGCTGGTGAGAAAATTTGTTTGATTGCTAAGATAGATGAGCGTTGGTTGTAGCATAGAAGGATGCATCATGTAAACTTTGATTCATTGATTAAGATCAGTTCTACAAAAGTTTTTAGAGATCTACCTCATATTGTTAAACTTATTAATCCGATATGTAAGGACTATCAGTTCGGTAAGAAAACAATGATTTATTTCAAGAGAAAACCTTATACATCTGATGGATTGCTAGATCCTATGCATATTGACCTATGTGGACCTACAAATGTTAGAAGTGTGTAGGGTGATAGATACTTTATGCTACTAATTGATTATTATTCTAGAATGATGTGGGTTGTCTTTTTGAAGGAAAATCAAAAGAATTTGATAAATTTAAGATATTCAAAGATAAAGTGGAAAATGAGTCTAGATTGAAATTGAAGTGCCCGAGATCTGATAGAGGTGGAGAATTCTATTTCGGTGAATTCAATTAATTCTGTGAAATGCATGGAATTGAAAGATAGATATCTTCTCCTAGGACTCCATAGTAGAATGGGATTGTTGAGAGGAAGAATCATACTACTTTGGATGCTGCAAGAACCATGTTGATTAAAGCAAATGTTCTAAACATATACTCGAGAGAATATATTGGCACTGCAGTTTATATACTCAACAATGTTCATATCAAAGGTGATACTGGTAAGACCCCTTATGAGCTTTGGTTTGTCATATTCCTACTATGAAATATTTCAAAGTTTTTGGTAGAAAATGTTATATTAAGAAAGATGAGGATCTTGGAAAGTTTGATGCTAGAAATGAAGGTATCTTTTTGGGATATTCCACAAAGAGTAAAGCTTACCGGTGCTATAACAAGAGTTCGAGAAAGATAGTTGAGAGTGCAAATGTGATGGTGGATGGGAACCTTTGGAAGGATATCAAAGCTTATGATAATGGTCAAAATGTTGTTTAACTCCTATTCAGCTTGAAGATCCTAATAATAATGATCTAGTAGAAACTGTTAATCTAGATGTTGTTGCTATTGGTGATGATGTGTAGGAACCTGAGGATCATAACAAATAGAAGAATTTGAGGTATATTAGACTAAATCAATTTGAGAATTAGATTATTGGTGATAAGAATAAAGGTGTGATGACTAGAAGAAGGTTAGCTGCAGAAGAAGTATGCCTGATTTCTAAAGTTGAACCTAAAGATGTTGTTTAGCCTGTAAAGATGAAAAATGGATAAGATCCATGGAAGAAGAGTTGGATCAATTTGAAAAGAACAATGCTTGGCAACGTGTTCTTAGACTTAAGGATTGTTGGTATTATGGATGTGTTGCATTAGTTTTGTCATTGATGTCAACATTTATCCTTTCGGAGATCTTTGGTTATGTTGAACCAGCACATTTTGTTTACCAGCATGTTCAGTGACTTATGCATAGTCACTGGTATATTGTTCACCGACAGGTTATATGGTTCACCGACATGGTTGATGACATGTTATCATCTAGAGATCACTTGATTATGTCAAAGGCATGGTTTGGATACTTGGTTTTGGTATTTTGGTTATTGGTCTAATCGGGTTGACATATTTACTGTTACCAACAAATTGGTCTAGGTTATGGACCGGTATGCATTATCTATTCCAGATCAACATAACACATTATGGAGATGATTTTTTGATTGGATATTATTGTAAATATATTAAGTTGACATTATGTATTGCATCTTGACTTATTTGTAATTGATTTTATTGTAATATTATTAATGAGATGACCTACACATTTGGTCTTAGGTTTTGTATATATGTAAGATCTCAATTGATGAGATAAAGGATATATGGTATGTAAGGTTATGGTATTGTAACATGGTATGTGCGAATATTGAAGATCATATGAGCAGACCATAGAGAAGATTCAAGGAATGTTTGAAGGTGATTATCAAGGCTTAATCGGTACTGAATCTAGCATTGTAGATGCTATTTTGAGTAGTACATTATTCTAGGATTTAACCATCCTACTGTAGTCATTGCGACTCCCATTTGAGCAATGTTCTCTAGGCGGTTGGCCTTTCTACATGTGCAAACCCCATTTGTATACGGATTCTTTTAGGAGTAGTATCATATGATTCTAGGTAAGGTTCCCACTATGGGTTTTCCCCTTACAGGGTTTCCACATTAAAATATCTATGTTATGTGTTGTGGATGTTGTTTCTCTCTTTGTTTCATGCATTGTCACCGATATTGATATTAAATTTTAATCTATTAACCCACATTAAGTTTGGTTTACCAGTATTAAGTATCAAGTTTGATTAAGTTATATTTGGGTTGAAATTAATAGACAACTGATTCACCGCCCCTCTCAATTTCCTTCTGGGTCCTAACAATTGGTATCAGAGCTAAATCCTCTTTTTGTGGAAGCCTAATAGCTTGAGGAGATCCTATGGCAACAAACATTTTTAGGAAGGAAAGTCTGAAACTTGATGGAACTAACTATATTATATGGAAGATCAGAATGGAGACACATCTGAATTGCATTGGAAGAGACATACAGGAAGTTACAAAGAATGGTTATGTTGGTCCTACACTGAATCAACCTAATCCACCAACATTGGGTAAAGATCAAGAAAATGATTGCAAAGCAAGAGAAGCACTTTTGAGGGCATTATCAGATCAATAAATCATGGGATTATCAAACTGATCCACTGCTAAATCTATTTGGGATAAATTGGAGAGACTGAATGAAGGAGATATCACTGTCAAAATTGTAAAACTAAAATGTTTCCAGGCCAGGTATGAAAATTTGAAAATGGAAGAAGATGAAAGAATTTCTGCTTTTATGGAAAGAGATAATGAAATAGTTTTAGGAATATAATATTGTGGAGCATCCTTAAGTGAAGATGAAATTGTTTCTAAAGTTTTAAGAGTATTGCCATTGACATACAAAATGAAAGTAACTGCTATTAATGAGTTGAGAATAATGCCTAATACATCAATATCTAGAGATACCTTGGTTGGAAAACTTTTAGCATTTGAGCTTGAGGAATTTGGTCTTGTTGCTACAATTAAGATAGATTTAGCCTTCAAAGCATCATCATCTACAACATCATCATCATCATCAAAAAAATATGATTGGAAAGCACTTTATGCAAGAGATCTTGATGATATCAGAAGGGAAAATGAAGAACTGGAAGAACTTGAAGCACTATTTGCAAGGAAAATGCCTAAAGGTCCAGTTGGAAGTAAGTATGAAGGTAAAACACCATTTTAATGTTTCAATTGCAATAAAGTTGGTCATATGGCATCTAGATGTCCTGAAAGACATGCAAGATTGAGGGAGGAAGCAAAAAGAACATATAATCCTAACCCTGAATATCATAGATATAGATTTAAGAAGAATAGAGATAAATCTTGTTACTATGCTGATGAAGGAGTTATTGTTGATTCTGATGAAGAACTGATAGATAATGGATGGGATTTTGTTGCAATAAAAGAAGATCAACTAGCACCTACTATTCCACCAGTAGGGTAGGCCCTAACAGCTAAAATTCAAGAAAAGGATGAATGGATCATAGATTCTCAATGTTCACATCATATGACTAGTGATAAAAGTAAATTCTTATCTTTTTAGGAATATAGTGGAGGTCTAGTAAGATTTGGCAATGATAAATTTTGTTTGATCAAAGGAAAAGGCACTATATCTTTGGATGGTAAGCACAATACTGACAATGTTTATTATGTTGAAGTTTTGAAGCATAATCTTTTGAGTGTTGGTCAATTAGTTAAAAAAGGATTTCAGTTACAGTTCAAGAATGGTAAATGCAAAATCATGAACAAAACTAGATTGGTTAAGTAGTATCTTTCATTTGAACAACAATGATAAGACATGCTTGATTGCACATATTGATGAAATTTGGTTATGGCATAAGAGACTTTGTCATGTAAATTTTGATTGCATTGTAAAGATCAGTTCAACTAAGGCAGTAAGGGATTTACCTAAGATTGTGAAACCTCATAATCCGGTATGTAAAGAATGTCAAATGAGAAAGCAAGTTAGAATAACTTTTAAGAGTATTTCTAAGAAATCCAATTATGTTCTTGATTTAATCCATACTAACTTGTGTGGTCCGAAAAGAACAAGAAGTCTATAGGGAGATAGATACTTTATGCTAATTATTGATGATTATTCTAGAATGTGTTGGGTTACTTTTCTCAGGGAGAAATCAAAAGCTTTTGGAAAATTCAAACTATTCAAGGCAATGGTAGAGAATGAAACCGGTAAGAAAATCAAATGTTTGAGATCAGATCAAGGAGGTGAATTTATATCTAAGGAATTTAATACATTTTGTGAAGTGAATGGAATCAAAAGACAACTATCAATGCCCTGGACACCTCAATAGAATGGAATTGTGGAAAGGAAAAACATAACTATTCTAGAAGCAGCTAGATGCATGATATTGGAAGCAAATCTACCTCATGTGTATTGGAGAGAAGCAGTGAATACAACAGTTTACACTTTTAACAGAGTTCACATCAACGGTGAAACCGATAAGATCCCTTATGAACTATGCTTTGGAAATAATCCTACTCTTAAATACTTCAAATTTTTTTGAAGCAAATGCTATAGTAGGAGAGATGAGTATATTGGTAAATTTTAACCTAGAAGTGATGAAGGATTATTTCTTGGTTATTCATCTAAGAGAAAAGCATATAGATGTTTTAACAAAAGATTGCAAAAAATCATTGAGAGTGCAAATGTGAAGATAGATGAACAATTTAGAAGAAATTCAAGGTCTATAGATTCTTAACCGACAGTTGAGCTGATCATAAATGAACCTATACATAGTGCACCAGTATAGAGTGTGGATCTAGTCACACCAGCATCATCAGAGAATTCCACAATGACTGAAGAACAACAACATGTGAATAGACAACTGATTCAAACTGCCCAAAGGTATGCTAGATTAGTTGAGGAAGAGCAACCCAAATCCACAATCCCTTGCTTCTCTACACTTAGCCCAAATTCCTAAAACCAAATCTATCTTTTTAAAAAAAAATTCTTGTCTCCAAAAATGGAGAGTGGGTGATTTCCTATAAAATCTCCCATTCTTGCCTAAAAAAACCTCAGTGAGAGTTCTCACAGGTTTCTAAAACTAAAAAAGGAAAAGTCAAAAAAAAGATCAAAAGGGATCTCTCATCAAAAAGGAAAGTTAACAACTTAGATGATGCTTCTAATTTTTTTTCAATTTTCGCTCAACTTAGGAAACCCACTTTTTAGGGTGTCTAAATGGTCACATGGGAGTTGAAACATGCCTAAAATTACTCCTAACCCTTAGGTATACCTTATGGGCTTTAGGAAACACTCTTAAATTACCCCTAGGTGTCCATTAAACCCCTTTTAAACCCCTCTGAAGTTAATTTTCGGGTCAAACTTAAGTTGACCACCCCAAATATTCTCTTCCCAAGGCAATTATGGAATCACATTAAATTAATTGAAAAAGCTATGGTTAAACAACTCCCTCCAAGAAACAATTAAAAAAAAAAAACCAAAACATAAATCAACGCATGTGTCAAGTGACACAATAAAAATACTTTTACAAAATTATGCATGAAATCTTGTCTCTTGTTGGATTTACACAAATAAATAAATTCAATCTAACACACATGCAACATCCACTTTTCCAAATAAAATACTATACAAACGGGGTGTTGTCTCTCCAAATAGACAAACCTTGGTTTTACGTATGTACATAGGTCTAGGTTTGGTTCTCCATAATATTTCCATGGTCACATGGATAATTTTCCCTGCGCATGTCAATTACACATTAGTACTTCCAAATAACTTCATATAACATTTAAACACATGAATAAGAATACACGTCAAACACTCTGCATACCATATACATTTAAACAAAACAATACATCTTACATCCAAATAAATCTACATATGCAGTTATCATAATCCTCGTAATTTTAAATCCATACATAAAACATACATCCTATTTCTATCATCATAGTGAAGTCCTGCAAATCCAATAATGACATATATCACCTCAAAGTAATCCTATTATGGAATCATATACAGTTCTATATCATAATGCATATAAATGAAGCATCAACATACATCAATGTTATCCAAATCCTGGAATCTTATAAGTTCTAAATGCGTAATGCATAAAAATGTACACCTCAAGGTGAAATGATTCTGTAACTTGTTTCAATTACTTTTCTCACCAATCTATCTATCTAACATAGCCCATCCTATTGAATTATAGCATTTATTAGTAGGGTCAAACATGGTCAACTAAGTTAGTCAAAGCTTGGTTAGGGAGGGCCTTACAAAATAATACTAAAACTCATGCACTAAAGGGGGGAAATTAATTTTTGAATTTTGAAATCTAAGTTGAATAATGCAAAGTTCTAGAAAGAAATGATGCAATCTCCTAAGAGATTGAAAATGAAAATTATCCACAACAAATTGAATTTTAAAATTAGTGCCTAATGAATATAACCTCTTAATTTGAAAAGTGAAATTTGAAAGGAGGGAAAATTTAAATTTAAAAATAAGGGTTGTCAAAAACTAACCTCTTAATTTTGAAATTTTGGAATTAATTTTAAAATTAGGGTGTATGTAATTAACCACTTAATTTTAAAATTTAAATTGAAAATTGAAATGTTAAATTTAGATTTGATTTCGACCTTAGGGTGACCTAAAATCAATAAAATTTCACAAATATCTGGATTTGAACAATAAAATATAGTCAAAATAGGCTCCTGAAATTTTGAGAAAAAGTTCGGGACCAGGTAGCCCCCTCTTGATTTGACCAAATTTTTGCCAAATTTTCGGGGAAGCTAGATATTGTGATTTTAATGCGAATTCTAGAAGGATATGGAAATTGGAGTTGTCTAGATATGCGAAATCAAGCCTTGAAGGTCCAAATAGGACATACTTAGGATATGTAATGAGATGATTTGTTGAAGGAAGGACGCAGAAAAGGGCACGCTTAAGGTTAAGGGCCAACTTTTATGAGCTTTATATTTAATAAAATTGATTAAATGCTTAAATTAAAATTGAAAATTGCACAAGATTAATTTAAATTAAAAAATGAGGGTTTGTTGCATAAACCGCTTAATTTTAAAAATTTAAATTTTGATAATTTGAATGTTGTAAGGTGGGAATGTGAATTTTGAATTTGAAGAAATAACCCAAATCTGAAAATTAATTCAACATCAACACAATCCACAAGTTCAATTTTAAAATTAAAAACTAGGGTTTTTTTATTTAACCACTTAATTTTTGAAATTTTGTTGAAAATTGAACATTTAAATAAAAAATTGAATTGTAAAAATTAGAGTTCTTAGATCTGAAACAATTAATCCAATTTAGACAAATCACAAGATCAAATTTGAATCTAAAAATTAGGGTTTTTTTTTGTGAATTTAACCTTTAAATTTTTTAAAATCGCAAGAAAATTAAACTTGTAATTGAAAATTTGAATTGTAAAATGCATAACACTCAGATTTTAATATGAAAATCAAAAGTAAGGATAATTCACGTCATGTTCACCAAAATGTAAAGTGGAAAATTTTGAGCTTAGCAAATTCACCACATGGAATGGAGAAATTGCTAAGTCAATTTTCACTTGGAGGACATTACATTAAAAAGAGGGGAAAATCCACTAGATTCGATCACTAATTTGAGAAGGACTAAATACTAAGTAGCTTGGTTGAATGTGGAATGTGTTTGATGCTCTTTTGTAAGTTGACTAGTTGAATTAAGATTGAATGCAAGGAATGAAGCCAAATATGAGGAAACAATGAGTTGTAAAGTCAAGATTTTTTTGTGCACCTAAATCTGAGAAGTATGAGATGATTCAAAGCTACTCTGTGAAAACTGTAAAAAGTAGCAAGGATTGTGTGCAGGGACCAGGGTGCCCCCTCTTGGTCCTCCAAGATTTTTGATCGCTGAAAAGGGTTTTTCCATCTCTATGTCTAAAGTTTATCTCAAGAGTTACAACTGTGTACCTATTTTTTTACACACAAAAGAAAAGGGAAATGCGTTGGGAATAGGGGCTTGCCTTTAGGTCAAACCCTAGTTTTGGAATTAACTAGGTGGTTGAAATAATGAAGTTGAAATGACTAAAAGTAGAAATCCTCCTCTTTGAAGGGATGTTGAATTGACTAAACATGAAATGATTATAGCTCCTTGTGAAGTTTTTCTTGTCTCCACATGAAATTAGGACTTCATGAATTATAATGATGATCTCCTCTTCAATGCTTGAAATATTGACTCTATTATTGCTCCAAAGATTGAAGGAAGACTGAAAATGCTTAATTGCTCTTGAATGCTTGAATGCTTGATCTCTTTGATGCTTCAAGACCTCTTGTGGATGCATGATATCTTGTTAGGATTCCCACAAATACTGAGAGGGGAGGGGGGGTGAATCAGTATCTAACCGGTAATAAGATTTTCTTAACTTAAAACATGTAGAGCATATTAATATTGTGTACCAGTAAACAGAAAGTAATGCAATAAATAGAAATAAAAACAACCACATGAAAAACAAACCATAACACAATATTTTAACAAGGAAACCCGGTGTGGGAAAAACCTCGGTGGGATTTGTGACCCACAATATTCACTTATTGGCCAATAAGAGAATATTACTGCTACAAGAGGGACCTGCACATGCAGGAAGGCCAAGTGCCTAGAGCTCATTGCTCAATTACAAAATGGGAAGTCTCGCTGACTTACAAAATGGATTATATAAATCCAGTGTCTTGTACTGCTTCAAAATAGCATCTATAATGTCAGATCTAGTACCGGTTTCTGCTCTGCTTCTTACATAAACCCTTAACCTATAATTCGCATAATAGGTTAGCCTTATTTCGCCTAATTACATTCCTCTATCTATTACCAAACGTTCTACAATGATCTCTTATATATATGAGTCATTTTACAATGTTGCCAAGTTAGCTTAAAATGATTTTACAATAATAAACAAAATATATTACAACAAAAATCCTGTCAGCTTCTGTGGCGGTATGCTTGCTTTTACTGTTGGTGCCGATGGTCTGTGTGTCGGTGTAGATTCTAACTTTGTTGGTGCTGATGGATTGCCTTGCTGATGACATAGTATTGTAAGGTTTCCATCAATGACAAAACCTTTAATCATCTACAATGTCTCATTGGAGTGTACATTTTCCAACAATCTCTCCCTTTGGCATTGATAGCAACACTCATGAGAAAATTCAAAAAAGTGTAGTCCAAAGATATGTTACCAAAAAAGTGTGAACCCCCCTGAGCAGATGAGTCTTTAGCTGATTATTTTCTCATACCACTACTCCCCCTTTGGCATCAATGACAAAGGTTGTCAAAGTGTCAATAGAGTATGGTTTCTTGTCTCAAACTTGTAACCAGGTGGTTACAATTTGAAAAAGATCCGCCAAAACCAAATTTAGGCTTTCAAGAAACTTTTTACTGTCCTTTATTGTTGCCTTTGTTCTTTGAACTGTACCGGTGAGGTGTTGCATTTTCTCTGCCAGTGTTTTCTGTACTTGAACTAATGCATCAGATATTTCTTTCCTTAAACATGTGAGGTAGTCCAACTTTGGACTTAATCTCCATTTCAGATCCTTAGCCTTACTTTTTAATTTCTCTTTTTCTCTTTCTAGATTTAGTAACTCTTCCTCAAAACCTGTTATCTTTTGCTCAAAAATTGATAATGAATCAGATGAATTAATAAAATTGTCACCTAGCTTATTAGTTTCCTCCTATATCTTAATCATTTTCTTGTCTATATCAACTATCAAAAAGTTTGTCTTACAAATGTCTCTGTACAAAGTTTTGAACTCCTTAAGTTTGCTACACAGTTCCGGTACAAGTGTGTCAAAATGCCTTGTACACTTCTTTATTTGTTCCTCAAGGAATTTTTGTTTTTGTTTTTCTAACCTCTCTTTGAATGCTTCTTCCTTTATTTGCTCAACTGTCACTGAGTTGTCAATAATATATTTAGACAAAGTGTTGAGTTGACTCAAATAATCCTTATTATCTACATTGCATTTTGGAGATATCATCTTCAAAATTAGAATTGTGTCATCTATAGCTTTATATGCCTATGAACTACAATCTGTTATTTTCTTTATAGAATCTAAAAGAACTTCAGTTACATTTGTTGATTTAAATCCTATAGTTGAAGGGTCAACATTCTAAATTCCGCCAGTGAGAGTAATATCCTTGCTTGTAGTGACCTCTAGTAGGTTAGTCTATGTTTCCATTTCTTTAAGAAAAGGTTTTTGTTGTTCTCCTATTGTTGGTGGCACTATTTCCACATGAACCTGTTGCTCTATGTTACCATCTGTTTGTTTTCCTTGTGTGTTATCTATTTCATTATTTACCAGTGGCTCACTAGCCATATCTGTCTTACTGGTTGTGTCCTTGTCCATCATAATGTTGACTTTCTAAGTATCAACATCAATTGTGTATAGTACCTTAGAATTAGGATTTGTATCCTCTTGTGATACATCCATACTCTCATTAGCCGGTTGATTTTCAGTTGTTGTTATCGGTGGAGTAACCAGAGGCGGTGGGGATAAGTTATCTCTTATTTTGATGATTGGAGGTCCACCAACCTTTCCTTTTCCCTTATCCTTGTCTTTCTGATATACCTTGATTGGTTTAGGGTTTCTATACTCTTCTTGTTTTTCCTTCTCAACAAGGAATATATCCCATGCATTTTCAGTTTCTTCTGCAACGTCATTTACTCTTCCAACCATTAGTGCAATATTCCTGTGTGTAGTAGAGAATACTAACCGGTTAGCCTCTGTAATTAGATCATCTATTTCTTTCAGAGAGTTAACTGGGTAGACAACAAGTAGTTTCTCAATCTTTATTTTCTTGTCAAGCTCTATAACAGCTTGCCTTCTAGCTTCAAGTCTCTTAAATAGTTCTACTGGTACTTCATCTATAATTTGCACCAAAAATTTCTTGTAGATATCCAAGTGTAGAATTACACTATTTTCAACTTTCTCCTTTTCATAAACTGATAATGTATCATATAGTTTGTTAATTTTCATAAGTTGTCCTTCCTCTATTATTTCATCCAAAAGTTTGTCAATTGGAACAATATTTTGTTGAGTCCTTTTCTTTGGTGTCAACTTTTTCTTCTTAGGAGTAGACTTCTTGACCGAGGGCCTCACTGCCTATTGTTTTTGCTTGGTTCTTCTAGGTGAAGGTTCCTTTTTCCTTACAACTCTTTTAAATGCTACAGGCATATCACTCTCTGAAGAAATAGCTACCGGTGAAAGGTGAGTTTCAGGCTGCGGTGCTTCTAACTCATCTTCAGTGATGTTGGTTTGTTTCAGTACATCTTCTTTTATAGCCTTAGCCTACCTTGAACCTCTCCTCACTATTGCTTCTACTTTCTTCACTCTCTTCTTGGATTGAATTTGTTTTTCAATTGTTTCAGCACTACTAAATACCTCTTCCTTAGGTTCATTGGGTGCTTCCAGAAGGGCTTTAGCATATGTTTCCATTAGGTGATCATCTGTCTCATAACCCATTTCAGTAACCCAAATTGTTCTTGGGGTAACTGCTTCCATCCACATCTCATCCTTCTTGATGACAAAACATATCTTATCCTTGTATTTATTTACAATTTCCTGTGACAGTCTGACTCTGTTTTTCATATGGGCCTTCAATGCTAGAAAATACTCATTGATATTCTTCTCTTTGTGTTCACCCATATTGTTCAATAAGTCAGATAACTATTTCCCTACCAGTATGTCAAATCCAAGGTTCTTATTACCTATACCGGGCACCTGTTTTGTTATATGTAGTATTAAACATACAAGTAAATTACCAAATCTGAATGTGCCTTTCTTATCCTTCTTGATCTTTACCAGATTGTCAATAATTTCATCCTTTAACCATTCACATACATCAATTTTCACATTATCTTTAACCATATCATGAGCACTTTTTATGCATAAGCTAGAAACTGAGTTAAGTTTGTTTGCATGAGTTGTTTTGTAACCTAGAATCATGCTAATGAATCTCACATTTGTGTCAGTTACATCATTCACCCTTAGAGACCTTTTGTCAGATGTTGCACCTATTAGGTTCATTACTAGGTCATTTGAGACCTTTTTTGTCTTGTCTAGTCTGTTACCAATGGAAGGTAACCCTGTTACAACTTTCACAGCTTCCTTGGTAATTTTATGAACCAAATCTAGCCAAAAGAATGCGTCATGTACCCTGCTCAATACTATCCTAATAACTACCTTAGGGAAATCCAGAATGCTGAGGATTTCAGTGAATCCTAGGGTTTCAATAATTTTGTGTTCAGGTTTCACATTACCAGAATCATCACATATGATAGTCTTGTACATGTTCTTGATTTCCTCATCACCTAACTCTTCTATGTGGCAATGGATGTACATTCTAGGATCTTCTGCAAAAACAATTCCTTTGGGGATTTGGGAAAATGCACCAACATTATCATCCTTTTTAGCTATCTTGAGAACTAGCTGAAATATGGGCCTAGGGCATTTGATTACCTCGACTACAGTAGGGTTTACTATGAATTTAGGTATAGAAGAGGATGCCATGATTATAAATACCTTTTTCTATCTTTGGAAAGATTGATTGCTGAAATGCTTTGCCTCTTTGCTCGAAATGCCTTAGCTCTGGAAATTTTGCACTCTTCGAATGTTTGAATGCTCGGTGAAGTGAAATGGAGCCAAAAACACTAATTTATAATGTCAATCTACCAACTACCACATTTAATGCTTGTCAGTTAAGTAATCACTTAACATATCTACTGGTATAGAAGTAATTTCAACTTCTTACCATCAACCAAGGGAATAATAGCATATTTTTCATTTGATTGCTAAACCCTCAAAAGAATTTTCTTCAATTAGATGAAGAGACTCCTGCCGGTGGAGTGCTACTCTGCTTTGCCGGTGGAGTGTTGCTTGGTTCTACCGGTGGAGGAGTATTCCCAACACCATTTAGGTCTGACTTTCTAATCCATTGTTTTGAGAATTCTTGCTTAACTTCTTCAACTTTTTCTTTTCCTTTCAAACTAGAACCTTTGTTGTCTGTCGATGGTGCCTTACTTCTGTAGAATTTTGTAATATGTCCAATCTTGTTAAAATCATAACAAGTCACATTATTTTTTTGAATAGTCTTCCCATAACCTATGTTGGTTTGTGTTCTACATTGATTAGATAAGTGTCCAAATCTTCCACAAACATAACATCTTACATTCATTTCAAAATTTTTAGAGTTATGACCAATTTTGTTGCATTTTGAACATTGATCGGTGGGTGCATTGGTATTCTGATTTGCTCTAGATCTACATTGATTTTGTCTATGACCATACTTGTTATAGTTAAAGTATTTGCCATTGAATTTATAAGCAGTAGGTTGTCTTACCGATTTGCCATGATCCTGTGTGTTTGCAGTACCGAAGCTTTCTCCAACTTCAAAGCCAATTCCACAAGTGTCACCTTTAGGTTTTTGATTCTTCAGCAAGTTACCAAGTTCTTCTGAGCTTTTCTTGAATTTCTCTTTATGTAGATTTGTAGTATCTAGTTCTCTTTCTAAGACTTCTTTTTGCCTAATCAGATCATTTGAGTCATTCTATGTGTGCATCAGATCTATCTTCAACATATCATTTTCATTACTAAGTCTTGCATTTTCATTTGTAGCATCATTTAGTCTTCTAGTCAAGTCTTCTTCATTCTTCTTTCTATCTTCAATTTCTTTACAAAATCTCATAGTCATATCCTACATCTCATTCTTTGTTGTCATGTTTTCTTGTTTCAACTTATTCATCAGATCACTAAGAGTTTCTTTTTCATCATTCTCATTTTGCATCTTTTCACAAAGTTCTCTTCTCTTGTTTCTTTAAATAGTAAGATTTTCTTGAAGTGCTTAAATAATATCCTGAGCTGCTTTTAGGTCATCTTCAAGTTTGATATTTTTCAATTTTTCTCCATCATAGTCTGAGAGAGCTGCTTCAAGTTGCTTCATCAAGTTTTCCATCTCTACCGGTGTCAAGATCTTCCTCAAGCTGTTAGTCTTCTAAAAATAGAGGACCAAGCTCTGATACCAATTGTTAGGATTCCCACAGATACTGAGAGGGGGGCTGAATCAGTATCTAACCAGTAATAAGATTTTCTTAACTTAAAACTGTCATGCTCTGTGTGGTGTACTTGTACCTGCAAACATAATGCACTCAATAAATCATTACAAGCAATGGTTAGTAAATTGAAACAATGAAAGACAAAACCATAGCTAATCGACTTATTGCCTCCTAGTAAATGCGAGTATGAAAAATGCTCTCAAATTTTGCTATGCAAATTCCAGTGACTTGACTACACTTAGATGGAGGATTTGAATGCTGAAAATGCATGATCTAGCAAGAATAGCATGATTAAGCTATATGAGTTCATGATTGATCTAGAAAATGAACTAGAATGAAGATGCAATTAAGCTAAAATGAGCATGATAACATTGCTAAAACTGATAAACTAGAAGCTAGATGCCTATAATAACAGTGCTTAAGCTACGAATGAGATGGGATCCATATTGCTCAAAATGAGGTCTATTTATAGGATTTTCCAAGGCTAGGGGTGAGTTGGCATGAATCAACGGTTGAGATTGATCTAAAGATATCAATGGTTAAATTGGAGGAGGTTGGCAAAGGGAGTTGGATTAAAGGGAACACTTAGTGACAAGTGTCACAAAGGTTCTAGAAGATGTTAGGATGAAAGGGGACATGGGGGTAGGTAGAATGGGTTAGGTTTAGGAATGGTTAGGTTTAGGAGTGGTAGAAGTTAGGAGAATTTGAATTAAAAAAATTCAAATAATATTAAAAAGGCTAATTAATCTCAACAACTCATGGATTTGATTTGTTTTAATTAATTAGGGGATTTAGAAGAAATGATTTTGGATGAGGGAATTAATTAATTAAAGAGGTGAAATGAACCTATTTAATAAATCCTTAGATTTATTAATAAGTAGATGAATGAGAGATTTAATCAAATTGCGTAGTGAATTCAATTAAATTGGTAAGGAGATATTAATTAAATAATTGCTTATTTCATTAATTATCTTCAGACCATTTTTAGGTGTATACATTTTTCCCCTCTTTGAAGCGAGGTGTGATGACATGTTGATTCAAAGAATAATCTCATTTTGATGATGATATTGATTTGATAAGATTCCTCAGCTCTTGATTACTAAATTCTGGTATGATGATGCCCCCTCGGGAGATCAATTGAGATAATTGATCTTTGGATTTTTTGAAAGATTGATATCCCAATAGATTTGATTTGATTTCTACAATTGTGTTTGATGAAAATGCGAGTTCTTCGATTAGCTTGATTGCTTAGATTGGTAAGATTGAAAAATCTTGATTGATTAGATTCAGTCTGGTTTCAGGAAGGATTCATCCTATATAAGACAACAATGATCAAAGCGTCTGGTTTCAGGAAGGATTCATCCTGTATAAGACATGATCAAAATGTCTGGTTTCAGGAAGGATACATCCTTTATAAGACATGAATTAGAATCAGATCGTCTGGTTTCAGGAAGGATACATCCTATATAAGTCGTGATAGAATCAATTAGGTTTGATTGATTGATTTGATTTGATAAGGTTGATAGATAAGGAACTAACAGTTTGTTGATAGCAAGTTGCTGAAATATTTGGATATGTTGATTGTTGATTCTGTTGAGAGAGATAGCATAAGATTTGAGTTGGGTCGATAATATCTGAGAGAAATATGAGTCATTATTCTGATTGCGTATACACTTGTGATGATACTTTGATGATTCTTGCAATAGATTTAACCTTGGATAAAAGGAGCTTGTAAGATCCCATGTAAGAATGAAATGCAAGCTAAAATGAAAATGAAAATGTAACAGAATGCAAACTATGACCGGACCAGTCACTGGATTATTTTGTGTTTTTTTATTCATCATTGAGCTTTTGAAATGTGGGAAGTGAGTGCAAACATCGATGGTATAATTAAACCATGATGACCTGAGCACTTCTTTCCTGGATTTTGATATAGCAAGTTAACACAAGCATCTAGGTATAATTGAATCTGAGATGACCTGAGTGTTGTTTGCGTAAAGCAGGCAGTATTAATCATTTCAATACGGGTTTCAAGAACATAGGTGTGCTCTCGAAATGGATAAGACTTTAGGATGAAAGGTGAAAGGGAATATGATGAGGATGATGAGAGGACATGCGGGTTTCAAGAACATAGGTGTGCTCTCGAAATGGATAAGACTTTAGGATGAAAGGTGAAAGGGAATATGATGAGGATGATGAAGGAAATAATAAGAAGAAAAATGGAGGAGAATAATGCTACAGTAGTATGAGAAACCTAGATTTGATATTGCTCTAGGTAACCCACACCACTTATTATAGGAACCAGGATGCCATGAGAAACCCAAGGCGCAGACTGACTCATAGTCAAGTGGAAATTCCTTACAAACAGCTATGCAAGTGTTGAGAAATAATGATACAAAGTTGTGGGTATGTGCAAGGAAACCCTCAAACACAATGATATCCCTTGTACATGACAAGGTAAGTGTTGATGAAAAATAGTACCAGGTTGCCAGTTCATACAAGAGAGATCCAAAATATGTCATGCCATGAAAATATGCCCCAATATGCACCTATCATAGACATACCAAGATATGGAAGATCCAAGAAGTCGTTTATTGATGCAGTCATAGGACACAAGATATAAGTCAAAAAATGAAAATCCAAGAAATCAAACAACTCACCCATACATGACCAACTGATACCTCTTGCGAAGAGTAGTATTAGGATGGAAGATTAAACTGTCAGGCAAGGGAATGATTCATCCCAAGGGAAAACAATGGGGTGACTGCGATCGACTAGGGAATTGATCAAATGATCATGAGGACCAACCTACAAACGTAGGACTAACATCCAGACTTGACAAAGCTCACATACATGCACAAGCTCAGTATATAGGGTACACAAGCTTAGCTTTATGGGATAAAGTTTAGTTTAGTGGGGAAATCCTTATTCATGATTTTGGCATAGACTCATCATCATAGGAGTGATTATTTTGTGAGGAGTGTGATTGGAAGATTAGATATCGATGATTATGGATATGAAATGGGCTAGCAGTGAGGAAGTTTGACTTGATAGACAATGGATCCAAATTATTAACCTTGGTTCCTGCATGCAAGTTTTCACCAAGGTACTTGCCCATAGCACCACGAAGTGGTTTTCACTATTGGACAAATTGATTTTTCTTTACTTTTTCCTTTTTCTTTTTCTTTTTTTTTTGATTTTTAAGACAATTGGTGACCTTTTGAGGACTAGGCATAGAATTTATTTAGATGCATGATGTTCATCGGCTCATCTGAGGGATTTCCTTTAGGAGTAGCCAACTGATATGCCCCTAATCCATACTTTGTTGTGATCACATATGGTCCAATCCAATTAGGCTCAAACTTTCCTTTCTTCTCTTTTTCTTGGAGGTTTTTGGGATTTTCCATGAGGAAAAGATCACCAAATTCAAATTCCTAGGTTTTGACTTTCTTGTGGTAAATCAAGCATAGGCAATTTTGATATACTCAGAGATGATTTAAGGCCTTGAGGCGCCTTTCATCCAGCAGTTCTAGCTCTTGTAGTTTGGAAACTTTATACTCCTCATTTGGGAGGATATTCTACAGGGACACCCTTAGGGAGGGGATCTCAATCTCAAGAGGGAGGATTGCTCCAGAGCCAAAGACAAGGGAATATGGGGTGGTGCTTGTGGGTGTGCGGATGGAAGTGCGGTAAGCCCACATAGAATGATGTATTTGGAGGTGCCAATCATGACCAACTTCATTGACTGTCTTTTTGAATTAAGGTTTTATTAGAAGCCTCATCTTGATAGTTACCTTGTGGGTAATAGGGAGTGGAGAAGCGGGATTGGATATCAAACTTCTGACAGAGCTCTTTAACATCCTATTTTTTGAAGGGTCTACCATTATCTATAATGATGACCTTGGGGATTCCATATCACAGATTAAGTAGTTCAAAATAAATTTAGAGATTTTTTTACTAGTGGTAAAGGTAAGAGGGATGGCCTCTACCCACTTAGTGAAGTATTATGTGGTGGTAATGATAAATTTATGACCATTAGAGGATGCGGGGTGGGTTTTCCCAATGAGATCAAGCCCCATTGTGAGAAGGGCCATGGTGTAATGAAAGGCTACAGATCTTATGATGGAGTGTGAATTTTGTTGCCATGTTTCTAGCAGGGGATACATTTCTTCACATAATTGTATGCATCTACTCCCATTATAGGCCAATAGTATCCCATTCAAAATATTTTCTTAGCCAAAGTGAGACCACTTGATGTTCCCCATAGATACCTTTGTGCACTTCACGTAGTGCCCATTCAGTGTCTTGTTTGTCTAAACACATTAGGAGGTAACCATCAAAATGCCTTTTGAATAGGTGGTCTCCAAGGATAGTATAGTGGGCACATCAATGGATAAAGGTTTGTTGTTGAGTTTTGGTAAGGTGTGGGGGAAAGGTGTTGTCTCTTAGATAAGTGAAAGTCTCTTAATACTAAGGGATTGAGAATCAACAAGTACACACACTATTTTAGACTCTACAAGGTCATATGCCAGTATGAAGAGTTTCTTGACCAAAAAATCACACTTGTGACTATGTGTCGACATCTGAAGAAGAGAACCAATAGTGGCCATTGCATCTGCAACTCTGTTGTTTGTACATAGAATCTGATCAAACTTGATTAATGTAAAATGCTACTTGAGGTATTCAACCATACTACGGTAAGGAAGAAGCTTGTCATCTTTTGTTTGGTACTCATCATTGACTTATTTAATGACAAGTTAGAAATCACCATAGACATGTAATTCCAATATCTTTCATTGGATAGCTAGGCGTAGTCCAATAATTAGTGCTTCATATTCTGCAATGTTATTGGTGCATGCAAAGGCTATCTTGTATGATTTAGGGATGCAATCTCCTTGAGGTGTGATCAACAGTATTCCTACCCCCGATCCATTTTGGGTACAAGAACCATCAAAGTATAACTACCATATGGAGGATGTGGTCATGGTCATTATAAACTCATCTAGAAATTCTGTGAGGATAGGATGGTCACCTGGAAGTGGAGCATCGACCAATTGATCTACTATTACTTGTCCTTTGATTGATTTTCTATCCACATATTAAATGTCAAATTCACTTAACAAAATGACCTATTTAGGAGTTCTACCAGTAAGAGCAACCTTTGATAAGAGGTATTTGAGGAGGTTGATCTTAACAATCAATTTTGTTTTTTGCTAAACATGTAGTGCTAAAGATTTTGTGTACTAAAGACAAGTGCTAAGCATGCTCTCTAAATAGGGGTATAATTGAGCTCATACCCTATCAATGTGTGACTGAGGTAGTATATAGCATGTTCTTTTCCCTAATCATCTATTTGTGCCAATAATGCCCCCAATGCCACGAGAGTAGCAAATATGTACAAAAGAAGTGGCTTTCATGGAATAGGAGGCATAAGAATCAGAGGCGATGCAAGATATTCTTTGAGTTTATCAAAAGCCTTTTGACATAGGCATTTCCATTTGAATCTGGTATCCTTGTGTAATAGGTGAGCAAATGGGTTGCATTTGTCGGCAAGCTATGAGATGAAGCATTTGATAGATTGGAGTTTTTTTAAAAGGTTGTGTAGCTATTTAAGGGTCTTTAGGGGAGGCATTTCCTTGATATATTTCACCTTTTTTGGATCAATCTCGATGCCTCTATGGGAAACAATGAATCCTACCGGTTTTCTTGATGTGACAAGACACATTTCTTAGGATTGAGCCATAGTTTGTATTTTTCCAACCTTTCAAAAAATTTCCTTAAGATAGGGATGTGCTCATGTCTTGTCTTGGATTTTCCTAGAAGATCATCCATATAATCCTCCATGATTTTGTGCAAGAGGTTATGGAAAATTCTTGTCATTGTATGTTGATATGTAGCTCCACCATTCTTGAGACCAAAAGACATGACTCATCAATAGAAGGTGCCCCATGGTGTTGTGAATATTGTTTTGTGTTGATCTTCTTCTACGATTTTGATCTAATTGTAGCTAGAAAATCCATCCATAAGTGATAGAATTTCATGTCCCACTATGAGGTCTAAAATAATGTCTATGTTGGGGAGTGGGAAATCATCCTTAGGGAAGGATTTTTTCAAATCTCAAAGATCAGTACAAATGCAGATTCTCCTAGTAGCTTTTCCAATAGGTACAATGTTGGATTTCCACTCAAGATAGTCTATTGGTTTTATGAATCCATCTAATAACTTTTGTGGTTCTGCTTTGATGAGGAGTGCAATGTGTGTATGCATTTTGCATAACTGCTTCTTTATTGGTTTTGTATTTAGACAGACAACAAGATTATGAACTACCAAGTCAGGATCTAGGCCTGGCATGTTAGCATATGACGAAGAAAAATTGATCTTCATTTGTGTAAGAAAATTGATAAAATTCAGTCTCTCTTGATCTTTCTAGGACTTGGCAATGAATACATTCTTTTGAGTGTCTTTAGTACCCACTTTAATAGTGTATGTTTCCTCTATTAGGAAAGTTTACCTATCCTATTAAGGAGGAACAATGGTAGGGAGGTCAAGTCCCTCATCCTCAAGTGCCTGATCCAAGTTTTCACTTTCGGATATGAACTTTGTTTTTAACTTTTTCTTCATCCAAAGGTGCCTCAGGGAGGTTTTCACCTAGGGAATTATGATTTTTCTTGTTATTATCTTTTTTACAACTAAGGGCATTGACCTGACTACCAAAGTATCCTTTTTCATGTAATTGAATGCCATGAACTCTATTGCAGTCTTCAAAATTGCATATAGTTAGGAGAGTCATGAGAGCATTATCATCGGCATAGATGTCTAAAGTCGATCTGTCTCATTGGTCCCAATCTATGAGCTTGGGGTGAACAAGCTATAGTTTATGTGGAGTGGGGGGATTATGGGGGTGATGGTGTTGAGGTGGGTATCAAATAAAACATCATCTTTGTATGCAAAATGCATTTCATGGAACTCCTCTTCATTAGAGTCTTTGACATCCAAGGAAGGGCATAAAGGGGCACCAATGATAGTGATATTAGGCATTGGAGTTTAACCCAAGCCCTTTATGTATTTGTATGAGATGGGATTTATTGGTGCTTTGATTCCTTTCTCTTCTCACCCTAGGTTGTGTCCTTTATAACCCATCTTCTCCAATATGGCTGATGCTTTTGGATGCATGTTCTTGGGTATGTTTGTTGGTTCTTCATCCTCTTCACGATATATCCAAGAGGAAAAATTTGTCTCTAAATTTTCTTCATCAAGTGGGCCCCACTACTTGAAGGTGGTGTCTTTACATTGTATAAGAAGTTTCTGATTTTTTTTTATTTCTTTGGGTCCACCAAACAACTTAGGTGACAAGGGGAGATTACCTATTAATAAAACATCTCCTAGTTTGTATTTTCCACAACCATTGTATAGGATCTTGACGTTGGGATTTTCTTGGGATGATGTGGAGGCAACGTTTGATGCATCAGATGGAGGAGTGGGGGTAGTTTTGTTTAATGGGCAATGATATGGATGCTTCCCTTCTAGGATCTTGTAGTACTGCAAGGGTTGGGGGTCACCTTTGATAGTGATCTCTCTACCATTAAAAGGGAATTTAATGCATTGGTGGTAGGTGGAAGGAACATCTTGAAGAGAATGAATCCATGGGCAGCCAAGGAGGATATTATAGTGGAGATGAAGATCCAAAACTTGGCAAGAGGTCCCAATTATAATAGAGCCCACTTGAAGAGGCAAAGTGATTGTTCCTTTAGAAACCCTTTTTGCATCATCATAAGCTTTTATTGTGATTCTTCTTGATGTATCTTTCAGGTCCTAAGAAATCCCCAATTGCTTTATTAATCTATATGTACAAAGATTGAGTCCAGATCCACCGTCTATCAAGATCCACTTAATCTTGTGTTTTTGGATAAGGGCTTCAATATGAAGTGGTTTTTTATGGTCTTCATCTATAGGAGCATCATTAGAGGTGAACACAAGGTGTTGGTGGGTAGCAAGGTTTCTAATGAGATCTTGGAACTGGGTAGCATTGATGTTGTCAGGGACACATGACTCAGGGAGGGCTTGCTCCAAAATCTCCTTGTGGATAGGGGAAGTCTTGAGAATCTCTAGGATGGAGATCTATGCAGAGGTCTTCCCAAGATGGTCAAGGAGGTCACATGTACAAGTTGAAGACATGGGGGAGGTTTTGGTGGGGGATTGACTCCTTGAACAATTACTCTCATGTGACGAGTAGTTACATTGCAGTCATTCTGAGAAGGGGACGGTGTCGCACCTTGAATGACTATCTTAGTGGGATTAGGTCGACTTGGTAGTTGGGGTGGGGGAGAACCACCTTGGATAGTAATTCTAGGTCTATTTTGGGGTGGGGGAGGTTTAGCTCCTTGGATAGTTATGACATTGACATGGGTATCTGCAGGCTCAATGCGACCTACTAAAGAGTCACAAATTGTTACATGGTTGGTATAATCATAGTTTGCCACATTAGATGATGATCCCTTGCCTTTTTCATGTTTTGGGAACAATTCTTGGTACATCTTTAGTTTGTCATTGTTGTTAATAGGTTTTATTGTTGCTACCTCAATATCACCCTTATCAATAAGATCTTGTATGAATATTTGTAGCTTCATACACTTTCGTGTATCATGCCCATTAATACGATGATATTCACAATACTCATTCTAATTGTACCACCTAGGTTTGAGTTTATTAGGATCAAATAGGTGAGTCATCAAGAAGACTACTGCACCTTCTTGGACAAGATTTTGGAACCCTTTTTGCATCATCATAAGCTTTTATTGTGATTCTTCTTGATGTATCTTTCAGGTCCTAAGAAATCCCCAATTGCTTTATTAATCTATATGTACAAAGATTGAGTCCAGATCCACCATCTATCAAGATCCACTTAATCTTGTGTTTTTGGATAAGGGCTTCAATATGAAGTGGTTTTTTATGGTCTTCATCTATAGGAGCATCATTAGAGGTGAACACAAGGTGTTGTTGGGTAGCAAGGTTTCTAATGAGATCTTGGAACTGGGTAGCATTGATGTTGTCAGGGACACATGACTTAGGGAGGGCTTGCTCCAAAATCTCCTTGTGGATAGGGGAAGTCTTAAGAATCTCTAGGATGGAGATCTATGCAGAGGTCTTCCCAAGATGGTCAAGGAGGTCACATGTACAAGTTGAAGACATGGGGGAGGTTTTGGTGGGGGATTGACTCCTTGAACAATTACTCTCATGTGACGAGTAGTTACATTGCAGTCATTCTGAGAAGGGGATGGTGTCACACCTTGAATGACTATCTTAGTGGGATTAGGTCGACTTGGTAGTTGGGGTGGGGGAGAACCACCTTGGATAGTAATTCTAGGTCTATTTTGGGGTGGGGGAGGTTTAGCTCCTTGGATAGTTATGACATTGACATGGGTATCTGCAGGCTCAATGCGACCTACTAAAGAGTCACAAATTGTTACATGGTTGGTATAATCATAGTTTGCCACATTAGATGATGATCCCTTGCCTTTTTCATGTTTTGGGAACAATTCTTGGTACATCTTTAGTTTGTCATTGTTGTTAATAGGTTTTATTGTTGCTACCTCAATATCACCCTTATCAATAAGATCTTGTATGAATATTTTTAGCTTCATACACTTTCGTGTATCATGCCCATTAATACGATGATATTCACAATACTCATTCTAATTGTACCACCTAGGTTTGAGTTTATTAGGATCAAATAGGTGAGTCATCAAGAAGACTACTGCACCTGCTTGGACAAGATTTTGGAACACAACCTCAAGGGGCTCAGCAAGAGGAGTAAAGTCTCTCGGAATCCTATTGTTAGATTGGGGTGGTTGCCCTTGAATTGAGACATTATTAAAAGATTTTTGGGATTGATTTTGATTGTTTTGATTGTTGAATTGGTGATTGATGGTAGTGGGTTTTGGAGGAGAGGCCACAGTCTGGACCCATTTTGCTTCACTCACACCATCATTGACTATGTTCTTGTTTTTGGACCAAAATTTTGGTTTGTTATTGTGATATGAGGAGAAATTTTGACTTTATTTTTGATAATGTTTTAGGGTACCTTCCTCTAACAAGACATGTTCAAGGGCTAAACCCTTGTCAGTCAACTTCTGGAAAAAAATTATACATTGAGATGTCAACGGTCTAGATAGTTCAGGTACTAGATTTTTTCTGAAATAACTCAATTTGATGTTGTTTTGGCATATCCCACTAGAATTTCCTAATAATGTGTCACCACCTTTGCAAGAAGTTAGCAAAAGTTTCTCTAGGCCTCTATTTCATGTTACAAAGGTCCATCATAGAAACATTGTTAACAATGTTATAAGCATAGTGGACCACAAACGTTTTTGCTAAGTTTGGGAAGGAGGTGATAGAACCTCAAGGCAAGGATGAGAACCATGAAAGAGCGTCTCCCGTGAGACTCTTAGGAAAGAGCCTAAGAAGATACAAGTCACTATAAGAGACTTCTTGGCATAAGATATTAAACTCACTGACATGGTTTCGAGGGTCCCCTTTGCCCTCGTACTTTGTGAATTTAGGCATTTTAAACCCTGATGGGTATGGTGCAACTGATATGGATGGGTCATAAAGATAGGGACAAAATTCCTGAAATGAGTAAGGTTTCCTCTTGTTATTCCCTTCCTTCATTTTTTGATGATGTTTGTCATGTCCTAGATTTCCTTGATGATATCTTGTTGTGGATTTTGAACATGATGGATTGTGCTCGCATCTAGTATTGGATGGGTTATGGAAGATGTTCTACCACCACTAATATATTGATATGATAAAGAATAGCGGACATGAGATGTGATGACTGATGTCACGAGGACTTAAGTGATAATCAGTTTTGACCCATTAATTGTTGTGATGGGGGGAAGTGAGGCCTGGATAAAATTAGCGACATTGTTGAGAGAAATGGAGGATTGTGAAATGGAGAAATATGGTTGGGTAGAAGAAGAGGGCATAGAAGCATGTTGGAGAATTTATGTTATCGGATTGGATATTGACATGGAAGCCAAGAAGGAAGAAGGTGGGATGGAGACTATGAGCACGGATGCCACGAGTGCTATTGATTGGGTTTGAATGGTAGATGGGGGTGCAATTGATTGGGGTTGAAGGATAGGTGTGACGATGTGGGTAGGAGCAAGACCTCCTTGTGTTTGTTGATCAAGAATGGATTTAACAAGATTGGGGGGAAGTCGAGTTCTATTTTCAATAAGAGTCTTTATAAGACCACTAGGATTCTATCGGATGTATTTCTCCATCATTTCTTGATTGTACTTTCAAAATGTTTGTACTTTTGGGGAGAGTTCATCTTGGTCAACCATGTCAGGGCCCCCTTCTTCTTATTGATCTTGGATGTCAGGCTACGCATTTTGGGCAGATCCTTATGTAGAGTCTTGATATAGGGCATTAATGTTCAGCATGTCATATTGTTGTTTGGCCATCTTTTTCTTTCAGGATTGAGTTGTGACCATACAAGAATAACCTTAGAAATATTGATTGGAAGAAAAATATTTGATGAAAGGACTTAGAAAACATCTTGGATTTTGGATTTGGTTTGGATTTGATGAAATTGGATTGATTGATTAATGGGGTCCTTAGATTAGGACACAAGTTTGATTAGGATTTCACCTTAGTCCTTGGATGAGGATTTTAGGTGGGGGATGTTGATGAAACCACAAGCAAGGTAACAACCAAGTTGGGTAATATTTGGCCCTTAGGATAATGATCGAAGCCTTTCTTCTACTAAGGATTGACTAATGATCCCAAGAAAAATAAAGACATAAGATAAGAGTCTTGATCGACCCAAAGGAGGTGGCAAAGATACTTGGGGAGAATTCTTTCCCAAGCATAAAGACTGGATGATTGATTGATTAAGGATGAGGTCTAAATAAAACTTCACAAGGCATAAAACCTTAGTGTGAGGTTAATTTGACGAATGATTGAGAATTGATTTGATTGAGGATTGATTGATTAAAGATGATTGATTGAAGATTGGTTGATGTGCTAAGTCCTTAGAAAATGTTGATGATGAAAGATCAAAGAGAAGTGATAGTGATGATTAGAATAAACTTGATAACTAGACTATTCTTGGTATAAACATGACTCAATAAGTGATTGGTTTGAATGGTAAGTTTTATGAGGGTATGCAAACACCCTGATTCTGGTGATTGTTGGTGTTGAAAGATAAGCTAGATCCTTAGTGTAAATCTCATACTCTTAGTTCATGACTAGCATCAAACTCATTTCTATGACCATGTATGTAATCATGATATTGGTGTAGAAAGGTCCTATGTTTAAGCAAGAGTTTGCGATTTGTATACCAAAAATTTCGGTGTCTAATGAGTTGTGCTTGTGTGAGCTTCTTTTTCTTGATTGGGTGGTGGATTGACTTCTTAGGATGTTTTTACAACTTCATCTTATTAAATATAAAGTGAGCGGAGTTTTGACGTAGTTGGAAGACTTGGATTTTGTTATGACTTGGACTTGATGAAGGTTGGTTCAATGTTTTTATATGACTAGGGTATGATTTGGGTATGAATTGAATAGGACATGGAAATGATTAGGGACTAAGATATGACTCAGATTATGATGATTAGGATGTTGACTTGGATAGACTAATTATACTCTTGGCAAGAAGACATAGCAAACACATTAGCCATTGATTCAAACAAATACATCAAGAACATCATGTTACCCTAGGAAGTTGGCTGAGGAGGAAAACCTTTTCTTGTTGACTCAGGTACACACCCAATAGCTAATCAGAATATGACCACTAAGTCTCACGCAATGGATTCTCAATATTGTATTAGCCAACTCCAAACACTAATGGGAGCACAAAATGGCAAGTCTCTTGGGGGAGTTACTATCCCCCTTGCAAAAAGATTATCCACCTTTTAAAGGTGAACTGGGTGGCTTCTAATCCTGAGGCTATTAGTAAGGATTTTTTGTTTGAAGACTACTCCTTGTAGTCACCCAAGTGTGATTAAGGCCTATAGCCTTACAAAGTACTGAGAAAAATGTAGTCATGTAAGCATGATCGAGGCCAAAAGGCCGTACAGAATGCACGATATGAGAGTGAACTCTAAAATAGCTCTATCCTCCAGAATTTTCATCCCAAGAGGCTTATTTATTGTAGTGAATTGGAATGCTTGGGTTTTAGTCATACTCACTTGGGTCATTCAACTCTCACCAATGCCTATGTGAATGTGTCAAACAAATTAGGAAGGTATGCACACAACAAACTTAAAAAGATTCTGGGGTCTATATTTCTGATTTTCTATATAGACAAGAGTATACTCTCCTACCTCTACACTTTCCCCAAACACAATCAAGCACTTGATCTTTTACCCCTAATTGAAAGTAAGTGCCTAGAAAAATGATTAAGAAAATACAACATTTGGTCAAATTTTCTTAGGCAACCTACAAAACAAACATGTTAGTAGCCTCAAAGTTGGATCAATGAAATCTTTGACGAGTGGAATCTTGGGCCGATGTCCTGTAGAAGATAGTTTAGTAGTCTCGGGTAATGCACTTTTTTTTTGGCTTTTGAAATGTTTTGATTTTTATGATTTTTTGATTTTTTGAATTTTTTTTTTTTTTCAATTTTATGTCTTTTTTAGGTTTTATGATTTCTTTTTGGATTTTTTGACTTAATATGAAAAAACACAATGAAATGATACAAAATAAAAAATGAAAACAAGATCACTTATTTCAAGTGTACTCAACTTCGACACTAGGATGCGAGAGGAGAGCATACATAAGTGGGTCTTGGGTTTAAACTACACTTGCTCTTTTTAATTCGAAATCCAAATGTGTAGAGTTCATTTTAATCCCATTTTGAAAATGTGATTAAAACACACCAAACTGATTATCTAAAAAAAACCATACTTTCAAAAGTGAACTCCTTATGACTTTTTGATAAATTTCAAAAAAAAAAATTCTCAAAAATTCTCAAAGGAAAGGTCAAATTTGGACGTGTTCAACTAATTTTTGAAGACAAATCTTGAAAAAATGGTTTAAACCATAGATTAGATCTCTGAATCATCTTTCCAACACTTTTAGAAAATAAAAAATCCGAGTTAATATGCAAAGGTTATGCCTTTTTTCATTTTTTACCCTATATTTTTGCTTGTTCCTAGAGCCTCATAATCAACTAAAAATTAGTTATTGTTAATGTTTTAATGCTGAAGTTTTTATGGCCAAACTCCATGTTGGCTGGGAGATTTTAATTGTTTTATTTTTTGGTTACCCATATACGCAAACAATTAAATCTCAAGTCTTATATGTCCTATGAAAAAATTATTTCTAGGTTATGCTGTACTAGGCCCATTTATTCTATAGTTAAAATTTCATAAGAAACAGAGCACTCAGTAAAAAGTTATGGAGGTTTTCCTATGGAAACCCAAAAGAACAATTGCCATTGAACTTGAACCTTGAACCTTTTCAAAAAGTTCAAAGTTCGGGTTCAAGTTCAAAGTTCAAATTCAACTGAAGCGGGTTTCATAATTTTTGTTCATTGAACTTGAACTTTGAACCTTTTTGGTTCAAGCCCATAGGTTCAAGCGCACAAGTAAAAAAGGTTCAAAGTTCAAATTTTGGGTTCATTGTAATTTTTGGTCTTTGAACTTGAACTTTGAACCTTCTTTTCTTCAAGGTTCAAAGGTTCAAGTGCGCAGGTTCAAGCGTGCAGGTTCAAGGTTCAAGGTTCAATTTTGGAGGTTCAAATTCAGAGTTCAAATTCATCAGATGCAGGTTCAGAGTGATTTCAGCGAGTTCAATAATCCAATAACATTGGCATGTCTAATGTTTATAATTTTCAATGTAATCTATAACCATGAATTTTCTGAGAGAGAAAAAATCAATCTCAGTGCGGGGGGCATAACTGTCAACTCAACTGCTGGATCGCGCTGTATTTTTAATATGTTTTAGAAAACCTAGTTTTCTAAATTCTCACTGGCGCGATCGGACAAATATTATCACGTTAAAAAGTTATTTATCTCTAAGTATGGGTCTATAAAAATTCTGAGATAAAAGATTTGAAGATTTTTTTTAAAAAAAGTTATTTGGAAGTGGATAAAAGATTAAAGAAAAGATTAATTAATAATATTTCTAGGAATTAGTTATTGATAACTGAAAGTCTCTTAAAAACAAGAGAGACTATATATATGGGGGAAAAAGAAAAGAAAGGGGCTAGAAAAACTATGATTTTTCGAGCAACAGACAATATCCATTTTGTTTTTCTATGAATTGCTTTAAACTGGAATCGATGATTATCAATAAAATGTTATGGTGTGCAGTCTTTGAATTTGTGTGTTTAAAGATTAGCAATATTTCTTGAGAAATCTACTATGGGCATGATATCATTTTATGATCAATTATTTCTATGTTTTTTTTTGAATTCATGGTTACTATTAATTGTTAGCAGATTTATTGTGTATTGAGTTATGTTGATCCCCCTTGTCCTGTGAGGCATGAGAGAGTATTGATTAGACATCAATACTGCTGTGCATTTTCTATGCTCTAAATTTATAAAGTGAACGTGTGTTTGAATTAGAGTTAGTGAGCTCCTATTTAATCTTCAGAATATTATATTTGTTTCAGTTTGAAGGCATTGTTTTGTGTTGATGGATGAATGCTAAAGCCTTTCCATGCTTTCTGGTAAAAAGTGTCAACATTTAATTTTGTATTAAATTCATTGCAAATCATACGAAGAGCTTCCCTCTAATGCAGAGGTTGGATTTTAATTAATTCATCCAATTGTTGGTAATTTGTTTCCTTTCATAAAGGGGCATACAAGAGTTATAATTTTGTTCAAAGAAAACAAATAAATTTCAGGAAAGGGACAAATCTATTTACCAATAGATTTTTGGCAACTCTGTTGGGGACTCAGAATCAAAGATTAGTGCATTTGGTTTCCCTAGATTTTTAGATTTATCTCTGTGTGTGTAGGATTGGCGACTCTATTAAATCATCATGCAAAATCAAAAGGCTGCAAGATTGGGGAAAAGACCAAGTCCCACCAGCTTGTAAATTCTTGAGATGGATGATAAAGTGTTGCATGACTTTTGGGATCACTACAAAGAAATAATTTCTCATGTTGTAAAAACCAAACTAAGTATAACAGACGATCATGTATCTTCTCTTTTATGGAGAAGTCTTTTTGTTAGATTTCACAAGCTCAAAGAGCTAAAAGAAAAGACAAGGTTGTTGCAAGAATATAATAAAAGGTATCCCAATTGAAAGAAGAATTAAAATTTTATGATGATGAGGCTCCATTCATCTCAGTTTCATCTCTCTCCTACAACTACCTTGTCATGAATGAGCAAGAAGTTCAGCAAGAAACGGTTCAGTCTCATGCAAGTCAAACAATGGTAAGTGAGAATAATCAAGACAACATTAGAGAACCTACGAGATTGAATGAAAAAGGTTTTTTGAGGTCTTTCTATTACCTAGAAATAGAAACTTTTAGTTTTAATAGTATGGAAAGTTATCTTGTTCCAAAAAATACAAAGGATGAAAATTTTCAGATTTACATGCAACCAGAGTATGAAGCTTTCAATCTTATACATGAAGTTAATGAAAATGATTCTTTATGTTTAAAAGCTTGTGATGAGTCCTTCATAGAATCATTTCATTTTAACAGTAAAGCAATACAATGTCTTCCTAATGAAGATTGCTATATTTATGATTGAAAGATAAAAATTGACAGTATAAGGATAGAATATAAAGAGATGGTTAAAATGAGAGAAGTGGCCTCCATTTATAGATTTTCAAATTTTAAATGGAGGGTGGAGATCAAAAGATGATGAAGGGCTAGGATTGGTTTGAAGTAGTTGGCATCAATCAAGGATACCTTGAAGGAATAAAAAAGAATATAAAATTCCTTGGGGAAAAGGGGGGAAAGAAATTTGAAATTGCAAAATGAGGATGCATAGGGGGATTCAAATAAATTTGAATTTCTTTGAGAGGCTCAGTGTTGATGTGAAATGAGTGGGGAATTTAAAATTGAAGAATAATAATAAGGGGGGAAAAGAATTTGAAATTTAAAAATGAGGATGCATAGAGGGATTCAAATAAATTTGAATTTCTTTGAGAGGCTCAATGTTGATGTGACATGAGCAGGGAATTTAAAATAGAAGAATAATAATATGTGGGATTATGAAAGATTCTAGAAGAATTAATTAGGCTAAGTGGGATTAGGAAAAAGTGATTTGTAGGAATCACATGACTAGATTAATTAATTAAAATTAATTAACTGAGTGGGTTTAGAGGAAATAATTATTGGAGGGACTTTAGAAGAATAGGGAAATAATTAATTTATTTGATAAATTAATTATTGGACTATAGTGACAATATTAATTAAATTAAATTTATTCAATACTGAGAAATAATAAGGATTAACAAAATTAAATAAATTAATCATGTGAGAGAGAATTAAATTAATTAATGCAAATAATTAATTTAAGTGTCTACACAAATCAAACTCCCCTTAATCACTTTCATAACTCAAGCAACAGAAAATAACAATTTTCCTCAAACAGTTTGAATTCAAACAATAACATTACTAAATGCTGGAAAGAGATTAACAAACACAAAATATGGGTTTTGGAATGAAAACACCTAAAGACGTCTTCAAACTTCCTATCATTTCCATGTTTTTCCTAGTCAAACTATCATGCATTGCCCATGAAAAACTGTCATGCACACTTATTGCAACTTCCTTGGTTGAGAACAAAAACTTGAATTCCATGTGTGTGCCCTACTTCGATCTTAAAGGCTTTCAAAACAAAAATAAAGATTTTACAAAGCTAAGCTTTGAAACCATATAATATGCCTCTACAAAATGCCGATGATATGTCATGTCCTACTCACCAAGTATTTCAGTGGGAAATAATAAAACAAACCAATATGCCTGGTATGTCCTTGTCAGTGCGGTGAATAAACATTATAACATGTTTCAGGTAGTCACTTAGGTGGCTTAACCACTTAGCCATCACCTAGTGACTTAGTCACAACCATATATGCACAAGTTTTCAACGGCAAGCATAAAATGTCAATGCTTCAAATGTCAAGGAAATATCAACCATTTGACACTAATGCCAAAAATTCCTTAGGGGTTAACACATGCTCCAAGAGTTTAACACTAATCTATCTATATTGTCAACCAAAAATTTCTCTAACAAAACCACTCTAATAGACCGCCATGAACTTATAGAACAAATCCTTAAGTTTGGTATGATAAGCACAATATAAATTGAGAAAGAAATTATAGAAAAGATTTGAAAATCTTATCATATATCTATGAGAGTACTTGAAAATTTCTTAAAATATAGCTTCATTTAACTTTCATTGTTTCATAGTATGTAAAATAAAAGAAATAAACTTTGGATTGAATTTATCCATATTATAGTTTTCTTTATTGGCCAAGCTCACCCCGAGAAATTAAGAAATGAAGAGGTAAGGAAAACAAAAGAAAATAAAAAAATTATCAAATGGGTACCAAATAAGTTTAATACTTGGATGGTTTGGACACTAGAGTGATACTTGTCGCAATAATATCATGCCATATATATATGATAGCTGAATTAAGTCCATAAATATGAATATTAATAGAATTTGAGGGTGTCAATTTCTTGATTTCATTCTGTTAATTTTTTTTATATTTTTTATTATTTGCTATTATCTATCTTAATTCAATTATTTGAAATTATGACTAGATTGATGTAAATCAATGTTTAATTTGGGAGTGTTTTATTCTTTAAATAAATATTATACCCTACAAGAATTATTTAAATTATTTAAATTATTCGAGTTTTATCGAAAAAAAGTCATACATTTTAATCTTATATTTTGGAGCATTACATTTTGTAACATTTTAATCTAATATTTTGGGACATTAGACCTTTGAACTCAATGATGATAGTAGATTTACATTAACATTATCTAAAGTGAACCTATAGTACAAATTCACAAAGATCCCCATAGGATCTAGTATTATTATCAAGTTTTCTTAATTTTTCAAGACATCGCGTGATAAAAAGTGGAGATCTTATACTATCAAGAAGTAATCCCACAAGATTTAGTATCATGAATGAGTTTTTATGGAATGCTTTATACCATGCAAGATTTTGCTAAATATGTAACCATCCATGATTTAAGAGCTCCAATGAAAATATACAAGAGATCAAATGTGAGAGAATAAGAGTATCTATCACAAGACGCAAGTATACAATGATAATGAATTATAATGAAATAAAATTTCATTAAGAGCCAATGAGTTATATAGACCAAAATGAAACATAAGATTATCTAGTATTATGACATGTGTCGTAATCAGATTGTGACTTCAGACTTTAAGTGATAAGTATCTTATGTGTATCCTAAGTAAACTTACACAATTACTGTCAATAGAACCTAGGCGATGAGTTGATTACATAACACTCCATTCACACCAACATATTTAAAACTATTACTATTATTTTAGACTTAACTCCTAATATAATTTATATAAGATATTTCATTTAATTTGTATATTATCTAGTATATAATTTATAAATAAATATTCATACATCTAAATTCATTGATTTTAATATTTGATTAGAAGACTCAATAAGATTCCCTCATTAATTTAATTTCATATCTTAAATGTAGAATTTGAACTACAAATAGATACCTTTTCAAAAATATTAGGTATATTGAGAATCAGTTGTAGTTATTTCAAAAAATAGTGTTTCAGTTACATTAAGAGCCAATGTGTTATATAGACCAAAATGAAACATAATATTATCTAATATTATGACATGTGTCGTAATCAGATTATGACTTGAGACTTTAAGTGATAAGTATCTTGTGGGTATCCTAAGTAAACTTACACAATTAGTGTCAATAGAACCTAGGTGATGAGTTGATTAGATAACACTCCATTCACACCAACATATTAAAAAATAATGCTATTATTTTAGACTGAGCTTCTAATATAATTTATATAAGATATTTCATTTAATTTGTATATTATCTAGTATATAATTTATAAATAAATATCCATGCATCTAATTTCATTGATTTTAATATTTGATTAGAAGACTCAATAAGATTTCCTCATTAATTTAGTTTCATATCCTAAATGTAGAATTTGAATTACAAATAGATAGCTTTTCAAAAATATTAGTTATATTAAGAATCAGTTGTAGTTATTTCCAAAAACAGTGTTTCAGGGTCATTTAGTAAATAATTTATTAAATTAGTCGTCCTTCTCATCTCATTTGATTGAATTCATTAAAGTAATAATGTGTGTCTCTAGTATTATATTGTAGTTCTATATCAAGTTGGTCGATCCATATTGATTGTAAATATGATATTATAATGAGTAAACAATACAACTAGTCTTCCTCTGAGCCAAACTCTTCCTTGAAGATTGGTCACAAATTTAAGAGAGTCAAAGCATCCCTTGTGTCCACTTTTAATTCTGAATCACTTCCCTCCTACAATTCTATCCCGAATAAGTCCATTTTTGCACCCATTAGGAGTGATAGACCCCCTTCTCAAATGATCTAAATACAAATTTGTCTTTTCTTATCTTGGATAGAAAGAACCCAGATGATGTCTTGGCCATTACCCATGATTCAATTGTGGATAATTTTAGGATGTTTAAATGGGCTTTCCATGAGATCAAGGGCATCAATATCAAACTTCGGGCAGTCAATAGGAAACAAGAAAATCAAGGTGTAAAATAGTGGATGGTGGACTAGAGAAAATCAATTGTGGACTATGTGCAGAAAACGATGAGCACTGTAAGTGATATAAAGAGAGATTATGATAGAAAAATATCTTTTCTCAAAGATAAACTCAAGAAAGAATATGAAGGCAGACTGAGTCAGATGGAGAATAAATTTTAGAAAGTCAATGGGAACCTTATCTCTCTGGTTACATGTAGACACAAGGTGGTGAAGAGTTTTGTTGAAAGTGTAAATACCATGGTAGGGAAACTAGAAACTATCCATCAAGAAGCAGCTACCTTGGATGTGGATTCCATAGATAAAAAATAGGAGGAAATGGTTGGGCCATCCAAAAGAACCAAAGCCAACTTGAAGAAGAAATTTGCAAACCAAAAAATTTAGGAACTCAAGAAAATTGCTCTAAACATGACTCAACTGGAAACAAAGGTTGCGAAGGCCCTAAAAATTTTGTATTAGTTTCTTCCTCTTTGCTGTCTTTTTGCTAGGTTTTCACTTTTTGTTGACTTTGGGTTTCTATTTTAAAATGGGTATATCTTTATCCAGCTACTTGTTGTAGATCTTTGTTAAAGCGTTTTGAGTCCCTTCAAAACCTGTTTGTTCTGTAAGAAAAAATAATACAACTAGTCTTTTCTTTTTCATTTTAGCCATATGAATTATGGGAATTACAAAGAAAGTTTATCGAATTTTGCATTCAATATAAAACATTTTTTTTAAAATGCATGTATTAATATTAAATAATTTTATTTAAAAAATAAATAAATGATATATTTTAAAAATATATAAAATAACAGAAAACTATACAAAATAATCTTATGGAAGAAAATTATATTTTAAACATATAAAATTACACATCTTTTTAAAAGAATCAAGCTACTAAACTACACATATCTTTTTTAAAAATTAATAATTAAATAAATCTTAAATAAAATTAATAGAACACAAATATATCTTACTAATATACATTACTACATATCTAAAAAATATCAAAATGTTACACAGTAAAAATATGATGGAGAGATAGAAAATAATGTAATTTGAGATATTGACATTCACATGCATGTATGCTATGCATGCATCCATAGAAATATCTTTATAAAGTACATTAGTATGTGTGTTTTAAAAATATCAAATTCCCATGATTAAAATAAAATGAAGATAGAAAGAAAATAATGTGATAGTAGATATTGACCAAAAATATCAAAATATCCCACAATAAAAATAAGATAAAGACAAAAATAAAATAATGTAATTTGAAATATTAACATGCATGTGTTATGCCTACATCCATAGAAATATTTTAATAAACAATTATATGTCACTTATATCTTCCATTAGTCTCTACAAGGCAATGTTTTGTGGCTCAGAGCCACTTGAGATCCATATAACTATTCAACTACGCTTGCTATATATATTACTCTCATTGAACTTGAACTCTAACCCTAACCCTCATTGAACTTGAACCCTAACCCTAAGCCTAAAAGAATCCTAACCTAACCTAACCTCAATCCTAACTCTTATTGAACTTAAGAACTCATACCTTAATCTTAATTAAAAACTCAACCTAATCTCAAACTTGACCTTGCCCTATCCCTAACCCTAGTTCTAATATTGACCATAACCATAATTATAACTTGATATATAATCTTTATTCTAACATTAACCGCAATTCTAATGTTAACCCTAATTATAGCTATAACCCCAATTAAAACCCAACCCTAAACCTAATTTAATCTAAAATTGAATATTTCTCTTAATTAATTTGTAACCCTAATATAACCATTACCCTAACTTAATTCAATGTGGACACTAACTATAATGTAACCTTGACCCTAACCTTAAATCTACCTGAACACATTGCATTATCTACATTGAGTTGCAACAAAAAATTAAAGGATTTTTTTGTGAATTGAATACCCATATGGAGCTTTTAAATGGAAAATGACATAAATACACCAGGATAAATGTAAAATCTAGAGTTTAGAAAATTTGGTGTCCAAAAATAACTTGGAATGACTAAATGAAGAAATTGATAACTAGTCTTGGGAGAAAACTAAAGAAATGGCTGAAATATTCCAGAGATGGATGGTTATTACAAAGGGAATAAAAAAAATATGAATAAAGAGACTAAAAAACCCAGGTGGAAGTCTACATAAGTGACTAAACTAATACAAAACTAGGAGGTAATTATGAGTAACACCAAAGAGATGATTGATCTAGGAGGATTCCCATAATTGATCCAAATTGACAAAAATTGCTTATATTAATGCATGCATTATCCTATAGCATAGGTCTTTAGCTCATGAAAGTTATATCGAATAGTATGCTAGAGATGGAAATTTCAAGGATGTATATGAAACACTAATCCATGGTACACAAGTATAAGAATTCTAGATTACATGTTCATGACAAACTACTATATCATCTTGGTAAATTGTGTGGTCCAAGGGATGAAAGAGTACATGTAACTAGAGAAGCACATACTTCTCTTATTTCTGGTAATTTTGGTAAAAAAATAATAGGTTTGCCCATGCCACTTCTAGTACCTTCTCATTTATGGGAAAGCGTATTTATAGATCTTGTCAAGAGTATACCTATGTTTAAATAAGGGAATTTTAATAGATCGGTTGCACATTTGAAGCAAAAATAGAGACGTAGCACTCAAGGGGTGAACTTCATTAACAACTTGCAATGTATGGTCTATATTTTTTTATTGTTCTCTTTTTTCTTTTTCTTTTTTTTTTTTTTCAGCTTTAGTCTTTTAATTACTTACTGAATTTTATTAATTTAACAAAGTAGTTGACACATTGAATAATGGTATTTAAATTGTTTGGATTCAAATTAGGGTAAGAAGTAGTTATTTCCCACTAATTTGAGATCAATGATTGACTACTATAGGGTCTCTGTAAAGAGCACAACCCTCACCATACATTTTTTACAATAAGAAGTTTATTGGATTCCTTGCTAACCCCTCTACACAAGTTATGTGGAAAGAGGAGAAAACAAGAAAAAGTTGTATGAACTCATCTAATGAGAAGTGAGGGAAAAATAAGAAAAGGTTATATGGACTAATACTTCTAATTGGAAAGAGAAGAAAAGAAAAAAAATCATATGAATTCCTTGCTAACCTCTCTATACACATTGCAACCACAAACCCCATCAAAAAGAATATATCACATAATTTTGCTACTGTACTATAATTGTTTTTAAACATTATCCAGATTAAATTCAAACGATCAATAAAAATAAGATAAAATAATATGAAAATTACTATAAAACTATGATTATTTAAATAGAGTGTTGCCACAACCAGCCATTTACTATAAAACTGTTTGATGATTATTTAAATATCACATAAGAAATCTATATTCCCAATGACTATGGACACGTACGCCCTGACATTATATCATCCTTTTATGACTCTCACGTTTACTTCTGTATCTCTAAATCACTACAACATGTTGTCGGTGGGACTGACTGTCTTTCACAAGATGGTCATGGGGATTAGAAATAAGTCCGAGTATTAAATATTTTAATTTTTAATTAATTTTTGTCTTCATATAAATGTAATAACCTTTCAATATTGGATTGTCTTTTCGACTTCCGATGAGGACAAAAATGTGGTGGTTGTTCAGCTTCTTTGAAAGCTTCTAAATAAGCCTAATTCGAATCCAATTGCAAGGAGTTGGAGAGTTATAGAGTTATAGAGTTATAGGCATACGCTCCTTCACAAGATTGCTTAAATTGTAGAGGCTCGGGCATACAACTCTCTTTTACAGAGTTTGCCCAAATTGGATAGATTCTAGGCATACAACTCTCTTTTATAGAGTTTGCCCAAATGGGATGGATTCAAGGGCACACAACTCTCTTTCACAGAGTTTGCCAAAAATTGTATGATTCTTATATATTTTCAATGAAATGAAATTTTATATGATTTGTTGTGTTTACAATACCACAAATTCTGCTTTGGGTATTGTCCTTTGAATTGACAAAATAATTCAAATCACGGAAAAAACAGAAAAAAGAATTCACGTAATTTATGATTAATCTGATAACTTTACTTTGATAGCGTTGCTTTTCAGTTTTGCAAGTGTGAGACAATAATGTTACTGAATTCTAGCCCGTGATTATCAATAAGGTGGCTCCCGCTTCATCAGCTGATATGGACGTTGATATTTTTAAAGTTGCCTAAAGTTGGTCGACACTATAAACCAATGTAGCATACGATCTGATCTGATATCTTCCAGATATGCCACCTCATGTCTATTTATAATTTCAAAAAATATACAACTAATAACTATTCAAAATAACATTATGGAAAAAATAAAATATTTTCTATCTTAAAGTTATAAATTATTTTTTCCATCTTAAAGTTATAAAATTATATATATCTTTTCAAAAGAGTCGTGCTGCTAAAACTATAAATATATTTTTTTTAATAAATAAAGCTCAAATAAAAGTAAGAGTGCATAGAAATATCTTAGTAAAACTAGATAATATCAAAATGTCCCACAATACAAATAGGATGAAATGATTTGAGATATGGGCATGCATATGCATGTATGGTATGCCTGCATCCACAATGGTGGCTTCCCTCGTCTTAAGCTCAGTATTTATATGGACAAAGTCCTCTCTCACTTGGTATCACAGCTGACTGAGATCCAGGCCACTGCTCAAGTGCGCTCGCTATATATAAATAAAGAATTTGCAGCATCAATCAAAATTTTTGCATAGGCATCAATGATTAATGCATCTACCTCATAGCCCGTTTCCTCTATCCAAATCTTTCAGGGCTTGATTGCCTCCATGAGAGTCACATCCTTCTTCATGATGAAACAAATGTCGGTAGATTATTTCTCTACTATTTTCTTAGGTATTCCTATTCTAGACCTCATAGATTTCTAAAAAGCCTTGAAGTAACCCCATACCTTATCAACTCTAAGACTTCCCAATGCAACAATTGATTGCTTTATTTTTCTTCCTATCAAGATGTCAAAAACCCATTACTTCCTTCCAGAAATGGGAGTATCATTCAAAAAGTATAACTTTAAGTAGACTAACAAATTTCCATACTAGAACGTGCCCTTCTTCTCACCTTTAATCTTCCCTAAATTGATCAATAACTCCTCAAGCATCCAGTCACAAAGATCTAACTTGATATTTTCTCTCATCAGCTTATAAGCAGCCAAAATGCATGAACTGGAAACTGAATTCAGTCGATTAGACTGAGTTACCTTGTAGTCTACAACCATATTGCCAAATTTGATGTCAATGTCAGTGATGGTGCTCACCTTCATCGATCTCTTGCTTGATGTGGCACCGATGATCTTCCTTACGAATTGATTTGATACTTTCTTATCCGGATGTTTCCCTATTGATGGCAAACTCGTAATTGCTCGGATGGCTTCCTTAGTAATTTTCTAGGGTCTGTCCAGCCATATAAATTCCCCATGTACTCTAATTATTACATATCTGACAATCTTATCCTCGAACTCTGGCATATCCAGAATATCTGTGAACCCTAGATCTTTGATGTGTTTATATGCTAGTTTGATTTTACCAAATTCTCCCATGAGTTCATTCATATACATCCCCTTGATCTTAGAAGTTCCTAAGTCTTCTATATGACAATGAATGTAGGCCCTAACATCTTCCACATATAGCACTCCTTCCATGACGTGAGAAAATGCTCCAACTGAATCTTCCTTGTTAGCCACATGTGGAAAGAATTTGAAAATTGGCCTGAGGAGGTCCTTAAATTCTCCTATAGTTGGATTTGCAATGAAAACAAGAGCAGAAGATGATCCCAATTCCATGATTCAAGAAAAATACCTTTTGTTCACTCTCAGTGAAAACCTCCAACAAATCCTTCCAGATGTCGATGTGATCGCTCAAGAATAAATCTAATCACCTCTGAATAGCTTCTGATTGCACTAAGTTGCTCTGAATTGCTCTAAAATTGCTTTGAATGCTAGGTGGTTGATAATAAAGTGTAATCGGCATTTTATACATCGAGAAAACCCTAATCTTCCATTAACATAAATGACTACTGGTGAAAGATACCGGATCTCACTCTAAACATATCAATGTTGGATAATCCTCTCCAATATCTAGAACATCTTCCATGAAATTTGCATACCCCTAAAGCATTTGCCTTAGTTACTGGATGAGCTCACTGTCGGTGCAGCAATAGCTTCTTCTATCAAATAGGTAACTGAGACAATCCCATCTGATGATTGCTCTTCTATCTTTCTAACCCATCTTTGAGTGTGATCTTGCCGGATTTCACTAACCTTCTCTTTTCCTTTATCATTTGATCCTACATTTCTAACCGATGGATTTTTGCTTCTATAAAACTTAGCAATATGTCCAATTTCATTGCATGCATAGCATGTAACCTTGTTCTTTTGAATTACCTTGCTAAAACCGGTGAAATTTGAACTGCACTTATTAGCCATATGTCCAAATTTTCCACAAGCATAGAATTTTACATTCATTCTGGAATCTTTTATCTTATGACCAATTTTATTTCATTTAGAACATTTATAGGGAGCAGAATCAGGGTTCTAATTTGCTCTGTTTCTACATTGCCTAGCCATGTGACCAAATCTATTGCAAACAAAAAATCTACCAGTGAATTTATAAGTATTGAACTTCCTTATCAGTGCCTTATGGTTTTGATCTTCATTAGTAGTACCATAATTCTATCCTTGCTCAAATCCAAGTCCAGTGGAATCTCCAATCCGCCTCTATCTCTTCGATAACTCATCAAGCTATGTTGAGCTGATCTTGAATTTTTCTTTCTACTCAGTTGTAGTAGTTAAATAATCTCTTAGTATTGACATTTGTCTTTCAATTTCTTGCTCATTGCTATGGGATTGTACCAAATCAGACCTCAACATCTCATTTTGATGAGTCAACCTACCACACTCTTCAAATTTGTTCTTTAGGGATACAACAAGATCTTCTTCATTTTTCTTTCTATCCTCAGTCTCCTTAGACATCCTTATAGTCATAGCTTGCATTTAATTCTTCATAACCATGTTCTCCTGACTCAATTTCTGACATTGTTCCTTAAGTGCATTTTCATCATCTTGATTTTGCAAAAGTTCCTTTCTCCTAGCTTGAACAGATGATAGTCTCTCTTGTAGGACAAGAATAAATTCTTTAGCATAATTAAACTCATCTTGTTGCTTTAAGTTCTTCAATCTTTCAGCATCATAATCTTCAAGTGCCATCTTAAGCTACTTCTCCAAATCCATATCCAATGGTTCTGGTTTCAGGATCTTTATCAAGTTGTCAAACTTCCTTTGACGCACAAGGCTCTGATACCAATTGTTGGAAACCAATAACATTGAGAGGGTTGGGTGAATTAGTGTTATACCAGAATATAAGATTTTAGCCTTAACAAAACATTCATTCACCAATTGGTATATCGATATAAACAAAATTGAAAAAAGCAATGCAACCATTAAGAGAAATACATAAATGAGAAACATAACACACATTATTATACATGGGAAACCTCAAAGAGGAAAAACCATGGTGGGGTTTGTGACCCACAATATCAGTTCATTGGCCATATGAAGAGATATTAAAATATATGATGGGCCTGCACTTGCAAGAAGGCTTACAACCTAGACCACACTGCTCATCACAATAGGAGCCTCACTGACTACATAACAATCCAGACAACAATCTAGAGAAATATGAACTGCTTAATATAGCATCTCCTATGCAAGAATACAATTATGTTTTAAGATCAGTCTATTCCAGTTAAAACCCTAAACCTCAGTACCAGAATAACCCTTACAATGAGTTCCTCGCATACACAGTCTCTATGATATATTTCACATTACATTATATCCATGTATCACTTCCACATATCTATCCTTATTCAAAATGATCTAATCAATCTCCCCTATATACCCTATACAAATTTATGCCTTATGTCGGCTTACAAGGATATATACAATATCATATTAACATGTTGGCCATATAACATAAATGAATAAGCATTAAAACAAGTTGCTGATGCCGGATCCAAGATGTGTCGGCCTCTAATACCGATGACCTTTACCATACCATGTCGATCTGCATTGCTGGTGACCAAAGAAATCTTTTATCCTGTCGGTGTCGGTGCTAGTGCCGGTGTAGAGTCTATAAAGTGCTTGCCGGTACACCATATGAAGTCGGAACCCAAAATAATGTTTCCATCAATGACAACATAGTGAAACCTAACCAATAGTGTCAATTTCCAACAACCCTAACCTTAAATCTACCTAAACACATTGCATTATCTACATTGAGTTGCAACAAAAAACAGAGGGATTTTTTTGTGCCTTGAATACCTATATGGAGCTTTTTAAATGGAAAATGACATAAATACACTAGGATAAATTAAAAATCTAGAGTTTAGGAAATTTGGTGTCCAAAAATAGCTTGGAATGACTAAATGAAGAAATTGATAACTGGTCTTGGCAGAAAAATAAATAAATGGCTGAAATATTCCAGAGATGGATGGTTATTACAAAGGGAATAAAAAAGTATCAATAAAGAGACTAAAAAACCCTACTGGAAGTCTACATATGTGACTTAACTAATACGAAACTAGGAGGTAATTATGAGTAACACCAAAGAGATGATTGATCTAGGAGGATTCCCTTAATTGATCCAAATTGATGATTTATAACATCAACAAAAAGTCCTTATATTAATCCATGTATTATCCTATAGCATAGTTCTTTAGCTCATGAAAGTTATATCGAATAGTATGCTAGAGATGGAAATTTCAAGGATGTATATGAAACACCAATCCATGGTACACAAGTATAAGAATTCTAGATTACACATTCATGACAAACTGCTATATGATCTTGGTAAATTGTGTGGTCCAAGGGATGAAAGAGTACATGTAACTAGAGAAGCACATACTTCTCTTATTTCTGGTCATTTTGGTGCACGTAAAGCAGTAGCTTAGTTGCAACATTATTGTTATTTTCCTCAAATGAATGAAACTATGTAAAAATATGTAAATGGGTGTGTCATTTGTGCTACAAGTGAACTCGGTAACAAAATAATAGGTTTACCCATGCCACTTCCAATACCTTCTCATTTATGGGAAAGTGTATTTATAGATTTTGTCAAGAGTATACCTATGTTTAAACAAGGGAATTTTAATAGATCGGTTGCACATTTGAAGCAAAAATAGAGACATAGCACTCAAGGGGTGAACTTCAATTAACAACTTGCAATGTATGGTCTATATTTTTTTATTGTTATCTTTTTTCTTTTTTCTTTTCTTTCTTTTTTTCAGTTTTAGTCTTTTAATTACTTATTGAATTTTATTAATTTAACAAAGTAGTTGACACATTGAATAATGGTATTTAAATTGTTTGGATTCAAATTAGGGTAATGAAGTAGTTATTTCCCACTAATTTTGGACCAATGATTGACTACTATAGGGTCTCAGTAAAGAGCACAACCCTCACCATACAATTTTTACAATAAGAATTTTATTGGATTCCTTGCTAACCCCTCTACACAAGTAATGTGGAAAGAGGAGAAAACAAGAAAAAGTTATATGAACTAATACTTCTAATTGGAAAGAGAAAATAAAAAAAATCATATGAATTCCTTGCTAACGTCTCTATACACATTGCAACCACAAACCCCATCAAAAATAATATCTCACATAATTTTGCTGTTGTACTATAATTGTTTTTAAACATTATCCAGATTAAATTCAAAAGATCAATAAAAACAAGAGCTGTGATATACAGCTAGAGTCCCTGCCTTATGCTAAATCTGGTGAGGGAAAGGTAGAGATTGTGGGCACTAGGAGAAAATGAAATATGGGAAATGAAGAAATATCAGTACTATGCTGTAAAATCATAGTCGAATTGAGATTGCTCAAACTGTCTCATGATTTAGAGCTTAACATCTTGATTATTCAACTCTGTATTTTTTGTGCTTAGGTGGATTAAGATTGATGGGTTAAACTGAAGGCATCAAAATAAGAAAAACCGTATGAATATGAGAAGAAAAGATTTTTAATTCTCTTGAAATAGCGTGTAGGTGAACATGGACTGAAATTTATCTTTATAGTCTTTGAGGCATAAATAAATAAATAAGCATAGCACAAAATGCTATTGACTTTAGTTGCAGTGATGTGTCACAGAAAGCTACAGACATGTATTAGTGGACAACAAAAGAAATCATATCCAAATATAAGTTGTCATGAGAACCGTCAAAGGTTAAGAACAATTTTCTAGTATAAAGTTACTTTGAGCATGTAAAAAATGTATAAAAATAAATAATACTACATATGAAAAGGTAACAACTTTTCTCACTTTACTGCTTGCAGGAATCTTTCTTTAAAAAAATACATATATAATATGATTTTAAAAACAATTTACAACTGATATTTGGTACAAAACTGATAACTGGTTGTGGTGTTCTAAGAACTAATTTCAAAACTAGTATAAAGTGGTAGTTTGGAAAGTGTAGTGTGTAATACCATGCGGGTTCTGAATGCAACTGAATAGTGCAAAAGATTTGGATTTACAAAAACTAAGCATAATATCAAAAGTTTGTTGTGAAAGACAATTAACTAGTTATTTACAAAACAAAAATAATCTAATTTGGGATACATGGTCTAACAACTATGTAATATCTTATCTTTTATTTGGAAAAGAACATTGAAATTATGCTAATTGTAATGCCCCGCCAGGAACCCTAAAGGATAGCAACACAATAAGGCAACTAAAAGGCGCAATAAATTTTTTTTAAAGATTAAGGGAAATAATCATAACCTTGCTCAATAATTAACATAAGCGGAAGACTAACATTACATCCTAAAGGGTTACCAACGAAGATTACTTCAAAATAAAAACCACATCACAATATTAATCCAATCTTCCATTTAAAGTTAGGAAAGCCAATAACGATAAAATAATTCATATTCATAAATTGATCTTCAAAAGATAGGCTTACAGAATTACAACATACATACTTCCAAAGATTCATTTATACAAATAGGAAAGATAACTGAAACAATATACATCCCATGACTTAAATTACAATATTCCATAAAATTACATGGCTTCCATCGAACAATAAATTACAATTTTACAAGTTGTTGATACAATGACCATACGGCCTCAAAGTACAAAATCAAGAATATAAGTGCTACAAGAAGCACGAACCAAGATGCACCGGCGAAGCCAATCCTCGCGTGAAGGTAGGAACAAGGCACCCGATGGGAAGTGGCACTACCACCCGACCATGTGATCCCAAAATGGAACCACCCCACCGTGCTAGGAGATAGCAGACGACCCTCAAGCAAGCAAGAAAAGAACAACAGTACAGATGACTCCGCAGTACACAAGTGACTCGACTCACAAAACACTAGCGACCCTAGAGAGAGAGTGTCATCACATGGCTTAACATGGTTACCCTAGGAAGGTCTCCATAGGTCCCGGCCCCCATCATGGGTTATCCTGGTAACCTCTCCCGAACCCCCGGCTCCATCTAAGCATCATGCGGACCCTACCATCCTTTCGTGAAGACAAGGTGGTAGGTTTGCCATTCCAGGCCTTCCCAAACACCTTGAGCCTATACAAGCACTCAACCGTGTACGGGGTGTATTATCTTAATTAAATTAATAACTACCCACCCCCTAAACAATTATTAGGTTATCACTTAATAGCTGACTTTCGAGGGGTTATCCTGCCATCCACTTTGGGTGCGGCCCCCGCCCGAAAGCCACTCTCTCTACTAGGTCACTAACTGGATAGGGCTAACTATGAGAACTCTATGGTGGACTACAACCATAAATTATCCAGACATGACGCAGGTGTAGGACTCACAGTCACAAACCCAGAGTTAACCTTAAGGGACATATCACATAAAAGCCCACTTCCTCAAGGTTTGAACAACGACACCTGACCAAGGGCAAACATCGACAACATATTGACCATTTTAAACATGATGCGACGACATTAAAACGACTAGACTGCAATGATAAAAACACTACAAACAATCTTTCTTTGAGCAGTCAACATTTAATCAAAATAAACCAACGTATACAAGCTATTATAAAATAATTCCAAAATAACATCTATTTGACGAATACAATCCTCATACAACTATTTTATAATACTTGGATAACAAACACCAATATTAAATTTAATCCGACTTTCCTTAATCCCAACATTACCACTAACCTCTAAATCATTTGATTATATTTTCACGATACCAATCAATTAATCCTCATTACTAAATCAAAAGAATTACTTATTAAACTTAACATCATCATAAACTACATTTAACACGTTATTATTATTTAATATTAAATAATAACATATTGTCATTATTGTCAAAATAACAATATATTATTACTTAATACTAACACAAAATAACGCTTATTGAATTTATTAAAAACCATTAACATAATATTGTTATTTAATATTAAATGATAACATATTATTATTTTTATTAAAATAACAATATCTTATCACATGATATTAAATATACAATAACACTAATCATCTTACTTACCACTAACATAATAATTAACATTTTCGTTTTTTTTAAAACTAACAAAAAAAAATGTTAAAAAAAAACAAAGTTCAAACCCAACGTGGGCCCCCCCCCCCCCAAACCTCCCACGCAGCTTGCTACTGTTCCCAGACTGGGAATGCAGCGCTTGCTGCATTCTCAGTCTGAGGAAAGCAGCAAGGCTGCTGGGAGCGCTGGGAGAGGGGAGTAGCGTGGCTGGGTTGAGCCCAGCTCCCCCGCCACCGCCCCCAATCCCCAAACACCAAAACCTGCAGTTTTTTTGCTATCAATTTTAAATTTTTTTTTTGTTTAATTAATAATTAAATTTCGTTTTTGGGCGAAAACGCCTGGGACAAAATTCAAGAACTAATAACAGGGATAGAGGGGAAAACCTCTGTTAAAATAAAATTAGCAATCAATTATCCCAGCCACAGCATTTTAACAAACATACAACCAAAAAAAAAAAATTAAAAGAGTCACTGGAAATGCAAATTTTACCAGCATTAACAAATGTTCTGAGACAAAACAGGGGCATTCATATTTCATTCAAATTTGCCCAGTTTGTTCTAAAAGTTTAATTAAATGAGAATAGACTAAATCCCCAAACCCCAATTGAAGCTATTTGTTCAAATCAAGCATAAACAAGGAGTTTTAACTCATAACTATCATTTCTAAAACTGGAAATATTTAGGGAAAGAGATTTTATGAATGCTTGGCAAAATTTTGCCAGCATAACACTACCAAAATCCATCAAATTTCTAATTACAAACAGCATGATAAACTAAGAAATTTCTTGCATAGCAAAGATGAAACATTAAGAATTCAGTTAAGGAAGCTTCATGGGAGAAATTAAGTTTAAATTTGATAACCAAAATAGTTGAATTCTTCCTCCAAACCCATAACAAGCAAACACTTCAAGATTTTAAAACAACTAACAGCAAGAGGAAGGAAAGCAATGATTTTTTTGTTGCAATAAGCAAGGATTCAACCAACCTTTGATCTCCAAGCAAGAATCCCAACTGGTTCACACCCAAATCCTCCCTTCAAGCCAATTTTCCAAAATTCCTTTCTCCTCCTCCAAAATAAGCATAATCCCCAAAATCTCCTCCAAAATGGCTTAGAAGAAAAATCTCTTGACCTAATTTTCTAGGTTGCCCAAAATTTCTATAAAAAAAAAAAAATATTAAAATTCCCCATTGACTTTCTTTTCTTTTTCTATTTTCCTTTTTTTTTCAAATTTCTCAAAACAATAAATGAAAAATTCTCTTTTTGAAAATTACATTTTCATAAGTATCAACTTAATCAATTTTTTTTTCTTTACTAAATAAGAAAGCAATGAGTTAACTTAATTGAATATATTTAAAAGCAATTAACTAATCTATTCCATTTCTTTCGTTGGATCTAAACACGATTTCTTTTCCAATAAGCAACTAACAGTTAAAATTTAATAACTAATCAATTTCGCTTGATTCAAAACATAAGGCATAAAAGGAATGAATCGCTCAAATCAACAATAATGACAACTTAAACTTAAATAATTAACCGAACCACCAAAGCACGCAAATCGAGGAAAAGTAAAAAGACTCGAAATTCAGACAGAGGGGATGAACGACCGACTGACGGCACTCACAATAACAGACTGAGGTGAGGACTAGGGTCAAAAGCTATCTCCTCCACTCCCATCGGACATATAAGGCACGCTCAGACCTGTGAAGCCAGGTGGAGACGATACCCCGTACCTACCCGGTACTTGTACCTGCAATATCCTGCATCACCGAAGCACACATACATGCATATAGATATAGAATACACGGCACGCACACCGATGAAGGAGAATCGCGACGTTCCCTGTCTCATCGAAACGAGTGAAGGAAAATCGTCCCCTTGCATCCAATACAGTAGCAAACACGCAACATATATATGACACATCAACTAGATAAAGTAAAATGTCAGTACGAGCAATAATCCACGAAACACTAGAAATCACCAATACTGAAATACTGAAAGTAACTCATGCATCCAATATCCAGATAAACATGATATAATATCAAATATGTCTGCAAAATGACGAGCAATCAAGTGCCAACTGAAAAGTAAACTGAAACACAAAATCAGTCTAATAAGTCCGATCAAAACGGGGTACTACATTCTCCCCCACAAAACTAGGCTTACTCCTGGAAGCCTAAAACAGATAAGGATAGAGCTCTCTCATCTTCGCTGCATCCTCCCATGTCGCCGAGGTCTCATCATTTGGGTCCCATAGGACCCTTACCTGGTCGATGGTGCGTCCCCTGAGGGTCAAATCCCGACGCTGAAGAATGCGCACGGGCTCCATAGAAAGCTGCCCGTCCTCGACCTGCAAAGCGTTCCAATCAAGAACATGAGTCACATCTGGGTGATAAGGCCGAAGAACTGAAACATGAAAGACATCGTGGATACGGGATAGACTCGGTGGCAAAGCAAGACGGTAGGCAACAGGTCCTATCCTCTCAAGGATCTCAAACGGGCCAACAAAACGAGGCGCCAACTTAGAACCCTTTCCATAACGGATCGGACTCTTACGCGGACGCACTCTCAAGAATACACGGTCGCCAACAGAAAACTGACGATCTACCCTGTGAGCATCTGCATACTTCTTCTGCCTATCCTGTGCAGCTACCAAATGCTCACGAATCCGCTCTACCTGCTGCTCCATCTCTCGAAGGATATCCGGGCCTATGAGCACCCTGTCCTCTAACCGATCCCAACTCAACGGAGTACGGCAAGGACGACCATACAAAGCCTGAAAGGGTGACATACCTATGGAGCTATGATATCCGTTGTTATAAGCAAACTCCACAAGATAAATATAATCCTCCCAACGCGACTGCTGGTCCATAACATACATGCGAAGCATGTCCTCTAAAACCTGATTCACACGCTCAGTCTGACCATCCGTCTCTGGGTGATAAGCTGAACTAAAGTTCAATTGAGTTCCCAAAGCATGCTGAAGTGAGGTCCACAATGCTGAGGTAAAGACTGGATCTCTATCCGAGATTATCCGCCTCGGAATCCCATGCAATCTCACCACATCTTCCAAGAAGACACGAGCCACCACTGCTGCTGTATAGGAAGCTCGGATAGGAACAAAATGAGCAACCTTTGTCAACCTGTCAACAATGACCATGATGGCATCATGACGACGTGAAGAAACAGGCAACCCAACAATGAAATCCATGGAAATGATGTCCCATTTCCAATCCGGTACTAAATTAGGCTGTAAAAGCCCTGCTGGGTGCTGATGCTCCGCCTTCACTCGCTGACATTCCAAACACTTCGACACAAAATCGGCAATGTCACGCTTCATACCAGCCCAATGATAAATCTGTCTAAGATCTGCATGCATCTTCTTGACACCTGGGTGTGCCGAATAAGGTGCACGATGGGCCTCAGTCATGATCAAAGTGCGAAGACCCTCCAAAGGAGGTACATAGATCCGACCAAGATGACGTAGAATGCCATCCGCCTCAAGACTATACCCATCGAATCTACCCTCTACGGGCCTTCCGGACTCCAACACGGCTCTAACATCCTGATACCAAGAGTCCTGAGGAAGAACTCCAAGAATTCTCTGTCTCAAGTCCACTCCAAGGGACAAAGCTGAAACTTCATGCCGCCTACGACTCAAGGCATCAGCCACTACATTCTCCTTCCCCTGAATATATCGAACCTCAAAATCATACTCGCAGAGGAATTCCATCCACCTTCACTGTCGAGCATTCAAGTTCGGCTGCGTGAAGATATATTGCAAACTGCGGTGATCACTATGCAGCTCAAACCGACGCCCTAACAGAAAGTGACGCCACCTAACCAACGCATGCACTACAGCTGCCAACTCCAAATCATGAACTGGATAGTTCAACTCGTGGTCCTTGAGTTTGCGAGACTCATAGGCAACCACACGTCCATCCTGCATAAGCACCGCACCTATACCTTCTAAAGAGGCATCTGTGCATACCATAAACTCTCTGGATGGATCAGGGACTGCCAAAATCGGAGCACTGACAAGGAGTTCCTTCAAGGCACGAAACGCTGACTCACACTGCTCTGCCCAAACAAACTTCTTCCCTTTCCTCTGAAGAGAAGTAATCGGGTGACCTATACGGGAAAAATCCTTAACAAAACGGCGGTAATATCCGGCCAATCCCATAAAGCTCCGAACCTCTGAAACATTGGTCGGTGCTGGCCAATCCACGATGGCTTGGATCTTCGAAGGATCCACAGATACACCCTCTCCTGAAACCACATGACCAAGATATTTCACCTCAGTCTGGAAGAAATCACACTTCGCCAAATTGGCATAAAGCTGATTCTCCCTCAAACACTGCAAAACTAGACGCAAGTGACCCTCATGCTCTTCCATAGATCTGGAATAAATCAATATATCATCCAAGAACACAAGGACAAAATGATCCAGGTATGCACGGAAAACCCCATTCATGAGGCACATGAAAACTGAAGGCGCGTTTGTCAACCCAAATGGTACTACTGTGAACTCATAGTGACCATAACGAGTGCGAAACGCTGTCTTATGAATGTCTGCATCATGAATGCGCAACTGATGGTACCCGGATTTCAGATCAATCTTAGAGAACACCACGGCTCCCTTCACCTGATCGAAAAGATCGTCAATACGAGGCAATGGATATCGATTCCGGATGGTTACCTTATTCAGCTGTCGGTAATCAATGCATAACCGAAGAGAACCATCTTTCTTCTTTACGAAGATAACAGGCGCACCCCAAGGAGAGACACTAGGACGAATGAATCCCTTGGCCAACAATTCTTCCACCTGCAACTTCAACTCACTCAACTCCTGAGTAGTCATCCGATATGGAGCTCTCGAAATAGGTTCTGCACCAGGAACCAAATCAATGCGGAAATCTATGTCTCGCTTCGGAGGCATACCAGGAATCTCCAAAGGAAACACATCAGCAAACTCTCGAAGAATAGGGTGACCATCAAGAGCGATTTCTCGACTCTCTCCCTCATCCATATCTTCAAGAGTTACTGCAAAAAGCTGACATCCTCTACGCATACACCGCTTAAGTTGCATAGCGGAAATCATACGTAGGGATATCGATCTCTGAACTCCAACGATCCCCACTTTCCTGCCATGGTCATCTAAACACTCTACTGTCTTCTGCCGACAGTCCACATGAGCACTGTGGGATGATAACCAATCCATCCCCAACACTACTCCATAGGATCCCAAAGGAATGACACGAAGGTCAACAGAAGTCACAAAGGGACCTAGATCCAACTCACAACTAGGTACAAAGGCATCTACGACCACGCGCACCCCGGTAGCCAACTCTACCTGCCACCTATCCGCCTGCTTAGCAGACGTGAGTCCACACCGCTCCACAATGGATGAAGAAATAAAAGAATCCGATGCACCGGAATCAAAAAGCACTGAGATAGGGATACCACACAACACACCTGCGGCCTCGATAACTGTCCCCTGATGCTCAGCCTGGCGGTTATCAACCGCTGCAAACACTCTGTGGGTCCTACCGGCATCCCCTACTGTAGGCTCTGATGCAACCGGCCCCTGATTCCCTGTCTGGTGGATACGCTGAGGACACTGCACGGCTATATGACCATACTGCCCACAAGAGTAGCAAGCTCCTCTACCAGGTCCTCTACCTCCAGTCGGCCCACTGGACTGCTGAAAGCTTCCCCTACTAGGGGCCTGTGATGCACTCTGAGAAGACTGTCCTGGAAAACCCTGTTTGCTTCTCCGCCAGTTCCTGTTTCTTCTATGAGGAGGGTTGCCACCCTGCTGGCCCTGAGACTGTTTCGGTTTCTGCTGCTGCGGTTGCTGTTGCGGCTGCTGCTGCTGTCCACCCTTAGCGGGTGCCTGAGGAGTCCTGAATGGTGCCGCTGACTGGGACTGATTTCCACGAGCTCTGTTCCCACTGGAAGGAACATTCCCTATCTGAACTCCTGCCTGTCCCCCATGTGCACGGATGAGGTTCTGCTCAACCAATCTGGCTTTCGCCACCGCTGCCTCCACTGAAACTGGCTCAAAAACTCTAACCCCTCCACTAATGCGGTCGTTAAGACCTCTCAAGAAATGCTGTACGAGCATAGCCTCATCGTTGCCAATCCCGGCATACTGCTTCAGCTCATAGAATCTATGCTCGAACTGGTCAACTGACATACCAAACTGTCGCAATGAATAGAACTCATCTGCCCGAGTCTGTCTCCACTGTGGTGAAAGAAACCGCGCTCTGAACCTCTCTAAGAAGATCTCCCAAGAAACAGTATTGATATTCAGACCAATCTTCTCTTCCTCTAACTTCCACCATATAGAAGCAAAATCATCGAGATGCATGATCGCACATCTCGCTCGGGTGTTGCTACTGTATGGAAACATAGCGAAACACCTATCCAAACTAATCAACCAAGTCTCTGCCTCGAGACCTGTGCCTCGGCCATCGAAGAAAGGAGGGTTGGTCCTCAAAAGATCCTTGATGTGACTCGAGGGAGCTGAATCATGACCAACAGGAACCTCTCTCCTCCTAGGAGACCTCTCTCTCTCTCTCTCCTCTGAAACATGCTGATACGACTCCCCAACCTGAGCATGGATGGGCTGCTCAACTTCAGGCCTGGGGCCTAGCCTAGCTAGAACTTCCTGAAACATCTGCCTCAACTCTTCCCTTTCGGGAACCGGCTCTTCCACATGCGGTAACTCCTGATGCACTGACTGTTCCTGATCCACACTCACATGAGTAGGAGGTGGTGAAGGACTATGGCGGTCTGAACCTCGGCCTCGTCTCCCACCTCTACCTCTATTGCGGCCACCAACGCGGCCGACACCCCTAGCTTTCCTAACCATGACCAAAACTGCAAAAGAGAAAACGGTTCAGATCAATGACAAGGATATAGCAAGGGAAATCCAAACACTAAGATCTACATACAAGGTCAAACTGAATGGGCTCACTACAATCCCAGAGTACCCAATGTTGAAACATGGGCTCTGATACCAAATGTAATGCCCCGCCAGGAACCCTAAAGGATAGCAACACAATAAGGCAACTAAAAGGCGCAATAAATTTTTTTTTTAAGATTAAGGGAAATAATCATAACCTTGCTCAATAATTAACATAAGCGGAAGACTAACATTACATCCTAAAGGGTTACCAACGAAGATTACTTCAAAATAAAAACCACATCACAATATTAATCCAATCTTCCATTTAAAGTTAGGAAAGCCAATAACGATAAAATAATTCATATTCATAAATTGATCTTCAAAAGATAGGCTTACAGAATTACAACATACATACTTCCAAAGATTCATTTATACAAATAGGAAAGATAACTGAAACAATATACATCCCATGACTTAAATTACAATATTCCATAAAATTACATGGCTTCCATCGAACAATAAATTACAATTTTACAAGTTGTTGATACAATGACCATACGGCCTCAAAGTACAAAATCAAGAATATAAGTGCTACAAGAAGCACGAACCAAGATGCACCGGCGAAGCCAATCCTCGCGTGAAGGTAGGAACAAGGCACCCGATGGGAAGTGGCACTACCACCCGACCATGTGATCCCAAAATGGAACCACCCCACCGTGCTAGGAGATAGCAGACGACCCTCAAGCAAGCAAGAAAAGAACAACAGTACAGATGACTCCGCAGTACACAAGTGACTCGACTCACAAAACACTAGCGACCCTAGAGAGAGAGTGTCATCACATGGCTTAACATGGTTACCCTAGGAAGGTCTCCATAGGTCCCGGCCCCCATCATGGGTTATCCTGGTAACCTCTCCCGAACCCCCGGCTCCATCTAAGCATCATGCGGACCCTACCATCCTTTCGTGAAGACAAGGTGGTAGGTTTGCCATTCCAGGCCTTCCCAAACACCTTGAGCCTATACAAGCACTCAACCGTGTACGGGGTGTATTATCTTAATTAAATTAATAACTACCCACCCCCTAAACAATTATTAGGTTATCACTTAATAGCTGACTTTCGAGGGGTTATCCTGCCATCCACTTTGGGTGCGGCCCCCGCCCGAAAGCCACTCTCTCTACTAGGTCACTAACTGGATAGGGCTAACTATGAGAACTCTATGGTGGACTACAACCATAAATTATCCAGACATGACGCAGGTGTAGGACTCACAGTCACAAACCCAGAGTTAACCTTAAGGGACATATCACATAAAAGCCCACTTCCTCAAGGTTTGAACAACGACACCTGACCAAGGGCAAACATTGACAACATATTGACCATTTTAAACATGATGCGACGACATTAAAACGACTAGACTGCAATGATAAAAACACTACAAACAATCTTTCTTTGAGCAGTCAACATTTAATCAAAATAAACCAACGTATACAAGCTATTATAAAATAATTCCAAAATAACATCTATTTGACGAATACAATCCTCATACAACTATTTTATAATACTTGGATAACAAACACCAATATTAAATTTAATCCGACTTTCCTTAATCCCAACATTACCACTAACCTCTAAATCATTTGATTATATTTTCACGATACCAATCAATTAATCCTCATTACTAAATCAAAAGAATTACTTATTAAACTTAACATCATCATAAACTACATTTAACACGTTATTATTATTTAATATTAAATAATAACATATTGTCATTATTGTCAAAATAACAATATATTATTACTTAATACTAACACAAAATAACGCTTATTGAATTTATTAAAAACCATTAACATAATATTGTTATTTAATATTAAATGATAACATATTATTATTTTTATTAAAATAACAATATCTTATCACATGATATTAAATATACAATAACACTAATCATCTTACTTACCACTAACATAATAATTAACATTTTCGTTTTTTTTAAAACTAACAAAAAAAAATGTTAAAAAAAAACAAAGTTCAAACCCAACGTGGGGCCCCCCCCCCCCAAACCTCCCACGCAGCTTGCTACTGTTCCCAGACTGGGAATGCAGCGCTTGCTGCATTCTCAGTCTGAGGAAAGCAGCAAGGCTGCTGGGAGCGCTGGGAGAGGGGAGTAGCGTGGCTGGGTTGAGCCCAGCTCCCCCGCCACCGCCCCCAATCCCCAAACACCAAAACCTGCAGTTTTTTTGCTATCAATTTTAAATTTTTTTTTTGTTTAATTAATAATTAAATTTCGTTTTTGGGCGAAAACGCCTGGGACAAAATTCAAGAACTAATAACAGGGATAGAGGGGAAAACCTCTGTTAAAATAAAATTAGCAATCAATTATCCCAGCCACAGCATTTTAACAAACATACAACCAAAAAAAAAAAATTAAAAGAGTCACTGGAAATGCAAATTTTACCAGCATTAACAAATGTTCTGAGACAAAACAGGGGCATTCATATTTCATTCAAATTTGCCCAGTTTGTTCTAAAAGTTTAATTAAATGAGAATAGACTAAATCCCCAAACCCCAATTGAAGCTATTTGTTCAAATCAAGCATAAACAAGGAGTTTTAACTCATAACTATCATTTCTAAAACTGGAAATATTTAGGGAAAGAGATTTTATGAATGCTTGGCAAAATTTTGCCAGCATAACACTACCAAAATCCATCAAATTTCTAATTACAAACAGCATGATAAACTAAGAAATTTCTTGCATAGCAAAGATGAAACATTAAGAATTCAGTTAAGGAAGCTTCATGGGAGAAATTAAGTTTAAATTTGATAACCAAAATAGTTGAATTATTCCTCCAAACCCATAACAAGCAAACACTTCAAGATTTTAAAACAACTAACAGCAAGAGGAAGGAAAGCAATGATTTTTTTGTTGCAATAAGCAAGGATTCAACCAACCTTTGATCTCCAAGCAAGAATCCCAACTGGTTCACACCCAAATCCTCCCTTCAAGCCAATTTTCCAAAATTCCTTTCTCCTCCTCCAAAATAAGCATAATCCCCAAAATCTCCTCCAAAATGGCTTAGAAGAAAAATCTCTTGACCTAATTTTCTAGGTTGCCCAAAATTTCTATAAAAAAAAAAAAATATTAAAATTCCCCATTGACTTTCTTTTCTTTTTCTATTTTCCTTTTTTTTTCAAATTTCTCAAAACAATAAATGAAAAATTCTCTTTTTGAAAATTACATTTTCATAAGTATCAACTTAATCAATTTTTTTTTCTTTACTAAATAAGAAAGCAATGAGTTAACTTAATTGAATATATTTAAAAGCAATTAACTAATCTATTCCATTTCTTTCGTTGGATCTAAACACGATTTCTTTTCCAATAAGCAACTAACAGTTAAAATTTAATAACTAATCAATTTCGCTTGATTCAAAACATAAGGCATAAAAGGAATGAATCGCTCAAATCAACAATAATGACAACTTAAACTTAAATAATTAACCGAACCACCAAAGCACGCAAATCGAGGAAAAGTAAAAAGACTCGAAATTCAGACAGAGGGGATGAACGACCGACTGACGACACTCACAATAACAGACTGAGGTGAGGACTAGGGTCAAAAGCTATCTCCTCCACTCCCATCGGACATATAAGGCACGCTCAGACCTGTGAAGCCAGGTGGAGACGATACCCCGTACCTACCCGGTACTTGTACCTGCAATATCCTGCATCACCGAAGCACACATACATGCATATAGATATAGAATACACGGCACGCACACCGATGAAGGAGAATCGCGACGTTCCCTGTCTCATCGAAACGAGTGAAGGAAAATCGTCCCCTTGCATCCAATACAGTAGCAAACACGCAACATATATATGACACATCAACTAGATAAAGTAAAATGTCAGTACGAGCAATAATCCACGAAACACTAGAAATCACCAATACTGAAATACTGAAAGTAACTCATGCATCCAATATCCAGATAAACATGATATAATATCAAATATGTCTGCAAAATGACGAGCAATCAAGTGCCAACTGAAAAGTAAACTGAAACACAAAATCAGTCTAATAAGTCCGATCAAAACGGGGTACTACACTAATGCTCTTGATTCAATGAAATCATTCAATTGGTGAAAATCCTAGCAAAAGGTAAAAGATAAATAAGAAAATGTTTCTTATCTAAACCAATTAACTTGGCAAAGAAAGCAACATGACATGAAATGAACTAGAGTACACTACAAGATGAGCTATCTGAAGCCTAAGTTGTCTTCAAGCATCTTTAAATGTTGAAGAGTTTCACATTAATATTAAACTATCTTTGAGAGAGCAAACCATTGTGTATTGTTATTGTTTTCAAACAACTTTAAATGTTGAAGAGCTTCACATTAATATTGAACTATCTTTGAGGGAGAAAACTATTGTGTACTGTTATTGATACCTCAGAAGTGTCACATCACCTATCAAATTAGCATGGAAAGCTACATCTCTCTAACTTATCAACACTGGTAGAAGCAAAGATATGACCTTAAGGTAATTTCAAAAGACATAGAGAAATTTACTATTATTCAGATATCACTTTAAAAACTGTATCTATTTCTTTATTAAAATTAAAAGAATTACACTACACTTGTTCAACAATCTCTCTCTCTTACAGAATACAAGAACTCTAGGATTTACAAATGAATAAACTCCATCTCAGTGAATTATTACCTAGGCTAGATGAAAAAAAAACAAAGCCTAATATTTTGGTCATATATGTTTGAAGAACAAATCAAAAGAAACAACTTTAAGAAATAGTTACTTACCTTGAGCAGTAAGCATGTGAAATTTGTAAGACTGTGTTGTGCAAAGGATACCCTGCCAGACAAAAACACATTTATATTGTCAATTCATATCACAATATTATCCTTTACAAAGAAGAAAAGCTGAGTTTGGGAATCCATTTTTCTCTATTGGGTGTTTCTTACCTAACCCACTTGTCTAATAATAAAGAAAAAAAAAAAACACAACTTCAAGGAAAGTGAACCCCAGTTTCCCTATATTCTGCTAAAATTTATATGCCCCCGAATCCATTCAAAAAGCGTTGCATAATAAAACTATTAAAATACTGAATATCCCTATCAAACTCCATGAATGGTAAAGCTAGATGTATGCTCACTCAAGTTTTAGCCAACTGGAAAAAGGAAAAAGGAAAAAGAGGAAGGTTCAGGAATCCACTTTACTCCATTGTGATTTTTTTATCATACCCACTTGCAAAATAATTACACAACTTCAATCTCAATGAGCCCTAGTGTCCTTGTATTCTGCTTAAATTTATAAATTTATAATCCTATGATTCCGTTCAACAAGGATAGCTATTATCACTATCAAATTCACACGGGTTTCATTTAAAGAATACTTCATTCAATATTCGATACAAGACCTCAAATTCAATTAGAAATGCAAAATGTCAGTACAAAATGAATTTGAAAAATAAACACGGAATGCATAGGATAGGCCTAGTGCACCAGTAGGCAATGTAAGAAGGCTACAGGCCATGCTGATACTGTAATACTATTATGCAAACGGAAAAAATGGAGCATGCCCAGGTTTTGTAACTGCCATGAAATGCAATGGTTGTAATATACACACAAATTTTGTCTTGAGTTATTTGTTGCAACTGCACAAACAACCTTGAAGGTGAAACCCCTACCAGTTGCAGGGAAATAAGAATGGAATTGGTATTATGCAGATTTCTATCTACATTTGCAAAAAAGAGTCCCGAGCTTTAACCTATAAGTGCACACCAATGGAAGGGTCAAATTGAATAGGATTATAGAATTTTCCCTACAAATATTTGATAGGCGAATGGCTGACTTGGTGGGAGGATGGTTTGCCCCTCGAAATTGTTTGTTGGGATCAAAGAGTAGTTAATGGGTAACGAGACCAGCCTGTAGTGGTGTGCAGACTAAAAAAATTCCTCTTAATCGCGGCTTTCAAAATTCATAAAGATCCCTAATGCAAGTGGACAACAAAAATGTCCAATCTGATATTGATTTGCTGGATAAAAAAATTCATATGCATTATAGAAACACCTCAAATTCCTGCCATTGTTGTGGCGAATTTTGTGGACAACGGAATATAAAAAAAAAAACATTTCCGCTCTTCTGCTTCGTTTCAAGCGAGAAATCTATGATTTTGTAAGGAGAATTTTTCTCAACACAAGAACGACATTGAGGACAAAGTGTCTGTGCAGAAGGATATCAGTAGCCTTAGCCTATGCATTGGCCATAGAGCCAAAAGTCTTGAAAATGAAAATGAAGCTAAATGAAAATTCTTCAAATTAAGTCACAGTAAACAAAGCTCCTGCAAAAAAGTCTGGATACTGTTCTCTAAAACCCCTGTCAGTGAACAAATAAATGAATGAAAGTCTCAGGCAATAATCAGCGATTTTGGAAAATACCCACATTAGTAATAACAATGAAGTTGAGCAATAAAAAAAATAGGGGTTTTAATTAAAAAACAAATAATGAAAATTTTTACTAACAAAAACAGAGAAACAATGGTAGCGTTCTGCAACTAAGAATTGCTGACAAATCATACCTGTATTTATGCAGTCTTCTTAGGAAACTTTTCGCAAACAAAATGGTCTGCTTCCTTAAATCTTTTCAACTTCTGATGAGGACAAAAATGTGGTGGTTGTTCAGCTTCTTTGAAAGCTTATAAATAAGCCCAATTCGAATCCAATTGCAAGGAGTTGGAGAGTTATAGAGTTACAGAGTTATAGGCATACGCTCCTTCACAAGATTGCCTAAATTGTACAGGCTCGGGCATACAACTCTCTTTTACAGAGTTTGCCCAAATTGGATAGATTCTAGGCATACAACTCTCTTTTATAGAGTTTGCCCAAATGGGATGGATTCAAGGGCACACAACTCTCTTTCACAGAATTTGCCAAAAATTGTATGGTTCTTATATATTTTCAATGAAATGAAATTTTATATGATTTGTTATGTGTTTACAATACCACAAATTCTGCTTTGGGTATTGTCCTTTGAATTGACAAAATAATTCAGATCACCGAAAAAACAGAAAAAAGAATTCACGTAATTTGTGATTAATCTGATAACTTTACTTTGATAGCGTTGCTTTTCAATTTTGCAAAGTGAGAGAAAATAATGTTACTGAATTCTAGCCCGTGATTATCAATAAGGTGGCTCCCGCTTCATCAGCTGATATGGACGTTGATATTTTTAAAGTTGCCTAAAGTTGGTCGACACTGTAAACCAATGTAGCATACGATCTGATCTGATATCTTCCACATATGCCACCTCATGTCTATTTATAATTTGAAAAAATATACAACTAATAACTATTCAAAATAACATTATGGAAAAAATAAAATATTTTCTATCTTAAAGTTATAAAAATATATATATCTTTTCAAAAGAGTCGTGCTGCTAAAACTATAAATATTTTTTTTTTAATAAATAAAGCTCAAATAAAAGTAAGAGTGCATAGAAATATCTTAGTAAAACTAGATAATATCAAAATGTCCCACAATACAAATAGGATGAAATGATTTGAGATATGGGCATGCATATGCATGTATGGTATGCCTGCATCCACAATGGCGGCTTCCCTCGTCTTAAGCTCAGTATTTATATGGACAAAGTCCTCTCTCACTTGGTATGTCTGAATCATTGAACTTGGTGTCTTTCACAAGATGGGAATTCTAACTAGTTTCATTCTTCTTATTGTATGCTTTCTCAAGAAAGTTCATATAGTTTGTAATTAATTTGACTCGAATCTAAACAATTTTTCTTTGCTAGCTTGCTTATGAGTTTTTTGTTGTTTGGAATTGACAGTCAGTAGCAGCTATCCGAGCGGCGCATTTGCAGGGTGAAAGGGTCTCTTGGACTCCGAGTATGGCGTACTGGCACGAGAAGCTGCCCACAACACCCATGCCAGAAGCTCTGAAGGAACTCATCTCAGCCAACGATGAGAAAGTGGAGGTGAACGTGGGCAAGGGAGGAGTGAAGGTGAACGTGGGGATGCCTCCGAGAAAAGTTGGGACGCAAAAACAGGCAAAAGGAGTTGGGAGGTGCGTCGCGGGCATCAATTACGCTGCAATTACGCAAATGCCAAGGGACATATCGCTGTGCATGCTTCTGCTGGAGAAAGATTTGGTAGGCGGAACCAAAGTGCCTCTCACCTTTCTGCACGAAAGCATTCCCAATTCTCATCAGAAGTATTTTCTTCCACGCGCCGTTGCAGACGAAATCCCTTTCTCCTCCGACAAGCTTTCCGTAGCGTTGAAGGAGCTCAACATAGCGCCAGATTCCATCACGGCCCTGGCTATGAAGGAGACTTTACAAGATTGTGAAAGTCCTGCTATGAAGGGCGAAACCAAATTCTGCCCAACATCGTTGGAGGCCATGATTGATTTCACCACGTCGAAGCTGGGAAGCAATCGCTTGACTGTGCTGGCGACGAATTTTTCAAAGACGTCAAAATCTGTAAGGCAGGAGTATACCATTACGGGAGTGAAATACGAGAGCAAAGAAGACAAGGCAGTGTATTACTGCCACAGTTCACAATATCCATATGCGGTGTATCTCTGCCACGATCTGCAAGGTACGAGGACCGCAAGAGTTTGGGTGAAGGGCGAAGATGGCAGCACGGTGGAGGCGGCAGCCATCTGTCACACGAAAACCAGTTCCTGGAATCCTGACAACATGGTATTCCAGGTGTTGAACGTGAAGCCTGGTGCCGCTTCTATCTGTCATCTCGCTCGCCAAGGGGACGTTTTGTGGCTCACCGCTGACTGAGATCCAGGCCACTGCTCAAGTGCGCTCGCTATATATAAATAAAGAATTTGCAGCCTAAGGAGCAGCAGAACATGCTTTTCAAGTTTGTTGAGTGGAGCAATAGCTCTCTTTCTGTCATTTAGCACTATCGTTTGTAGTGAGAAGCAGTAGCTTTCTGTCAATTAGCACTGTCTCACATGTACACATATTGCATTTATAGACAATAAAACGTTATTATTAATGTCTGTTAGCATCTATAGTTGCAGCAAGTAAGATGTTAATTCAACGTTTCTATGTAAAATCATTCCTTTCTTTTTAATACACCTCATATATGAATCAATATCTAAAAGATAAAATAAATACACACATTCATTCAAACCAAGGAAGGAAAATGAGTTTCCAAAAGATTTTATAATGTGATGTTATTTTAATAATATGATTTTATTTTAATTACTTAATAATTATTTTGAAATATATTTTTAAGATATAAAACAATCACTCCATTTTATCTATTATTTTTCATATAGCTTATCCATTTTTTATGTTTTTGATTAGAGTAAAATGGGTTTTGAAAGGACTTGAAACTCTTGACACTAAGAGACAACCAACCCTAAAGAGCCAAAAGATAACCAACAACTAGCTCCAACTAAACAAAAGACAAAAAAAGGGTATGGCGCCCAACCCAATAGCCTATAGAATTTCAGCATTCTTGTTAATAATATTTTCATTGATATTTAGCACATCCTAGAAAACCTGGGCTTGAACAGTCTTACCTTTGTCCCAACTTTGAGTTCTAGATCAAGGGCCAAGAATAGGTCTATCTGCATCATGTTGAACAACTGCATCATTCTTCCTGGAAATAGAGGTGTCTAATGCCCACCAAAATACCCTAGAGAAAATAACTAAACTAACAGATTTTTTTTTTAAAACATCTACCAATACAACATATTCATCCCATTATTCATTAAGCAAACATCCAAACATACACATCTAATTCATAATCATAAACAAATGAATGTAGTATGCTAGTGGAATAACAATACATCTCACTAACAATCATTCCCTAGGGTATCTCAACACCATTACTTAACTATCGTTAACACATAAACAAATCCATATACCATGATACCATTAACCTCCAATTTATTCATACTATCCATATACACTCAGAAGATAACCAAATCACATTACTTAATTGTTTAATTCCTTTCCAATCTAGAATTACATACATAAATAATATCCATTTACAACATTCATAATCTATTACAACATATCATGATCTCAACCGACAACAAGTCCTATCATGTGTGACCACAGGATATTAGTTACACAATCTCCTAACCAACAATTATCCATGCATATCCAATCTTCAATTCTAAAAAGTAAACATTTCTCCTTTCTAATAGAAGATTGCACACAAGTCTAAAGAATGATTTTCATTTCAATCACATAAGATACACATATTCCCAATCCAATAACTTCATTCTTCATTCATGAACCTTAATCCCTAATAGCATAGATATTCATTAACCAGGATACAATATAGGGCAAACAAGGATTACTACACTATATTTTATTACAAGGGTAATGGTCACATCCTACCACATCCTAATCTAGTTCCAGCAGGTAAGATGTTAATTCAATGTTTCTATGTAAAATCATTCCTTTCTTTTTAATACACCTCATATATGAATCAATATCTAAAAGATAAAACAAATACACACATTCATTCAAACCAAGGAAGGAAAATGAGTTTCCAAAAGATCTTATAATGTGATGTTATTTTAATAATATGATTTTATTTTAATTACTTAATAATTATTTTGAAATATATTTTTAAGATATAAAACAATCACTCCAATTTATCTATTATTTTTCATATAGCTTATCCATTTTTTATGTTTTTGATTAGAGTAAAACAGGTTTTGAAAGGACTTGAAACTCTTGACAATAAGAGACAACCAACCTTAAAGAGCCAAAAGATAACCAACAACTAGCTTCAACTAAACAAAAGACAAAAAAAGGGTATGGCGACCCAACCCAATAGCCTATAGAATTTGAACATTCTTGTTAATAATATTTTCATTGATATTTAGCACATCCTAGAAAACCTGGGCTTGAACAGTCTTACCTTTGTCCCAACTTTGAGTTGTAGATGAAGGGCCAAGAATAGGTCTATTTGCATCATGTTGAACAACTACATCATTCTTCCTGGAAATAGAGGGGTCTAATGCCCACCAAAATACCCTAGAGAAAATAACTAAACTAACAGATTTTTTTTTTTTAAACATCTACCAATACAACATATTCATCACATTATTCATTAAGCAAACATCCAAACATACACATCTAATTCATAATCATAAACAAATGAACGTAGTACGCTAGTGGAATAACAATACATCTCACTAACAATCATTCCCTAGGGTATCTCAAAACCATTACTTAACTATCATTAACACATAAACAAATCCATATACCATGATACCATTAACCTCCAATTTATTCATACTATCCATATACACTCAGAAGATAACCAAATCGCATTACTTAATTGTTTAATTCCTTTCCAATCTAGAATTACATACATAAATAATATCCATTTACAACATTCATAATCTATTACAACATATCATGATCTCAACTGACAACAAGTCCTGTCATTTATGACCACAAGATATTAGTTACACAATCTCCTGACCATCAATTATCCATACATATCCAATCTTCAATTCTAAAAAGTAAACATTTCTCGTTTTTGATAAAAGATTGCACATAAGTCTAAAGAATGATTTTCAATTCAATCACATAAGATACACATATTCCCAATCCAATAACTTCATTCTCCATTCATGAACTTTAATCCCTAATAGCATAGATATTGATTAACCAGGATACAATATAGGGCCAACAAGGATTACTACACTATATTTTATTACAAGGGTAATGGTCACATCCTACCACATCCTAATCTAGTTCCAGCAAGTAAGATGTTAATTCAACGTTTCTATGTAAAACCATTCCTTTCTTTTTAATACACCTCATATATGAATCAATATCTAAAAGATAAAATAAATACACACATTCATTCAAACCAAGGAAGGAAAATGAGTTTCCAAAAGATTTTATAATGTGATGTTATTTTAATAATATGATTTTATTTTAATTACTTAATAATTATTTTGAAATATATTTTTAAGATATAAAACAATCACTCCATTTTATCTATTATTTTTCATATAGCTTATCCATTTTTTATGTTTTTGATTAGAGTAAAATAGGTTTTGAAAGGACTTGAAACTCTTGACAATAAGAGACAACTAGCCGTAAAGAGCCAAAAGATAACCAACAACTAGCTCCAACTAAATAAAAGACAAAAAAAGAGTACGGCGACCCAACCCAATAGCCTATAGAATTTCAGCATTCTTCTTAATAATATTTTCATTGATATTTAGCACATCCTAGAAAACCCGGGCTTGAACAGTCTTACCTTTGTCCCAACTTTGAGTTCTAGACTAAGGGCCAAGAATAGGTCTATTTGTATCATGTTGAACAACTGCATCATTCTTCCTAGAAATAGAGGGGTCTAATGCCCACCAAAATACCCTAGATAAAATAACTAAACTAACAGAATTTTTTTTTTAAAGTATCTACCAATACAACATATTCATCCCATTATTCACTAAGCAAACATCCAAACATACACATCTAATTCATAATCATAAACAAATGAACATAGTATGCCGACGGAATAACAATACATCTCACTAGCAATCATTCTCTAGGGTATCTCAACACCATTACTTAACTATCATTAACACATAAACACATCCATATACCTTGATACCGTTAACGTCCAATTCATTCATACTATCGAAACACACTCACAAGATAACCAAATCACATTTCCAATCTAGAACTACATACATAAAGAATATCCATTTATGACATTCATAATCTATTACAACATATCATGATCTCAACTGACAACAAGTCCTATCATGTGCAATCACTGGATATTAGTTACACAATCTCCTAATCATCAATTATCCATACATATCCAATCTTCAATTCTAAAAAGTAAACTTTTCTCATTTCTGATAGAAGATTGAACACAAGTCGAAAGAATGATTTTCAATTCAATCACATAAGATACACATATTCCCAATCCAATAACTTCATTATTCATTCATGAACCTTAATCCCTAATAGCATAGATATTGATTAACTAGGATACAATATAGGGGCAACAAGGATTACTACACTATATTTTATTACAAGGGTAATGGTCACATCCTACCACATCCTAATCTAGTTCCAACCACATTAGACATACATACAACACTAAATTCACATAAATAGATCCATTCACATCATTTCCATCAATGAATCAATATCCAAGATACAAAAAACACAATAATGTGTTCTCTTACTAGAGTAATAACTAT